>NC_055692.1:24722352-25459019 GCF_017639745.1 Melanotaenia boesemani
TGAATAAATTTGTGGTTTTTAAGGTTGTAATCGAAGCATTTGAGATGAGTTAAATTAAGAATAAAAGAACTCTGATTCTAATGAATTATTTTGCTCAGTCAGTGGTGTAAGTGTCACTAGAGTCTTGTGTTTGTCAGTGTGACCTGTTGAATGTGGTGCTCATGGGCAGAGAGAAGGCTTGCAAAGATTAGGTAATCTGTCCCTCTCTTTTTCTTTTACTCTCACTCCATCATGAAAGCCTTAAGGCTGGGATCAGATACTCCGCTTCGTCTGGCCTCTTTCCATCGTCTCATGCATTGATCTCATGCTTTTCTTTCAGGCTTCTAGTCTTTTCTTTGTATACTCTGCCCTTTTACTTGCACTTTTTCTCCTCAAGATTTCAGATTACATCTTCACTCTATTGTGACTAATTGTTTTTTATTTTTTATGAAAGCCTAAGAGCAATTTACCTTTGATAACATCCGTACTTTCTCCTTCTGCTCCCTATTTCCATCTTACTTCTCAAACTCCCTCCTTTTTACCTTTTCCCTTTTCACTTCTTTCCCCATAATCTTGCTGTAATCCTTCTTCTCATCATTCCTCCTCCCATGTTTTTGTTCCCTTGCTGTCATTCTTCTGTGTTTCTCTTAGGCCACCCACTACAGTTTCCTGGCGACTCTAGAGGTGCTGGGAAAGCTGATGTTCAGCGCTCTGGCTGGAGGTGTGGTGGACTGGTTTGGCTTCCAAGTTGCCTTCCTCTTCTTCCTCACCCTCTCCGCTGGAACAGCCCTGCATGTGTGGACGGCTACCTATACCGGTGCTCTCCGGGAGCATCAGGTCAAAGAACAGCCCAAATGAGATCAGACTTAACAGTCCCGATTCAGGACAAGCGCAGGTGCTGAAAGTAGTTTGCCTACAAGTATTTAGACACAACAAATGCTTTTAAAATTCTGTTAAATGTATCAAAGTTTCAGCAAATAATTTCAGTATAGATGATCTCACATAAGTATCAGCCATTTTTTAGGGAGAAATCAGCCATGCCTTCAAGTACTCTGATAGTGTGCTTTTGTTTTGTCATTCACTGGCCAAATTGACCTTACATTTATTTTTTTTTTGTTTTTGAAGTATCGGAAAAAGTCTTAAAACAGTTCTTATGCGATGAACCTTGCCCATACTGTTTGGTGAAGCTGTGTTGAGTGTTACGGACATAGTGGGTCTGGTACATCCAGTTAGCATGTAAGGGGTTTAGTGTAGGTGGCAGTGATATTTACATATTGAGGGTTTAGATGTACTTAGAATAAAAAGAAGCTGTAATCAAAACTGCTTCTCCCATTTGAGCCATGTTAGCATTTGTATGAGCCAGCAATAAGAACTGTAGCCAAAAGCAATATTGCTATTTTGTTCTGTCATACTGTACTGTATATGAATTTATTCATCTTTTTCCTAAGTTGTACGGTTTACATCTAAATGGAAAAAAAAATCTCTGCTACCTCAGTCAGCACTGTATGTTACTATACAGTTACACAGAATGTACAGTAGCTGCACAAAGTAGAGTACCCACTCATTACCACTGATTATAAATACGTTAAGTTAAATGGTTCACCAAAGTAAGTATGTAGTTGCAGGGCCTTTCTCCTTAAATAGAGAATAAATGTCATTCAGCTCTTGAATAAGGAGCATTTATTTCTTGTCAATAAACACTTATTTGCAGAATAAACTCCCTTCCCTGGTGTAATTGGATCGATTACTTGATAAAACCTCAGCCATATACATTGGATGGTGCCATTTTGTCTCAGTTTTTGACTTAGACTCATTAAGAGTCTCAGTTTTAAAGAAAACTTGAATAACCATGATTATAGTGGGACATTAGATTCCCTGGTAAAATTGTTTAAATGTTGTGTTTTATGATTAAAAAAGCAAATGCACAATTACTATACTGTAACTCATCATAGTACTGTATCCTGTAGAGGATTCATTTTCTTCCGGCTTAAGATATGAATAAATCAGCAGCCTCTTAAACAGTCTTAAATTGATAATTGTGTTGGAGAGAACCAGTTCTAAGCTCTGGCCCTTTGCTGGATGAATCCGTTTGCATGAAGGCATCTCAATAAGTTTAGCAAACTGAAAGAGAAGATCACATGCTTTCACTCTTTATAAAGTAAGGATGCCATACCATATTAGCAGTGTTTTCATGGAGCCAGGTTGTCTAATCATACAGAGCACTTGTTGCCTCTCAGCTACTGTGTTGCTGGAGATTTGCACAATAATAAAGCTGCTGAGTGAATCTCGGAGAGTCTGTTTTTATTTGTTTTACTTACATGTTGTCACTTGATTTTACCATGTTTTTATCTCCAGTGCAGAGGTCCTGTGGTGTCACTAGTGGATGCCCCCACATTTAAGAATCTACTGTGGCATATAGTGACTTTCAACACAACACTGGATGTCTGCAGTGTACTGGCTGCAGAAGTGAATAGGACCAATGTCACATGATCCACAAGCCATACAGCTCTAATGACACAACAAATGCAGTGAAGGAGGATTAGGCCAGCTTACACAGCCCCTCAATACACCTCCACTTTAAACTTTCTCACCCAGCTTCATTATCTGGGCATTTTGTTTGAGTAGCGGAACAGAGTGGGAGGGTTTGAGGAGAGGCTTATGCATTATCCACTCCCCATTCCCTGAAAAGAGCACACATCAAAATCAAAGGGCCTGTTGAGTTTGGTGTCTTTGAAATGTCACATGAAACCACAGGCTCATCTAAACATACAGGATGAGTTAAATATTGGCTGAGACCGCAAAAGCTCACAGTTCTTTCGTTAAGTATTAGAACAAATCACAACAGAGACACAGTGTTCTTGCCTGCATTCATGCTTTTGAATGAAATATGTAGGACTTCAGAGTTTGTTTTTTTTTCCTGTTTGAGATGTTCACCTTAAAACAAAGAGCTTAAGAAGAAAACTATCACTATTTGCATTATGACTTATACTAACGTGAACTTAATTTTGTCGGTTGGAAGAGATGAAACGTAACACTTGTTGATTTCATTGGAGTAGAATCATGTGACTACATAGAACAAGATATTCGTATCTACAGAAAATAACAGTCCTCACCATGTTGCAGTGCTGTTTCTAGAATTCTGGTTCTAGAGGATATATTATATTCATAGCTTCAAAATGTTTCTCCTACACACTTGGAACAGAAAGGTAATGTGATGGGTTGGTTACAGCTTTCAAATTCAGTGATTATGTTGTCATATTTGCCATTTAAAGTGTGTTAGTTGATATTAGCCACGTCATTCCCCCTGCATCAAATAGAGCTGCTATGCAAAAGCATTTTCAGATGTACAAGTTGTCCTGGCGTCAGAGCACTGGCAATGACTTCAAACTTCATTTTGAAGTTTCATTTGATAAAAAGGGATAAAATAAAACAACTCTTTATAAGTGAAAAAGAAAGGATATGGTGTATTTGGGGCACCCCTGGTATATGGTCTCTGATGTCGGAAACAAGACACTTTTTTATTTTTCATCTTTTCACTTTTGTTTTTGATCCCTGTTTAAACAGCTGTTAGGTCAGGTGTAGTGAACATGGGTTTCTCATCAAGCTTAGGCATTGATAAAGGAAACAAAACTATCGGATAAGGAATAGTTTTTTGGAAGGGTCTACATTCTGTGTTGATCTGACATGTCATGCCAGGTTTGTTTTATTATTTTCATTTATTTATTTATTTTCTTTTACAATGCACCCATTTTATTTATAATATGACATATGATTGAGGAGTTATTATAGATGGGCCACTTTTACTGACATATGAGAAATGTTATGAATGAAAATCTCTTTGCTCTTATTCAGATTCATGCCTTGAGAGTCCCTTCTGGCTACAAAACTTAAGATGACCATTTAGATAATACAGTGGGCCCCTAATAAAATAATAATCCTGGAAATATCACCCAACTTGGATTCTTTAGAAGTTGACATTGTGTGGAATTCAGCTTGTGGCCATATAACTAAAGATTTTCTGATTTTATTAATCAGGGACAATGGAATTATTCCATGATCTAGTAAATTTGGTGTTTCTGGGTCCCCCACCACCACCACCACCCACCCCTGTTAAACTGTTTTATATGTAAAAAGAAATGTTAGAGGTGTGGGTAAAAAAAGAATAAATGGTTTACCCACAGGTACATTCATTTGTAAACTCAGCTTTGAAGCCAAAGTGGGTGGAGAAAGGTAGGTAAATGGTCTGGGTCCCAGAGTATTTGTTGTGACTGAGACCTCCCACTGTGGTTGCCAGATTGGCTGAAACCCCCCTGTGGAGAGATGGTGTGTCTTTGGGCCATCCTCCCCATCATCAATGCAGTGATAGACTGGTGGTCCACTCTGTGGAATAACAGTTACAGTGACTGCATAAATGTTGTCAGGTGTAAAAAACAAAAAGGTTGCCTAATGTATCAGGGATATACACATAAAAGAATTATGCTATCAGGGTCCATGGATAAGACTATCATTAAGAGCAAACTTTTCTTAAGTGTGCAGGGCAGCATGTTTATATGTGCATTCCTAAGCAGTTATTATCTGTGTCAGATTTCCTATATGGAAGGGCAAGGCTGGATTTTATTTGTTTGATTTTTTTTTTTTTTCCAGAAACTATTCTGTTTCATTAACAATCAGGCTGGGGCACAAGTCTAGTCACATCACCAACTTTATACCCATATCACAGGAAAACCACAGCAAAAGGATATGCAGGCTCATTCACCCTTCGCCAAGTCTGATCAGCTAATCACAGCATCACAAAACACACCACAAAGACAGTCAGACAATAGGAAACAGAAATAATAAGGCAGATTTTTTTTTACCATCCAAGAATGGAGAGAGAGTTCACGGACAGTTACAGTACATCTCTCGCCTGGTAGAGTTACCTCTGGGGAGAGAGGATGGGAGGGAGGCTGTGAATGCAAGATGTTTTAATCTTAGCTAACAAAGGTGTTGTATCACTTTTTTCCCTCTTTTGTCTCTGAGCACCTGGGGGGGAGAGAGGTGTTGGCTTTTTGCGCTGCTTTTGTCCAGTGGCTGACAGAATGGTCTCCTAGGAAACCTGAGTGAGCAGGTGGAGGAGCGATCAGCAGCATCAAGTGTCACAGTGTTTCCTTCGCCTGTGTTTACTTTTTGTTTGTTTGCAGAATTAGAGACATGGACACCTCTCTCTGCTGTACCATGATCATTTTTTCTTCTTGTTCTTTCCATCGCTTTGTTCTTTGTCCTCTGCTTTATCAACAAACTTCATCGTATACTCACATGAGGCTCCACTACTTTCGTTTGTGTAAGTTATTCATTGTGAGGCACTTCTGGGTTTAAAAGACAGATTTTTAGGCTTTTAGAAATTTTAGATTTTTTTCTGCTTTGGATGCTGAAAGTATCCATGTATATTTCCTGTCAAGTAAAGTGAGAGAACAAAAAGAAAATGAATATGTATCAAACAGTTTAATTGCATAACATTTGCCTAAAAAAGCAACCTTTTTTTTTTTTTTATTTAAATGGACTTTAATGGGCGAATGAATCACATAGACATTAATCTTGTAAACTCAAACTCAGGTAAAGTCTGGAAAAATGCATTTAATTTAATTTCAATTTAAAACAGTAGAAAGAGAAATAAGAATATCCCTGGCCAAAACTGAACAGACCTAAAGTTAAAGTGTCATTTTAACTACTTTAACAGCTCCAGCTGTTCTCTGATTGTCTAGAAGATGTTACAATACTTTGAACTTTTTAAATGTTTTCTTCCACATTCTTCATTAATAGGCATTACTATCTGACTGTAAGCCAGGGCAGGATCAGCCAGCAGCAGCTGGGAGTCTGTTCGTGGAGCAGAGGTGAAGATCTGCTCACAAGCTGCTGCGAGGCTGTTGAGCGCTTTTGGGCAGGGGCCAAAGGCCGAACCGCTGCTCATTGAGTAGCGTAAATGTTATGGGCTTTTACATCAGTCTGCAGAAGTCTCCAATATCACCAGAAAAATTATCTACATTTGACACTTATCTCTTTTTTTTATTAAAATAAAAACAAAAAACAAAAAACAGAATGCTGAAGGGGTCTGAAAATGGCAAAATTTAGCGCCTAAGCTCTGACGCATGCATCACTTTTAACGGTGTTCCAGAATTTTTTGTGCCCTGACAAACGTTTCGCCTTGATTGGAACAAATAATTAAATACGTTATTTTTTTTAACGCATTAAGTCCCTACCCATTTATATATTGTAGTTTGTAGTAGTTTAGTTTGTAGTTTGCAGTATGTTTGCAGTTTTGTGCAAACTTTGTTCTAGAATAATGAGCTTTGGTGTTTACTTATGTGTGTACATAAACTTGCACAAGTGTGAGGATATGTCTAAAATATGCATGCACATGAACAGAGATATACATTAAACACATCTTGACGTAAATTATCTAACTAACTAAAAACTATATGCAGCTGAATTGGCAACTTTTTCAGGTTCTCTTGTGAAATGCTCTGAAGGCTGTATATAAAGTCAAACAAATGGGAATTTTCTTCACCTAACTCCACCTACCTCAAGAGAGGATGAGGGGAAGAAACAAATTAAAGTGATTACCAGGATGTATGGAGGAAGTACCAGAGAGGTAGAATTAGTAAGGGAAAGAAAGTGCGGGTGAGGTTTTGGTATGCTGTTAACAAGAGACAACATCCGAGCCGTAACTCTAACCCAGGGAGTGTGGAGTGGTGGTGTAATTTTTTCCAATTCAGGTAGGCTGATTTCTTTTCCAAGTGACAACTCACACACACACACCTGTTTGTGGATCCCATGATCACATTACCATGATAGGAATAGGTGAGATGCAGTCAGTTGACCTTGATGGAGAGTTAAAGTTAAAGCTCCTCCATTTGTTAGTGGAAAAAAAAAGTTAAATAAAATACAATTAGCTTCACAAAGACAAAGCAAAGGATGACATCTTACTCACCTTTATTGTTGTAGTTTGAGCTTTTATCTTATGGCAGCTGGTTGGGAAAATTGCATAGACACTACTGCTTTCATAAAATGTTAAATTCTACACACTGTACCTTTAAGTTGAATTAAATGTAATTAATGTCAGACATGTTCCCTAAACAGGAAAATATTAATGGAGACAGGATGTGGCTGTTTTAGTTTTTTAAATTTAAAATATTTCTGACATGCACAAAGTCTGTAAAATATATCCAGCACGACTATTTATCCTGTTCTGTTATTTTAGGATACCTCATAATCATGTTTCAGAAAAAAATCCTTTTTGGGAATTACCAGTATTTTAAATACAGCTAATTAAAAAAAAAAAAAAAATCACATAATCCCCTACACTTGATTTAGAAGCAGCCATTTTCCTTTCCAATGACAGCCTGATGTGTGAATTTTCAATTAGTTTCTGGTGAAATGCAGAGTTGACCTTATAAACTGCCTGTGACCAACAAGCCCAAACCATACTGAATAATAATGGCTGAGATATAAGAATAAATTTTATGTTCTGCACTCTTTTCATTAATAATACACAACTAATTTTCAAATGCTCCCTGCCAACATAATCTCAGTTGTCTATTTTTGGGAACAGAGCTTTAATTGGTTTGAATATTCCAATGTGAGAAAAGGAAGGGTGTGTTGAAGACAACAGTGTAAACAGTAAGTGATTCTCTGAGAAGAGGAGCCATAGAGTACAACACACAGATGTTTACATGCGTACAGGGAAAAAGTGAAATAAAACAGGTGTGCAGACATAATCTCTGAGTTCATCTGCATCATCACACTGCAGCTTAATAGAAACTCTGTTGTTGGACGGCTGCTTTGTAAAGTATATTTGTTGTCTAGTATTTATCAAAATATCCCAAAATGTAGAACATATTATTTCTCATCCACCTTTTCTTGGGTTTTCAGTAAGTTTGAAAATTACAATAGTATTTTAATTATGAAATATGATTACTAGTCTCAGTGTTAATTCCCACTTTTGTTCACAGTGGTTGGCAGATATATTGTTTTTAATTTAAAAATAACTCTAAACAAACTGATGCAGATATATTTAATCAACCCTGACTTTTCAGGTATGGCCGCACCATGTTTAGAGCCTGTTTACAGATTTAACACACAGGGGCTGAGGTGTGTAATTTTGAGATGTTGGATACTTGAAAACTTGTCTGCAGTTTTTTGTTTGTTTGCTTGTTGTTTTTTTCTTTTTTGTTATACAAGATGTGCTATTTTTTGGAAAGATGCTCAATTGCTTCCTGAGTTTGACAGATTTTATTCTATTATTCATGAAGGTAAATGAAACAAGAATGAACTGATTCAAAAGCAGCTAAATTTGTGAATTAGCCAATATATATATATATATATATATATATATATATATATAATTTTCCAAAACTTCAACAGTTAGTCTACAAACTTGAAATGTGTTATTGGGATCAAGCTTAAAATGAGCAAGACGGAGGTCATGTATTCAGTGTCGTTGGTTTGTCTGTCAGCAACATAACTCAAAAAGTTATGGATGGATTTTGATAAATATCCAGGACATCTCAGAATTGGAATAAGTTATTAGATGTTGTGGGTGATCCAGATCACCCTGTGGATCCAGAAATTTTTAAAACGATTCTTTATCATGGGGAGATAGGGATAACTTTGCCATCACAACTTCTAACATAAAAACTAATGCTTACAATCATTTGCCAAAAAAAAACAAAAAAAAAACAAACAAACAAAAAAAACAAAGAAAGAAAGAGAAAGAAATAAAGAAAAAGAAAAATACAATTACTTGATGGAGGTCTGCCATGTTTGGGTGCTTCTAGTTTAAAACAGAACTCATATTCCATTAAGTCTGAACATCCTCGCCCACCTTCAACTCCTGATGTATGCAGTGTTTGGTTACAGATCAGTTTTGGTGTTGGTGAGTCTTGACTTTGGCTGTTAATACATACAGAACTGGTCTGGATTTTGTGTCTGCTATGAACCACTTGGAGAGTATATCCCTATACCCAGACTGGCATGGCTGAAAATGGCTATGTGACAAAAATGACTACCACAGATCTACAAAAAAAAGCTAATTATTAATTAATAAGGAAGAAATCTGGAACTAATAATAATAATTAGATCACTGATTTGCTAAACTACAGTTTTACTGTTTATGTAGACAAGGCTTATCTGTCTAATAACTTATTTTAAAAAATGCCTCTTTTGCACTGCAGTTCAAGTAAATGCTGTTAAAAGCTAAATAAAAAATGACTGGTGCCACACAGCTTATGAAATATTTTAGCTTGATCCAGTTTGGATTCTCCAGTCCTTATCAGTATTTCTTTATCTTGAGTCAATCCACTAATCATAGTATTTATTGTCTGAATATTTAAAGATTTTTACTTAAACCAAAACAGAAAAAAATCTAAAAGTAATCAAACCATGTGTCCATTTGAAGTGACTGGAACTACTCTGTGGTTAAACAGGCTCTGCTATCCAGTCGTTTAGTGATGGGCTGGGATGTGACAAGCTGCCAGCTCATATGGTATTGAGCCTGAGTCACGTAGCTCCGGTCTGCCTCTGTCTGCAGGCTCAGACCCCTTCAGCCCAGCTCTGGTGCATTTACACTCCCTGTCCCTCAGACTCAGTCCCACCATACACACCCCCATCCTCTTCCTTGGGCTCATTTGGACCATTAGGGCCAAGACAGGAGAAGCCTCGTTCTTGTGCACACACCCCACTTCCTCTCTTTCATTCCATGTCCTCTATTTTCTGACGTGTCCCCTACATTCCCCCATCTCACTCACATGTGGACAATCCGTCAGACTAGTTGTTGATGGGGGAGTTAACAGTGCATTTTCATGGTGATGTTTAAAGGGTTCTGTCTATCTATCTATCTATCTATCTATCTATCTATCTATCTATCTATCTATCTATCTATCTATCTATCTATCTATCTATCTATCTATCTATCTATCTATCTATCTATCTATCTATCTATCTATCTATCTATCTATCTATCTATCTATCTATCTATCTATCTATCTATCTATCTATCTATCTATCTATCTATCTATCACAACAGGTGGGAAAACTTAAACTGTCCATTCAGGAGTTGTTTTTGTTGTTTAGCAGACTTGATCAGATCAGATTTCAGGACTTTATTATGTTCATTATCTCCCTGTAAAATCCTTCCTTGGCAAAGTTTGGCAGAAATCAAACTCTTGGAGTGCAGTATGCTCAAATTTCATGTAATCCCATATTAGAATGAATGTGGGCTCAAATTGAGGGTAACAACAAACTGGAAATGTCAAATTTGTCATACTAATATCATTTACAAGTATTTGTATATTCTGTTACAATAAACAAACAGGTGTTTCATTGATGCACAAAACTTTAGCAGAATATTAACTTTTATTTTATGGCTAGTCTGTTTAGGACCTATTTATCTATTTTAGGAACACTTCAAAGTATTACAACTTTTTATAAAAACCTGACATATTCCAAAATGAGTGCACACTGAACAAGGTGGATGTGGATAAAGCATGAAAGGATGAGGAATGTTGAAAGAGGGGAAGAAAAATGGATGGACCATAGGGCGGAGGGGGGAGATACAGGACTATTATTCCACTGTTTGACATAGTCAGGGATTCAGCCCGGGGCCAGAACTACTAATGGGGGTCTCTGTGTCTTACTCTCCTTCTCTCTCTCACACACACAACAATCATCTTCAGCATTGCATGTACAGTTATGGATTCATCCACGCTTCAGCGCTCAGAGCTATACAAGCAGACACATGTGAATACAGAAAGCTGAGCTGCCATGTCCAATCCTATAAGGTTTTCAGGCAGAGTTTTAATAACAAATTGCTCAATCTCTGCTATTTTTTGGAACCAAATACTGTTTTAATCCTTAATTTTAGTTCAAAGCAGCAAATCTGAACATAGAATTCTGTTGTATTAAGTATTTCAGCTAGACAGCATAGGTCTATACATCCTATTCTCCTGTTGCTCCACAGGGATGCAAGTGCTGATGTGTCATCCTTGAAACAAAAGAACAGTTTAATAATCTCCCCCTGTACCTTGAGCACCACATCACTAGTACATCTTTGCAGTCTTTAAGGGGAAAGGCTTACAGTGACACGCTGCTGAGAAAAGCCAACTCATCCCCACCAGCATTTGTTGTGCTCTGCTTAATCTAATTCAACAGCTAAAACCACTGTGACAGCAGCTCCTTGCTTCAAGCACTAAATTATAGTCTTACAGGAAAACGGCAGAAAAAATAAAGATGAGAGGAAGAAATGAACAGAGCAGAGACAGCGAGGCAATGCATACAGATCAAATGAGATGGATGTGGGATAAAGGAAAAGAGAGGCTGGTATACAATAGAGTAGGGGGTGTATCTGTTGGGACCATCAGAGAGACAGTGCAGGGACTGATGTAGACAGCTGGACATGGACTTTTTAATCTGTCTAAATAGGATCTGCCCAATGCAGGCTTTTCTCCCACACAGCAGGCCTAACACCGGAGTTGTGACAGCCAGACGACAGCAGGGAACCACTGTGCTCAGAAATTACACCACTACTGTCCATGTGTGTGTGTGTGTTAGAGAAAGAAAGACTAAATGTGTTTCCAAGTGTAATCATCAATTTAAAGAAGAAGGAGAGTGAGACGCTGATACAGGCCACTGAAATGTTTAAAGAGCTAACCAAGACAAGTGTCACACAAGATTTGTCAGTTTTTTTTTGTAATCCCAAACATTGAGGTCCACACTGTTTTATCCTTCAATTTTATCAGGATTTTCCAATGAATCTTTAATAAAAAATACAAATCAACGTGTTTTCCCATTGACCGCAGTTGTGCTTATTATTAGGCTACTTTGTTTGGCTCGATTATGGAATAACTGTTGTCAGGCGCTATTAAAACACTGAAGGGTGAGAGAGTGCAGTGGGATGATGTTTGCCCTTTTGACACAGACGCCTTCACTAAACTTGCTTTTGCTTACTCATGCTGACAAAAATAAGGACTGGTGCATTTTACCGCCATACTTTTAAAACAGAACTGTGGCACCTTGAACAGGTGATGTAGGCCAATGTAACTAAAAGAGCAGTCAAATCTTACAGTGGAAAAAAATATCACAAAAATATGAGAGAATATATTTTAATAATTTGATATGAAGAATGGCACAGTCTCTGTCTTGTAGAAAACTTTTAAAATGAATGCATGACTTATTCACAAAGTTGCATCTGCTTAAATTTCTATATGAATTAAAACGTTTTCCACTCTTGTGCATTGTAATGTAGGCATAAAGTCATTTTGCTGATAAATCCAAAAAGTGGGTCAAATTGTGAATCTCATTCTGTAAAGTAAAATATAAGAGCACCAAAATTATAAAGACAGCCTTCATAACATGTTTTTAAATGGAGAGAATTTTAAATGTGTTTTTAAATACATGATTTTTTTTAAACAAACTGACAAGCAGATGCAGCTAATTGTTGCTGCAATGTTCAAATCCTATCAGTTTATTAATTTCCTAAACTAAGCAAAGACTACAAATAACCACATGCAATCGCTTCATGGAACATGAAACTTATTACATGCATGCATCAACATTCAGTTTTTGTTTTATTTTGTCAACAAAATGAAAAGTGAGTCAACACATTTGGTTGCTGCTGTAGCATTCAGTCCTGATGTTAAATGCCTGTTTCATGTCACTTTAACAGATTCTTATGTCATATCTTTGTAAAATGCCCTTGCAATATTTTCCTCTTTTCCACTATTTATGTTCCTGATAAAAAAAAAAAAAAGCATATTTTTCGACTTGTTCTACTGGATTTATATGAGGGTGAGTTTTTAGTATAACATTAAACAAAGAACTCATAAGAAATTTTCCCTGGTGAAGATTTTGATTTTAAAAGAGTGTGTATGCCTCATAGATGACTGACTGTGTCAGTCTGGCCTACTGTCAATTCTTCAGACAGGCTAACAGGCTCCCGGGGCCCGGGGACCCATAGATGGTGATGGGAACGTTGTTTAATTGGGGTAATCGGCGCGCTTTTAGGGACCTGCTTATTAAGACAGAGAGGCGTGCCTCAGCAAAGACAGACAGACAAGCAAAGTGACAGCTCTGCTTTACCATTCAGCGTCTTCACCCACATCCTTGCTTTAGAGACCCCGAATTAGCAGGCGGGAGATGCGATGCATGATCATGGATGTGTGTGCCCATGTGTGCATGTGTATAACAATGACATGTCTGTAACACTAACAGTGTTTAACAATATTTAAATGTGTCAGTGATACAGAGACTTTGCCTGAGGGGGAAAGATGGTGAAAGGTGAGGAAGTGATAGTAAATGGAGAACTTCAGGACCTCTGTCAGAAATTTAATTAACATGTGATTATTAACTAAAAGTATTTGGTAACATTATGGCTGTATTGTTAAAATCAAAGATGTTCT
Source organism: Melanotaenia boesemani (assembly GCF_017639745.1). Classification (NCBI taxonomy): domain Eukaryota; kingdom Metazoa; phylum Chordata; class Actinopteri; order Atheriniformes; family Melanotaeniidae; genus Melanotaenia; species Melanotaenia boesemani. The sequence goes on from NC_055692.1 coordinate 24,735,762, forward strand.
TGTTTTTAAATGTAAAAAACTCATTGACTTTGTAAATGTGTGATATTTAATATGTATAATATGTATAATACTGTATGTTAAATATATACTTTTTGTATTTTCTAAAAATCTTCACTGAGCATGCTCAGTATGATCTACTTAAATAAAACAACAATCGTTTGATTCACTGTCTGAGGCAACAATGACTGAGATTGTTTTATGATTGTGCATTAATGTTGCTATAAGAGAGAAGGATTAGACACTGTCTGTCTGCCCCCCAATTACACACACGTACAAACACACACAAACATGCAAATACATGGAACTCATGCAACCTTTCTCCAACCCCCGCACACATAATTTTTTTCCCCATCACACGTGATTTACTGCAATAAAACAGTAAGAACCGATCTTTTTTTTCTGCTGTCTGGCCTACCAAGATCATCAGAAATGGAATAAATACAACTCTGATGAAAATGATACTGCCACCTATCTGCTCTCATATCATAGCACCTCTGATGTAGACTGTTATTGCCTAAGCATATTGGTAAATCTTACTCATTCTTACAACATTACTTTATATCTTTCAGTTAAACATATTTAAGTATTTCCTTCCTGTTTTTTCTCATTTCCCATTATTCATGCACTTTTAACCTTTTGAAACTCCACATTAAATTCATTAGAGAGTCTAGTGCTGCAGTTTTGTAATTCCTGCTTCCTATCCTTGCTCACTCATCCTAAAACAAAAGCTCCTTTATTTCATGCCATGTTTTCTGGTGGCCTTACATGTTGAGATGTTGCCCCTGCCTCACCAAGGGTCAGAACATATTGTTTATGAAAAACAAAAGGATGATGACGTGATGCCATGTCTAGACTCCATGCAAATGAACAAGGTTCATAAAAAACTTGCGTACAGTATTTTCAAAGCTATGTGATGATCCACACACACATACCTAACAAACCACACACGCACGTACACACACTACGGCAGACAAAGTGGGAATGATTATGGTAATGATAATAATCGTGGCTGTCATCACTGTCTCCTCCACCATGTTAAAAATTAATCTGAGTTAACGGTAATCCACATCTCCTCATTAGATTACTGGTGTGGGGAGGGGACACTCGCGGGCCATCTGTACATCATTAACAGAGTCTCAGTGACAGCTCTCTCCTCTACTCTCAACTTCCTCCATCCCTCCATCCTTCTAACATCTCATCTGTCCCTCCCTTTTTGTCTACATCCCTGTCTATCCAGCTTGTCCTGTACCACTGTCACTTAGTCTCCTTTTCCTCTGTTTTCTTCCCCAATTATTCAGCATGTCAGTCTTGATGTGCGGCACATTCATGAACAAACCTGGTGACAGAGGGGAATTGAAAATTGCACTGATCATACAGAGTTTCTCTGCTTCCCATAGGTTTCTTTTTCATCTGGCAAGGTATTCAGTCCGATAGAATTATCATTCTGTTTATCACATCTCGTTTCTGTTATTATGTCTGATATTCTCATGTCTGTTATTGTTATTATGTTATGACACCTCTGATGTATGTCTTGCTCCTCTTACTCTAACACAAACCATCAATAAATAGGTCCAGTCAACGCTATGATTTCAGCAGAAAAATGTTTAATACAGAAGAGGTCAAAGGTTGGGGTCAGTAATACCAGGAATTGAACAGGCACATTGTTTTGCCTGAAGTGATGGCTGCAATGACTAACAAAATGTGATCTTTTCACTCTATACAAACAACAGGCTCCTTTGCTGTTTTGAAAAAAATGTGAGAGAGAGTAACCTTGACACATTCAACATCAAATAGTGTTGCTCATGTCTCTGGAACAAGCACAGACAGGCAGAAAAAGAGAAACAGAGGAGGATGCTGGAAGACATGCAGAAAAATGACATTGAATTGACATGGAAGGGCATGGATTCATAAGCTGTGATTCCATCCAGGGGCACCTTTTCAGTTTTTGCATAAAACCAGCTTGGTGGAATCACAAGCAAATCTTTAAATATTGCAGAAACATTTACACTTAAGAGGCACAGAAAGATATAAAACAACTTGAACCACTCAGAGAGAAAATACCTCCACCGAGCTATTGTTTTTTTTTTTCCTTTTTTTTCTTTTTTTTTTTTGGCCAGTGATTGTGTGCATTAATTTTTTATTATACGCTTTAAAATGATTCCTCAATCTCCCAACAGTGAAGAATCCTATAAAAAAATCTTTTTTATTGTTTTTTTATTTGTCTTTGATTTTTTTGATTGTTCACATAAATATTTGTTGTTAACGTTATGACCCCCTTCTTCCCTTCATTAAATTGCCCTCCGACCACAACAAAATAATTGTAAACACAAATAATTATTTTAATAACAATATAGTAATACACAATATAGCATAAAACAAGCAGTGCAAATTATTAATGTAAAACAATGTGGTTTTTAATTGTTGAAACATTATATGTAAGTTGCAAAGAAAAAGGGGAGAAAGAGAGAGAGCAATGTTTTCATGTCCCACCCCCAGGAATTACTCTGAAATTTTTTTGTTTATTGTCCCCACAAAAATGAAATGGGATTTTTGCCCCTGTCTTCAACATTCAACATTATGCAAAATGCTAAAAAAAAAAAGCTTAATATTTTTATGGAGGCCCACTTAGAGAGAGGAAAATATATTGTTTAGAGAATGATTAACCTTTAACACATTTGTTCATGTGGGATTTCTTTAATCTTTTTGCCTTTTTAAAGTTACCATCATCACTTACCAAAGGTACTGCTGCAGGTTTAATGCTGCAAACAGATTAAACCTGGTGAAAATTTAGAAAATATTAGAAATTTAGAGTGACCATCCATCTTGCAATGTGTTCTGACATACAACTTCTAACCGCCAAGAAGAATGCAACATGATACTTGTGCCACTGTAAAATCATGCAATAAGCAAACACCAATGTAATAACTGGAGGTAAACTGTGCAAAATAAAATGTGTATACTTTTTCGTGAGATGAAATGGATGGAGCACCAAAAAGGGTCTTAATCAAAAGGCTAAATAAAAAAAAAAAACCAAACACAAAAAAAAAAAAAAAGAAAAAAGAAAAAGAAAAAAAAAATTTTTTTTTGAAACCAAAGATTCTCCTAATGCAGAGAGTGCAGCAACCACAGCAGACATGTTTCCGGGCTACTTTTGGTACTTAAGGCTCAGTTATGGCACTGACAAGTGTTGTGTGGGCCAGAAGTGGACCAGATGTCAATTGCCAGTCTGGCTTGGATTATGGAAAGTTTCCTGTGGGCCACAAATTGTGCAGATGTCAGTTGTTGGCCTGGACATGGATTACAGCAAATATTTTGTAGGCTAGAAGAAGCCTTCCTTATGGCAATTCCCTTGTGGGCCACATGTGGTGATCATGTGACTGAGTTTTGGTAGACATACTCACATTTAGTCAATGTCATAAGTCAAAGCCAAATTTGGGCCACTCATTTTTTGCTATATGGGCAAGAAGGTAGGAAAGTAAATTGAGGGAAAGTGCAGGACTAACAGGATCTGACAATGAACAATAAAACCCAAGGAGCAAAGGTATTCTGTGAGAGTAGATTAAAGGCATGGATGCAGGTGAGAGATGAGTAAAAGGGAGGATCCAGTAACATACTGATTATGGGTCACAACAAGGCTTGTAACACTGCTGAAATCTCAATCAGTAGTTGTCTTTAGGGTGGACAGATTCACCAATTTGAATCGGTGGTCCAAGACAGTTTGAGATGCGACTGTATCGGTAACGTCAGTGTGCATCGGATACAGCTGCTGGGTAAATGCGCAATGTGTCTTTGGTTACATAGATTATTACATAGTTTATTTAATTTCCACCCATATTTTTGAGGAGCCTTGAATGACAAAGTCAAATCATTGTCAAATCACTAATGAATCGCATCACATCGTCAAGAGGGGTGAATCGTTTTGCATCGTATCAGCAGGGGCTTCACTGTATCGTTAGTGTATCATTTCGCTGGCAGCGCTTTGAGAGGCATATCAATCTGCCTCAGTGGTGGGGATTTACTTCCCTACTTTAAGGGTAGGTAAGGAAAAGTGGAGTAAGGCTTGTTAAGTAGTTTGCTTAAGTTCAAATTGGACCATCTGTCATTAACTATCTGTAAAGCTACAGATAGAAACTTACACAGAAATGAAATACCAGTCTCTTGTTGTTCTTCTTCTTGTTATTGTTTTTATTATTATCCCTTTTTCATCCTTTTTTTTTTTCTTGTTATCTGTTTGGTGCTTTTCTTTTAATCCCTTCTGTATGTTTGTATAGCTTCACATGTTTTGTCTTCTTTTGTAAGTAAGGAAAAAAAAAAAAAAAAGAAAAAGCTGGACATTTTCTTGGCCATTCTTTTTGTTGAAGATTTACTTTCTTTTAGACAAAGCCTAGAACCCCCCCCCCCCCCCCCCCCCCCCCCGTTTTAAATAAACACTCATTTTACACACTTTCAGTAATGTCAATACTCAAAACATTTAACTGTTCCTTTAACTACAGACTAGACAGGATTACAATTAAGCTAAAGAAAGAGGTGATGAGCAAAGACATACAGCACATGCCTCCAAGGCCCTTGATAATTGATAACATCTGTACCTTTATTTCATTGTGGAGCAAGTCAGCTTGGAGTTCTGTACTGCTGTGGGCCAACATTCTCCACAGTCTACTTATTTACAATCAGGCACACTTAAAGCAGCACTGTGCTCAAACACATCAATAAGCTATATTTTATGAGTGGAAATTATTACCCAACTATTTTCTGCCTGAGCATTTGAATTTTCAGGAATCCCAAATTTAATCCCATTATTAAGCAGGCACTGATAGATGTTTACACTAAAGTCCACAAATCTCAGGTGTAGCTTCACACCATCAGGTGGGATGAGAAGCTCATCAGCTTTTACCACGACATCTGCTGGAGAGGAAAATGTAGAAAATAACAGAAAAGTTCAGCTGTTCGTCCTGTAAGGCCTTTTGTGTCTGCAGAACTTCATTGATTTTTTTTTTTTTTGCTAACTCCACAGACAGCTTTTAATATTGTTTGGAGGTGGAACTAACAACATTTATTGTGTGGATGAGTGCGTGTGCATGCATGTGTGTGTGCGTGCGTATTGACAGATGGCTGTCATTGTATGAGAGCTGGTTTGCACATTCATGTAATAGAGGCTAGAAAACACAGCAAACATATGCAGTGGACAGCAGGACTCGCTGACTGGAACTAAAAGAGGCACGTTTACAACACAAACACTTCATCACTACATCAATTACACGCATGCTCAGTAGTGTATAAGCTGCATGTCAGTGATGTGACAGTGTGACTCAAATGTTGAATAACAGAAGCTGAGTTCCTGCCATAATCTATAGATGTTTGGCATGCCAAAGTTAGATGAGTTTTTTTTGTTTTGTCCAGGAATGTATTAAAGAAAGAAAAGTGATGAAGACATTGTCAGAAATGTACTTAAGAAAGAAACTGGTGACAACAAAAGGCAGCAGATGTAGAGACAGAACTGATAAAATTTCAAAAGTCATAAAAGAGAATAAACTATGAAGTCATCCTGAGAGTCTCTGGACCAAGTCTGTCTTTCCGTTAATCAAAATATTTTTGTGTAAGAGTGCTTGTGAGTATGTGAGTGTGTGAGTGTGTGCGTGCATGCGTAAAGGCCTGACCACTCCAGCCCTGTGCAGCAGCCTAACCATTCCTGACAGCCAATGGCTCATTAGAGCTGCTGTTCTATGTTCCTACATCCATCCTTGCTCCCAGTTTCCTGGACCCAGCCCCCAAAACAATAGGGGTGTGTGTGTGTGTGTCAGCTGGCTGTGCTCAGGCCTGAGTGAGGACAGGATCAGTGGGCAGTGGGGTAGAGAGAGGAGGAGTCAAGGCCTATTCACGGGTACAAAGACATAATTAACCAAATTGGCCAATGGTTCGAAAAAAACTGCTCTTGAACATTGTGTGCTAGCCTTTGGTTACCCGTAGCAACTTTAAATTTGTGTCTACATTTGTGTATAGTGTTGTCTTATGTCCAATGTCCATATTAAAAGTCACAATCATCATGTCAGCAGTGTCACTGTTCACTCAGTGAACCATACACATTAAAAAGCCAAACAGTAGTTGCTATTTTATTATTGTTGTTAATAATATAACAAATAAACAGGATAACTAATAATAATAATAATAATAATAATAATAATTATTATTATTATTATTATTATTAGTAGTAGTAGTAGTAGTAGTATAAATTATTATTAAGTAATTCAATAATTAATTACTTTTTTAAATTAATTTTGTTAAAAAACTGAGTATTGAATGCATCTTTGTTTCATCTTTGAGGCATAGATGATCAGAAAAAAAGGTGGTGGCAGTTGCACGCATCACATAGCCTCACACATCTAGTTCTTCACAGGTTTGTGTGTGTGAGTCCATGTTCTTGTCTATGCATTTCTGTGTGTGTGTTTGCATGTCTGTCAACGGACACTCCCCCATTTGTCAATGAGACATCGATGACTGTAACAGTGGAACAGACATCAAGGACGAACTGCTTGTGGGTCAATATCTGGGCGACTGCTCTCTGTGTGAATAAGTGCATGCTTCAAGCTTGTCTTGCTTTTCTGTCACTAACGAAAAAAAAACTTCAACAGCAGCTGCATAAGCTATCACTTCATCTATCAAATATAGATTTCACTGCAATACAAAAGTGGATTTGTGCTTTAAACATCACTAAATTTAGTCCATAGAAAGTTCCTGTTTTTTGGAGTTACAGTGAGGTTCCAAGGTTCGTTTGTTTGTCTAAAGTTGTCTTCCTCCAAACAACTGGAGCCTTGTTTTGAGGTTAGTTTCTGTAAAGTTGTGCCTTTTGGCAACAAGCAGCATTGTGGTTTGGGAGCTCGAAGCTTGGTTAAAGATAAACTTCAGGTCTGACTGAAGAGTTCACTCTTTCTCGCTCTTTTCCCCTCCCTCTGTCTCTCTCTGCCTGTTTCTTCCCCTCCCATCCTTCGTTCAGCCCCCAGAGTCACAACAAGAAGCAGCAAACAGCTTGTGCATCCCTCGTACCAGGAGAAAATGCCCCATTTTTATCTGTTTGAATCTGACATTTTTGGCACATTAAATATTGGACATTAATAAATTAAACGTAATGAACTTACATGAAAGAAGAAAAAAGTCCATTGGTACAATGCAAGAAAGTATAAAAGGCAAGAGTGCAATAGAAAGAAGCACAACAACAAAAAAAAGCTCAAACTTTTTTCTTTAATTCCAATTAGCTATTTCATTCTGTAGCCATTGGAGATTATTTTTCATTTTCATTTATTCAAACAAATATTGAATAATTTATAGTCGCGAGAATAACAACATTAGAAATCACAAGCACTTGATGCCAGTGTAGGAAAGAGGTCTGTCTATGATGAGTGTGGTTGAGGAGTGCTCTTGATAAGTGTGACTTATTGGTCATTTAATCTAATTAGACCTCCGCTGGGTGTTTTGTAACATTGAAATAATCATAACAGCTTGAAGGAAGCTGTTGCAGCTCATCTATAACCAACAACAGCACTGGTTTATAGTTGATAAAAGTTATTGCAATTATGAACTTCTGGTTAGAAAAATGTAACTGATATTAGCAGATATTTTGGCTACACTGTCATAATTATGAACATAGCCTGCGCTGTACGTTTTGTGCCTGCTCTGCACATAATGTACAGCACAAGCCATGCATTTTTAACACCTGTATCGCCTTCGTGTACATGCTTCATTTTCATCTGTGTCAGTGTGTGTATGTGTGTCAGTCCAGGTATGTAGTATGTAGGTTGGTGTAAATTACACCAGTGGTCACACACCATGATTTTCTTGCATAACACATTGACTTCCGCAGATCTCATAGCATTCCATTCCCCATCTTTCCAACCAACCCCTCTCCTGCATGTGGGATTACATCAAAACCTCCACCCTTTTTTTCCCACCCTAATTGTTCCCAAGAAACTGAATACTGAGAGGTTGTAGATTACATTTTATGATATGGTTATTACACCCGGTGGTGAAGTCTAAACAATTGTCATTTTTCTGTCAAAGGTTTTTCCTATATTAAAACACAGAGAACTTCTTTTAAGTAAGTACCATGTCCTCAACATATTATCATTTGTTGAAATAAGATCTGGTTTACATTGTGACATTATGATTAATGTTTGATGAGGAGAGAAAAAGCATCTCAGATCCCATTATGAAATCTGGTGTGTTTGACAATCTCTCTGCTATGTATGGCATTAGTTTTATCAGAATTAGTTTGCATGAAGAAAATTGATATGGGGACATCCCACATTAGTTTGCAAACTCCTCATTCAAGCACCAAGTTCAACATCATGGCCATCAGCAACTTGCTTTTGGAAACTGGCTGCAACAAATTGACTAAGCAGAAACACACACATCTATATTGTAGCAGCTTGTCAATCACAAAGAAAAACACAACATGCTCATTTGCTTATTTTATTCTAAACAGCACCATCATTCACACTTTAAACATAATGTTATATTAAAGAAAACTAAACTAGTGATTACAACATTAAACTCAGTAGAAAAATGTTAACTGAAGTGTCAAATCAAGCAGTATATGAGTCCATGTTCTTTTGACTTCTACCGTATACAACTTGACTATGAGTTGCCCTGATCTAGCCATCAATTAAAAAGCAGGTTTAAGGCATTTCTGATTTTCACATCTGAGTCTATGGACTTATTTATTCTCAATGTTAATTATGCATACTCCTTTGAGTTAACATTGCACATTTTGGTATGTTTTCAGAGAGCTTGCAGAAGTGTATCCAAACGCGGCAAATGGAGCAGGACCACCAGAAATTGTGGGGGCTGTGTTCTGCAGTATAGCTTGCATGTGACCAGCGAAAAGAACACAGAAGATGAAGTAATACATTTAATGTACACACAAGCCACAGTGTTACCTCTTTTATGTATTTTTAAGAATAGGTATTATCATGATCTGCTCCACACAATATTTTCTATTGTGTATCACTACTGAAATTCACAAGTGAACTCAACTCTGAACTGCCCTTTAGTGGCTACATTACCTAACAACTGTGCCAATGTAAAGCATGCATGGGAAGTATGTGGGCAGTTACAACTGGGCAGTTTGACAGCATTTAAAATGGACACATCTATTTCCGTAAACAAGGTGAGCATTAATAAGTCATACATTCTTTTTTTTAAAGTGTATTACCATAAACCTGACTTCAGATAAGAGCAATCATCTGCTCAGTCTGTTCTCTGTTATTTGACTATTTTAGTTCCAAATCTTAACAGGATGCTTAATGGTGACTGGGAGTAAAAGCTACGAAGATATTAACAAATTATCACTTTTTTTTTTTTTTTTTTTTTAAAGTGTGTTTAAGCTGTACAGCTCTCCTGACAGTGGACTGTGAGCACTGTTGACACATCCGCCGCCTTGAAATTACTCCTATTGAAAGAACACAAAAGCCACAGAGACAGTCCTAACTGTCGCAAATAGGTGGCTGCCAAGCAATTACAGTGCTCATATATCTGTATTTTTGCAAAAAACACAAGTCCATGTTTAAAATTCAAACCAAACAAACACAAAGTTTATTTGTGTTTGTACAATTCACGGTTTCTTTTTACAATGAATGAAAATATCATTTTACAGCCATTTTTATGACCAGTCTTCTCCTAGCTATGCACACAAGAATATGATTTACAGTATCTTGTTAAAATGTATAGGTGTGAGATGTCGGGGTAAATTGCATATTGAATATAGCAGAGACTGTGTGCCTGTGTAGCACCATAGGACCAATTATCTGCTCCTTTCATCCTCTTCTCTAAGCAATAGGCCCCATTAGAGGCCCATAAAGATATCACAGATAGACCAGAGACCAATTAGGTGTCTCAAAACTAATAACAGGTAGAAAAAGTGACAACTCGGGCATCCAATCTACATCTTCCAACAGCATGTGTCATGTTGTACCTAACAAAGCCCTGAGGCCCAGTCAGCACCGTTGCACTTAGCAAACCTGTAGACAACCACTTCAGCAAGACCAGCCTTATTGACTGATCAAGTTAAGTTTTTGCAGACTTACAGGCGATGGCAGAATATCTTATGAAGATAGAAGAAAAAAATGTTTTCCTCATGATTTCATTGCAGTAAAACGCTGATTTTCCTCCTCTTGATGTTCTCAAGGTATTACTCAAACACAGCATACTTAATTCATCAAATTTTCAAAAGAAACCATGGCTGAGTTTTATTTTTTTCTTCTGTGCTCCTGTCTGCATTGAGTTTTGTGCTAGCAGATGCCAAAAACAGATGCCAAAAAATGGCACCAGAATCCCAGATCTCCCACCTCCACCCATCCCAAGCCTCTCACTCACTCTCCACTGAATCGGGCATCCAGAGAGGGTAAGATCAGGTCGACTGTGCAGTGATGAAAGAACCGTGAGACACAAGCCCAACGACCAAACCAGAGGGGAGGAGAGCGGAGTTGCAGATGCCAGAGATGGAAAGGAGGAGATAAAGGGGGAATGGACTTCAAAAACAACAACAACAGCAAGAAAACAAACAAGGAAAAAAAAAAAACAAGTGAGAGAAAAGAGAGGAGCAGAAGAAGCTCAAAGGCACCCAAGGTCCTCAAACTAATTAAGATGATTTGCATTTATTTATGAGGTTTAATGAGCAGCTTTTCAATAGTTTGTTTTCCCCTAATATGAATATTTCCTTTTCATTATGTTACATAGATGGAAAAACTCATTCTTTCCAATGATCACATTCTGGCTTTTCTGTTTCTGTAGATACCGTAGTTGTTAATGTGTGTTTGTTTGTGGCTGACGAACTTTACATGTTTAGCTATTGTTTATTTGTGACATTTTTTTAAGTTTAGCACAGCAAACACAACTCTGGATTTTTTACTGTACCACCAAATTTCTGTATTTAGATGGAAGATTCTCCACTTAAGACACTGTAGGCATGGAGAAGATGCTTACAGTAAGATTTCAAATTAATTAAGTACTAATGAGTAAAAGGTGGTAAATGTTGAGGAAGTTCAATAAATCAGCAATTTTAACATTTTACAACAAGGCATCTTTTAACTATTTTAAACACTATTGGACGGATCACTTTCCCTCAAAGTTAAGATCACAGGTGATCATCTGACCTTTATTTACTGCTACCAGGATGCCCAATTTTTTATTTTCCTGTGAAATGCATGAAGTATGACTTGTATATGACATATATATAAGATTGGCAAAGGAGGACATATTCTTCTTCTGGTGACCCTTCCCCAGCCTTTCCTCAAATACAATCATGAGGGCGACAGTGTTTGCTGGTGTTCACATTCTGAGTATTAATGCCCAGTTGACCAAATAATTTAAGCTAACACAATAACCACCACCTAACCTGCAGCAGGTTTTCTGGTTTTGGAACAACATTTTTCCTCAGGAGAAGGTGCTCTTGTCCTATCTGCGCATTTTCCTAATTGGCAAAGTTGTATTATTAGTTTGTACCTAGCTAGCTTCAATCAATTGTTTTTAACATTAACTTTTACTCTCTCACACTCAATGTTAGGTTTAATGCATTTGAGTCAGTTTCACTGGGCAAAAACTTTTGGCTGTTATCAAGAAGAATTCAGTTTGGATATTTTATTACTCTTCTTAGCAGAACTGGGAGCGTACAACCCATTATTATGTGTGTGTGTGTGTGTTTGTTTGTTAGTTTATTTATTGTTGCTTTTGCAATGAGTTTTCCTGGCCAACACATTTTTGTTTTGGTTGAGGTCTGAACTTTGGGACAGGCCATTGAAAATATTTATAATGTTTGAGTTTTAACTGTGCGTTTGATAGGTTGAAATTATGCTGAAGAATTTTGAGGGCAGTCCAGAGCTTATTGCCAAGCCTACTATGCTTGACAGTTATCACCAGGTTCTTCTGGGTTTTAACTTGCTTTTGCACATCCTAACTTTTGGTCATTATTTCTAAAACTTTCACCCAAAAGAAGTTATCTTCATCTTTGTTTTCAGGTCTAAACTTAAAGTGGTATCAACAGAAATTCTTTATTTGTGCAAGTCTATTATACAATTCTTAAATAAGCACTTAACTTCCTGAACTTTCCCAATTAGTGCTGTCAAGCAAAGCCTCTCTGCTTTGGAAAAGAGAAGCTAACAGATAAGGCACACTCTGAATGCCACTGATCTGACAATACTGACAGCATATTTTTAAAAAAGCAGTGACACAAACTTTTGGTTTTCTGTAGAAAGTGGTCTTCAGTGGAGCCAGATCTTGAAAATTACCATAAAAAACACAAGGTGCCACCTTGGCCAAGTCTTATCATATGCACTGGTCTGACTTACTGCGAAATGTGCAAACACGATTCGCAGAAGCAACCCCGACACTCCTGAAATACCTCACACAGAATCTCTAACGGATTTTGGTCACTATCTTTCTTCAAGTCCAAAGATCGCATGTAGACCAGATTAGGAAGCTGCCTTAATAACCTGTCAAATAGTAAAAAAAATAGTCCACTTTTCTATGGGTTAGAAACAGAGCTGGCATTGTTCCTATTTTGCCATTGTTGTTATAAAAACAATATTTTAACTTGTTCAACTATCTTTGTACAGCGCTGTTGACAATTGCAACGTGCCTGTAATGTTTCTGTGTAAATCTGATGATAACTATAAAAATTATACTTTGAATTTGTATTATTTTGCTGCACATGTAGGACACCAGGTCCAGAAATCTGTCTGACTCTTTATGTCAGCACAGGATGACAAATTGATTATTTCCAACAGCATTATAATCATCACAAAAAAAAGGAAAAAAAGGAGAGAGAAATACGACAAAATCAATGAGTAATTCCCAGCAGATGTTAATCACAACCCTGTTTACCTCCTGCTGTACAGAGACACAATTTTCTGATCATCATTAACACAGACCGTATTATCCAGCCATACTGACCTGTGCACCGGATTTCACTGGGAAGCCCTGTGGCGGTGCTCAGGAATATGAATCAATGAATGAGAAAATGAATCCACAGCAACATTATTGGATGTTTATTCTGCTGTGTGCTTGTGTGTAGTGTGTGTGTGTGTGTGTGTGCGTGCGTGTGTGTGTGTGTTTTCTCCTCAGAGCTGAACCCTGTTAGCATCGCCAACTGTTCCAATGGCCATATGGTTGACTGTAATTATACATAATGTTCTTTGACAATCTGGGATTCATTTAGAGAATATATGTTGGTAAATTTGTGGGCTGATGCTGTGTGTGTTTTTCTCTATGTGTATAAGATGTGTGTGTGTAGGTATGGACACACAGTACACCTGTGGTTAATTTCCAGATGTATAACACAGTGCTACACACTGTTAGAGTATGTAAAAACCTGATTTTGGATGACATGTCTTTTTTTTTCAGTTTTTAAAAAGTATATGAAGTGTCTTATTTTCAATATTTCATAATTAGAATTAATTAAAATTACATAGATGAGGATTATACTGGGTTGCATCTTAAGCAGACTGCAATTTGCTAAGAGTAGTGAATTTTCCACTGTGTGTATAGACAGGCTGATGTAAGGCTCACTCAGGTTTTTACCATATAAGGTGCTTAGTGTCTTATGTACCTTAGAAACTGGACTCAGCGCACGAACATCATATATGTAAACATATGTGGCTCCACAAGATTGGCTTATTCAGGATTTAAGAAATGTCCTTGTCTGAAGAAGCTATATTAAGTGCTTCACACATGTTTTCAGTGGGATTCTCAAAATTGGCCAGAGACCTCACAGAGATGCATATCTGTTTAAGATGTCACTTTTTGTAATAAACCATAATTTTTTATTATATATCAAGCTGATGTCCAGAGCTCTTCTTTTACATGGAAGTATTTTACCACACCACTAGCTTAAAGTTATTCACTACGAAACAGCATGATCCAGGGGAGAAGATCTTCATATGATGAAGTCATCATATCACAGAAACGACTATGAAGACACCAAGGACACTAAAAGAAGAAACGACATTATGGCACTGAGAATAGAGGAAAGTTGTCAACCATACAGAATGTTATCAAGGACAATCACAACCCAGAAAGAGGGTCACCACTCAATGGAGTCACCTCATCACCTGCTTCATCACAGAAACTACAAACTATTTTTCCACATCACTTTCCACAAAATAAACAACATATATGTTGGGATTAGTTACATGAACAGTTACAATACAATACATTTCAACTCCCATTAATAAAAAAAAACATTATTTTGTGTATATGGTTTTAGTTCATTTTTGTTTTTCATTTTTATTGATATTTTTCATGTTTTAATCCAGTACTTGAACATTTTGGAAATTAGACTTTCTCCAGGCATTGGACATACATTAAAATTGCATTTAGAGATTTTAGTCATCAAAACTATCCCATTAGGCTTTATAATATTTATTTATTTATTTATGTCGTTTTCAGGCCCATGGTTGGCCTTTTTTAATTTTATCTATTTATTTTATTTTATATATTTTTACACAGATGAATAGACATGCAGCCCTTTAGACACCTAACAACACATTGCCTTTAGGGCCGGAATGCTGACTGGCTCAAAGTTAGCTTGAACTGGCAGGGGTCCACTCAGACTGACAACATTTCATTTCATAACTAAAAGATTGATAGGAGAAGAAAAAGGTAGTAAAGAAATACAGGTGAAAAGCATAGATAACAGTTGCACTGGATGGCATTTGTTATATAACTTTTAGCGTTACTCAGACACAAAGCAGACCTTTATATTGTGTGTTTTCCACAGCAGACCAAAGCTTGAACCACCAACACAGATCCCAAGTCGCAGGAAAACACTAAAATATCAGGACACTCATAGAGAAGCAGTAGGTAAGGCTACATATATTTAGGTTCTAACTCCAGAACAATGCAATATCTACTCCCAGTTATTTATTTATATTATATTAATCATATCGTTGTATAATTTTATTCCTTTATTTGTCCCAACAAATGTTTTTGAGGATGTTAAAAGTGGTAAACATGAATATTCTGACTCTCACAAAATGGAAAAAGTTGTCATGTCACAATTTTTCAAGCCAAACAAATAAATTTTTTGGGTGCCTTGAAATACAAGAGTAATTACTTTACAATGCTTTAACCTTTTTTGTAAAACTGACACTTGCCTTTTTTGACACTTGCCAAGCCAACATGGTCTTAAAATTACAACAGCATTGATTATTGCAGACATTTCTGGGACCATATCATCAATGATTCCCGACTATGTTGCTCATGTCAAGACAAATCTTATTAAATTAAATTATTAGATTACAATTATCTCTGAATAACTGATTATAGTTTTACTGATAATAAAATGACATTATTACCTCAATATATTATTAACCTATATAAAAATAATAAAAACATATTCTCCTAAATGTGTACTTAATAGCTGTAGTTTTCACAGAGAATGTAATCCCCCTGATTTTTTATATATGCACCTTTAAGTTAGCATAAAAGAATCAGTATCAGTACAGTATTGCAGGCAGATGAAGCATTAAATACAAGTCAACAGTTGTTCACATTATCTAAACTACTTTGCAGTAGATATATTTTGCAGTGGATAGATATTTTAACAGTTCATGAAGTCTGATTCTATTAAAACTTGTGTGTGTCTTATTGCGTCCATCAGTTATGATATGAATGCAAAATGTGTCACAAATGATTAATCTTTTTGACTCTCAAGATACAACACGTGGACTGCCACTGCCAACATGTTAAAGGCAGAGAAGAATAAACAGCTGTGCATTATTTTTATTTATTTTTAATTAGAGTAGACATTCGTCCCCAATCCATGTCATCCAGGATTTACCTGGGCTGGACAGCAGCTACCTGACATGAGAGATGCGGTACGGTGGGTTAATGGAAAGGAGCAGTCCGTAGACAATAACTGAGGAGTGGAAATTAATATGACAAGCAGTCCTGCCTCTTAAACATACCCTGTACCCCACCTCTGCTCTCACACCCACGATACTCCACTGTGTGTTTTATCAGCATATTTGTGTGCACATGCTTGTTTGAGTGAGTTATTCTATGTTATGTATGAGTGCATATATTTCACAAGACTCTCTATGTGTTTATAATGTGTGTATGGCTTTGATATGATTTTTTCTGTAGCCTCTTCTTTCTCTCTCTGTGTGTGAGGGTGATGAGTTGTGACAGGTGTTGTGGCCGCTAGTGCTGTAGGAGAAGGCGGAGGAGGAAGAAGGGGAGGGAATAAACGAGAGCAACACAGATGATTATTTAATTACTGTCTAATACTGCGTACCCTTTCCTCCCCCTTATCTCTCTGTGTCTCTTCCCTTCTCTTTCTCTCCCACTCCTGTAACACACACACACCACTACTCTACTTCACTCCCCCTTTTCATCCTTTCTTTATTAATGAACAATCCGGGCCTTTCTACAAATCCACCAGGGCTTACTCTACCCCCCAGACACTGTATGTGTATTTGTGTGTGTGAGAGTCTGTGGTTGAAAGAAGGGGGGTTTGGTTGCCTCCTCCCTTAGGAGGATACACCCCCTCTCCACACCCACACACACATAAACTCACACCAATACACAGAACCCACATGCAAACACAAATTGCAAGACTAATCAGCGTATTCATTCATTGTGTCTTACACCAACTTGTATTCATGTGTGAATGTGTGTGTGTTTTATAAGGTCACTAATATATTACAGTTACTCCTGTTATTTCACAAAGAAGGCATTTGAGTGTGGGATAGGTGTGTGCATGGTGCACTGTGTTTCTGCAGGTCTACAGTGTTGCAGCTTTAACTACATCTCAGTATAACAAGCTACTGACTGTTTTTCCTCTACATACTCTGTGATTGTCACAGTGAAATGACGGTTACGTTAATAACTGATGTAATTTGTGTGTTGCGTTTCTCCAACCCAATTATGTCCTTTCGCAGCACTCAGGTGTACAGTAAAGCAGTGTGATGAATCTGATGTGTGACCAGATCTAGAGTCCTCAAAGTAACAGCAGAGAAGTGATCAGTCTGATAGTATACAGTGAAAGACAGATGGTTTGCATAGAAGAAGAGCATCCCCTACCACATAGGAGACCTACAAATTATCATGTTAGCACTAATACATATTCATTTCACAGCTCATGGCAACGATGATTTGAATTTTCTTAAATGCTAAAAAGGCTAAACCTTTCTGTAAGCCCATATTACGGATATTTGATAAACAGTTTCAGTTTTTACAGCAGAAATCTACTGATTTTACACATCAGTATCAATTAAAACATCATCAGTAGATCCATCAGCTATTATAGTTCTAGTATCCAGTTTCCAGGGCCTGAGAGTCAAGCTTTAGATGTCTCTGCTAATGTTGGTTCATAAATTAAATGACCCTAGAATGATCAAATAACTACAAGAAGACTCATATAGTTCAGCCTTCACCAAAGTATCATCCACCATCATTTAATAGCTTGCTCCTTTTTCCACCCTTCATTATGTTTTATGAAATTTGACGTAGAGTTACAACCAATAAACATTTTGTGGGTTCAAATCAGATTCCCATACCTGAATTTAGATATCTGCCGAGACCGATATTTTTTGATACCAAATCAGTATACTTGAACTTTTTTGTGCTTACCATCATATTTGCTGATTTTGTTGTTATTGTTTAAAGTTTCATTAGACTCAAGTAAACCAGTAAAGAAGAAAGCAACTGATAAACAAAATTAATCCAGCTGAATTTTTTTCCAAAAACTGTCCAAAGTAAATCGAAGACAATGTCTGTAGTTGCTTTATAATCTTAATAAAAACAAAGGTAATAATAATTTAGCAGTAACAGCTGCCTTTTTAAATATGTAAGGTTCATGAGAATGTGTTGAAAGGGAACAGTTTTGCAGTTTGTGGTCTACAGTACTGGCACAGGAGACTCGTTTAAATACTTGATCAGAGAAGCTACTCGTCCATCTTGCTGGAACACAAGACGCTTGTTGCATCCTACAAACGAGACAGTGTTAGTTGCAAATGTTTAAAGTGCTCTACAATTTCACGTGCTTTTGTGAAAGCATTGCTAACATTGCACTATGAAATAAGCCTGTCATGCTCTTGTTTGAGTTAAACAACCCAAGCTGTAGATTTTCACTTCTTCTTTGCCTTTTACATGTGAATCAGGATTGCAGCAGTATAGCTAGCAGACTTTTCCTGCATTTTACTCGACAGGTAGAGGCTGATTGGTGAGAATGATGAATTGGAGCAACGTTTCTGTGGGCTAATCCCTTCAGTTTTCACATTGTCCCTTGGAAGTTTACCGCACTGCTGGAACGCTTCAGCAAGAGTCTGCTGCAGACTGTTTCCTCTTCCCTTTTTAGCTTAACAACTTTTTTTCCTTGGACACCTCAGCTGTATACACATTTCAAGTTGCCGTCTTGCTTTTTCATGTATCCAGACTAAAATATATCCAAATTACTGACAAAGTAAATTAGCAAAAGCAGCTTATTCTATATTCTGGTGGGTTTCAACCTGCATAATACTTGTGATTTGTAAACAAAGAAACAAGAAAAGTCCCTGTATGGATTGAGGAGGTGGACTGGGGAATTTGGCCAGATATTCAATCCATGAATCAAGTCAATATCGGAGCCCGATGCTGATATTGAAAAAGATTTGTCTCAAGTCTAATTCGGTGTAATATATATTGCATAAACCTGTTAAAAGACACACAAACAAACAATATGGTTAAATGGCCTTAAAAAAAAGTGAAAGAAAGGTTTCATATAATGCACATTTAATAGTACATAAGTTCATATTATTACATGTATAGTATATTGCAGGTACACTATACCACTACTGTATTTAATTACTATATTTGAACCTTCTTTCAAAATAATATAAACACACAATATTTAAACAAATAATTGTATTGGCTGTGTCCCACTTTAAAAGAATAATTAAGTCTTTTTTATGTTGTTCATTACTTGTCACTCTTTCTAGCAGTACTATCTGACTCACTTTAAAATAAAGTTTTTTTGTTGGTATTTCTTTTGGTTTAAAAATTTGTAATTTCTTTAAAAAAATGTTGGAAGGTGATCAAATTAGTTGAAGACCTATCTTGTAATTGAGCTCATAAGATTATTTCTATTTCAGTGAGACACTGTCCTTAAAATATTTGGTCAATTTTAGCCAACAACGAATTCAAACAAAAATACAAACACACAGTTCTCACAGTGGTGGACGATACCTGCCAAAGTTTGCAGACCTGCAGCAGTTGGGTGGTTGGCCTTCCTCAGCTGGGGATCTTTGCTAATGACCAATCAGCTGGTAACACTTAAATAACCACAGCATGACGGGGTAACAATCAGAAAGATAATATTTCCAAATGCAGGCAATTAACTTTTTTGTTGCTTTCAATCCCCTTAAGTGTTAGCTTATTTAAGCCCCTAACTATAACTGTCCAGCTGAAAACAACTCTGATTATCACCAGCAGAAGCTGAAAGTTTGTATAAATACATAAACCATCATCAAAACCTTCTTCCTGTCCACTCTTCATGTGCTTCCTCCTTTCACCCCCCTCCATATCTGTCCCACCTCCTGTTTCTTCTCACCTCATTTTTCTGACCCCCTTCTTCGTCACCTCACCTCTCACATCCTCACTACATCTCCACACCTCTCTCCCTCACCACAGAACTCAGAGCTCCCCTCTCACTTCTCCTCTCCCCCTGCACTCCCGCTTACTCTCACCTCCTGCTTCCCCTCCCCTTCTCCTCCCAATCTTTCCATCGTCTTCTCCTACCCTTATCTCCCTCGTTAATAATTCAACAGAAATGCACACATGAGTGGTCATTGCGGAGCTTCACATGGGGGATCTGGAGGACAAATGAAGCATAAGGGTGGAGGAATTAAAAACTTCCCCACGGCTCCACTACAGGGCCAGAGGAATCTGCTGCCTGCCTTGCTAAAGCCCGTCTGTGCATCCTTTCCCTCTTTTTCCCCTGCCACTAAATGTTAGCACGCCTTTTTCAGGGTTGGGTGGTGGTTTGTTGGGGGGGTGTTTAAATGCTAAGTATGCCCTAAGATGGGAGGTGGTTGCATAGGGACCGCCTGGTGACATTTTGTATCTTTACACAGCTTGCTCTCCCATTAAAAAGCTGCAGAGAAACTCTTTGTGTTATAGCACCTGAAGGCACTAGTTTGGGTATCTCAAAAGGCGTTGATATTCAAAAGTGAAAATGTAAAATATAGATACTGAAACATTTGTCAACCTTTACTCATATAACTATAACAGTTTATGAATAAAGATGTAATGTGAGGTAGAAATACAAGCTATTTCCAGCAACTCTCCACCTTTAAATCTGTTCAATGATTTTCCTTATTTGATATTTATTTGGATTTTTTTCCTGAGTGTGCGATTGTGTAAGGCAAGGCAGTTTATTTGTATAGCACATTTCATGTACAGGACAATTCAAAGTGCTTTACATAAAGCAAAGGCATTACAGATATTTAGAAATAGTAAAATGCATCAACACATAATCACAATCAAATAATAAATTACATTAAAATGATTAAAATCAAGATAAGTTAAAAAAGTTAACATGCAGATTTCATGCATAGGCGCATGAGAAAAGAAACATTTTAACCTGGATTTAAAAATGTCTACATTTGGTGAAAGTTTAATCTCCACTGGCAGTTTGTTCCACTTGTTTGCAGCATAACAGCTAAATGCTGCTTCTCCATGTTTAGTCTGGACTCTGGTCTGGACTAGTTGACCAGAGTCTTTGGATCTAAGAGCTCTGCTAGGTTTATATTCTCTGAACATATCACAGATGTATTCTGGGCCTAAACCATTCTGGGATTTGTAAACAATCAGAAGGGTTTTAAAATCTATTCTGTGACTGACTGGAAGCCAGTGTAAAGATTTCAAAACTGGTGTGATGTGTTCAGATCTCTTAGTCCTGGTTAAAACTCTAGCAGCAGCATTTTGGATGAGCTGCAGATGTTTAATGCTCTTCTTAGGAAGTCCTGTGAAAAGACCATTACAGTAATCCAGCCTACTGGAGATGAATGCATGGATGACTTTTTTTTTGGTCTTTCTGGGAGACTAAACTTTTAATTCTGTTGATGTTTCTGAGCTGGTAAAAAGCTGTCTTAGTGACAGCTTTGATGTGGCTGCTGAAAGTCAGGTCTGAGTCTATCAACAGTCCAAGGTTACGAACTTGGTTGGTGATTTTAAGAGCATGAGTCTCCAGGTGTTTGCCAATGCTGACCCTCTTCTCTTCGCTACCACACAGAATAATCTCAGTTTTGTCTTCATTTAATTGTAGAAAATTCTCCTTCATCCAGGTGTTTATTTGCTCCAGACACTGACACAATAAGTCTATGGGACTGCAGTCATCTGGTGACAGAGACACATAAAGTTGTGTATCATCAGCATAACTTTGATAATTAATGCTATAGTTCTGTAATATTTGACCCAAAGGAAGCATACAAGTTGAACAGAAGGGGTCCAAGGACTGACCCCTGGGGGACTCCACAAGTCATGGCCACTCGCTCGGATTCATAGCTGCCGATCGTAACAAAATAACTCCGGCCTTCTAAATAGGACCTGAACCAGTTAAAAACCGCTCCAGAAAGTCCAACCCAGTTTTCCAGCCTGTGCAACAGGATTCTGTGATCTACAGTATCAAACGCAGCTCTGAGATCCAGCAGAACCAGGACTGATACTTGACCAGAATCAGTATTCAACCTAATGCCATTTAACACTTTGACCAGAGCTGTTTCATCAGTGCTGTGATGAGGCCGGAAGCCGGACTGAAATTTATCAAGAGTTCCACTTTCATTTAAAAAGTCATTAAGCTGGTGAAATACAACTTTCTCAATAATCTTGGAAATAAAAGAGAGGTTAGAGACAGGTCTATAGTTGTTGATTATAGAGGCATCTAGAGTCCTTTTCTTTGTAAATGAGTAATATTTTTAAAGTGACTCCTTTGCTCCACACCATTAGACCTGAAAAGAAAAATATCATCATACACATTAAAAATTAAATTATGCCA
Source organism: Melanotaenia boesemani (assembly GCF_017639745.1). Taxonomy (NCBI): domain Eukaryota; kingdom Metazoa; phylum Chordata; class Actinopteri; order Atheriniformes; family Melanotaeniidae; genus Melanotaenia; species Melanotaenia boesemani. The sequence goes on from NC_055692.1 coordinate 24,757,783, forward strand.
CGTTGTATGCTGGGATGAGAACGCTATCTTTTAAGCATTTTTCCCCTGTCACCGCTACATTCTGCTATTGGTCACTAATATGAATTCTTATGACTTCATGAGATGATGTGAGCAGAAACTTTATGACATGATGTGAGCACACTCTATAAGCACTAGTTAGCCTTTGGGACAGTTCCACTGTGCTTCCTAAAAATGGGGTTGTGAGCAGGGTTTAAAGACAACCTGGGCTGAGCCCACAACAAATTGTTTTTAGAACTAAAAAGGTGTTATAGTCATAGACCGTATTACACATAGTAGTAGTACCTACATTACAATTTAACATCCAGATGCATGCATATTAAAATAGTGGGATGGTCCATCTAATGCATGATGATGTATAACATTGCATTTAATGTTAGATCTCATATCTAATGTTCTGTGTTTGGGAACATTACATTTGAAGTAAAAGAAAAATGAAAACTTTACAGTTAACTCTCTTCACCTGCTCCTGTTGATCTCCCTTCTTTTTTCTTCACCTGACTTTTCCTTTATTCTTCACTTGTTCCACCGCTCCCCTTCCACTAGAAAACTACCAAAAAGATAATATGTTTAACATTAAATTGCTCAAAAGAGCAAAAATGTTCATCTTGTTCAACAACAATGAATCATTCAACAATAAAAATAAAACCTTCAACGTTGAGCAGTTATACATGTGCATTCAGAAGTTTAGAGAAAGTCTAATTAAGTTGTAAATGTTGTACTGGATTTTAGGTACATTCTGATATCAGACAAAAAGCAGAATACCACTAACATTGTGTGAGTAGTGTACGGTCATTGAGTTCTCCAACCATCAGATTTGTACCAGTTGCTGCAGATGCTTCCCCTGGTTCCTTCTTGGAAGATCTCAGTAAAACTCTCATGTTTTTGCTGTGCTGGTCCCTCACTTGGACATGTCTAGAAGATGGAGAGAACAGATACAAGCTGAAAAACAACTAAGCTAATCATAAAATATAACAACTACTAAAATCACTATTAGGAATTGTTACAGTTGTTAACATGGACAACATAACATAATTTTTGCCGTGGAGAGAGTTTTTTGGAGAGCTTGTTGAATTTTGGAATTCAACCTGAGCAACAGGTCTAAAATACATTGCATACAAAATATTAAAAGTCTTTTCCCATCACCTCTCACTCAAAAATGTCCCAGTTATTCATATTAAAGCAAACTAAATGAATAGAAATATTTATTTGAAGAGGGTTAAGCAGTTTTCCTTTAAATGCACTGTACAGCAAAATGTCTATTCTTATCATTTTTTGCTATTATTTAGATGTAACTTATTGTGTAGTTCTTCTACTGTGTGAACCAGCTGGACTAGAGAGGTTTGGTGATGGATCAGACATTCTCCTTTCACTGTCTGAGCCCTGCATGTTGTCTTGCATCTCACTTTCTCCTTCCTCAGCTTACAGATAATCTCCCTCTTTCATCTCTTCACCACTATGGTCTCCTACCACCACCTCCACTTCCTGTTCCTCATCATCTTGCCTTCCACTCTCTCACTGTCACATTTCTTTTGTTCTTCTTTCTCTCCATCAGTTTAGCCTCTTACCTTGTTGGTGAGAAAAAACCTAGATATGCTGTCTTTCTTCTATATTCTTGCAAGATTTAAAGCAACTTTACAGTGTTTTCATTGACAATGTTTAAATCATGCTAGCTTTTCTACCTTAGACAACCAGAGATTCATGCTAAATGTCAGATTTGCCATAGTTATTATTCCTTGAATTTGACGCTGATCTTCTCTGCCACCTTGGTAGATCCACCCATTGTGGCTGTTAAGTTTAAATGTAGAGTACAGGTTAACAATTATTGTGGCAACCCGGGAGTAGACGCAAAACATCAGGGGCTGAAGCCGTGGACATATCGACTCGTGACACCACTGGTTGTGGGTATCTGTTTCTGGTAGCTCAACGGGCTGCTGAGATATGATGTTAATTCCTGTTTGACAGCTTTGATACTGATTTTGATGGGGTTTGTATAATGCTTTTTGTGAAGCTTTATTAAAAGATCTTCTGTTCCAAATCTGGTGAAGACTGGGGGGAAAAAAGTAATCTGTGAGAAAATTTTTATGTTTTTTTTTTTTTAAATGAAGTACTCCATAGTGGAAGGTGACCAAATTTGAGCTTGGCTTGATCCATGGGATCTAGACACAATTTATGTTAACTAGGTAAAAGTCTCAATAGTTACACATGCATAAACATGTTCATGTCATTGTTGACAAGACCTTAAAGGGAATCAACCTCATTAACAGGTTGGTGCAGAAGTTGACAACAAGTTGTTGGAGAACCTTTTCATTTGAATCAGGCATGTCCGCTGTACCAGGGAAACACTAAAACCTGCAGGATGGTGGATGTGGAAGGCCACATTAGTGACCACTAGCCCAGAGGAAGGGAGGAAGAAAAATAAAGCCTTACAGCAGGAACCAACAAAAATACAAACTAAACTGAAAAACCAAAAAACCCTGAGTTCACCTTGTGCTGATGTGTTAGATTACTCAAACTATAGACATGAAACATGGTGAAAATGATCAATTTTCATATTTGAAACTTTTCACCATCCAGTTGAAGGGACTGATATACACTCCAAAAAGAAAAAGAAATTTGTTTACACTAACATTACTGATCAGCTTTGCTGCTTGGTCCTCTATTTAAAATATGACAAGTGGGCAAACTGCTGATTTACGCACTGTGATATCATCAAAAGCTCCAGAAAAACAACTGAATAGACTTCCAAATAGTTTCCTTTGACAAATTAAAGTAAAGAATAGATGTAAAGTTTTTTTTTAACTGAGCGTTAATTTAGTAACATGTTATTTGATTGTGTTAAACTACAAAATACTAATCTACCTTGTAACTGAAACAGTAAAACCTTCATCAAGAACCTATATAAATTTAATTATCTATTGTAAAATGTATTGCCTATCACATCCATTACACCCTGAGAGGTTTGGATGTAAATAATCTAGAAATTCTGGAACAAACACACCAGACTTTTTCCCTCCTTTATTCTTTTTCTTCCTGGTTTCACTTCCCTCCTTTGCCAGACTGTCATAGCCACTCTCACTTTTTGATACAGAATGACTTTAGCGAACCTTCAGTGACCCTTCACCACACTAATACAACAGCTTTCTTCTTTCTTTGGTTCCACACTGAGCCAGAATGGTTCTTCAAACAGACTCGACACATATCAGAAAAACAGAAAAAAAATACCAAGCACAAACATGTCCCCCACTTAGTAGCTCCCCTTCAACATTACAGCAGCACCAAGGCTGGTAGTTAAATCAAATCCCAATGAGCAGTTTTCTCAGATATATGCCTCTATTGTTTGGAAAAAGAAAAAAAAAATCTTATCACGTTATATTATTTCCACCATTGTCTTGTGAGCAGAAAGAGATCTGATATATACTGCTAAATCAGGGATTTGCAAAATATTATCATAACTGCAATATCAAAAGAACGATACTGTATTAATAATACATGTATGATATTGTTATGTGATCAAATAAAAATGTACAGTTTTTGTGTTCCTTCCCTCCTATCTGGAATATAATTCAAGAGCTAAATAAATAGAAAAGTAAACTCAAAAATAAAAATTAATCAGCCTCATTCCAGCTATTTTTCCATTGATTTTGCAACAACATTCTCATGTATGCTCATGAGAACAGACAGCAAACATGTATTGAAAATAAGATTTTGTGACAGTCCTACTTTACGCAAGATGTGATGTGGAAAAACAGAAATCCTCTCAGGATGGCGGTTTACGGATAATCCTACAGTTTTAATGCAAAGGTATGATTGGTTTAAAAAAATGTGACTTCTAAATTTAACCAGTCCACTTCTGCTTGTCTGCTACCATTTTCAAACAATAAAAAGACTTTTGGTATTTGAAACTAGAAACCAAAAATAATAGAAAGACGTTAGAATACTTGATTCCTCTTCTCTCCCTCTAAGCCCTGAATTTTATTTTTCTGCTCTTGGTCAGCCTCTGTCTGTAATGTGAGGATCATTACACACAGGAAGATGTTAAGTTTGCAGTACATGAAAAGAACAAAGAAAGAATAAGTGACAGACTGAACATCACTCAGAGGAAGGAAGAAGAAGAGGTGTGATTTGTTCCAACATCCTCTGGATTCACCACGGCAGCAGTCCTGTCAGTCTGGGAGCCAAGAAGGAGGCATATGTCACAGCAAAGTCAGTATGGCAATGACAAGCACACCGATGAGTCAATGTGACATGTGGAAATACAACAAACAGCCAGCCCACACAAATACACACAGCTGAGTCAGTGAGACACCACAAGACACGATCACACCAGACAACACTACAGCACATCTACATAAGCAGCCACACATGTATACAGAACTACAACATTACAGTGTGTGTGCCACGATTGGTAGGTCGGACTCAGACACATGTACATTAAAGAAACATAAATGTACATGAATCTCACACCTGACAAGACAACATTTTGTGGCAATTGAAAAAGAGAGATACTGAAAGGCACTAGAGGGTGGAGACGACAGAAACTTCATCTTACTATTTTTCAAATATTTGCACGTTTACCTGCATCTTCACACAAGTGCCTTAAAGGGGCGGCAGTGGGAAGAGTGGTCAAGACACCGAACCCCTAATTGCTCCTGATGGGTTGTGGTTAGCGCCTTGCCTGGCAGCTTCCACCATCAGTGTGTGAATGTGTGTGTGAATGGGTGAATGTGACATACATGTAAAGCGCTATATAAGTACTTACATAAATGTAGAAATAAAATGAAAAACAAATGCTGGACTAACACCAGAAGTTGTCATTTTACACCAGGTCATGTGATGGAATGAAAATCACTGCCACCCAACCAATGAATCATACTCCTTCCATACTACCATAACATGGCTCCATGGTTTCTACAGATGACTTCCACTACTTCAAGCTGACCATCATCGTCACATAGCTGTATTCTGAGGCAACAGCGCATCGGTCTCTTCAATTAAACATGTGTACAGCCAGATATGAAGCTCTTCTGTGGTAACTTGGTGACATATGCTGACACACAACATTTTGCTGTCATTTTTAATACATTTAGGTCAAAATCTCAGTCTGAGCATTACATGTCCTTTAAAGCATTTTCCCAAAGAAATGTAGCTGTTTATAAAAATAAATTTCATTAGGCAGATTTTAACAATGGGATCTGAATGGGAAATATGATCAGCACTCAGATACAACTTCCTACACAAACAAAAGCAGCAAGAGCACCAGAGAGATGATAGGGCACGAAAAACCCCACTCCTTTTTCCTTGTTTTTGTTCCAATGAATACAGTATGTAACAGCTATGCCAGTGCATGAGTATGGATACACCTTTTCCCAGTGTTTGGCAGCACCAGCAGTTGCAGCAGCTGTAACAATAATCTCTATGGTAATCTGAGACAAGATTTCAGCCCTTTTGTGACTTAGCTGTAAAAGAGGAAAATCACTTTCTGCTCTTCCTGAATGGAAGCCTACAAGGAAAAGACATTTTACTGTCTGTTTGGATGAAAAACAAATTCTTTGTTATCTTTTCCCAGACAAGACATTTTTACTGGATGTGAAGAAATAAGCCACAAAAATAGCTGAGCCAAGTGTGGGAAACTGTATAGTCAGGTGTACAGCTGATAAGGACTGTTTCAAGGATTTAGTTTAGAAAATTAAAATCTTCATTTTTCATTCTGCAGCTTCAGTGCCTGATGGTGTATTCTATGTGGTCCATCCCAGCAGAGAGACCCAGCTGTAGCAAAGCTAGACTCTCTTAAAGCATTGTGTTAAACCCTGAGGCTATAGACCATAGTGAACAACCACACTGAAGCAGAAGCAAATGAAAGCTTGAAAAAAGAAAATAATACGTAATTTAACAGGGACACATTCATTTTGTAGAAAGAAGATGATATTTTACTTTAACTTTTAGCATCAAGCATTACAAAGAAGCTTCATTTAAATTTTAAGGCATCTAAGTACAGGAGGACCTACTGTATGGCTGATAGAGAGCTGATGAGGCGAAGTGAGTGTACAAGAGAAGTTCACAGACTGTGTGAGGATACGAATGAGCTCTGCATGAAGGCTTGTCTAGACACTTTTTCAATAGAAACATATCCACGAGCCTCATCCTCTAAAACACTTCTCCATCCACATCCTCATGCACACACATTCTTCTTACCAAAATGCACTATTCCTAATCATGAGATATCTGTTATGAATCTGTTAAGCTGATGAGAGGAATAAACTACATTTAACCCTGAAAACATTCTTGAAGCAATAACTCTGTAACTCTACATAATCAGATCATCCCACCCGAGAATACAGTGGTGAGTTAAGGGTTTTTAGGTTTTTACTGAACCAAGATGCTCCACATTTGACACATAAATTAGATCCCAAACCTGCATTTTTCTTACAATATGTGCATCCTAACGCCATCTCCTACCATTTCCTGGTTTGTGCATTACTCTTCCTTGGACCAGGTTTATATGGTTCAATAGAAAAACCACCCCGGAAGACATGTACTGGAGGTGATCCCATCTTGTCATCAAACGATCTCAGTTTAGTTTTTGTCAAGACTGCTTAGAGCCATGAACTGGCTTCTTTTTATATTTTCAACAAATCAACTTCAAGAACTAATTAACCGAAGTTGAGTCAGGCCTAAATCACGTTAAATCTAAGGTGGAAAATAGATGGCGCTTCCTTTGCAGAAACCACAGCCAGCATGCAGTGACGTGACATGGATAAAAATTTTTTTTTTTTTTTTTTTTTTTTGAGGCTGTATCTGTTCATTAATACTAACAATTAATTAATGAATGAGCACAGGTTGTCTGTTGATGAGAAAAACCTAGTGCAGCAGATTAGTGGACAGGACCTGATTGTGTTATTGCACTGATGGAAATGTAAAGCATGTGAACTTGCTTTTCACTCTTCTCCACTGAGAGCTAAAGGAGTTAATGTGGCATCAGGAGAGTCAAAAGGTTCACGGGGGGTGAAAATTTGAGTGGATGGATTTGTTAACAAATAATTTAGTCAACTTTGTGTCCTTCAGACAGTTAATACAGACTTATTTTAAGTGTAAGCACAAAGCAATATAAGCTTTATATTTGTTAAAAAAAAAATAATTAAATATCAACTACAGCTATCAGGATTACAACTGATGATATATTGTTGTTTTTTTTCTTTCCTAAACATTCAAGATCCACAGTAATTTGAGACTAGCTGGAGAATTAACTGCACTTCAACCAACAAAGTGCAATTAGTACATTTAAAAAGATTTTTTAATTTCAATAAATATTTTCTGACTTAGCCACCAAAGAGGGTGAATCATGATGTGATAATGTGTTTGCATTGTGCGTAAGGCTGATTTAACGGCAGGTTTAAATTACAGATTGTGTCATAATTGTTTGTGCATGTTGGGGGTGTGCTCGCGCATGTCTGTGCTCCCTCACAGCACTGTGATTGGAGTAATCCATTATTGATGATGTCCTGATGAGATCAATCAAGCCAGAGTTTTCTCGTCTTTTGGCTGCTGAAGATGATAATGTCGTTATGACATACTAATAGCCATGTCATGAATATTTAAATCACAAGGAACACACATTCCATATTCATGACTTCTCTGTTATTGTCTTTTTCTTTTTTTTTCCTTTTGTCTGGAGTCACTCCCCCCCCATCATGCACTTCTTACTGTAGACTGTATTTATAAGTCAGTTACTGTCACTATCTCATTTACTGTGGGTCTAATCCCTATTAGACTGGAGATCAAACCTACAGAATATATCAGATGTGTTTTTTTCTGCTTGTGCACTTCTTTTCAGCCGTGACCAGAAGTCCACAGAGAACCAAACCACATCTCTGCAGCATCTCCATCTCTTCTGTTCTGCTTCTGCATTGTTGTTTTATTTACCTCAGAGACAAACACCATATTTATTCATGACTCCTCACAAAATGCTGGTAAAATAAACATTTGTTTCCTCCTAATGAAAAACATGTTTCTGAAATGAGTTGTTTTGTTTCATGCTCGACCCCAAACAAGTTTGCTCTCAATAAAACAAATAAGTATGAAAATAAAAAGGCAATAATGCAATTGGTTACAGTGTAAATGCATTTGTTCCAGCAACTATCCTGTGGAGGCAGGCGAGTCAGTAATAATTCATAAACAAAAGAGCTAACTGTGTTCATAATTCATAAGAGGAGAAACATATACACCCCAGTCATTGCTGTGACTTGCTGGGCCAATGTGCCACTGAACAGAAGCTGTTTAAAAGCTGTCTTGCATGAAGGTTTCAGATGTGGCATCAGCAAGATGTTTGTCAGGTTAAAAAGAAACTGTTTTAAAAATATATATCTTTATTAGCTAGAAATGTGATCTTTCTACCTCTTCAATTATAAATTAATAAGTTAAAACTGGTTATATTATCATTTTTTTCATATTTCCAGACAAAATGAAAGAATCTTTCGACCATGTCTTGTGTGTCTGTGCATATGTGTGTGTGTGCGTCTCCGTCTGTGCTCCATGGCATGAATGTTTCAGTCCTTAAATGGAGGCAGACATATTGAATCTTCTCTTATCCTTGGGAGAGGCCTCTGGTGCACACACACAAACACACACACCCACACACACATACATAAAGACACACAAAAGCAGGGCTAGGAAGTGCTGTGTGGGAATATTCACATAGCATTAAAAAATAATAAATTGAGAAATACCAATGGCATCTGTGCCTCTGTGTGTGTGTGTGTGTGTGTGTGTGTGTGTGTGTGTGTGTGTGTGTGTGTGTGTGTGTGTGTGTGTGTGTGTTGAAATAAAACATAAAATATCCCTCTTACTTCATCATCATCAGGCACAATTAACTTCATAACACTCTGAAGTATATTAACAGCTTTTTCTAATTATCATTATCGCCTTGCATGATGAAAGATTAACACTTTGTGAAATGGAAAGTCTTATTTCACAATGCTGCGTTCGTTGTCCCACTAGATTTCATTTTTCAGAGTTGGAGCACTGCAGCTTAAATGGGTATGGATCTCTCTTGGATGAATTCTCAGTACAAAAGAAAAGAGTAAATTATTATTATTATTGTTATTATTATTATTATTATTATTATTATTATTATTATTATTATTATTATTATTATTATTATTATAAAAAGTTAAAAATTCGATAGTGTCTCACAGTGAGTCATTTATTAAAAGCTTATGTTTTGCATCAAAACACAAGTCAGAAAATATTTTGAATTGTTCAAGTATTTTTTATGAATACAAAAGAAGATTCACTGAAATTTATTTCAGAGGCATTGAATCCATTTAAGAATGCATAAATCATTTAAAAATGAAAAATGAATATTTGAACCTGCATTGCATTTACCGTGTAGATAAATTTATAAAATGTTAAAACTCATTGAAAGAGGAATAAAATCATTTCGGCAACTTTAAAGCTAAACCATCCAGGTTCCTATTATGATGTGGTCTACAATTCCCAAGAAGCACTCTGTCTGAAAATATTAAATCACTGCACTATAATTTTTACTGGGGGGAGAACTTAAAACACAATGTATTTACAATGTAAATACAGTGTGAATCTGTGTGTATCAGTCATAATTTCCAGACTTACATGATCTGAATTCTCACCTGTGACTGGTTTCCTCTCTCTGACCTGAAAGCAGGTAACGTAGTCCGCTGTAGCTTAGGAAGACGGGTGGTGGGCAAGACGCTGAAAACCCCATTATCTATATGAATGTGAATGAGTGTGTATAGAAGTGCTTGATAATATACCAGTCAAAAGTTTGGACGCACATATTCTAATTTAGTGGCTAGATGTGTCCAGACCTTTGCTCTGTACTGTATATACTTGATAATATTTATATTTAAAAGTGCTGAATAAGAGTGTGACTGGTTGAATGCGGTATGTAGTGTTAAAGTGCTTTGAGTGGTCAGACCAGAAAAGCATTGTACATTTACAGCCTGTTTACCATATTTAAATGCATGTGTTTCACCAAAAATGTTGGATAAGACATGACTCTATCCTTTTGAAGCATTAATGCCGAATTTGACTCTTTACCAAACTGTCTACCTGCTGTAAACTGATACAAAGAAGTAAAAACAATCACTAACATGTTAAGACAGTAACAGTGTCTTACCATGAATGTAGATTCTTTTCATGAGCAGTGAGGGTAGGAGGAACCTAAAAGTGGCATTCCCTTAACAGGAAAAGAACCTCTTGGGATTGCATTTCAAGTAGTTTCTATTCACACACACATACATACAGAAACACACAAACTTCATCCCAGCCTTTAATACTCATGCTGTGTTTGTGTAAGCTGTACTGGTTGCCTCAGGCGCTTAGTGTTTATGCTGAAGTCCACAGACAGAGAGGTCTGATGGAAGGATGGGTGGATAAGAGGCATTAAATTACATGCTGACTGACCACAGAGGTAGAGACTGAAGCCTCAGGGCCGAACGCTGTCTTTCTGTCCATCTCTCTCTTCCCTTCACTCTCTCCTCATTCATTTTAATCTATTCTGCCATGTGAATTTATGTTTTCATTCCACATTTACTCCTTCACTCATGATCATTTGAATGTCTGCAGTACCAGCTAAGTGAAGTGAAATCAAAGTTTACACTAACAATTTTTTTTTTTACTTGTGAGGCCTGTTTCGGGATGGCTGGCAGAGCTCAATAGAGGAGACGACTGAATGAGTTGAATCTCATCAGTTAGTTCAGACAAGTCTATAAGTGCAGCAGGACAAAAACTAGCAAATGTTATACATGCTTTAGGACAGCAGGACTAGGAATATAAGGAATTTGTTTAAAAGCATCACAGACACAATGTAAAGAACCTGTAACATTGCACTTTTTCTTATAAAAAGTCTTTTATATGCATGTGATTTAGTAATCAGGGTATCTATACATTTTTCAATTAAAAAGCCATTCTTTTCAAAGCTTAAATTTCCAGAATTGCCAGTCAGTTACATTTTAGGTCATTTTGGCACCTGAATGCAAACATGTTCTCTAAACATTCAATAAATTGTTTTGAAATTTAACGAGCTTTAATATTTACTGTTACATTTTGCTCATGAATGTCATCATGCTGCCAAATATTTGCCAGAAGATTGTGATGTTTATAAGTAGTAGCTCATATGAATTAATGACAACTAATACAGTCTACAACCTTTTAAACAAATTTTAAAACAACGAGCAGTACCAATCACTTTTGTACATAAAAGATGGATACAGCCTCCAAATCTGTAAATTCCTTGAGCTGACATGAGGGTGATGAGGCCACTGGTTACAAAAAGATTTCATTTGTTACCTGTTTCTCTGATGAGTTGCATGGCTGAATACAGCTTCCATAAAAGGCCTGTCCTGAGGCACAAACAACGTTCAGTGCCCATGGTGCATATGAGTGTGCATCACTTCTTTGGGATTTTAGTACATAACCCAAAATGTGAAGACACAAAGACCAGAAAGGCAATGGCTAAAGCATTAAATCTTAGACTTTAAATTGGTTAATATTCAAAGAGGGGACATCATAATGACAATATCTTTTAAATATAATCTGCGCAAAGCACAAAAATGTCTTTCTATATTTTCTTTTCTTTTTTTTTTTTTTTTTTACATTCTTCACCATAACGTAAAAATAATCCAGATTTTCAAGACTATACAGAAACCATGCATCATGGTTTACATTTCAAGTGTTTTTGTTGATGTTAATTTAGAATATGGGAAATAAATTGCAATCACAGGCTAATTTTTCTCCAAAAGTCAGATAAAATTTACAAACAATAAAAGGGAAACTACACTGAGTTATATTTGCAGATTAGTTTGTAAACAATTTTCCTCTCCTTCTTTGGACAACCGCATTGTCTGCATAGATAGACACACAAACATACTCTCTCACACTATCAAACCCTACAGCAGTCTAGAAAGGCCAGAGGGGGTTCCATTAGCCCATACCACCTGCTGTGATACACACACACACACACACCTACACACGCACACACACAAACACACACAATTGGATGCACTTGTGCAGAAACACACTGTCCTTACCAACTCACTACTACCCTGTTTCCTGCTTGCATAATACAAATGAAAGGCAATGATCTTTTTTGCGCAGAACAGCTCTTTTCGGTATTAATGCATAAATCTGTGAGAAATATTTTAATATCGTATCTGCTCCAACTACTACATTATCTTCTTGGAGAGGTTGATCTGTTGTTTTATTGCTGACTTTTTTTTTTACATTCAAAACAAAACCCAGATATATCTTCTTATCTGTCATCATTCTTTGAATTGCCATTTCACCTTCCATAACCCCATTTCCTCTCAACTCTCTCCACCTTCCTACATTCTGAATTTCCTCATCTCCTCTCCTCTCCCTCCTTCTCTCCCTCCTCTCCATATCTCTCTCTCCCATGCCCCATCTCAGCTCAGTAGCTGTGGTGAAGACGGGGCGATGCGCTGCAATTACTCTAATTGGTTCTGACTTCTTCATTTACATGACAAGTGCACAGCGGTCCTGGGAACCAACGGCCTGCTCTCTGCACCCTTCTGCAGCTCTGGTCAGCCCGTTCCTGAGGTCCTGTAGGTTTGAGGGAAGGGGGGACCATGAAGAGCAATGGTGGGAGACAAAGGGTGTAGGGGTGGGTGAGGGAGTCTGGCGTTAGATGGTTCGTTCGTGGATCCCCTGATGGGTCCAAGAGACAGGAGGTCCCAGACTCGTGGGAGTGGGTGGCATTTAGGGGGAGTTTGTAGGGTGATTTGTCAAAGAGGTAAGGAAAGTAGCAGCTAAGGGTATTTTAAGCACTGGTACAGCTGAAAGATGCTAACTCTGATTGAGATCCTCCTAAAACAAAAATACTCTCAGAGAGAAAACTAAAATCTGAATCATAGATGTTCTTACATGGCTAAGGAGGTCCTGGAAGAAGTTTGCACTGAAAGTGACTAATTTTGGGGGTTAAGGATGGTGGGAGTCTGGATGGACGCTTCAGAACAATATTGTCTGAGTCTCAACATTCCTCTTGCTCATCGTCACGGCGACGCTGCTACTGTGGCCTCCGCCCATAACAAGGCAAAGATCTCAAACAGTGAAACCACTCATTAGGGTGGCTGGTGTGCAACTATACATGTGCATGCATGTGTGTGCGTGCGTGTGTGTGTGTGTTCTGCACTGTTAGTTTAAGCATTATGAGTCTACTCAGCTGAGCTATTCTTATGGTAATTCAGGAGTTAGGTATTCATTCAGTGGGCGGCTCTAATGTTTGCTTTGCAGATAAAAAGGGTTTTTATTACCAGCTGAAGTTCACTTGTCAGGACTAATCTCATTTAAACAGCCATTCTGCAGGGCAGAGAGGGTGAGAGGCAGCATACACATACTCCACATTACTCAACAGGCTGGTAGTTTGGAGCATGGTGCTGTTTGGATATGAAACATGTGATAATAGGCTTACAAGCTGAGAGCAAACGCCTCTGCCTTGTACGAGTATGTGTTCTCTTTTCTCATGCCTGCTTTAAAATAACAGCCAAGCACCTAATTTCCAGGATTTGTCTGAAGACAATATAATGCGTCAGTTTGACTGATTAATCATTAAGATATCTTCCTAAATCAAAAAGAAAGCCTTTGTAAGTTCTGGACTGTGTTAGATCCACAGATTTTCAAGAAAACATTGTCCTAAGTTTTCAAAACCATTAAGCACAAATTATTTAAAAAGAAAATTCACACTTTATTTGGTGAGGATGAGGACAAGCATCGTTTTGAGAGATCACAATGAAAAGTAAGGATGTACTCCTTTCAAAATTAATGTTTGCAGATAAGACAAGTGTTTCACAATCAATCCAATAAATTATCACTTGTTTAAATTAATGTAAATCTGTTTCAGCTGATGTATTTTAAATCCTAGTCATAAGCTCTTAAGGAGGGAAAAAAAAGAAAAGAAAAGAACAGGCAACTGAGTTCAGTGAGGTCATTCTTGACCCATGGTGACCCCTGTGGGGACCTTTGACTGGTGAGTGCAAAAACAATGTAGAGCTCCCTTCAGGGGTCAGAAAGACAAGGGCGACTGACAATGACAAGCAGTAGAACATGTCTCAGTCTGAATTGTGCGTTTCTCTGATGGTTGTGTTTCCTTTCAAACCATTAAGTTTAGTTGGACACGGAAAAATTAAAGCGACATGGAAATAAGAATTCAGAGTTAAAGAGGGAGGTGGGGCAACATGAAACAGGATTTTCTGCAGGAAAAAAGGAGAAACAGGAATAGTTGTGAATGTGAAGGAATGCTACCTGCTTTAAAGAAAGGGCTTTTTTTTATCAAGTGATTGCATTGCACCTCCCCATGTGATGAATATCTAATTAGATTTTTTTCAATATACATTTTGAAATCCAATTAGTCCACACAAAAACGGAACATTGCTGTCCCAAGGTGACAATAGATTAAAATAGATTGGCAATTTCATCTGATCTCTTAAAGATGCTTCATCTTACTTTTTCTCATTACTCTGTCGCTGTCAAATCAAGCTCTTTAATTCCAGGCATTAAAGAAAAATCACTATCACCACCATTAGTGCTTGCAGCAATTATCCACTTCCTTCCTGCTTTATTTGGATTTTTCTGTCTTTCTTACTTTTCGTATCCTTCTTCTTTTTTTTCTAAATTGAATCAAACATTTGCAAGCAAAACCGGGGTCACACCAATAATTCATCCTTGTAAAACCAATGGCTTAAAACTGCTAAATCACTTTTAGACTTGACATTTTGATCCACTAGGTTTACTAGTCTTTAGTTTAAACTGCAGATTAATTGTGCTGCATTGCAACAGAACCACAAAGCTGTCAGTATGAACTAAAACACAACCATCAATAGCTCCCACTATATTCTGTCAGGCAAGGACATATTGTTCTTATAAGTGCAGTGTGAAAAGCTTTAGCATGTAAGTTTTGTAAGTAAAAATCAAATCTTTTTATTATTATCTGCTGAAGAATATGTTAAAACAGGGACTTGCTTTATGTATTAATTTCTTTTAATTGCTAGTAGTTTGCTAAGGGAAATTGGTGATATGTTGGAACTTTGTGAGCACAACGTCTGAGATCTGATCATGTTTGTCGATAGCGTGTCTTCGTGTCTCTCTGCATCCTATTTAAGTCACTGAATTTAATACCCGATAATCTAATGACTGTTTTTTTTGTTTCAAGAAAAAAAGACAACTAAACAACACAAAATATAGTTACACAAAACAAAAACAAAACAAAACAATAAGATTATAACAAAACAGTACTAAGATCAGGACTTGTAGCCATAGACCGACACGTAGTATACATTTAAAAAATAGTTTGACTTAGACACATACTACAAAAATAAATAAATAAATAAAAATTAAAAAGCAGTCTGATGATGATGATTATTATTATTATTATGATATGGGATTTATAGCAGAGACCAAACTCCCCTGTTTAGTAAATCAAATGGTAAATGAGCTAAAACATGTTGCCAGATTTAAAAAAAATGTTTATCATCTCTCTTCAGTGTAGCAGAAAGATTTTCTATGTGTTGTGACCTTGTGCTGCTCTTTATACCACTGTGTTACTGTTGGAGGCTTGTCTCTAATCCACTGGAACAAAATACAGCATGTAGCTACTAACAACAGTTTCATTTACAAAGTATGGTGTGAGCGGTTGATATTAAAATGTTTTGGTGGAAATCCCAACAACAAAAAAGTGTGGGGACAAGTTTAGTTTTCACATTGCAATTAGCTCTTTATTTACATTTTTCTAATAATATGCAATCATTGGGAATTGCATTGTTTTAATACCCTATCAAATAATCTTTTAAAAACACACTTTTCTGTCCCGTTCTAAAGAATTTATTATCATTTTTATTATTATCATTGTAATGTTTTTATTACTTAATATCTTGACGTGTTCCTCTCTGAAGATCGGTCAGAACAGTATCCATTTACAAGAATCATGACCATTGGTAATTTTTACAATATCTTTACATAGTTGACAAATTCATTCATTCGATGAAATGAATACTCCCATTTCACCCTACTGAACGCCTCTTCCGCAAAGGGATAGCAAGAGTTTTCGGTTCCAGTGGAATTGGAGCACTGAATAATATTTAGTAATTTTGTGAGGGAATATCTGTTGATAATAAACCCCTTTTTGGTCAGAACTGATCAGGTTTAGGAGACATTTCTTTAATCTGGCCCCAAGAATATTTTACAATCCACTTCACTATAAGACTAAAAGGTCAATATGAAAAATAACATTCAGCTGGTTTATCCTTTTTTAGTATAGGAGCCATATTAAGAGAGTGAGGTAAACAACCACTTTTAAATGACTAAGAGAACACATTAGTTAAAGGTTTTTACCAGATTGTAAAACTGAGCTAAAACCATCACCTTGGTGATTTTCCTCATTGTGGCTTCCAACTAGCATCACATACTTCAGGTTCAGCATTCGGGGAACATAAAGTTGCCCTGACCTCATCAGACAAAGTTGGTAATACAATTAATGAGGGGATAAAATTTGCATTCAGATGAGGAGAAGGCCTTATAAAATGTCTTTATAATTTGACGTTTTGTTTCAAAGTGTCTAACCCTTTGATGCATAATGTCCACTACAGAGGACACATATTTAACCCCTTATCAAGCAAGGTCATTTTGGCAAAAACACCTGTAATATGACCTCTCCAAATTAGAATTACTGCTGTTAAGGAACCCTCTGGATTGTAAGTACAGGCTTGGGCTCTTTGTAAAGGTAACACTCTCTAGTTTCACCCACAGCAACCAGAATCACTGTAAGTATTACTGATAAAAAGTTATACACTTTAGAACACACAGAAAAAAACTTTTTTTGTCCTCGCCTAACCTGTACGGACAGAATGAGACCAATCTTGATGGGAAATATTGATGTTTGACCTATAGAGAGCCCTCAAAGGTAAGGAAAGTCAACATTTAAACTTTCTGCTTTTCTGTAAAAAAAAGTGCTTAAGTGTTAGCGCTGTGGTTGTTGCGTGTCAAAATGGTTTATATCATCGGAAAGACGAGACTTTGAGCTTTCATTTGATGTGTATATTGTGGGCATTCATGACGGAGGGGCTTGCACACATGGCTGCAATGTTGTTGATTAGTAGTCATGTACCGGGACTGGTATGTCTGCATCCTAAGGGGTTAAAGGCTGTTTTTAAATGTATGCATGGGTTTGGATCGTATTAGTAGACATTAGTGAGTCACCAATACTCTGCCACGTATGAAGAATAAATACATTTTATATAGTATATATACATAGATTGTAATTACCACATTTGCCTCAGTGATAAACAGGACAAGAAAATGATCCAGGTGTTTTTATAGAATATTTGTATTATATTAATATGACAAGATATTATTTTATAAATATTTTCATAGATCAAATAGAAAAATCAATTCAGTGAGTAAAAGTTAAAATAAGATTAAAATACAGAAAAGTATCCATGTGTATGTCTGTAGAAGTAAAATATTTTATGTGAAAAATTTTGTAATAGTTCATGCACCACAGGGCTAATGCCATTTTTATCATGGAGTGAAGAAAGTATATTGTTTACCTTTTGGCCCTAAACTAAACATGCTAGCCTTCCTGGTTTGTTGACATACTCAAAAAAATTAAAATTTGTGTTTAGCACAGAAATGAGCCTTTTCTGCTTTTTGAGTTAAAAGCTGATCTAGTGAAGAACGAGCAGAAGTTTTCTAAGTGGGTGAAGATTTTAATTCAATTTCTAGTTTATTTATTATATCCTCCAATTCCAATTGGAATTGGAGGATATAAGCTTCAGCTATCTCCCATAAGATTGATGCAGAAGTGTTTGGAGAGCAGTTTGTGGATAAAAATAGTTTACTTCACAATCAAATAATTGCCCATATCCTCCAGATGTTAGGTCCTCTCCTGCACAACTGCCATCTTGAAAGGCTGTAATCAGAAGAGTTTTATGCCACAGATCACCTCTGTTAGTTGCTGCCTGTGTGTAACTGTGACCTGCTTACAAGGAGTTTGTAGCAGAGTTGCTTTGAGCTTGCATCACTCAGACCTGCAACTGTGTTTGCATGGCTTCCTCACTTTGAGCTAACGCAGCTATCAGAGACACTGTCTGAAAATCATGCTCATTCTGCAGCTCTTTCAAAAGCTGCGTGAGGACTAAATCAAACAATTGAGTTTGGCTTCAGTCTTATCAGTTTTATAGTATACAGACACCAACTTTGGTGGAGATTTACAGAAGAAGCATCTTTTTCTTTACTTCTTCCTCTTCACTTTGCCTCAAGGAAGCTGCTTGGTGCTTTGGCAGCCTTAAATGCCAGTATCACTGCAAAATAAAAGAGTGATTGTTTCTTTATTCTCGGTAAGCTTTGTGTCCTGCAGAGATAGTATGCTAGGTGTGTTCTCAGAGAAAACTGTATGCCTACATGTGTGTGTGTTTTCTCAGCAATGCTTTTGTTGACTGTGTGAAAAAGACACTTTTTAACTTTGCCTTTTGAAGTCGTAGCTCCTCAGAGAGAGAGAGCAAAGCAGTGAGTTTGGAGAGAGTGACAAAGCAAAAGGTATGAGGTGTGTACCAGGACAGAAAACTCAACCACACACACGGACATGTGATCACTGATACACACATTTACTCTCGGCCTCTCAGCAGGCTGCCAGATTCCCTGCTGAACAAGCCAGGAATGAAACCCAAAGCTAACGCGTGTGTTCTCTCTGACCACAGCTGCTCCGCTCTCACGCTCCCTGAGGTGTGTCCCCCGCACACAAACACACACACACTCACAGGAACAGACACACTCAAACACATAGACAGCAGGGACAAAATAGCTATTGAAGATATTGAAACACAGAGAATTTAATATACAGTTTTTTTTTTTTTTTCTTTTCCTCTGCCAGTTTTGCCAGTCACGGCTCTCATCATAGTATCATCATTCAGAGCCAGGTCACGACCAAAGCGGCATCAGAGATGAACTCTCTGTGAAGCCACAGAGGAGGAGAGGGATCGAGAAGAAGAGGTCATGACCATAGTGGCACAGAAATGAACCCTTGACTTCCATCAGGAGACTGAGCACTGTGAAGAGAAAGAGAGGTGTATTGCTAACAAATTAGTTTTGGCTCGTCTTTAGAGATTGGCCTGTTTGATTGGTTCCTGGAGTCTCTTTGGCACACAGCAATTAGGAACCACACAACCCCTGATCTCCACAGAGACAAAAGCTGGAGACGCCACTCCTGCTCTGCCATGCCACTGAACCCTGGCTGCTTTCTGGTGAGGGGAAAAAGCAAAGGAATGATGAGAAAGAGAAAGCTAAATAAATGTATATTGTTATGGTTTACTGGCAGAAACAGAATGAAAGAATGGAAGCAGACGGTGTATCATTGCAATTTGGTCAGTGTAGAAGTCAAAGGGTAACACTCATAATAAAAGTATTACATAACATTTATACTTCAACACTAAGCTGGTTAAATCTGAAAATGCAGCTTTTTTTGTGCATCAAAATCTCTCAGTCCACACAATCTGAATTATTATAATAACATGCAAATTCTTTTAAGCACGTTTTGCATTCTCACATGATTGCACTCTGTTTCATTTCTCTGGAAGGTTTAGCTCTCTGTTGCAAGAAAAAATTATTTTATTATTTTGTTTTTATTAAAAAAAAATAATAATAAATACAGTGGACAGCACAAATACCAAGTGCCAGTGTCAGCCACAAATTTGTAAACTGGATAAAGGAAGTAGATTTGGAAAGCAGAGTGATTTTAAGTAATAATGCAAACAGTACCGAAAAGCTAAATAAAAAACAGTACTAATTTTAAAACTACACAAATTGCCGTCAAAAAGAGGAGAGAGACTAAGTGGAAGCAGCGTACTAAGGAGCTGGCAAGCAAATACAATATTCCCAGTTGAGAAAGTTTTGTTGGCTGGTTTGAGTATTTTAGATGGATATTTTCACTGTAAAACATAAGCTGAAGGTGACCATGGCCTGTGTGCGTGTGTGTGTGTGTGTGTGTGTGTGTGTGTGTGTGTATGTGTGTGATGCAGCTCTTGCTCATTTCCAGTCAGAGCCCCTGTGGGGCATCACTGTGTGGTCACTGCAGGGCGTCCTCCTGTCCTCCCCTCTCTTCAGCCACACCACCCTAACCCATTCTGACACATTCACTGTCCTGCTCCTATGAATATATAATATGTGTGTGTGTACTACATTATACGTGTGTGTTCAGACTGAATTATAGATGACCTATCAATAAATTCAATATTTTACACTCAAAATTAAAGTAGACAGTAGGCTTCAAATGCTTAAATTTTCCTTTACAGGTGATCTTCTCTGCTTATCTTGTTGAACGATAGACAAGCAGCTACTGTCAATCAGCATTATAATTAGCTGTGGTTCAGTCTACTGGTGACACAGTACATCAACACAGACAAGCAATCTCCATCCTGAATATGTTGTTCAGTCATTGTGCAGATTTGCAGCTGTTTTTAAGCTGCTGCTTAAAACTTTGCAAGGAGGGAAAAAAAAAGGCTTCTTGCCCTGTTGAGGTGATAATTAAATGTATCTCTAGCTCAGGGGTCTCCAACTCTGGTCCTTGTGAGCTACTGTCCTGCATGTTTTAGGTGTCGCCTACTACAACACACCTCTGCACAAGCCTGTTAATGACCCAGTGATTTGAGTCAGGTGTGTTGCATCAAGGAAAAATCCAAAACCTGCAGGACAGTGGCTCACGAGGACCAAAGTTGGAGATCCCTGCTCTGGCTCATGGATGCATGACTGTAACTTGAAATTTGAATACGTTTCAAAAACAAGCTGAGCAATCTGGGAGAAAGCAATCTGCTTGGGTTGATTATACTTTTTTATTATCACCTTATATCAGTTTCCTTTTTGCTAATTCTCCTGTATGTTTCCTCTCTCCGCTCTATTCCTCTCCACACGAGGAAAGTTACAGAGGAAGTTCGCCCAACTCCTGTGGCTTGGGTGGCTTCTCATTGTGTTCTTTATTCATGTGTTATTTGTTTATGTGGATTAATTATTAAAAATTTGGTGCATTTTACAAAGGTTCAAGTCTGCAGATAATGATTCCTCTCCATTCTCTCCCAATGGGTTGTGTTTGTAATTTTCTTGAATATAAAAGTTGCATAATTCATGTGTATCGACGGGCCGCATCTATTAATTATATCAGTCTTTTAGGTGCTTGTGTCTTTACCATATCTTCTTCTCCTTTTAGTCTTCCCCTCATTCTTTTTCTTTGTCTCATTGTGTCTTTTCTCTGAACTAAGAGGACTAAAGACTTTGCAGCATTTCCTCTTCTGTTCATCTATCTGATTACTCAGTTCATGAGGGTCAAATGGACTGTGGCCAAGTTTCAGCTTGAAAAAGATTAAAAGAAACAGTGGAGAGAAAGGAAAAAGTTTGCAGTGGCGCTGTGATGTAAATGCCCTTATTTAGTAATTTATAGAAGAGGGAATTGAGCACAAGTCTGTGGAGATTCATAAACTATTGATGTGTCTAATCTTTCAGATCCTGCCAACACGATGATCATGATCTGTGTTAGCGTGAGATGCTTCAAACCCCCACACACCCTACCCCACACACCCACCCCCTCCCCACCCACCATACCCCTCCCCTTTTTGTTCATCTCCTCTCTCTATCCCCCCAAAACTCTTGTTTCTGTCACTTTCCCCCCATGTTTTCTCTTGGCTTCACTTTCACTCAAAATATTCAACACTTTATGTTAATCTTGAGATGAGGTCTGTAATGTTTTGCTGTGTTACTTTTGCCGATGACGATAACACGAAAGGGTCATGTGGATGTATTTGTCAAAGCTGCCAGTATAAACATGTGTTTAGCTTATGTTTTTTAAGCCTATAAAATAACAAGCCCATCACTTTATGATTTGCTTTAGTTTTGATTCTCAAATCTTTCTAGAGCTGATGTTACCACTGATTGTACAGTGTATAGGAGTTTATTTTAAAGGGAAATATTTTTATTAACTTTAATTGTTCATTCGTTCGTTCGTTCGTTCTTCATTCGTTCATTTGTTTGCTTGTTTTCTATACTGCTTCATCCAGTTCAGGTTTGAGGGGAAGCTGGAGTCTATCCCAGCAATTAGCAGGCCAGAGGCAGGGTACACCTGGACAGGTCACCAGTCCATCGCAGGGCCAACTGTTTTTTTAAATTTTCTAGCTGATAAGCAGGTTACCATAGAGACACTGTTTGAGTCTGGATTAGATGCCACTTTTCTGGACTCCAATTTGTGAGAACACAATAAATTACCCACAGCAGATTCTCTGTATTGAAAACATTATCTTGCATGCAAACAAACTAATATACTGGTCTGGCTTTTGTAAACAGACATACTTTGTACTGTTTATTTAATACTCCCATATCTGACTTACAGGTGGTCGTTATAAAATTAGAATATCATGAAAAAGTTTATTTATTTTAGTAATTCCATTCAAAAAGTGAAACTTGTATAATGTAGACATTCATTCCTTTTCTATTTATTTTGATGATTATAACTGACGACTAATGAATCATGTTTCACATGAGGGAAAGTACATATGTTGTATGAGATACAAGCATGCTAAAAACAGCTATAGTAAGAACAACAACTGCATCACAACTATGGGAATTAATTTATGGAATAACTTAAGTGATTATACGTAATCATGCCAAACTCTTATTAAATTTAAAAGTATTTTAAAAATCCATTTACTACATAAATACAGGACAGAAGTACTTTAATGATGTTTTTTGTTATTATTGGGATACTGTTATTATTTTAATTGATTTATTTTTTTTTTAGAAAAAAATAATTTGATACAGAATAGGGGCAAGCATAAGTTTAATTTTTTTTTATACATTACATAAGTACACATAGTACATAGCACTGAAAATAGTTTTTAATTAATTTTATGCATACATTGAAAAAAGAATTAAAAATAAATAAATAAAATAAAAAAATTTAATCAAACAGTCAAAACGTATTTTAATGATGCTGCTTTGCTTTCCCTTTCTTTCTCTGACCTCTCTTTTTACTAATCATTCTAATGTGACCCCTGAACAACAGATCTGTCGTTCCCTTTGCACAAAAGAGGGAGAGAAATGAAAGACAGATAACCTTCTTCTTCTGCAAATTTGCAAAAGAAAGTAACAATGAATGTGAAGTCTTTTACTGACTGAGCTCTGTGACCTCTGACAATGTTTACAGCTCAAACTTTTGAAGCACGATTACTTCTAAACATATAATCATAAATGTGAGTCTTTGTAAAAAATAATGTCAACACAGTCAAACAGCCTGGAAATGAACATTTAATAGATCATGTCAATACCTAATTGTAATTTCTAAAACTTTTCACTGAAGTAATAATGTTATGTTTTTTTTAGGCTAAAACAAATCCCTTTTTAAATGTGCACACCTAAATAAGCTTCACTAATCCCAGATTAAAACTTTCTCTTCCGTCCATCACTTGAAATAATGTGTGGTATAATCATACTCTGTTAACTAAAGCAACAGCAAGAACAGGACTTGAAATCTATGCACATCTAAATAATACAACCATTACTAGATGCCAAATCTCGCAGGCTACAATCTCCCCCCTAAGGGTGCATGCCTGGAGCTGATTTGTATACAAAACAAATCTAATGTATGCTTTCAACACATATTTAACATATGCCACTCACAAATAAATTATTCAGAAAAGGGGGTTTACATTTTTAATCGTTGCTGTTTTGTTTTCTCATTGATAGAAGGGGAAACAGAAGGACAATAGGTCCATGGAGAGAAATGAAAATAGTTTGTTGATGTTAGCTGAGCGTAAAAGTGATGTTAAAGGAATATGATGTGCAGGGGGCTGCTTATAGAGAAATATATCCTCCATTTTTAAATAAATTATTTTTGACTCTTTCACTTTTTGACCCCAATGCATTTCAATCCCTCTGTAAAGCCCTTACCAGAGTTGCGGAAAAACAATAAAGCATCTAAAGATGTGGAATGCGTCAAAAAATGCAGTATAATGAGAACTAAAGCAGCTCCAAAATGAACTCAGAAAAGTGACTGTCATAGAAAGACACCCCCCCCCCCACACACACACACCCACAAGCACACACATCTGTACACTGACTAACCCATGAACTCACCCAGAAGTTAAACCATGAAGGTTAGATGTGTTCAGAGGGTGATTTGTGACACACAGATGATTCAGAATGCAGTCATGCAAACAGTTGTTCAACGTAATAAGTATTCAGATGTGTGTGTGTGTGTGTGTGTGTGTGTGTGTGTGTGTGTGTGTGTGTGTGTGCATTCATATATATATATATGACTGCACACACACACACACACACACACACACACACACACACACACACACACACACACACACACACTTACACATTTGAATACTTAGTCTATCAGTCTATCTTCCTTACAAATCTTAGCTGTTTTTTTAATGCTACCGTGTTTGCTACAGGCATATTTACTCATATGCAAACATTCAGCATTAATGCTGGAATACAAATGTATGCAGAACTATTGCAGATGTGCTCATGGATGCTCACATGGAGTGCCTGTGTGTCTTTATCTTCATCATATATGGCATGTTACGTGATTTTGACAGGATTGAGGACAAGTACTCCTGACACAATGCCTGCACTGAAGACAACTGATGGCAAATTAATTTTAAGATAACTCATTTCTGAGTAAAATATTAGACAAAAATAATTATCTTTCATAAGGTTAGCAATCCAAGCATTTGATATTTTTAACCATGACCACAGACAACTTAAGCGAGAAGATTTTATAGTCATACATTCAAGAATATCAGTGAGAGCTGATTTTTTTTTTTTTTTTACTGTTAGAAATCACTCATCTTTTTCAAGGATTGTAACAGGCATGTTTCTTCCTTTATGCTGGAAAACAATGAGTAAACTCACTGGCCCACTGCCCTAAAGTCAGCAAGGCCAGAGAATAATCTGCCCAAGACATATGAACCACAAATCAACATGTGGTATGGAGAGAGGAACAACAAAAGAGCTTATAATGACTCTTCTCACAATAACGTTTCTTCTTCTCTTTGTTCTTATTACCTACACTCCCTCTTCCTTTCATAATTTTCTTTCACTAAATGCTTGTCAGGTCTCTCACCCCTTCTCTTGCTTTCTGTCCTTCTCTGTCACCCTGTCCAACTCTCTTTCCCATCTCTCTGGGTAAGAATAAGGAGTAACACTGCTATTCAGACCGATAATTACATTTCTGTCCTTTGTTGGAGCCGAGTGTTATTTTCCATTAATGGCTGGACATATTATATAAGCGGGTCTTTATGGGTTTGATAATGGTTGGGGATGGAAGAGGCGGTGAGCTCTGGCAAGTGTATCAGTGTTACTCAGTGTTAGGGGAACTGCAGAGCTCTCATTAATCCTAGAAGTCCATAAACCTAACCCAGGTGACTGCTCACACGTGCAAAAACCTGCTCTCAAAAATGTAAAGACATTGTGTAAAGCATAAATAAAAGTAGTGTAATGATATGAAAATCAATTAAATCATATATTTGCTTGTGGGAAGTATAAATTAACTGATGAACAATTTTTCATTAATTCGTTTATTCTCAAAATTGATCTTTGAGAGACAGAGACATAGAAAAACTGACAAAGTTGCTCAAAGAATCTAAACAATCAATAAAAAAAATCTGACCCTTTTACACTGAACCTAACATTTGCTGCACTTGCTGCTGGGTTCAGTTCACCAGTCAGAAGTGTTGCAGACACTTCTGACTCTGACTGGTTCTCAGGCAGATGAGACAGGAGGCAGATGGAATGAAGGAACAAGATTTCAATGGTTAAGCACAGTAGAACATGGGAAACACGACAGGTGCATGACATGAAGACTAAAATGAACTGGGAGAGAAAAACTGAAACCAAGGGTTATAAATACACTAAGGACCCAACAGGAAACAGGTGATGTGAATTTTCTAATTAAACCAGGTGAGCTGATGAATAGGAACCAAAACAGAATACAATACACAAGGGTAATGAACTTACAAAACAGGAAACCAGACAAGACAATGAACCCATAAGACAGTAAAACTAAACCGGAAAAAGCAACCTTACAGTAAAACGGCTCCTACAACTGGGTTCTGGAGGACAACTGGGAGGCCACGATGGCAGGGGAGGTCTGGAGGACAGGCCAGGGACTGGGTGGGCAAGGGTAGGCAGGTAGCCTAAACCAAAATTGCCAACGAGACCATGCTCCCACAGATGGATAGCCAGAGACTGAGGGGCAAAGGAGCAGGGACAGCCAGTAAGCAGCAATCCCCTCAGGCTCATGAGCAGGAACCAAGGGCAGAGGAGGAGCGACCCCCTCAAGAACATGGACTCAAGCTGGATCAGTAGTGTTCCATCCCAGGACCGCCTTGAAAACAAGAACAAGGCATGGCGTAGGTGTGGACCGCTGGAGCACAGGACGAGTCCTGGGTGCCAGCGTGGAACGCTGAATCGCTGGATGGGACTTGGGCGGCGGAATGGGATGCTGAAATGCTGCGCGGTACCTGGGCCTTGGCAGGAGCCTCTGAAGCTCTGGACTGAAAGAAACATGTGGAACCAGAAGCGACACGGGAGACATGAGAATGTGGAGGCTGTGTTGTCTGAGTCGCCAAACAAGTCCTCCAGAATGGTGATTCCACAGGAGTGTAGCTGAGGCTGATGGAATGAAGGAACAAGGTTTAAATGGTGAAGCACAGGAGAACACGAGAAACATGACAGGTACATGACATGAAGACTAAGATGAAGTGGCAGAGGAAAACTGAAACAAAGGGGTATGAATACACTGAAAAACTAATGCTAATTAAACCAGGTGAACAGAATATAAAATAAAACAAAAAACCAAACTAGGTGAATAACCCATAGGACAGTAAAACTAAACCAGAAACACAGAGATCATGACATAAAAGTAAACATCTCAAGCTCAGTGAGCCAATAAAATGAACAAATAGTAATGCTACCATCATGTTTAGCCTAAAAAAGCCTGTGAGTCAGAAATAAAGATGGATAAGGGTCCAACTAAACACTAAGAACTGTGAGGATAATTTTACTTGGGTAAAAAAAAGTTTAAGTGCTTAAGTATAAATGAAAGTGTATATGTATATAAAATCATTAAAATATTTATGCACACTCGTAAACAAAGTTCTCAAATGCATTCACAATATTAAGAATTTCAAAACCCGAGTTTAAAATCAGGTTTGTGTCAATTCAGTTTTCTACTTTTTGCTTTTTACCTTTTCCTTTTCACTGGCTGCCTACTTTTAGTTTTACTCACCATCTCATTCGCTATTTAGCTCTACACATCCAAACTACACTGTGTGGTATAGGATGGTTAGGATGTAAAATCACGTGCTTAAAATAAAACTGAACTGAATTAAGCAATTAGAAGAGGGAAATGCTAACATCTGACTGTTTAAGCTACTGCATTAATTTGTAATGCTTCTGATGTCACAGCTCGTAACAAAGTAACAGTATTTGACACCATCACAGTGAGAAACACGACTGCCCTCTCTGGACCTGAGTGCATTTCAAATGTACTGAGGAAGAAAGAGAATTATTTCTAAATCTGACCATTCAAAATATTAATTCTTCTCAAAAATCTCGGACAGTGTATCTCCATGTTAAAGAGGAAAGGAAGCCACCCTACTGGTTGTCAGTGCTCAGATCAAAGAGTGGCTTATATTAAATTGGTGTTCGTGAATGCACATGGTATGTGTAACATCTATGAAGGTGCATTGCTGAGGAAAACAATTTTTATTTCATTTTCAGTATTTAATATGATGACTTTTATCATTTTCAAATATGGGTTATATAATGTGCAAATCTTTTAACCTAGCTTATATGTACATTTTCACAAAGTGTTTGAACTTTTTTGGTTGAACATGTACAGTAGCTTCACTCACATACACATTTGCTCCTAACTCCAAATCCACATCATTGTCATCAGTCCCACACTCGCCATTCAGAAAAGCAGAGAAATAGGCCATGGAGTTATGCTGATGCAGAGGTAATGCCCTTTTTCATGGTATAACTAATTCATCCGTTGTTTGCAAAATGCTGTATTAAATATACATGGTCTGAGCTGGTTTTTTAAAGTTTCATACGATCACAACTGTGGGAGTAGGTAGCCTGAGAAACACGCCGCACACTCATTTAAACCACACAGGATGGATAAATGGATTGATGGTGAGTCCCAGGTTAACAATAGCTTTGTGTGCCACTTAAACTTTGTTTATTGTCAGTGTGTCTAGTTCAGTTGGTTAATGACAAGTGTTCAAGCGACAACTGGTCACTCTCTCCATACTGCGATAAAGACGTCCCTTCTTTGGGACTGGTGCTTAAAAAGAAGACTAAGTTTCAGCTGAAATTTTCAGTACATTTATGAGATTTTCAGTATAGTGTATTTGGTTCATCGCTTAAATATGAGTACTAAGAATGAATGAATGCTTACCAATTCCAGTAATTCTTTTAGTACATGTGAGTTTTTCCTATTTGAGCCTGAAAAAAATGTGAATTTTCTTTCCAATTTAAAATAAAAACAAAACATATCAAATATGAGATGATGATAGCAATTCTGTTATCATCACACGTTGTCCCTTCTATATGTTAGTAAGACAGAGTACCACACGGAGAGGTAAATGCAGTATTTTGTTTCAGTGTGATGCACAAAATATGCATTTTAAATTATTTAAAGCGTGATGTAGCTCTTTCAGGGTTATTGTTGGTACAGTATATCCACTCTTCTGTATGGATTAATAGCTGAGATGTATGGTTGGCTTGTAAATTGAGCATCATTGATTGTCTGCAGCTGTGGTTTTCCCATGAGGCCAGAGCTTGAAGATCAATGTGCTTAGATAAAAGATAAAACATAAAGCTGCTGCAGCATCACGTAAAGTCCATAACATGCACCGGGAGTAAAGATAATCGGCTTTTCTGAGAAAACAAAGTAAATATGGAACTTTAATGAACTATAATAAAAAGAGATTCTGTATTTTCCAGGTAGAAAAAAATTAACAACAAAATGGACCACACTGCCACTTTTACTGCTGGAGCAAAGCATTATGGGAAATGACAGCGGTGCCTGGAGCAACATTGGAGAAAAAGAGTAAATGGACATGGGGAAGGGAGAGGGGAAGCAGAGGATTGGGTTAGCAACACTATTACATCAGTGAAATGTTTACACATATAAATCATGGGGTCAGTAGAACAGGCTATCATCTGGTTTGATATGTTTTCATGAGAAGTTGATGGGAGTTGGGGATTCCACACAGGTGTGTTTTTATGTGTCCTGGTCAAGCAAATGAGACATGCTTCAATTAGTAAGCTTTCATTTTTCTAATAGATGAACTTGATTCAACCTGTCTTATTATCAGTGATTACACCGAGTTAAGAATAAAAAATGGCTGTTGCCTTCAGCTGTGCAGCTTTATCATTTAAGCAGATGAAGCAATAAGTGAAAAACGCAAAAAAAAATTGCAGGAGCAAAAAAATAATATTAATAATAGGAGAAAAGGACATGTACTGATTCAAACTGCCACATATGTGTTACATTTATTACCACTGTTTATGATGTTGTCAAACTATCAGTAAACGCTGAATAAACACTTGTTCACACCAAAAAAGAAAAGAAAAGAAGTAATCTAATCTGTACAGTATATATATATATATAGGAATATATATATATATATATATATATATATATATATATATATATAGGAAAATGGCTCACTTTCAATGGATTGACAACCAGGGTGTACCCTGCCTCTTGCCTGAGTTAAAGTCTGCCACCCCCTGACTGTATTGGAGGAACCCAGTATAAAAATGGACAGATGAAAGTTCAAAGGATAAAATCCTGATTTAGCAGATTTGCAAATTGTTGTGTTATGTTGCAATTAACATTTCACAAAATATCCCACCTGTTTTGAGAAATTGGGGTTGTACATTGTTTGGTTTACTTATTCAAAAATACACAGTTGGTAATTATAATTATGTGCATTTCACCACGGCAAATGCAAATTTTTGTGTCCCCAAACTTCAGCATAAGTTTCCATTAGATAGCATAATTCAGAGCATGTTGTTATTATTTCTGAAAGAATTACCTTGTATGGTAATACAAGTGTGATCTTTAATTGGAGGCATGATATGTCTGCTAATGTTGCTTGTCTTTGACGTCTAGAAGGAAATAAAGCAGGACTATAAAGGATAATTATTTATGCCAGGACTTGATTTTTAGTAGTTATAATGAAAAGAGAATTAAAATGTCAGTGAAAGATACAAAATTTTATCTGCCGTATTTCGACAGCGCGTGAGTCCAAAAACTAGAGGCAATCCCAAGATAGCACAAAACAAAAAAAAAAAAAAAGCAACCTTCAATGTGTAAAATTACGTCTATGATGAGTAGATGTGAAAGTACCAGCATGGCTCAGTGTGAGTCACAGTGCAGAGTGCTCATTAGTAACACTGTCTCTCATCCACACCAGTATAATAAATATATAAAAAATATTATTTAAAAAATATTATATAATATTATACTTTGATAGACAATATATTTATTTTCCAGCAAACAAGGCCTGTGGTTGATTATGCAACCATGGGTCAGATCCAACTCTGCTATTCTTAAATGCGCCTGCAAAAGTAATATTATTGGGTAATCATAATCAAAAGAGCTTTAGTTACACACCCATTCCTCTCAGACTATCTCAAACCTCTCTAACAGACTAAAGCTGAAATTTATTTTGGCACCAAGAGGCAAAGAAAAGGAGTCAAAGAAAGGAAAAGCAAGAAGAGACGCTGGACTTTTGTTTTTTTCATTTCCCCGATCCTTATTTTTTACCATCATTACTGAATGATGTAACAAGTGCAGAGAAAGTGTTTGTGTTTGTATTTGCAAAAGTCTCTGTGTAAGGAATGCAAACATATGAAGACCAAACGTACAGCCATTATGGATGTGTTTATGTGAATAAATGTGTGACTTAATGATTTCTGAATCTTTTAAAGTGGATGTCAACCCTTACAAGCTAAAGACAGTGAATTACTATGGAGATGGCACTCCTGATGGAGACAGTTTTGTGTTGTTGTTGTTCATGAATGTATTTTAGCATGTTTGTGAGTGTGTAGCTACCCCTTTCTTCCTGCATGTCTCATGTTAGCTGAGAGTCAAAGTTGCCAGCAGGTTTTCTCATTAGTGAAAAAACAGAACTCTTCATGTTTTTAACCTACAAGACTTAAAAGAGAAAAGGGGTAAAAAGACAGAATGACAGAAATGAGCTGGGAGGGGGATTATGGAAAACGGGCAAAGACTGATTCTCATTGACTTGATATGTTTTAAAATAGGAGAGGAAAAAAAAGAAACCTGTGTGTACGCAGAGGTATAAAATAAGAAACTGGTGAGGGCAAACATAAAGGAGGCAGACGGGGCAGACAAGAGGGGCAGACGAGAGCCATGACATTATTTATGGGCTGGGAGTAAAGCGAACATGAAGCTACATCACAGGCTGGATTTGTCTTCTAAAAAGTCATGTGAAGATCCACTTTTCTTTCACTCCAGGTCTTGCACATACTCCGAAGCACTCATAACTGCTGACAATGCACACGTACATCACACACAAACACACACATA
Source organism: Melanotaenia boesemani (assembly GCF_017639745.1). Taxonomy (NCBI): domain Eukaryota; kingdom Metazoa; phylum Chordata; class Actinopteri; order Atheriniformes; family Melanotaeniidae; genus Melanotaenia; species Melanotaenia boesemani. The sequence continues at coordinate 24,789,473 of NC_055692.1, forward strand.
TGCACCTTAGATCCCATTCATCTATCAATATTTCAGGGTGGCAGAGTAAGAACACCACTGTTACCAGGCAGACTGAAAAATCTATATACAAATTTAAATAAATTGCAATAGATAGATAGATAGATAGATAGATAGATAGATAGATAGATAGATAGATAGATAGATAGATAGATAGATAGATAGATAGATAGATAGATAGATAGATAGATAGATAGATAGATAGATAGATAGATAGATACTACTGACTGAGTGAGAGGAAAAGCAAGAGGAGGAGGGGGGGTGGAACATAGACTCAATGAATGAATGATACAAGCATGTTTCCATCACTTCATACAAGGTTAAACTGGTTTATAGACATCGCTTAGAGCCTTTCACTCAGTGTAAATGTAGCCAACACTTTCCTGACCCCAACCTTAATCTAAAGTGAGCTTTAAATAAAATCTTTAACCCTAAAGTTGATGGTTTGAATAAAGAGTTTGTTTGTGGCCACAACAAGATGCAGATCCCTACAATGTGGCAACAGCTTTATGCCCCCACAACATGAGTAATAGAAGTACACACACATCATCGCCCCATTACCCTTCCCCACAGCACATTTCACCCAGCAGCACCCACTGCCATACAGCTGCCCACCCCTCTTTTAAAACAGGGACACATTTATTGTGCATTCAGCTCCCACACACATTTTCATTTCATATTTTTGGGTTAAAACATTGAACCAAATCAACAGGAATCTTCACAAAGTAAAACTTTAGCACTGTTTTCATGCATACAAAATTTGCATGTATGTGGTTAAAAAATTCAATCAGTGTGTAGGACTGCCCCATGGGCATCTTTGTCCTGTTGCAAATATCAGCTCCTAACTAATGGCATTTACACTGACATTTCTACCACTCTGTTCTCTCTTTGCAGACGCCGTAAATGTTTTTGATAATGTGTGCCACAAAACCTCTTTATAAGAACTTTGCCCCTCAGCTTTTTTTCCCCCCTATGTGTGTTTGTATTTGCTTTACACAGACATGGACACACACATTCCACAGTCGAGCAGTCAATGGAGCTCCAGCGTGGTGCAGTGATTGTGCTGGTCAATGTGCTCCGCTGTGTGACTGCATGCCCCCAAGACTGAGGCTGAGTCTAGACACGAGTCAGCCAAGCCGCCCTGCTGACCTATATCCTACAGTTACACTAAGTGAGAGACATAGAAACAGAGAGAGTGGGAGAAAAGAGAGCGCGAAGAGCAAGAGAAAAGAGATAGCGGGATGGGGGGGTCACGGGAGTGGGATAAAAAGAGAAGATGCAGAAAGTGAAAGGCTGCAATGAAGTAAGAGAGCAAATTGAGAGATGGGGGAAAGACCAGACCGAGAGACTGAGAGTAAACGAACATGCAGACAGGAAAGAGGGGGATGGAGAAGAGAAAAGAGGAAAAGTAAGGGAGCGATGCAGCTATGGATAATTCAGAATGAGTTAAAAGGGGGAAGGGAAGGGAGGAGAGGAGAGGAGAGATTGGAAGTGGCAGCCACTAAAGCAAAGAGAGGGAGACGGCTAAGTAAAGGATGTGCAGCAAAGGAAACAGAGGAGAGAGCACAGGAAAAATCCCAAGAGGAGGACAACAACCACTTTAAATGAACACCATAATACTGAAGAAAAAACTGACAAGATGCATCACAATTTAAAATAGCATATAACATCTAATCCTTATTAATATGCCTGCCATAGACAGAATCTTTTCTGTAAACAACAGTAATGTAGAGATTATGACCAATTTTTCTATTGGTTTCAGTTGCTATAATGGACGGCAGTCATCAGTTAGCCATTTATGAACTTTTAAACTCAGCAGCTTACATGTGTAACCTAGTATTGTCTTGTAATCAGTGTGTCCAGAAGCTTCAGAGACTCAATAAACAAAGTCCCATTATTTTAGCTGCAGCAGCCATCCTTTTGTCATGGTACATATGTACACTTTCAGACTTAGTAAAACCACTCTGTAATAACTTAGTGTTTACCATCTCAACCATAAACCTCAATGAACATATCATCATCTATGTCTTTCCAGTTCCTTCCTTCTCTTTCCCCATTACTCTTCATCCCATGTATAAGAGAATGAATAGGTCCAGACAAGAGAGGACAAAGACTTAACATGTTTTTCTCTCTTTTCTTCTGTGTATTGAGAGGATGAGCTGGACTGTACTAATAGTCTTTGTGTGTGTGAATGGGACAGAGGGCTTTTTGTGTGTGTGTTCCAGACAGCGGCGCATAAGGCAGGACTTAAGTAGATGTTCGCCAAAGCGTACGTAATGCTAGGGAAATATCAACTAATCCCTACACTCTTCTAGCCTACACCCCTCCCTCAACATCAGTTCTTCTCCTCCTGCTACTCACCATCAGCCCCTTCACCATCATCATCATCCTACTGTGCTGTTACACTAAACCTTTGGAGTGATATTTGTGAATAGACCTCTAAATCCCATTTTGAAATTTTAGATAAAGATGAGGACAAAATCAAAATTCAGACATGCAGATTTAGACTTGGGAAGGCACACCTACTGTACTGCACTCTCTCACTCTCACACAGCACACACTCCATGGGGGATTGTTGTTGTTTCTTAATCCTGGTGGATTAACAGACTAACAGACTCATTTTACCTCAGCCCAAACAAAGAGAGATGTCAAATCATCCACCCTGCGCTGAAGGTGATGATTGAGTTAAAACGATGTGTGCTTGTGCATGTTTGTAGGGGGCAGGGTGTTATCTGGCATCCATGAAGAACAAAAACATGAAAAGGCTTAACATTCATAACACCTGTTGTGAGCATTCATAATCTTGCTCAGAAATACAGATTTATTATTCTTTTTTTCCACAACCAAGAGTTTTCACTTATTTCTACAATTGCATCAAGCCATAGCATTTATGAAGGGACCTGCTCTCTAACTGCACAGGATGTCTTTAGGCAATGTGCTAACTTCAATATTCTCTTGGAGCTGTGAATGTAAACTGCTTAAACACATAATCTTATATACTCTGTAGGAAACGTGGCGTTCTGTCAAACCATGGTGCTGCAGAGTGTCCACTAATCCACATACTAGACTCCAGATTAACGAGAGGGGATGGGGATGTGGACAAGGGAGGGGTTAAAAAACATGCTGGCCAGACCCAGACCCACCCCCACCACAACATCATCACACACACACACACATAATAACTCCCCCTCCCTTCAGATTATAATGCTTAGTGCTGCCCCTGTGCGACAGACAGTAAGAGGATCTCTGGGTGGCGTCCCCCAGGGCTCCGTTATTGGTCTTCTGGGGAATCCCCCCCCCCCAGGACACCTACAGACAGGATAGGGGTCAGAGGTCAAGGGGCATGGGTAGGAGGGGGCATAAGATGAGTTGGTTTTAAAATATACATCTGTTTACTTTGATGAGAAGGATTATTGTAAATCAACCCAAGGATGCTTCATGACAAAAAGATGAAATTTTACAACTTTAGGAGAGAGGGTTTGAAATCTGATTACAATTGAATGTTACACACACAAAAGACTAAAACAATAAAAATGCAAAACTTTCTAGGATGTGCTATCAACTGATTTGTGATCATTTGCATGCATTTGCACTGATATCAAACAGTTTAAGAGGTGCTCCTCATTTAAAACTAATATTAGGAAGTGTTTCTCTTTTACCTGGCTGTCTTTTACAAACCAGCGGTGAATATTAACTTGAAGAGGCTTATCTGGAACGCTGTCGTTGTATCCTCCATTGGTTTATATCATTACAAACCACTTCAGAAAATCAACATAACTATCATGTAGCCTTGAACATGAAAGCCTGTTAGAGTCCCAGTTAGCAATTTCCTCCTCATTTCAACGTCAACGTTTATTAAGCTCTCCCAGAGAAATCAACGACGACTAAATTATTTTGAGAGAGAGCCTCAGGCAACGGAGGCATATTCAATATGTGTACAAAAAAAAAGAAAGAAAGAAAAAAAAAATATATATATACATATATATTAAGAGGAGCAAGAATAGAGTAGAGAAGGAAAAATGACTGACTCAAAGTAAAACTAGATTTAATATCTTAATGGCTTTGTGTGAAAAAAAAAATGATAATAGAGAAATCCAATTAAAATCTGATGATTGGCACTGTGAGGTAGAGACATGAAACTGTTTGTCTGAACCTCTGGCTCTATATAAAGCTTTGATTAGATGATGCTAGTAATAGCACCAGTTGGATTAATAGGTTGTATATTTATAACTCAGATATACCGCAGGCTCTGAGCACTTAACACAAATGTGTAATGCAAGTATTAAAAAAGGACACATACAAAATGGATGAATATAAATGAGGAAGTAACTCAGATTTGCATGAAGACTTGAAATTTTACTGAACCATATTCGTAGTGTGTGCCTATGTGTGCTGTGGATAAGTATTTCCCCTAATGCCTCTCAAGGTGACTTGGCCTTTCTCCTTTAGGGCTTTCCTCTCAATTCTTCTTGGGATTGAAATTATGATGAAGTAATTTTTCCACAGAAATTGCCTATGTCACTTGTGGTATCTCTCTGCAAATTTCTCAAGTGTATTTTCAATCTCTCCCTCTCTCTCTGTCCCCTTCCATATCCTTCATCTTTCCCTATTTGGCTTTCTTCCTCTTTGAGCTTTCATTTGAAATGTCAATGTGTCACTGTCACATTGCACAAGGAGATATTATACATGGAATAATTTGGGGAATGGCTCACAGTCAAAAATGAACAATTTTTTAGTTTGCAAAAGAAAAACAACCAATCTCAGAGGTATACTGTTATTCTCACATATGCATATGCATGCACATGTGTTTAAGTATCCTTGCACGCTCACAAAAATGCACGCACATGTGCTCCTTCACAAAAATAAATGTAATGGTACAGTGAAAAATCACCTGCTTTTTTCAGGGGAAAATAAGAGGCAAGCATAGAACATGTCGTCAGATTGGAGAGGGAGATTCCTCAGAGACCTGTGGCCTAATTTCTTATTTTCAAGAGGAAACTTATCTAATTATATATAAGTTAACTTCCTAGTGGTCGATTCAAGGGCAGCGCTCAGTGGTATGAATGAAAAGCCTTAACAGAAACAAGGTTATCACAACCTGCTCCCTTGTTGTGTTCTCTTGTCTTCTGACAATCATATCTCTGTCCTGGTGTCCTGTTCACACATAATGGCGGTTTGGCCATCGGGTCATTTTGTTGTTGAATGCATGTGTGTGTGTCTGGGAATTTGTTACACACATTTCCTGTCAGCTTCTCAAACAAAACAAACATGAGCACAACAGAAAGGGTGTTAAAATACATCAAAATAAAAATAATTTTATATTCAACATCATTTTACTCTTAAGGAGATATTAATAGCTGATAAATGCTTTACATGCTTCTGTGAAACGAAGAAATAAATGTTGAGAAAATGATGCCCCTTGAAAAAATATGTTGCTCAGAGGTCATATAAAAGTTCATAGTTAATTTTCACAGGTCAGATCCAAAGAGGGTTTTCAGCTGGTTCTATGTGGCATGTATGACAAGACATGTTACAATCAAATGGCAACATATAGGGCTAAAAAATTAATCCAGAATGAAAGTTCTTATAAGTGCAATTGCTCAAATGACCACTTGAGAATGGCAACAATGGCAAGTCAATACTCTTAGACCTCCAGGTTACCAAACTGGAGCAAAAATGGTTTTAGTTTCTACAACTAATTAACTTTTTTTCTGTACAGGGTTGATTTGTATTTATGTTTAAACCTGAAACTATTAAAACATAAATCTTTGCATTATGGCCTGCTTTAAATGGCCCTTGCTGTTGTTGCTACCCAGTGAACATTCACACATATCGTCATGTTTCCAGTGTGATCCAGCCTTCATTCCTCTCCTCTTGGTGGTGACAGTTGAACTTCATTCAAAACAGTAGCCCACAAACCATTTAGTAGCTACATCCATTCTTTAAATTGAGTCTGTGTAAGAACAAAACACAATGAATCTGCTCTGGGAAGAGAACAGTGGCATTGAGTTCCTGTGAAAGACTCACTCCCTGTGAGTAAATCATTAGTATTAAACATCACATCTCTACAACAGAGAGAAATTGTGGCATGTGTGCTGTCTTTTGTTGAGCATTTTTGCATGCTACCATTCACTAAATAGTACTTGACACAGCTGAGGCTGAAAGCAGTGTAATTAGCTATTCAGGTGCTGTGTGATTTCAATTTATTAGTCATGCTCGTCTGGTCTGCACATGAGAAAGCTATGGGTGTTATCTGAACATGTTTACATGCATCTCTTATATTTGTATTCTTAAGAAGATCACAAATGCTACATTACCATTAGAAGACAATATTATGTTTAATCAAAAAGAATAAATAGCAGTATAAAAACACTTAATGTGTGAAACAAATGTGGATGAATTCATAAAAGGAATCTGGTTGCCTGAACCCATTATCTCTTCTGCAAGCCCACATGACTTACAGGTGTCCCAAAAGTCCCATTTTTTCATTACTATCTAAGATGATTTCTACTTAAACATGAGGAAGGAATGAATTTTAGTAATATGAATGCAGTCCATCCAGTAGCTACTGAGATAAACTGCTCAAAACCCTAATTGGCAACCACATGGTGGCACTAGAGGAAGGCAAAACCTAATTGAAAGAAATAGAATAATTAAATTCATAAAAAGCTGGATGCTAGGATGAAAAGCTAATGAAAGATAGGATGGTTACATTCATTTGCACTAAAGACCTGAGAACCTTCAAGGCGCCAATCAGACAGGTAGACAGACAGAGATGAGAAGATAATTATACAAGGAGGTATAAAGACAGAAAGACCTGAAAACTCATCTTAGAGCAGAAAGCTGCTTTCTCCTTCTCTAAGTTTGGCCCTTAGGCATGGCCCAGTCTGCTCCCTTTCTCCCTCCTACCACCATATGGACAGAGCAGCCTACACGCCAATATTTCTCATCAAACATGGCCTCTTTGCTTCACTCAGCAGACAATATTTGATCATATAAAAGTGATCATGTGAAATCTTTTTATTTATTTATTTATTTATTTTTTACTTTTTTATTTATTTATTTTTTGCGATCTCTGTGTCTTCGGAAGAAGAGTGAATGGTCGGTGTTGAAGGGTAATCCTTCTTAACGGAGTCCCTAGCCCTCAGATGGATTGAAGTCCACACAGATAACATAAAGACACATCTTATTGCTTTGACAAAATGGGAGGAAACCTTTATTGTATTCTTAAAAACTAACTACCCGCACTCTTTCATTTCAACCCCCCCACACCCACCCCTATTTTACACTATCTTTCACTTTCTCTTTATCTCATTCTTCTGTCTGCCTGTCTTTCAGAGTGTTTCACCCTGACCAGTCTGCAAATTCCTCACGCTTGCTTTGGTCATTACATCACAATTACGGAGCTGTTGGTACAGAAGAAATAAGATGAAAAAAAAAGGAAGAGAGGAAAAAAGCGACAGATGAAATGTAGGTCAGTGGAGATGTGCTTGGGGCAGTTTCTCTCTGTATCTCTGGGTAAGTCTCCCTCTCTAGACCACAGCTAAAGAGGCTAAAACAGACCAAGGGTGAAAGTGCCTCTCACCCACACCTGCCCCTTTGCAATCCTACCTCACACAGACTGGCAGAGGCTCCAACTGTGCTCTCTAACAGAAACTCACTCTAATGACAGACGCTGAACACTGGCTGTGACGCTAACAGTGAGTGACAGGAGCGGCTCTTTTCAGCACACAGAGTATCGACACTCACTCGCCATTTGTGATAGTTTTATATTTCACATTTTGGTAATATTTGATTGAGCAAAGCCCACCAGTGGTCTCAAGGAGTCCCTCCAGGTGGAGTCTCAATCAGTCAGGCTTTGCTCTGTGATCATGAGATTATGCTAGCATTACAAATTTGCTGGTATATAACAAAAAAGCATTGATAACTTCATTTTTTCTGTATTAACAATAAGAAAAGTTAAATAAACAAACAAGTTTGTTTTTTTTTGTTTGTTTTTTAAGGCAAAACAATCAACTCATTATGATCTTTAAACCTCTGATTTAACCATTTTTCATAAAAGAGTAAAACTGTAAAAAGACACTAAATAACTTTGCCCAAACTACCAACTCAATTTGTCATGACAGTGATTAAGTACTCCATATTTATCATTGTCTTGTGAAGTGATCTCATGCTTTTTTTAAGGTATAAACTGGTAATACAGAAGAATGAAACAGTTTCATCATGCACTGCACACCAAAGTCTAAGTAAAACTTTGAAGTTTAAACCACATATTCTGCACACTATACACATTATAACGCCCTGCAGCCTACACTGGGTCAGTTATTGTACAGTGCAGTGGTGGTCTACTGTAAAGTGCACCTACTCCTTCATTTTCCAGGTCAGTATTTCAGTGTTTCTCAGAGGAAGGAGAGGACCCCACCCTGAAAACTATCCCGAGGACACCTGAGACAATTTGTGTCACTTGAGCTTCTCCTCTTTCTGTGACATAAGATCTATTAACCTTCATAAACTGCTGTTTTTTTGTTTTTGCCTTGACTGTGTAAAGAAAAGTTTTCAGATTGAAATTTTAAATGTACTGAATCTATTAATAATAGTATTGTCATTTACAAGAGGAACTCAACAGTTATTGTTGTGATGCATGTTCAGTAAATTTATGTGCATATGTAATATATGAAATGGATGAGATGAAAAATACTTTATTTATCCCAGATGGAAATTGCAGTAATACATGCTGAGTATAACAGTCTTGATGATTAAATAAAAATAAATAAATAAATAAATAATAATATTAATAATAATAATAATAATAATAACAATGTGTCTGTTTATTGATTTTTTATTTTCTTGTCAGGTCCATTGGATTTTTCTAAAAGTCTGCTTATCTGTACCATCATCACACCTAAAAAGTGACCTCAGCGCATAAATTCTGCAACCACTTCAACATATGTCTTATGGAAAATAATTGCTTTTAATAATTATTAAACACATTGCTATGGCTGCTGGACACTTTGTAAAGTCACCTTTGACAACACAGGTTGTTAAATATCAGTGGTTATGAGATGCGATTAAACATTTACTCGTTTTTCCCGCATGCACGGAAAAAGGGGGGAAAAAGTCTAAATTGCCAGGCTGATTAAATGTGGATGGTGACGCTGAAAACTTCACTGTGTCTGTGTGTGAGTGAATTTAGTGTGCTCAGGTTGTGTGTGTGTTTGTGTATTGAACCTCCGGGCTACAGGCAGAGAGTAGGAGAGAGTGGGAGGAGCGGAAAGTGCTCCAGTCCAATCCGGGCCGCTGGGTAAAGCCTCTCCTATGCGCTCTTCCCTCCCTCAGCCCGCAGAAAACAGTGAAACCCTCCCATAGAGGTGAGAGCGCAGATGTCACGAGAAAAGCGGCCACACGACCAGAGCGCACAGACCGACGCACCGAACGACATCAGCCCGCCTCCCTGCGCCCCGGTCTGGGATGCTTTTAGCGCAGACACGCTTCCACTCAGGGCAGCCAGTGGACGTTGACGAAAATTATCCACACTCTTTTCGTTGTTGTTATTTTTAATTAAGGATCTTTTTCCCCGTCCGCAGCCCCCGCCCCCTCCCCATTTTTAAGTGTTTATGTTTGTTTCTTCATGACTGCTGCTTTGGGAAGCGAGCCTCAGCACCAGCTCCAGCAACGCCAACACGATGCGAGGTAAGACACTGCTCCCAGCAAACACCACTACAGCACTTTACCCCACATGCATCATCCAGATAAATACACCGATACGCAAACACATTTAGGTTTTTGCGTGTTTGTGTTCTTTATAATTTGCTTTGGAAGTTTATTCTGCAAGGCTTTTATGTGCTGTAGAGCTGTTTTAGTCACTTTTTTCACACCTGCCACTGTGCAGCTGGATTTGTCAGGAGTCTCAACAGCAACCTTAGAATATAAAAGTTCATTTGAATATATTACCACGCGTGTGTGTGTGTTGTGGACAGCCCGGTACTGCTCTGCAAACTGACGCTTAAAACCACCAGATATGTGATTGCAATTGAAAATTGGCGGATGATATTTAGAGCTCTACTCCGCGGAAATTGCTCGCAGTCTGTCTTTAGTTCGGGTCAGATCGTGTGCAAAAATTATACTTTTCTCCCATGATACTCTGTTTATAAACTTCATTGAATTGTGTGTGGAACGGCTACTTTTCAGCGCTCCACTAACCCATTTCTGCAGCGCACTGCACCTCTCCGTGGATGTTGAAATCCAATGTCACCGTCGCCCCGTGCACACACTCATTCACACACACACACACATACACGCTCTATATCTCCCACACACACAAATAAACGGTGACACACAGGTTGATACCTAAGCCCTTACTTGTAGGCAAAATTCCCTTCAAATCAGAAAATGCCTTATCCCTCATTGTTAATCAGTATTTAAAGTTTATCGATCGTTTTAAGTCCAACGCGAACAATTTAATATTTAACCCTGTTATTATCAGCTTTAGGTTTTTGTTGGGGATTTGTCTTATTTGCTGTTTTTTGCGTTGTGCAATTATCTCTGACGCAAAGTTGCAACACTCGCTCAAGAGGATGATCTTGGACTCTAATTTAGCCTTTAAGACAATCTGTCTTAACCCGCTGAAACTCCTCGTGGTGCTATTTAACACAAGCAAATTAGTTTGTGGGGATGTTTAAAAGATTTTTGGAGATGGAGACAGCAAAATAATCAGCAGAAAAGTATAAATTAAAATAAAAAAAGTAATACATTACAAAAAGACTCACTTTTTTTTTTACTTAAAAAAAGACTTGTAAGACACACCATGCCATTGTAGTTATATTTTGTTTTTACAACTAACAATGTGTATATTTTGGCTTATTATTTGTTAAAGGATAAATAATTGTTTATATTCTTGTATTAAACTTGGAAAAAAATGTGTTCAAAGTGTTCTTAAGTAATAATGTTCTTAATGATGATAATGGCTAGTTTAAGCAGCAAAATGCAACGGTTAGAGGTTACAGTGTAGTGTAAGTTTTAATTTCTATCTATCTGTCTATCTATCTATCTATCTATCTATCTATCTATCTATCTATCTATCTATCTATCTATCTATCTATCTGTCTGTCTGTCTGTCTGTCTGTCTGTCTGTCTGTCTATCTATCTATCTATCTATCTATCTATCTATCTATCTATCTATAATGTTTTTGATTTTGAATGTCATATCAAGCTATCTGCTACTTCAGCTTCAGGCCATCAAACCTTGGGCTAACAACAACATGAGACCCCCCCCCCCCCCCCCCTTTCTCTTCTTTTCCTGTAATACCATGGCAAACTCCTCTGTTATGCACCTTGTATTTTATCCACATTTTAATGGGCCTTACGTCCACTCTCGTGCAGGGCGGGGGGCGTCTTCTGCTTTCACTTTATAGCTGTGGTTGGCAGAAGAGGCCCCCGAAGCGTCTCCCTTACCCCTCTTTCAGCATGTCTCTCCCTCTTTCTCCCTCTCTCCATCTTCCTCTCTCCCTCTGCACGCCCCAAAGGGTTTTGTCAGATAGAATTAAATCAGTGTGGGCCATGCGGCCCCCACTCCCAACCTGTGTGTGTGTGTGTGCAGTCTCGGCTGTCCTTACACAGAAATGTGCTCACAACCAAGGTTATAAAAAATAGAGGCCTCTCATGAGCCGTGGTAATTATCACTTAACAAAAGCCACAACTCCTGAAGCCCTGACCGAAGATGATGTCACAGCATCGACCGGCCTAGAAGAGCCAGAGAAATAACTGATACAATATTATTATAAGGGCCTTTTCAGGATTTCAGTAAATGGAGCATTGTATTTTTTCCATTAAGGCTCAGTTTTGTAGGATGTTGTGAACAGGATCATTATTTCTTGATTTTCAAGGGCAAAATGGTGATGTGCTATGGATGGTTTTCCCCCAAAATCCAACAAAATACTTATGTAATTTTTTTTTTTTTTTTTTTTAAAGATACTAATAATGAAGACAATATATTTTGGAATGGTAAATATTTTAATCACTGCATTTTTTGTTCTATTAAATTAACAACTCTAAACTAAAAAAAATAGAAATTAATCCTTATATATTGGGATTGGACTTGAATGGAGCTAGACTTCAATCAGTGTAATTCTGAATCTGAAGTTTTATTACATGCACATCAGAGCAAATCGACATTGCCCTATCAAATGTTTCATTTTGTTCCATCAGCACAGTGCCTAAACAGATATTTCTGATAAATCTAAATTGACATACACGCAGCAGATGAGTGTTTATATACATGAATCGACTTTGTAAACCTGTATTCTGAATGTCAATAGTTTCCTATAGTCAGAGTGATATTTATATCAGTACCATTAGCATGTGTCTGTGTATGCTCTGTGTTACTAGTATAAGCCTGTAAGAGCTTTTCCACCACTTGGATGATCTGGGGTCAGACAGGTCAAAGTGTTCAGCTACGGTGGGAGTACAAGTGAAGGAGGGGCTGGTCATTTGTTCTCCTCTGTTAGAAATACATGTCAGTCAGAATCTTTCAAGCTCCTTCATCATGAGGAAAGGTGAGATTAACTGGGAAAGTGTGAGAAGACGGTAGTGAGGTGATGACCAGTTATGAGAAGAGGAAAGATTTTTTTTTTTTTTTTCTGACATTTGCAGCAATTAAGCGTTTCCTCCAGTTGCAGCATTATTTAGATAACTGTGCAAGATCACATGCAAAAGCTGAAAGCACCAAAAACACACAGAGACACACAAAAAAGCTGAAATTCTACGCATGACGGCCTCATGCCAATAGAATTAGTCCCATCCTGCTTTGGTTTGGAGGGTTGAGCGAGCATTGATCTGTCCAGCTCAAAAGCATCCCGAGATCAATTTTTAGTCAAAGCCAGTGGAAACAGTCTGTGCAGATAAATCTATGGCATATAACTTGGATGGCTTTAGTTTACATTTCATGTTAAAAGGAAAATAAAAGTAGACTAATATAGATTATAAATTAATACTTAGTAGTTCAAGATGTTTTGACTGTAAAATGTTTGCTCATATTATCTGTATAAGAGCAGTTGTGTGGAGGGTGAGGAGCTGTAGACCCAACAATTTGAGGTTGGTGTATGAAAAGTTGCAATTGTTCACAGTTAGTGTGCACTAATAAACACACTCCTTATGCATGCCAACAAGTACAGCTGCACCAAAATATGAAGTGACACATGTCTTCCAGTTTATACACCAGCTGCACCATTAGTCTGAAACAGCAGGTTAGGTGTTGTCTTAACCAAATCAGTTTTACATTGTTAATATGAAATCTGTTGTTAAGCACAACCTTGGCCTGAGCCACTGTGGTTGGCACTGCTATTTGTGCATTTGTTGCCAGTTGTCAAGCTCATTGTTGTTGTTTGTGTTGTTTATTGTGTTTTGTGCTGACTAATGGCCCAGCGTTATGTAAGAAGAGAGAGATTACCCCAAGCCTATGCAGGCCACACTGTTAATCCCTCAACACAGCCCTACTGGCTGGCTGAGGTACCACCATAGTGCTGTTGCGACACCCACACACACTCACATACACAACCTTACATTCAGAGCTTACTTCCCACTGTCTCTACACCTGTCTTCAGATACCCACAGTCTACTCCTCACCTTATGTGTCTGCCTGACCTTTTCCAAGGCGTCTCCTATAAGTGCCCTAACTTAAAACAAGTGTGTGGTCAGGATGTCACTCCCGTGATCCTACTGTGTTGCTTTCACAGTCCCTGTTTGTTTAGCATGGGCTCAGCATTTACCCCATGTTGGTTTTATCCCTCTGTGGCTGTCTATGAGAGACTACACAAACAGATTTTTGCTTCAGTCAGTTCTTTTCCTTTGTTAAGTCTTAATATACACAAAGCATGGGCTGAATGGCACACATTAGTTTGTGTCTTCTCTTAATCTTCTCCAGGAGGGATTTTAGCCTAAACCACTTATAAACTTTAAATCTGCATTGAAATCATAGCCTTCTGATGGCTCTTTCTGTTTTGTCACTTTTACTCATCTACGAAGCAGCATGTCTCAGTGGATGCACCAATGATATTCAATATTAACATTATCTTCTGATTTACACTGAAATTCAAATTGGAGGAAGAGGGTGACTATGCTTAATAAGAACAATAAGTGAGTAGAATATGCTGCTAAAACTTAAATCTGTAATGTTAATTCATTTGAGTTGTTTTTTTTAATAGACAAGTATAATTATTTTCAGCATCTTCACTGAGAAACTTAACTGAATTCAGAAAATATAAATATACAATTATATTTTAGCAGTACACTCAAAATTGAGAGGGAGAATTTAACATTTGTTGTTGAAAGACTATCAATTAGTAGATTAATTGATGACAAGTTTGGGTGTCAGAATTGGGTATAAAAGCAGCATCTGCCAATAGCTTAGTCTTTCCTAGCAAAGATAGCTTGTGATTCACTGTTTTGTCCAAAAGCTCCATCAGAGAATTGTCAGTTAGTTCAGAAAAAATAACATTTCTCATTGCTTAATTACAAATAACTGTAGTCTTTAAATAATTACAGTGTACACCATTGTGAAAAGATTCAGACAGGCTGTGGAAATCTCAGTGCATTACATCCAAGTTCAGAAACCACTGTTGGATGTAAATAACCTTTGAGCTTGTTATCGTGATCGATGTAGCCAAACGGTTTCAGGAGCATTTTGTAAGACACAAAATACAGTATGTCACTTCATCTACAAATGTAACCACAAACTGTACAATGCAAAGAGAAAACCACAAAACCCCTTTACAGCAACACCAGCAAGTTCTCTAGTCATAGGTTCACATTACATGGACCAAAAAAATCATGGACATGAGTTTTGTTGTCAGACAAGTCCATGTTTCAGCAAGTTTTGTAAAAAACTGATGTCTGCTTCTACATTTTAGTGTCGAACCAGATGTACTATATGAGAAATCCGGTGTCCTGATGTTATGGGAGCACATGGATAACTTGCACATGTGTAAAGGTATTGATGCAGAGGTGTGTGTTGGAGTTTTGGAGAGACATCTGCTACCACCAAGGTGACACCAATGGGTCCATAGTTAACGTGTGGTTTTTTAGACTGTGTGAGCTTAACTGATTTATGTTTTTGTTGCATTTTAGGAAACTTGTCAACTTTTCTGGATGAGGTGTTTGTAAAAGAAAATTACTCAACTAAACTCAAGAAAAAAAAAGAAAAAAAAAGAGATGAGTAGAGCAGGTTTGGAGCATATTTATACTTTATACCTACAATCTTCTTGACTTAAACGACTTTATGAAGTGTTTGAATCTGATCTTCCACAAACTAAAATGAGAATCTCTGAGCTGAAAAGGCGGTAAATTAAAATAACAAACAGAAAGTAGAGAACGGGAAATGTTGGCAAATGAATGAGTGAGATAAGAAAGGTGGAGGGGAAGTGAGAGAGAAAGAGAGAGACTTAAGAGTTATATAATAGTGCAATCGTGAATGTGTGCGCATTTGCTTGAGCAAGAGGGAGTGTATCTGTGTGTGTGTGTCTATATAAAACACAAGTTTTTGTTCACCTGCATGCACACTGGCACAAGCACAGACAGAAATGCAAACCATCATGTCCTCAGATTGCACTTGCACATTGTAGCTTTTCTGAGCAATGAATAACGCAACAACCCGTAATGGCAGTATCCAAAGTCCACACTTGTAAACCACCTACTAGACTTTGTCTAACACTGGAAGCAGATTAGTCCACATAAAGAATGACTGTGGGTGTGTGTCCTTGTAATGTTCCAAACTCTACTTTTTACATAGTCATATGCACCGAGATAAAGAATACATAAACGTTTCTTTATAGGGTTGAAGAAAACAGACCTTTATATTATCCTAAATAAAATAAAAGAAAGAAACTGTTTAAGACAATTTGTTTTTACTTATTTCACTAAACCATCTGAAGATAAATAACCTATTAAGAGAACAAAACATAGCAGTTGTAAGTACTGTACTATTGTTATTTGACAATAGAGGTGTGACGATAACAGATCAAGTGAGATTTTTTATGTGCATTTCCTATCTGATGTAGCTACAGTAGACATCTCTTTTAAGGTGTTCAGCGTTAGCAGGTGAATAGCACACACTGGTTACAATAAGCCTATAATATGACTTAGCCTACTGCGGCATCTTTTCTTAATGACAAAGATTAGCTTGTTTTAGTGCTAGTAATCTCATTGAAGGGACTCTTATTTAGTCTACCTTTCTTTCTCTCTCCATCCTGGGATGAGTTTCTTAAATCACTTGGTGTGTGTGTGTGTGTGCTTACATGCTCCGTTGACATCATGTCTCCTGCCATTCACAAAGAGAACTCAATTAGGAAACCAAGTCTGTTACTACTGCTTTTGCTTTCGCGGCTGTGATTTAATGTTCAGAAGGTATTCTGTTAAATCATCTCACTGGAGACAGAGAGCAGCACAGAGCAGGTGAAGAGCAGAGCAGGCTGGGTCGAGCCGAGCCGAGCTGTGTGATAGTCTTTGTGATCAATTTGCTTCTGTGAGAGATGCCCCTGGGGCCACTTTGGGGAGAACCTTGTTAGGCTGAGTTAAATTGTTGCCCAAGGCAAGCTATTAGCGACCATCCCTAAGAGAGAGCGCACACATGCAGTCACACATGTGCCGGCTCACACACTCACTTTAACAGATACACTGAAACACACAGTTTAACTTTTTTACAATTAAAAGCATAGTTAAATGGGAACTAATTCATATGCTTGTGTTGACTCTAAAGAAGACAGCCTCTTTTAACTGAAGAGATGAATTCACAAGCAGTTGGTAAGAACTCTGTTGTTAATGTTAATGCAAATACATGCAACAAAAAAAATCTTCCACCGCAAATAAAAGTTAGGTGTAGTCCTAAAATATGAAATAAAGATAATTTGATGACGTGTTCCAAAGCACTACAAGTACAAGCTAAATGGCAGTAAGATGCCTCGGGGGGTAGGCATTGAAAAAAATAGGATGTAAAAACTAGTTTGGCTGAAAAATATGCAAGCATAATTTAACAAAATGCAATCAATGTAATCAATTCTCAAAATGCAAGCAGACTACTCTCTTTTTAAATATTTCATTTTATCATAGGTTACCATGCTTGTGTACTTTCAGATAAATTTAGAGAAGGCAAAGGAGTTTAGGTATAAAGAGGAAGAAATTGTCAAAAGTCAGTGAGGTGCTTTGGTAAATGCACTTACAGCCGTCACTGTACACCACTTTTCTTACATGCAAACGCAGAACTCTACCTGTCTCTACAGTATATGAAAGTCTTTCCAGAACATGTATGCGGGCATACATGAACAAATTCATCAATATTCAATCAGATTTGCAAGGAAAGAGGGCGTGATTTCCATCCATCGAGTGATTTAATTCTGTTAGCTATTCACAGTAAGTGCTGCTCTCTTCATTAATGCTTTAAAGTCCATTCAATTTAACTTATGCCAATGTTCCTGTTCCCTGATTTTATCTGACTGATCACACACTGTCACTATTTGGAAAATAACTTCAATAATACTAAGAGCAAATGTCTTGCTTCCTTATGTGAAAAATGAAATAAAATTTCTGTGGGGACGTCCCACTCTTTCTGTTTCTCTCTACACAGGGATAACCACCTTTTCAATCCCTTCCCCCTCAAAGACACACACACACTCACACTGTCATCTGCAATTAGGCTCAAGAAAAACAACGTAGTAGGAGGAGCATAAGGTTAAGGGAGGGTGGTCATAACCAACAAATGTTTTTGACGGTATTTTAGTCGATTCGTGTTTGTGTAAACATATTTTTCCCTGCACTGCTGGACTGCGACCAAACAAAACATTAATGCTCCTCAGTGTTTTAACAGCTCAGCGTGCACACGTGCTGTGCTGCTGCTAATGCCAAGGTAAATATAGGAAATGAAAAGAAATAAAAGAGAGAGAAAATGCTCCTAACATTCTTAGTGTGCAACTACATTTGCAAGTTTGCTTCAGCTGTGAAAATGTGTGCATTCTCATGGCTGATTTCATAGTGGTAATGACCAGATGCAGACCTCTCACACTTGCAATTGCTCCTTCCACTCTGATGCAC
Source organism: Melanotaenia boesemani (assembly GCF_017639745.1). Lineage (NCBI taxonomy): Eukaryota > Metazoa > Chordata > Actinopteri > Atheriniformes > Melanotaeniidae > Melanotaenia > Melanotaenia boesemani. Next base: position 24,807,566 of record NC_055692.1, read on the forward strand.
TCTCTTAGTCCTTAAGAAACGGTCAAAGGTCATCAGGGTCCTACAGGTCACCTAGAGGGTTGGAGTGTGAGCCTGTGTGTACAGTGACCATGAGAGGAAGATCTGAAGAGGCAGATGGGCAGACTGTGAGCATGCATATGCACAGGAGTGTGTGTTAAGGCAGGGGTTGGGTTTACCCTGTGGATTTTTTCCCACGCCTCCTTCCTCTCTTATCTATCTGCAGACACATGCTGCACTGGGTGGGAGACGATGTGCATGTGTGTGTGTGTGTTAGAGGTGTGATGTGTGTGTTAGAGGTGGGGGGGCATGAAAAACATACTGTAAAGTCTGCTTTTTTGAAAGTGGTTTGTAGAAATGAATGCATTTGAGCATGTCTGAATGTGTGCTTCTGTCTGTCTAAACGCGTCTCTCAGAGCATGTTAGTGTGTGTGCGTGTGTGTGCGTGCGTGTGCGTGTGTGTGCATGCCTGTGCATGTAAATCGATGCACTGGATGACAGCCAGTGGCCCCCTTCTGTTCCCTCTCCATGGCGTCCAATCACACCGCAGCACAATATTCTATGAGCAAACTGCAGCTGATCCCAGACCCGCTATCTGAGCAATTACCCAGAGTGCTTTGGGGCCACATGGCAAGCTGGACAGACTCATGCCCTCTGACATACAGCATGGGGGGAGGGCAAGAACGACTGTTTTTCAGACTGTTTGTACGTATGTCAAAGTGAATGTGTGTGCGTGTGTGTTGGACGGGGGGATGATGACGATAGACTGATGGGAAAAGCGGAGGTTGGGGGCAGTGTATATATGCTCATGCAGCAACAGTGTGACTATCTATATTACACAGTGGACAAAGACATGCTTGGCGGCTAGGGATGGGGGAGGGGAGGTGGGCCCACTGCATGGCATTATGATTATTACTATAATACACTGCACAGCAGATTGTACAAGTATGGACGACCACACAGAGGTGTTTCATTTTGTAGAAATTTTGGGATATTTCATGTCAGTAGGTCAGCATTGTATCTGTCAATCACTTCAAGTCAGGTCGGTAATGAAAATCGTAAGATAGGACTCGGCTGTGGGTATGTAGGGTCAAAACCACTGATCGTTTTCATTATTAATTCTCCTGCCAGTTATTTTCTCAGCAAATTAAGTAAACCTTTGCCCCTATAAAATAATGAAAACTATCACCTTTGTAACAGTCCAAATCCTAAATGACACAATGCCAAGAAAAGCTAATGGGAATTCTACTAAACACTATTACTACTAATAAATTAATTGTTGCATTTTTGTGGGATAAAACAAATTATTTCCAAATTCATTAATAGAAGCAGAGATGCCTCAACCAATTTGGAGGTTTAGAAATTAACACTGTAAGAAAAGAAAGAAAAAAGACAGGAAACAAAACACATGGCTTGATTCTGAACCTTAAACATGTAATGTGCCAGTCAAAAATGTCTTTAGTACTATGCAATATAAATGTTAAATACATAAATATGGTATTTGTTGTTGACCAGAAAGACACAAAAACATTCCTGAGGATTGAAATGCATCAAGGATGGCAAGTTGCAAATACAAGGCCAGTGCCGTTAACAAACGGGCAACAGGCCTCCCAGACAATGCCATGAAGGTACGCTGGTGTATGAGTTGCTAAAAGAAGTGAAGACAAGATGCAGCATGGAACAAAGATGAAAGTGAATTAAATGCATTCCATTTTAATTATTTCTATAAAGAGAGCTGACAGTCCACCACTCTCTAGATTTTTTTTAGATGTTTCAGACAGTGAAGACAGACCGAAAAGAGAGAAAAGTATGACAGCACATAGCAGTCGTCCGTTTGAAACCATATGAAGTGGCAGTGTTTCATTGATTTTAATGGGACAGTATGATGTGCAAACATGACAGGAGACACAAGGGAGATAACCCAAGCAGCACTGCTATAAGCTATTCCCAGCAGTGTGCATTAATCCACTCAGCGATCACGCCACCAAAAGTTTTCTCGATGTTTTTCATCATTGACAGAGAAAGAGAGCGAGAGAGAAAGAGAGACAACGAAGCACATTTTCCTCTCTGAGCTCTGAGACAGAGAAGGCTGAAACAGAGTTTCTCTGAGAGATGGAAATAGATCATGAAATACAGAAACTGAAATGATTTCCCAGTCACACAGCCACTTACAGCGAGGCGGAACACTCAGAGACAAGTGAAAAAGTCAAACAGACTGAAGTGGAGGGGATGGTGAAGAGTGATAGCATAATTCACAGTATATAGACATCTAAGACCACCGCCAGAGTTGTTCAGTTTTAACAAGGGTTGGTGGGGGGTAAAATGCTGATCTCCTTCATTTTCCCAGAAGATATCTAGTTAACAGAAAAAAAGCTATGCATTTTTTTAAATGAAGTGTACCACCCACATTCTTCCCCAACAAATCAACCCATGGGACTACAATAGGATTTGTGTTTGCATTTCTGAAGTGGCTTACATTGGCAAAAGTTATCCCAGAAAGTGATTTCAACTGTTTTATAAACTGTGATACTAAAATACCAACCTCTAGTGTGTTCCCTGTTATTGTTACTGCATGATATTTGCTGCTTGGGGTATGTTTCTATTGTAGATCCACCCTGCAGGCTAAAGGAATAAAACATGTATGTCCAGTCTGCCCCTTTGGCAACATTTACAAGTGCACACACATACACCCACACAAACATGAAAAGAAAACTAAACATGTATAGCAACATCTAGTGGCCTTAGTTGGCTGTTACATTGGCAGTATAGATGGAGAGCTGCCCTTGTAAATAGCCTGTTTATTCTGAGTGTATGCATATGCTCCTAACTCAGTACAACAGTACTTACATGCTTGAGAGATATTGGTGCAAGGCTGCTGCTTTTTTTGTGCAGTGTGATGTAGATAATTAGGACTCTATTTAGAGAAAGGGCCAGCCCAGGAAATACACAGGAGATCTTCACTTCATTAAAAATCAATTATCACAACACACGTGCCAGTGTAATACAGCCCTCATGGCCACAATCAGCTCCACATACACACGCATGTGTGCAACTTTCACATTAGAGCAACTATCTTTGCCTTGTTCTAAGTGAAATTTGTCTCTAGTTGGTTCTATCTTTTTCTCCCTCAAGAGATTGTGCACGCCTGATCCTCCTCTTAGCAAAGGAATCGCCAGCGTTGCAGTCCCGCTCTTACATAATAACCTCAGGATAACACTCATGCTCCCGCTGGTTGAAGATGCTGTCAGTCACTTCGCTCTGACTGGGTCAGCTTAGGTTGGAAAGAAGTCCCACCCACCCCCATGAAAGACACTTAGCTGGAGGGTAAAACAATCTCCAGATTCAGAAATGAGAAGCATTTTCTGCCAGGTTTTGTTTGGAAATGGATGTCTGTCAAGAAAGGTTTCCTTTCTGCTCCAGTTTAGGAATTCACTTTCAATAAAGCTTAGGGCTGCAAGTTTATCTCTGTAATATAAAACCATGAAATCGAAAACCCAGAAAACATTAAAATACGCCGTAACTTTAAAAACAATAAGAACATGAAACAAATCAATGCATCTTAGTTTTGTCGCATATAAAACCCACTATTGCGGCTAGAGTGTACTATTGTGTGTACACGATGTGAAAGTGTGAGTTTTCTGATAAACAATTCACAAATCCTCCGCTGCTGAGTGAGGCCAACAGGACAAACAGTGATACATCGAGTTGGCTTAACACACTGATGACATCACTTCCTTTAAGATCATGACAGCTTAGCACATCATTGCTGTGACAGCCAGACGAGTGCGGCAAGTGGGTGGTCACCCTGGCAACAGCAATACCGTCATGACCATTTCCTTATATCCCAACTGACAGTCCCCACTGGCAATAAGCACAACGCACACTCAACAATGCACACACCCACACATTACAAACAAATATTCACATACACTTCATCAAACTCACATGGACACACTTTATCTTTCCCCATTTTGTCTCTATAAGTAAAATGCTCACAAAACGTCCCTGAAACACACATATAAATAATGCACATGCCCACACACCCATGCTCTTTTGGGGATAATTATATGATACAAAGGGAAATACAGTCTGCCATGAGGTATAAGAAACACTGAAGATATAATGTAAATCTTTGAAGCATAACAGTACAGATAACTCTTAAAGGAGAAAAATATAAAGAGCTTTTTCTGAAAACCGATAGAAAGTATTCCTGAAACTATGTGTATCCACATCGCATAGCAGCAGGTGTGGGCTGAACACATTTATGTTGTTTAAACCCACAGAGATTAACTTAGCTGCAGATTAACATTTTAATGAAAAAGTTTGAAAGTGTGGGATTCACAGGAGCAACCACAAAGCGTAAGAAGATTGTGAGTACTAAAAAGAAGATGATGAAGAGCATGGCTGCTGCATTGTTGTCTGGTCCTCTGCTTGCTTCTCACATGTGGTCTTTTGATAACAGCCATGTCCTGGGTGCAACTGACCTGTTTTACAGTCTATAAATAGGGTGTTACGGGCCACATTCATTGACAGCTCTGTATATGGAGTCTGTGTGTTGTCCCAGTCCAGTACTCTACTCTGACCCAGTTTGGTGTCCGCTGGCCGAGAACTGGTAGAAATGGGTCACTTCTTGGGCTGCACCAACACTCACAGCATGAGCTATGATACCTTAAGCACAAAGTCAAAAAGCACATTATTTTGTCTCCAGAACAATCCACTGCAACAAGACACAGTATTCTATCTTACATGACAGCAATTAAGACATGTTTAACAAAGCAATATAAATTTGCATTGAAGACTGCATAGTTCAGGGTCATGGCACACAAGAGTTTAGCTTTTAGGCATTTCATGCCTTTGTATAAATCATTTAAATTATTTGCATAAATCAGTTAGCATTAACTCCCCTTTACCCCATCCCACCACCAAAAACAAGCACCTCTGCATAATTTCCTAAATCATGTATAGAAAAAAAATTAACATTATGAACATTTTCATCAATGCATTCCTGCCTTTGCAATTTAGGCCCAGTTTTCAAATTTCATGTGATCACAGAGAAACTTCAGCACATTTTAAATTTGAGAAAAGCTATCCAGTCTCAAACCCTGAACATAAATCTTTTGGTATTGTGAAGCTGATTTGATCTCATTATACGGGTGTTCATTGGTTGATGCAGAGCATCTCCAGAAACACTGACAAACCTTTTTGATTAATGATACTTTTTATCGAGTCCCTGAGATGCAGGTAGTTTATAGACAGACATGATCGTCTGTACCTGCTCAGTTGCTAGACAGACAAAACTGCATCCATTGATCCTCATAAGACATGATCCAATTATGTATAGTGCACACTCATTCTGCACAGACAGTTAGCATACACACACATTAAATACATGCTCAGAAAGCAAAACCTGTAAAACCAATGTTCACACAACTGAACAATGATCATCTAAAACTCATAGATTTGCAGTTTAGTTTAGTAACCACACTCAACCTACAGACGTGCATGTTTAAAAAATATATAAATTTAGTGTTAGGGTTGCGTGATGCATTGAAGAGAAATCAGGCAAAATTCATGCACACATGAACATGCAGATGTGCTTGTTGAATTAATCTGTTTTCTAACTTATCAGAAAAGTCATAAATTCATGCAGAATTTCCCCACAGGTGGGACTATGCAAAGAGATTACATGTGAATGGCTGTTTCAGCTGGGGCTAAGACAGTGCTCAGCAGAGGAGGGAACCAGCTCGTCGGGAAATAATTTAGGATTAGATAGGCTGTCTAATCTCTTTATAGAGACTGTGCCATCTCAGCAGCATACCTGCCTACCTCTACATCCATGTACATCCATCTCTTAACTGGAACTGCATCTCTCTTTCTATGTATTATGGATACTTTCTTCAAAGGCACCCATGACAGGTGCTTCTGTTTGTTGGAATAGTTATATGATATTCTGTGCCTTTGGTTGTGACTGTACATGGAGCTGCCAATACACAGTGAGTAAGACCTAACAATATGTAGATTAGAAGAAGCTAAATAATCACAGAATTTGAATTGGTGAGCTAAATGTGTGTGTCTGAGAGGATACAGAAAAGACAGAGATGAAGAAAAGGTATGGTCCTTCAGTGATGTAACAAGTTTTCTCATTTTAGGCGACCCTTCTAACCTGCAGGGTTTCTCCTTCAAGCGAAACACAAAGAACCTGAGTGCGCAGTCCAGTTATTTATTTGTGTATGGAGGTTTTGGTGTGTGCATGTGTGGTGCGTACATATGCAGCCCTAAGTGTCCCAGTTAGTGAAAAACTCCTGTAAAGATATAATAAATGTGAACATGTCACTGTGCCCTTGTGAATTTGAAGTCACACAGGCACTATACTCGGACGCATTGTTAAAAACAATCAGCCAACCAAGTTCAGTCTTTTTTTTTTTTTTTTTTTTTTTACTTAAAATAGCCACCAGCTGAAATACTGGCTGAACAAGTTGTTGTTCAAGGTTCATCAGTTTGCGCGAAGTCCAAAATGTCATTTGTAATTGAAATTTATTCTGTGCTCTTGTGTTTCTTACAGCCCAAATTGAAGTTATACCATGTAAAATCTGCGGAGACAAATCATCAGGTATCCACTATGGAGTCATTACATGTGAAGGATGTAAGGTAAGACTTCATATGTTGTTTCATAAAAATCTGTTTTATTCGACTATGCAAGAAACTAGTTTTGCTCGATGGGTATTTGAGGCCAGTATTCTTTGACATCCAACTAGGGTTTCTTCAGACGGAGTCAGCAGAACAATGCCTCCTACTCCTGCCCTCGCCAGAGGAACTGCCTCATCGACAGAACAAACCGCAACCGCTGCCAACACTGCCGCCTGCAGAAATGTCTTGCCCTAGGAATGTCCAGAGATGGTAAGACCCAGCTTATCAGCGTTCATACTTTGATGCAGCTTGCGAACAAAAACACATAAAAGCTTCACTTATATTTCAGCTGTACACACTATTTAATCTCCCCTTAGACAATTCTGCTATAATTCTATTTTTCTTCACATGAGCCTTTTCTTTTTTCAGTTTTGCTAACCAAAACTTGTATTCTCTCCTCGTACAGCGGTTAAGTTTGGCCGCATGTCCAAGAAGCAACGTGACAGCCTGTACGCAGAGGTCCAAAAGCACCAGGCACGACTGCAGGAGCAGCGGCAACAGCAGACAGGCGAAGCTGAAGCTCTGGCTCGTGTTTATTCATCCAGCCTAACCAACGGACTGTCCACCCTCAACCATGAAATTGGGGGCACCTATGCCAATGGCCATGTCATAGATCTACCCAAAGGTGGCCATGGTAATGGAGGTGGAGTCCCGGGAGGCTATTATGGGATGGACTCCACTCAGCCATCTCCAGACCAGTCAGGTTTGGACATGTCGGGCATGAAGCACATTAAGCAGGAACCGGTTTATGATCTGACGCCAGTACCCAACCTGTTCAGCTACGGGGGCTACCAGGACAGTCAACTTGGACCAAATAATGTCAGCATGGGAGAGCTGGGTAAGAATGCTCAATTCTGCTTAATAGTTAAGGATGTAGTAAAATGGTTTATCGTTTAAAATCTATATGAATTATCCTCATGGAAAATGAATCATTACCCACAAAGAAGCCTTAGAAGAGAACGTGAGTCAGAGTTGTAATCTGAAGGCACATCAGACGGGCTTACATGGACAGCTCACAGCGTTTCATATTACTGTATGCATATCTTTAATGTTGCGCCCCCCTTTTCCCCTACCAGAGCTGGGGTTGTAACATAAATGGATAGCACAGATTTTGTTTAAACTCAGGAAGGGATGGTAAATAAAGTAGTTAAAGTCGCTGTCTCTCTTTGTCTAAACTGTCTACATACAGGGACCATAATGCACAATACTGTAATAATGTAAAGATGTAATAAATGATTTAATGCATTAACTTTATGTGCAGAAAGGAATAAATAAGTAATCCTCTCTTCCAGACCGTATTGCTCAAAATATTATCAAGTCGCACTTGGAGACATGTCAGTACACAACAGAGGAGTTACAGCAGCTAGCCTGGCAGACACATTCTTATGAAGAGGTCAAGATGTACCAGAGCAAGGTGAGATTTTGTGTTTGATCATCGTTCTCTCACATAAATATGTTCACTTTTAAAATGATCCTATTCTAAAAGTACAAATTACTTAGTTTACTGTTTAACATTTGAATTCTACTAATGAGAGAACAGACAAGAACCTTTGCTGAATTGTACTTTGGACACTTATGTCAGTCACATCACTGACAGCAATTGATTAATAACATTTGCTAACACAAATATAACTAATCAAGCATAAAGTAAATATGCCTAATCTGTGTGTGTTTGGTTATAGCCCCGGGACGTGCTCTGGCAGCAGTGTGCCATCCAGATCACCCATGCAATCCAGTATGTGGTGGAGTTTGCCAAGCGCATCTCAGGGTTCATGGAACTGTGCCAGAATGACCAGATCCTGCTTCTGAAATCAGGTGAGACATATGGCCAATAATTAACAGGTTAATTACATCTTTTTTACTTCAGTACAGGGCAAATGGTGTTTCTCTATTCAGTTAAAATATCAGCTTCATGATCGTCACATCTTCCTGTTTGGGTCTTCCAGGTTGTTTGGAAGTAGTGTTGGTTCGGATGTGCAGGGCGTTCAACCCTCTCAACAACACTGTTCTGTTTGAGGGGAAGTATGGAGGCATGCAGATGTTCAAAGCTCTAGGTAAGATAATGAGATTTATGTACTTTTCTTAGTATGAATGAGAGAAAAAGACCAATAAAAATTTTAAATAGATCAAAAATTTTAATTCTGTGATAAGAAAACTCTACTCTTACCTGTGAAGTGTTTTTGCTCATCAGCACATACATAACCAGAATGAGTGAAATAAAATTCCTTCTTTCGTCTGCCCTTCTCTGTATTTCTCTTCAAGGTTGCGATGACTTAGTGAGCGCAGTGTTTGACTTTGCCAAGAGTTTGTGTTCATTGCAGCTAACAGAGGAGGAGATTGCTCTCTTCTCAGCAGCTGTACTAATTTCCACAGGTCAGTGTACATTCACTGTCATTATTATAATAAAAGAAGACATGCATGATCAACAGTGGTTGCATAGATACACTTAAAATTCACTGTTAATATTCCTCTGTAATGTCCAGCTTGCCAATGATCAGCATGCATTAACTGTAAACTGTTGACACTAAAAGAAGCAACACCTGTCTCTGCACAGATCGGCCCTGGCTGATGGAGCCTCGAAAAGTCCAGAAACTCCAGGAGAAGATCTACTTTGCTTTGCAGCACATTATGCAGAAGAACCACATGGATGAAGATGCACTGGCTAAGGTAGGCTGAATATCTGTAGCAATAAACAGTGTATCATTGCAGAAAAACATACAACTTGAACACAAACTGCAGCTTCTCCGTCTCAAGCACTGTTGGAGAAATGTGAAATTATAATAAGCACAACTGCTGGACGCACACACACAAAACATAAATATACATATTTATATATATATACATATATATATATATATATATATATATATATATATATATATATATATATATATATATATATATATATATTCTAATCAAAAGTCTTTCTGTTACTTTTCAGTCAAATTTTCCTTGTCTTTAATCACTTTATTTCCTGTCTGGCAGTTAATCAGCCGAATCCCAACGTTGTCAGCCCTGTGCACGCTTCATACAGAGGAGCTCCAAGCCTTCCAGCAACTCCACCCAGAAACAGTCAACGTCCTCTTCCCTCCACTCTACAAAGAACTTTTTAATCCTGACCCAAACTCTGCCATGGCCATGCCCAAGTGACTGCCTGTGGTCCAAATGCAACCAACAATGGCAGCAGAGGACCAAGAAATCAAGTTTGCTTCATCTGGCATGACGACAGCAGCTGTGTCGACTGTGTCATTGCAGCAATCACATTTTTCCAAGCTCCCCCAGGCTCATTTCAGGCTGGTGGGTGAGGATTCATCTGCTAGAAACTTAGAGTTACCGCCAACAATACTAGGAATGTCCAGCACTTATCCCATCTTGTTCACCGATACAGTCTGAAGAATGTATATAAATGAAACATGCCCCAAGTCACAACCTGAGGGGGCTTTCACCTGTCTCCTGAACTGAGCTGAACTGAACTGACTGACCAGAAATGTACAGACTTTAAACATCTAGAAACAACTTTAAGCTGTCAATTTTTTTTTAAGTGGGTAAGTTAATTTGATTTAACCTAAAAAAAATATTCAGTTCAATTTTTTTTCATTTCAAATGAAGATATTGTGAAGTCAAATGAGCTGGATGGGGGAGGGAACTGTGGATTTAGAGAAGCTATTGTAGATATTCTTCTAGTGGAGAAAGGATTCCAGTATTACTTCTTGTTCTGTTAAAATAAGTTAGTCCTAATTTAAATATACAGCAGTCCATTGTGGCTGATGATACCTTGTCTATGTGTTCTTATTTTATTTGATAGTTTTTTTGTGTACAGAATTTGTAAAGTTGAGACCTGTAAAAGAATACTAGGCAAAAACCGGGAGATGATTTGGGTTTGTTGATATACAGAAGCCTTGTCTGGATTTTGTTCATATGTATAGAAGGCGTTGCATCCTTCTGATCAGAACTTATAGAAATGTAAAGAGAGCATATGAAGGATTTAAAAAAAAATTGCTACTACTTTTCAAGGTGAAGATATATACATAAATATTCTATTTTGCAAGAAAAAGAACCTGGCAGATTTGCCATCCTATCAATCATTTATTTCTCGCTGCAATAATCACGTCCATTAAAGCTGGACTGCTTTCGAACAATCAACCAGAATCGACTAATCAGAAACCAGGACCTCACAGTAGAACCCCCCCCAACCTCTGTCCAAATTCCCTTTACCCTGCTCTTTATCTCTCACGAATCAGGACCTTGGCATTATCTTTTGGCAGATAAGGAGTCACAATAAAGATATGCATTAATATTCTACAAGAAAAGACAAAAAGAATAAAAGATGACTAAATAAGACAAACTTGAATTAAGCTAACTTTCAAGTCACTCAAAGCTAGAGTGCTATATGCCCTCATCCTCCTATTTGCACATATAGTCCAGGGACGTTGGTCACTCCGGATTGTGAACATGAAGGACCCTTTCTTTAAGAAGCAATAACTTTCACACTGCGTTTTTGATCTTACTCCTCTGCTTTCCTCCTCTTCCCTCCTTGTTTTTTAGCCGTTTAGAACAGGGTAGCAGTTCTATCTAGGATGCACTATATTTCACTGTTGGTCAATGACAATGTCGAGGAATCCTCTCTGTGGATGGTACTCATTCAACCTCAGACTGCAGCATTTTTACTGTAGCACAGTGCAATCTGTTGTTAGGACACAAAACTGAGCACTGACTGAAAAATGTTAAGACAAATTAGCCTCCATTGATCTAAACAACATTTACAGCTGAACATCAGCCATTTATACAGAAAGCTGTGATAGACAATCACTTTTCACTTAGTCATTCCACAATTAGTAGCACTTACAGACTGTAGTTGTTTTTTTTTTATTTTTGTATTCTGGCTTTAGTGGACCTTTGTCCTGTCTTAGCATATTGCTGTCACAGCCTTTACTTGTTAAGGAACAAGCTAAAAAATCACAGAAGACACTCATATCAGGGGTTTCTGCATACATTCATTAGATGCTCTGTATGCATTACCTTTGCAAAGAAGTCTCTGATGATCAATAATAAATCTTAGCACAACTGAAATGAGCCATTTACAAAATACAGAACTCTCTTCTCAACTGAATAAATCAGCTCTTATTTTTAGTTTTTTACCTAAATACAGGTTAGAAATAATTATTTAGCAGGTTTTCTTTTTTAATCTAAGAATTTTTTTTTTACCTTATTGTGAAATGCCATGATTGATGGATTCTGACCTAGTGTTACTTCAGCACTAGAACTCTCTGAGGGTTTCACGTAATTGCAAAAAATTATTTGCAAAGTGGCCAAATCCTCAGCTTCTTACAGGCATGGTCAGTTAAAGAAGTAATATGTCCATCAACATTAAACACACAAGAGCCCTTAATGTTATTATCCCTCCATTCATGTTTTTCTTCACGTAGAGAAAAAAAAAGAAAAAATATCAACAGCGTGGAGATACAAGCAATGCCAATTGTATCCACATCTATGTGTTTCATGCTGTGTCAATGGTCAATTTACTTTTTCCTCCTAAGTGAAGCAACTTTCCTTCAACCCCCGACCACAGATCAGAGGCCAGTGACTCTTGAAGACAATCACTTGCTCATTAAGGCTCGATGCACTACGCAGCATCTCTCAGGGAGCAGCTCTTTTTCTGACTTTGCATTAAAAGAGGGTTAAATATTTTTACAAATTTACAAAAAAAAATAATAATTATGAAGAACTTTTTAGGATAATGATGGCATACACCGCCAATATATGTCAGCAATGGAATCTGCCCAGACAAGGCTTTGATAGACGTATGTCTATGTATGTGTGTATTTTGTGCGTATGTGTCTGTGTGTATAGAGCATGAATTCACTGTCCATATCTCTGTAGCCATTCAGACCACAAGGCAAATATCTTTACATAATGAAACAATAAAGAAACACTACATCACTGTGCTCTTGTCACCACTGTACTGCTTCTTTTGCTGCTCTCTTGATGGTGCAGGAAGTCCACTAGTAAGCTGTGATTTAATCACTGTCACAAAACCCCTGGGACAGTGAATTCAGACTCAGAATATGAAGTTTTTGTGTGTGATATTATTGTTTTTCCTCATTAGACTGTGAATCAAAAGGGTGGAATGGGGTTGTGAGGGGTAATGTGCTGGCAAGAACAAGTGGTAACCAACACTGTAAGTAAGATAATGTAGCAATAAGAACTGGAGGCATTTACTACTGTCATGTTTGCATTGTAAGATTATTTTTTATTTTACTATTTACTATTATTGTTCTTATTATGACTACTATTCTATAACTATTAGCCTATTGTTGTTCTGTTCTATTTGCATGACGTTTCATTGCAATGAAACATTTGGGGTTTATTTGTGTTTTCTTCTCTCATGATAATGTGGGTTTCAGGGGAGAATTTTTTGGCAGGGTGGGCAATCAGTTTAGGGCAAATTCCACATCACTTCAGTCAGTTAAAAGTTTGTTGTTGTTTTTTTTTGTTTTGTTTTGTTTTGGTTTGGGTTTTTTTGTTTGTTTGTTTTTGTTTTTTTCCAGAAGCAGATTTTTTTTCAATTAAATGCTCTAATTTATATAAAACCAATTTCAAATTTACTGCTGGATTTGATGCTTGATTTTTTTTTTTTTAACCCTCTGAATGTGTGAAGTGATATCATCAGTCAGTGAACAGTCCTTTCTGAACTGGCCTTATTCAACCGGATTGGAAACCCTTTACCTACTGAGGGAGGGATCGGTGTGGGAAGGGGTAATCTATTCTGAATGTTATGGATTAGCCTGTTCAGTGTGAGGAGCTGAACACATGCGCCTTTACTACTCCATCATCACAGAATGACACAGAGCGCACAACAGTAGCTGTCATTCTTTGTGACAACTCAGACAAATGTTTTTATTACACTTGGTTTGAAAGGCATTTCATACACTTAGTCAAATACACTCAAAACCTCCTTCTCCCCTTCCTGAAAAAACTTGGGCGAGTGTGTGTGTGTGAGGTAATGTTTGCTCTACCAATGCTTTGTAAACTTTCTTGATGCATTACACGTGTGTGCAATTGGAGTAGTGTTTAAAATTGTTAATTTATTGTTTAGAATGTCTTTGCATCCCAGCAAGAGCAAATAAAACAAAATGTAGCAATCTGTAACCTAAACCTAAAAGGTACATGGGCTGCAGAACCTCTTTTACACAGGACTAACAAAACAAAACAATTAAAAAAAAAAGACATTTTGTTTGTTTTCAAAGTGCCATAGCTAGTGAGGAGAGAAAGGATTGGCAGAGTGGGGCGTAGATGCTTTACTGTGTGAGTTTACAAGAGAAACCAATCAAAAAAGGGGAACTTCAAGGAAAATGTGTATTTGCTTACACTGTCAAACTGTTTTTACATTTGATGCTTTTTTCATTTGGTGGGGACTCTGCTGGACTCTGAACTGACTCTAATATAAATTCACAACCTCGGCTGTGGAGTTTTCACTTTCACTATAAAAAGAAAGAGTGTGTGCATGCATGCATTTGCATTAAATAGAGTTAAAAGTACCCAGAGCTGATGGATCAGACTGGGTTGAAGTTCAGAGCTATGCAGGGGCCTTAGTGAGTCCTCCTTTGAGGTGTACATATAATGTGAAGGTCTGAAGTGATTTTTGTTAAATTCTATATTTTATTGCTTTTGTAGACATTTTGTTGTGGGAAGAAAAAAAATAAAAGAAATTTTATGGGTGCATTTCTGCTTGTTTTTTATGACTCACACACATATTGTCTTTTGTTTTCTTTTGTTTTATTTTTTTCAAATTTAGACAACGAAACAATCTCATTCTAATAAATACATTTTAAAAGTCTATAATTTTTTTACAGTATTCATTCTTTGTTTAAAAAAATAAGAAGAGTAGTCATTTAGTTTTGTGAAGTTTTATTTCAATCATTTCTATTATGATTCATGAGAAACAGTGCAAGAAAAAAAAAACTATGTTTGTATACAATTATTTCACAGCAAAGCCCTTTTTTTTTTAAAGGTCTCACTAAAACCTCTGAAAGAATATATTACAAACTTTCTTATGAACTGGATTAATCCTAATAACCTCTGGTGTCTAGACACATATCTGTCATGGGATCTATGATGCTTTATCTCCTTGTTCACACTATAAAGGACTGGACTAGCACAGGATACAATTAAAGAACATTTTAGTACTACGTCTTTGTAAGAAAAGTGCATGCATCTTTATTTCCGTATTTCTTGAGTCAAAGGTTACACCTCGGTTTCATCGTCCTCTTGATGTTCACTCCCCAACGCCACCTCTGCCTTACTGTTGTTCTCACAGCTGCCTGGACGCCTTCTAAAATCTGAACAACAGAAACATCAGTTAGCAACTTGTCACTCCAATAACACAGTCATTATCACAAGAAAGAGAATACTGACAGGCCTGGGAGGAAGTCCATGCATCCAGCATGAATAATTTGGTTTGATTTGTTGGAGAAATCTTGAAGAGGACATAAGAAAGGGAAGAGGAAACACCACGCACCTTTGAAATATCAAAACAACTGTGTCTGAGTGTTTGTGTTTGTGTGTTTGTTTGCTGGGCTTGTTTGTTTTCAAGCTCAGTTTCTTTCCGCGCAGTTATCCTCAAGATGCCGGTATCACGTCTACCCAGAGACATTAATTAATAGCTAATCAAAGCTAATGTCTCAGCAGCACATTGCCAGCACAAAGACATGATTAATACGTAATCAAAGGCCGCGCAGCACAACGCACAAAGCAGGGCCCACCCCCATGCCTCAAACACTACTGTTGTTATAGAAATAAACGAAGACTCGCGGCTTAATTAGCTGGCTGCTGGTGTGTGCTGTCTTCATTTGAAGCTGCTGGGGATTTCTCTCAGAGCCAAGTTGGCCTCCTGAGTGACGACACAGAGGTGACATACAAATACTTGCATATTCGCATGAGGACAAAAGTAATAAACTGAAAAAAATCCTATGTTAATGCCAATTCACATAACACAGTTAATAAGACAAATAAGATATATTTCTCAAGTATTAAAATATCACTTACAGGCACACATTTTCTGACTCCTTCTATCCCTTAAAGATACTGGTTTTGAATATTTCCTACCTTTTAGGCCCAGTCTGTGGCAGCAGAAATTGCAAGTGTGTTTCTGCAGGAAACCGTTGATTGCAGCATCTCCAAGGTTATCGGGACCAAAAAGCATCTCACTCCTGCTACCACTGCAAGACATTCAGAGACAGCATGAGAGTACAGATAATATTTCACCAGCCCGTCTGCAATACATCTTATCTTAAATAATATCAGACTCCAAAATCAAATATGACCAATTCTAAAGCAAGATGTCATTAATGAAATATAGTGGGCAGACATTGTAACTATACCTTAGGTCATCTCCCGTAATGACAGTTGGATCAGTTAGCTCCTCTCCCACCCCTGTCAACAACAGAGAAAATGAATAAAAAAAATTAAAAATAAATAAAAAAACAGAGTAAACGCAGAGGAAGAAATTTTGCAGGTGCACAATCAACAGCTCACATGCACAAATGCACAAAGGCATATCACAACACAAACAGAAAAGGGATTTGCCTTGTATATCAAGCACCAGCAGCTCTCTGCGTGAGTACTCATAGGTCCAGTGAGAGAACGCCAGCAGCAGGTCCTCCAGCGAACAGCAGGGGGTGATCTCTTCTCCTGTGTTGTTATTGTATTTTCTGAAGTCACCGGTCATGTTCCTCTCAATAGTAAGCCACTGGCCATTAGAATGCCAGAGGACCAGAAATACATCCAGAAATCTGGTGAAAAGACAACAAAGTCACCGCATGCACAGCTGTGTGCTCATAAACATAGCAGAAAAATATCACAAACCTCGGTGAGTGGTGCATTTCCTTAGGTTTGATCTGGTTAAACACATGCATCATTCTCTGGGCTGCTCTCTGCTGCTGGATATCCTTTAAAGATGTCAAACAATTTGATGATCATACAGGTTTAAGGAGAATTTAAGGAGCAGTGGTGTTAAATGGCAGCGCTTTTGGCTAAACTTACCCTCAAACAAAGCTGCAGCGCAGTGCTACCATGGAAATACCTCTGCCAGGCACGAACCACCTCAGGCTTAAAGGCTTTGACAACATATACCAGACCAGGTGTGAGTACATCCTGCTCGGCCCACGTACACAGCATTCTGCAGCCTTGCCGGAGACCCCCATCCAAAGTGCCTTCTTCACTCAGAAGGGGCTTCAGCATGGCAGACCGGCCTCGGGAGGACCAGGAAGAGACTGAGCTGGACTCAGAATCAGTGTCAGGGGGTACTTCTTCCAGAGAGTAGACACTCACCTCTTCACCACCTGTATGGCAGTGAAGAAAAGACAGAGATTATAAAACTTTTCTGGAGGCACATTTTTTGGCAATCAAATAACAGCAATAAACAACAAATAAGAGAACTATAGACAGCAAGCAAGAAATTTACCAAAAATGGAAACAGGAGTAAAAGGGATGGTGTGAGCCAGTCTCATCAGATTGTTTCTTTCCATGGCTGAGAACAGACAGACACAACATCACCGAAACTGCAGACATTCTGAAGCAACATAAAATACCAGTAAAAACTATGTTTATTCTTGGAATCTAAATAAAATAGATGCATAACTAATGAATCATGATAGAAAACCCTTTTGGGGTCAAGATCAAGGAAAATGTTAATACTTTTAAAAATTCTGAAATTTACTTGTATTGTTTGTTTGTTTGTTTTGTTTTTTGTTTTTGTTTTATGTTTTATGTTTTTCTTTTTTCAATCTCCTCCTCCTCCACTTCCCCACAAGTTTTCTGGCACTTGCCATATCAACATTGTAAATAAGAATTTACAATGTTTTGCCAGGTATAATGAAGGTTAAACTAAAATAATTTTTGATAAAACCTACCTGAATAATGTGGGTACAAATTGTCACTGGACTGAAATGAGGGGCTCTTGGCTGCAGATAAACAGAAAATTAAAAAATTCAACTGTAAATCTCAGATTTTATCCTATGATTTTTTTAACATATTGAACAGAAAATGTATTTAAGCTGAATATTTAGAAATACCTTCAGGTGACAAGCCACTCTGTAAACTGCATTAGACACACACACATGAGCGAACACACAAACACAAAAACATTATGAGAACCAAAATATCTTTAAATCTATAATTATTATTGAGGTTCAATTGAAAGGAAGACTTACGAAGATCTACGGCTCATTGATCTGGCCCAGCTATTCCATGCTGAATGAGTGGGGCTCCACATGTCCTGCAGGTCAGTTCAACAATAATCACACTAATCTTACTGGGACGTCTTAGAAATGACATTATTTTAATATTTCTACCATTTTACATTTTTTACCACTATCTCCACAAGAATTTACCTGATGGGAAAACACCTGCTTCTGCAACAAATCTGCAGGATCAAAATCTGAAATAATATTGACATTACTGATTATCAATTCTTAACTAACTATTGTTAATAGTATATATTTACATTGCTGCTGAAAAAAATCAGAGTATTGTTTTGACAAGCCAATAAGCTCTTTATATCAAAACTTTACTTCTCCACCTTATTCTTGTTGTACACTTTGATTAAATGAGATTACGAATTATTGCAGCTCTATGATGTCTATGATGTTCTTAATTTAAACGGAACAGTACTTACTGAGCTGATTGAGGCTGGTTGAAGCTGACCAACATGTAGGTTCTCCTATAAACCTTTGGTGCCTCCTCCATGAGGCATCAGACAAATGGGACTGCATGGTTACCTATTTTTCAAAATAAACAAGAAAATAAAAACAATCTCCAAATATTTTTAAAAAAACATACAAATAGATTCAGTTTTATGATCCATATGATGTTTAGCATCTTACTGAGCTTTCACTAAAGATTTCAGCTGGCATGAATAAAGTAAATGAGTGAATATCTGTCAATATGCTCTGAAGAAGACAGCTTGTATCATATTACTGTATCTGGAGAGCTCTCTTTTATCTTCACTGTCTTCCTGTTGTGGCTTTTGCCTCTGTTGTCCAGGACTTGGGTAAAGTCAGAGGACTTGGACCACTCTGTAGAAACAATATACAAACTAAAACAAAAATGCTATTCACAAAAGAATTTTTTGCTTAGTTACGCAGTTACCTTGGCTCCTGCTGCACTGGAGAGACGTCCCATCACCACAGCCCCTCCTACTAGACATCCGTTCCTTGTTTAGTGCTTCATTAAGATATGGAAATGATTCTGTCATTGGACCGTGGGCTGCTACAGAGAAAGTCATATTCTCTATGCTGGATGACAGAGATCTGCAGTAGCCAAAGGGACGCTCTCTGGACATGTTAGCCCACCTGGGGGATAGCAAGGGTCTTCTCCACTGGCTGGCAGATCTGGACCGTAAATTCGGTTGGATGTTGTCCTGAAAAAAAACAAATTTATAAAGATTTTATAAGGCTAAGGGAAACCATTGGCAAAGACTCTACATACTTCTGTGTTTGACAGCTGTTCCTGCATTATTTCCTCTTCTTTCTCTTTATCCTGTTGCGCTTCTTCTTCTTTTTCTTCTTCTTCTTCTTCTTCTTCTTCTTCATCGTCGTCATCTTCTTCTTCTTCTTCTTCTTCTTCGTCTTCTTCTTCTCCATCATCTCCTTCTTTTATTTCTTCTTCTTCTTCTTCTTCTTCTTCTTCTTCTTCTTCTTCTTCTTCTTCTTCTTCTTCTTCGTCTTCGTCTTCTTCTTCTCCTTCTTCTCCTTCTCCTTCTTCCTCCTCCTCCTCCTCCATGGAAGTTTCCTCCTGACTTGGATATAAATATGGGTCACATGTCCAGGGTCTATGGTGTGGTGACCCCAAGCCTCTGGGAGAAAGAGGGGACCCACAGCGGGATGATTCACATGACTGAGAGGGTGTCTGATCCCTCACACCAAGATGAGCTCCACCACCATGAAAGTGGGAGAAGAAAGCATGTGAAGCAGTTCTAGAGTTTCCTGACCAGATCTCACTGGGATGGCTGAAAGTTGCAGACTGGGGTTCCTGTTAAAAACAATATCTTTTTAACCAGTAATTAAAACAGCAGAAGTCATCAGCTATTATGTGATAATGTGATAATTATTTTTCTTGTCTCAAGGTTTGAATTGTTGCAGCACATATTATGAAATGGCAACAAATTTAAAGGAGACCATTAACACCTCTGTTGCTGTTTCCTCTGCCCCCTCAGCTCTTCCAAGCTTTCCTTCCTTGCTTCCGTTGGTTCCTATGTGGTATTCCTCTAATGTTAGTCTATTTGCTGCTAAAGCAGAGCCCTTTAGCAAAGAAGGCGGGGTACTTTTACTTGATTTGACCATCAGTCGTTGCATATTAGGAACATCACATTCAGCTCCAGTCCTGTGTGGGAGGCTCCAGCTGTGAGGGAGGACGTGCCGGGATGCTGTGATGAGCCGACACTGAGCCAGACGGGCCTCTTTCTGATGCAGGCTGTCAGAAGCAGAGAGCAGAGTGAGGGTGTCCACAGCCAGCGCCGAAAGGTCCTGGAGTTGACCTAGCTGACAGTCCAACTCTGACAAGCTGTCCTGAATAAAGTTGACCTTCTCTGAGACTTCCCCGATCATCACACACATCTCTTCTGCTCTGATGAAACAGAAAAAAATTTAACTTTATAATTCTCCAGTGTATTTTTTTTCTCCTTTTGTTACATGTTTGCTGATAATTCAATGTAACAAATGTCACTTCAAACAACAGCTACCAACACAGTCACCTATAAGCACACACCAATGTCAGAGTGACTGAACTCACAGGAGACTTAATTAATTCTGACATTTTGCAAAATACTGTGTGACATGCAAATAGGAAACTGCTGTCAAGTCAACATAAACAAGAGGACAGAAGCATGTGTCAGACTCGACACTGTGGGACTATGTGAACATCTTCCATATCTTTTTGTCTGGTCACATGAAGAGAATACAATCATATGCTATCTTCAGTGTAAATAAGATTTACATACTCTTTGCTAATGTTTATCTTAGTCAAAAAAAAATGGCAGAAATAATTTCAAATGAATCAGAGGTTATGTCACCCTCCATTATCTATTATGTTCACTATCAAATAACAATTATAAGGTAAAGCGTGATGATAAGAGCAGCCCTTGTTGGTGTTACAGTGGTAGCAATGTATTGCTTTTAGTTTTGTTTGACTATTTAGTCCCTGCAACTAATTACAGGGACTAAATACTTCATTGCACCACACCTAAACCACTGTCAGAGCAACAGAGCAGGTACATCTTCAGTTTGTAACACATATTTCTAAGCAACATGTCCCCTCAATACTGTCATTCCAAGCCTATTGTTTATGAAGCCTATGTGAAACATTATGTAAAGGCCAAATGGTTGCTACATTTGTGACATAGTAAGAAAAAAAACAGAGAATCACAGCTCTTTAATTGGACACTACAATATTAGTTATCAAAAATAGATTGGAATATTAATCAAACCTCTCGGTTGTGGCTTTGATCCTGTTTATTTGACTGCCATGGAGGGCTTCAGTCTTCTCATGAAAATAGGCCTCTATGCATTTCTCCTCAAACTCATGCAGCTTCTTCTGATCCTCATGGCCAAGATAGAGCTCTGATTTATATGGGAAAATATTAATAACTTTATTAGTTTTTTTTCTTCTTCTTCTTTCACAAATCATACTCTGCAGTACTCACTAAGGCCAGACCGTCTCTCCTCTCGCTCAGTGTCTCCATTAAATTTCTCATAGATGGCTCTCAAAGCAAGAGCCATGTGACTGAGAAGGATAAGGGGTGGAGGCAGCCATGGTCTCTCCTGATAGGTCATTATGTAGCGGTAACGGTTGTACTTCCATAGCTTGTTGGATGTTGATGCCATGTCAAAGTAGATGTTGCTGTGCAGATGAAAATATTCATTTATACAGTATTACCTGTACTAAATTATAAGGATTTAGAAAAAATAAGCATGCTTACTTAAAAAATGCAATGAGAATGTTGACCATGATGATATACTGGAAGAACATGTAGACAGCCTGGAGGAATGGTATAACAAAGGATGCCGGAGGACATGACTCGTTGTCGTCACATACTGTTGATACACAAATACACAGATGTTAATGTGGCGTCTCTCAATACTTTACCAGACAAAAAGTTTCTACTCCTAGAAGCACATGCTCTGGCTCTGATTTCAACATTATTATGCTTCTCTGGCTCAACAACAAAAGATAAATTGTACTAAGGTAACCTAAAACTACAGAAATGCTAATTAACCTACATACCAAACACCTTGGAAAATCTTCGCCTGAAAATTGTTGCTATTTTAAAAGCAAAGAGTAACGGTACCAACCACGGACGTTTTTGTTGTTTTTGTTTGTTTTCGTTTAGTTAATACAGATAAATATATGACATTTTTTAAACCATCCTCATCTTATTTTTATTCCCTACATTGAAATCTTTTGGCATTGTCAGCATATTTTGCATGAGTGCAGTTTCAACTGTTTATTATTTTAAGTTATGCCTAAAACATGAGGATACCAAACTAGTCACATTAATCCCGCAGATAGTTACAAACACAGTCATAAAAAGGTGATTTAAATGGGCATCACTTCATAAGGTGAGTCTGATTGAATGTCCAAAAATCACATGGATAAACTTATTTAGCTGTGATATGCCATTAAGTAGTTTCAAAAGTGAAAATATTTATCAAATATATTTTTATTTGTAGGCAGTTTGTAGAAAATGTAGGCAATGGCCAGTGCAATTCTATTGCTTCCACTTACGATCTATTTCTCCTGCATAGACTTCTCCAAAGATCATCCAGTAGGGCTGGAAGACTATGTCACGAGCTAGACTCCATGACGGCTCCTCATCTGGTGAAATAATGGCCTTTCTGGACACCCCAAAGCTAAGCAGCACTATCGCCATCATAATCACAATGAAAAACATGTTGCTCGTCTGGACACACACCAAGAGAGAAGAGAGGGGTGACTGAAAACACGCTTCACAATTATCTTCCCCCCCCAACATATGTAAGTGAGCACAGTTTCTAACCCACCATCTTGGTGATTATAGTGAGATAAGGGCCAGCATGCTGATTGACAGCCAGCAGATCCATCACCCTGACAAACCAGAAGATGATGTCCAGACAGTAAGCAACGCGTCCTGCAGTTCGGTAGGGATTAACATTCCAACGCAACGCAAGTCCAATCAGGAAGAGGAGGATAGCAGTAAAATCTGATATGTTCCAGTACTCTGAGAACCAAATCTTCAGCTTCTGGCTCAGGTTCCTCGGCTCAGACATTAATACCTGACGAAGAAGTAGATTAAGATATTTTCATTATGTTCTGTAACATTCAAATTTCTTACACAGTCAAAAGCAATGCTATTTCTTTACTTAAAAATAATAATGGATTAGATTTATGCTGCACTTTATTGCTGACAGCAACGCGCTTATATTGGATTCATTATTCACTCCTTATTCATACGTGGTGATGGTAAGCTACAGCTGCACTGTAGCAGGGTGGGTGAATTGTCTTACCCAAGGACATAGTGGCAGATGACTGGGGGATATGGGATTCAAACCACCAACCTTTCAGTCATTAGACGACTTGCTCTACCACCTGAGCCACTGCCGCCTACTTGTTACCGAAATTGCTAAATTGTAATATTTTCAAGATTACAAGTTCAAGATCTTCGTGACTCCAGCCTGTTACATAATGCAATTCTCAGCTTTCCAGTCTGAAAAAATCCTGGTGATATCTTAGAATGCAGTATAATTATTGTATAGTAATAATGTCCACTGTATTAAACAGGGCAGTCATGTTTCAGTCCATCAACATTTGAAAAAAAATTGAGGTTAATGTGACACTTGCAATCTGTGTCATCATACATAGTCTTAAGTTACTACAATTAAACATGTGTGATCATCATATAAGCTGCACAAACCAAACATGATGTCATTGTCAACATTATCAGATGCCTGCTGCACAGTGTGGCTTATAGTGAATTTATATAACAGCTGAATCACACTGCGTATAGCTGCCTTTAGGTGCATACACTAATTCTAGCCAGACTTCGAAAAGATTTGGAAAAGACTCTTGGAAATCTATCTGCTCACACTTGCTCACCTGCTTGCTTAAGACAAGTGTTTGGAGATTTTAGTCACAGCCTAGTCTCAGACTAAGATTTTACAAAGACTGTGAATGTTGTGGGGTCCATTTTTGTTGTTGTTCTGTCAGATTTCCTGTTTCAGCTTTTGTCAGCACTCATCTATTGGCTGTTGATTGTGTTACATCACTGCAACTTGCAATAATATCAAACTTAACGATAGAGATGACGGGAGTGCACTGTGACTCCAGTAAAACTCCTAAGATTTACAAAAGACTCTCAGTTTTTAGTCTGCGACTGTGAAAATCGTTTGGTGTAAGCCCAGCACAACAGACTTATGCCTCTCTTCTGGATGACTTACCTCTCTGGTTTTCTCAACTGCAGTGGACACAATGTAGGCAATGACCAGCCACTCCTGAACACTTGGTTGATCCTCCATCTTCACCAGGACAACGTAGGAGAACAACATCAGAAAGGCCAAGTAGGACATCTAAAAGTGAGATTAAGGAATAGAATTATGCATTTAAAAGGCAAAAGATGTTGTATAAAAGACAACTGCCATCTTCGAATTTATATGAAGAGGGATACATATTTTTCTCAAACTTAACAGGAAGCATGCCACCTACTGTGTGAAACCAGAACTTGACAACAGGAGCTGTGTAAAAATCATAGAGCCTTGTGATCCAGGCCAGATACTGCACAGTTGCCCTGGACATAGTTTCTGATCCAGTACCAATACATTTGTCAGGGGGCGAGAGCCCTTGCTCTGCATCCTGATTGTGCTATGAGAGAACAAGACGAGAAAAAAATCAGACATGAAAAATGTGATACTAAGGTTGTAAGTAATCTTATTCCAGTTTGAAAATAGTGTTGGATAAGTACACCACTGGCACTTCACCATGTGATCAGATCCCTCAGTGGCTGGCACTGACTTGACAGAATCAAGTCCAAAAAGCGTTGCCTCATGGGTCTGTGGTACATGGCACATTTCAGCTTTGCTTTTAAAATTCAGCAGCAAGATGGCAGGGGGCAGAAGAAGGCTCAAAATTATCTTAAACACAGAAATAGCAAGTGTGTCAAGTAAGTTTGCACAACTACCAAGAAGCATCAGAAAACCATACCTTAATTATAACATAAGCTTAATTACGCAATACTTTAAATTTACATGACAAATTGTAAATGAGTGCTTATCCAAGATGAAAATCACTAACAAGTAACACGTAAAAAGCAACACAATCAGAGACAACTTTTCTGGTATTTTTGACGGCTGCCATAATATTTACCTTCAAAAAGGAGTTTTTACTCATGTTGAGTGGGCCAGTCCAAAGATCTGTGAGGAGGGTCTGAGTGCAGGAGTGCGACACAAATGTTTTGTGGCATGAGGAGACAGCCAGCTGCAGGCAGGTGAAGTGGCTCCATGCTTCCATCTCGGAGGTTAACAGTTTCATGGCCATTTGTTCATTCTGCCGAAATGCAAAATCTAACACATCCACAGCCAGCTGGCCAAACTCACTGTCGGAGGCAGAAGAGACATACACTCACATGCAAGTTTCTGTAAAACAGGAACATGTATTTCATAATGTTTAAGAAAAAAGATAGTTAATGGAAATCAAAAACCCACCAGTGGGGGAAAAAAGAATAAAAAAAAAGAAAAAAAAAAAAGAAGAAATTAAAACTCAGGACTGAAGCTGCCTCCACATGAAAAGACTAGACTCCCATGTACAGTAAATACTCCCAAGATGTAAATCCAGTGAAAATCCCTGACAACATAACTTCTCAGTAAAAAAGGTACCAAACCCCCACCCCAAAAGTAAATCAAGTTTTAAATCACACTTGACAGTTGGTACAAGGTTTTCCTTTCAGAATAGATGTCGTTAGGCTGCACATATCCACTGTCACTCAGCCAAAACTACTTTGTAGTGTCAAGTTTGTGAAATCTCTTTAGGTAAATGTGTGAATTTTTGTCACCAACAGTTGAAGCGATCACTGCAAAAATTAGGGGGTGTGTGGAGATGTTTGTTTGTTTTATGTTCTTGAAACAATCAGCTGAGCTCACCTGACCCGGATAAATTGACTTTTGAAGTCTTTATTCTGTGAAATATGTGCCACTAGAGTGGATCGTTTTGACAGTGGAATGATTTACATACTAAACAAAAACTTAACCTTTTAGTGGTAAAAATGATAAACAAACACACCCCCAAAAAGAGAAAAGACAAACACTCACATGTAGAATTTTTTCAAAAGAAACAAAATTCTACCTGCCACTTCATCAGGAGCTTCGAAATAACTAGGATCTGACCAGGAACTGCTATTTGTTTTTCAATGAATTCAATACGTAAAGTGACTTTACATGATTTTTTTTTTTTTATCAGAATCATAAAAATGTCTTGTAATTTCTTTTAGTGCATAACCTTTATCAGTGAGGCAATGCCCAAAGAGCATTAAGTGTTTGCTTGATCAAACATGCTAAAAAAGTAAATATTTTCCATAGTATATACTTTTTTTCATGTTACTTTACATACTCACAGTGAATATGCCTTGAATCGCTCTGCAATGTTGTCGTACATGCTGCTCTGCCGTGCCTCACAGGCCATGGAGCGGTACAGCTTACAGGCCACAAGGGCTCGTGCCAGTGCCTCTTCTCCATGTTGCCACAGGAACAATGCCATTTGCTGCCGCTGCTGAAGGACGGCCCACACAAACAGGTCGTTGAAGTTGAAAGGAACTAGTAGTGAAGCTTCATCAAGTTCTGGACTCTGTGTTTTCTCTTGATGATTTCCAGGTGACGCATCTTGCTCCTAAATGGGCAGGTTTGAGGTATGACAAAAGAATGAAAAAGGGGACAGGGATAAAAGAGGGAGACTCCACCCAAAAGCTCTAAGATAAAAATAAAGAAACACAGTTTCATTCTTTCTCTGTACTGCTTAGTAAAGTAAAGGGATTTCATGTGATTATAATGTTTGAAAAAAACATTAACCCATACGGATCGCGGGTAAGCTGGAGCCTATCCCAGCATTTTTAGCAGGTGAGAGGCAGGGTACACCCTGGACAGGTCACCAGTCCATCGCAGGGCCAACACAGATAGAGACAAACAACCATTCACACACACACACACTCACTACTAGAGAGAATTTAGAGTGACCAATTAACCTAACAAACACAGTAACACAGTTTATACTGTAATAATAAAGCATCTGCACAGGTCTGTTTTAAGGTGGTCTCCCATAATGTATTGTGTAATAATTTTGATTGTATAATTTAGTTTTTTTACCATTATTACCTTATATCATATACTTTAAAAACAACTTTTACCAACCTTGCGCTTGTAGGGCTGGGCAGTCCTAAAGAAAGGCAGGTCCGGCACACTACTGCTCATTTTTGAGTTCGTTCTCAGTCCTCGTTTCTGTTTTGAGAAGGAGCCTGAGCTGTCTCGTCTACCCAACTACAAACAATAAAGAGAGTGTGTTATGTGGGGAAAACTGAAATGCAACAGAACTTATAAAGACTCAAGGGCAACCAAAAAAAAAAAAACAAACAAACAAACAAGTTTTTTAATGCTCACTTTGTTCTGCATGCGGTTGTACACAGCTCTAAAGTGTTTCCTTGTGTAGGTGCTGCGGTACGCTCCTCCTATGAGGTACTCTATCACCAAGCCCATGTCAATGAGTGAGAGATGGTAGCCTATGGGAAGAGAAGTCTACACACACACACACACAGTTACTTGCATCTATCTATCTATCTATCTATCTATCTATCTATCTATCTATCTATCTATCTATCTATCTATCTATCTATATATATATATATATGTATATATATATACATATATATACACATATATAAGTAAATGTAACACTAACATTTAATATCTATATAATATCTATCTATACAGCCAGTTATATTGTCACCTGTTTTGCATCTTCAACAAGGTGGTGCAGGAAGCGCTGAGTCTGCCCTTGTGGCTGGAGAAAGATTTTTTTTATTATTTAGAAAGATCAGAAAACTAAACTGGAAAAAAAAACAAACTTTGAAATCAGAGTAAAAAAAATCTGCGACTGCTTCCTGAGCGGCTCTGCAGATGGTAACATGCTTCTTAAAGGGACTTATTATTCAAGAGAAATATGAATAATTAACATCCTACAATAGACAACATGTGAATTTGTGACAAAGAGCTCTGTGATTTCAGAAGCAGCCAAAAACAACAACTGGGAAAATACTTTTGATGCAGTTGACCACAAAACACACTGAGTCCTGGTGCAAACCCTTACAGTGCATTACTGTGATTTTAATCAAAGCTGGTGTTTTGAAATGTTTGTTTTAAGAAAAATAAACAAACCAGCTAGATTTCTGCTGTTTGGATAACAAAGCATTGGCTAAGGGAGAAAATAAAGAGGAAACAGCACAGCTAGGCAAACAATGGTACTGTTGAGTGATGAAGTTAAAGAGTAAATCTTTGAATAAAGTCTTCTTCATTTTTTATTCTTATTCTTGATCAATAAGAATAAAATCAGAGTAAGAGTATCATAAACATGACTGATAAATATATCATAATCACTGTATTGTAGAGCTCCTCCAGGCGATCCACAGTGAGGAAGCGGTTCATTGTCATGCCGTTGTCGATCAGCATTTTGACAAAACTGACACGGTCCATCACGAGAGCATCCAGCATGGCTTGTTCCAAGGCGCCAACCTACACACAGCATATCAAATAATTAAAATGATCAATTATAATGATCATGTAATTAGAGTACAGCTTGTACCAATAATTGTCTTTGCTAGTTTTACCTGCCAGTGCTGTCCATAAACCAGAACATCTTTCTGTGCAATGTCAGCCCTGTCCCATGCCAAAGCCATACTCAGCTGCCCTGCTTGACTAGCCTTGGTGCCTGTTTTTATTCAGTGCAAAACCAAACAAAGAAATCATTTCTCTGCATTAACACCACTTTCCTGGCTGATATTTTTTTTCCTTTATTGGCAAATAAAAGCCTCAAACTAATATAAATAATCATTACACCAAACCATTAATCAGTCAGTCTAGTAGAAATGCAGCGAGTGTTAAAGTTTTACCTTTTTACTGTTAATCACAGTTCAAATTGTCTATAATGAAGAATATCTAAATCACAACAAAAAGCAGAAATGTACCCTTGAGTGTCGTAGTCAAAATAGCTACATCTGGTGCCAGATGGTCTTCTGAATCCGAGTCAAAGATGGTTATCTGTTGTTCGAAAAAATACATTAATTTAGTAGTTTGTCCATAATTCCAGACACACAATCCCATATGCAGCTTTACTCACAGACTCTCTGTGATCCATACACTGCAAGAGGAGATTGTAAAGGTTAGTAGCTTCTGTCCTCTCAACTTCAAACACATTCCCGATCCTGTCAAGGAAGTCCTCCTTGATGTCAGCCTCCAACTGCCTATAATAGGAGCATGCATTTAAAGTCATAATTTACATGTTGATTTCTTTATTTCTTCTGTCTCCTCTTATGTGTCGAAATTTTAATGTCAAAGAAATATGTCCAGTAAAAGCAGCAAGTGATGCAGTGAGCTACGTTCTGGTCCATATGCTTTCACACTGCAAGTGAATTGCTCCAGGATTCACTTGCAAGTGAACTTAGACCCCCTGGTTTTCAGGTGCACCAGAATTCTTAGGTCTGCACCACAATACTCCAAACAAACTGTACTATTCATGGAAGCGGACCAGGGTTGATTTTAAGCAGACCTAACAGTGCCCCCATGTGAATGCCCCCGATGAAGCTATACATGAAATGCAGTTAGTTTAACTTTACACAGCTAGATGAATACTTAAGATCAACTAAAACTCTCCTACAAACATACCTATCATTGGCAGTCTGCTTGTGTAAGAAGGCAAGCAGGTCTGCAGCTCTGCCCGATCCCTCAAACACAAACACCGGCACCGGGGGCACATTGCTAACATAGTCCAACACTGTAGACACAATGGCTGGACCTCCCTCTACCACCACACACACCACAGGTACTCTTTGGTTTAGTCCTGCAAAAAAGAGCAGAGAGTGCAATGTGACATCATTCACATCATGTTGCTGTGATTTTGTACATATTACACAAACACATTGACTCACGAGGATGTATCTTCTGCAGCTGGATGTGTTTCTCCAGTTTCCTCCTTAGGCTGTGCTGACAGCCATGTTTTCCCAGCGTGCCATCATCCACCAGCAGAAAGTGAGAGTGGAAACCATTAAGACAGGCTCTTTTGCTCAGAGGGTTTCCCAGTGGCTGGTAGGGCCTGAACACCTGAAGCATTGTTGAGTTTATGTCATGAGAGCCAACATTCATTGAATAACAAAGCTCTAGGATAAAGTATATTGGAGATGTGTTTATGGTGTTACACAGATGCAAGCTCATTTATGGGGGTATTTCCTCATCTTTAATCAAGAGCGTTTGCTTTGAGAGCAAGATTTCTTGTTTTCATGCTCAAATATCATTTTGCTTTCTCTCAAAACTCTGCTCTCACACTCAGAAAGTCCCATCTTGCTCTCAAATATATAGTTCTTTCAAAACTCTGCTCCTCTTCTCAGGTTTAGTGTTGCAGATTTAAATCTCCCACGCTCTAGCTTGCTTAGCTCTTTTCCTCACACTCCGCTCACTCACTGCTCTCAAAGCTTGTGCTTGCAGATATTTTTCTGCTCTCTTGAGTTGCTGAATGAGCTGTCTGTCAAACATCATCCAATAGAACAGTAGATAAATGCTGACTGAGCAAACAGTCCCTGCCTTCCTCAGGGTTCACTCATTTTGCTTGGCAGTGCAGTCAGAAACTCAGTACTTAACAGGGATCATCAGTAAACACTTATGCCAAACCTAACCCAGCAATTTTTATCATGCGTTATGTTTTTATTATGCCTTTTTTAAAATATATTTTCAATGAAAGAAAAACACAGTGACTTGCTGAATCACAGTAAAAGTACTCATTTAAAAACTAAGGGTACCAATACAAATATACTGTATGCCAAGTATAAAGCCCAAGAAATCATAAACTGAGACACAGATATTTAGCTTTTATGGTACTATAGAATTAACCTAGGGTTAATGAGGATGCATGTGAAGCTATAGGTTTGTTAAATATGTAGCAAAATTATCACAGTGTACTACTCATAGCGTCGAGTAATTGAGATGGATTATCATCCCAGCCTTGTTACACTTTGTATACTAAATAAAATATTTCAATTAGAGTTTATTTATCACAATATATATAAAATGAAGGTCCAGTTAGTTATAATACTGACTAATGAGTCTCTACTTTTAAAAATAAAGAGAAAAAATATTTAAATGATTATAATAAGCAAACTTTGGTGGCAAAAAAAAGAAAGTTTATTTATCTGGTGTAACTGTATCAAGTACAAGCGCATCATCAATATCCAAGAACGGAAGTTTTGAGAGAGCAGAGAGTGTCTCTGAGTGGAGGTAAAAAGACCAAGCCAGAGCACAGGGGATTTGAACCTGCAACACTAAACTTATGAAGAGGAGCAGAGCTTTGAAAGGAAGAAGGATATATTTGAGATCAAGAAGGAATTTTTTGAGTGTGAGAGTAGAGTTTTAAGAAAGAGCAATATGACATTTGAGCGTGAAAATAAGAAATCTTGCTCTCAAATCAAACAATTACGCTCTTGATTAAAGATAGGGAAATACCCCCATACTCATCTAGCAAGAAGCAAAATTTGAGTACTGACATCTCGGCCTACGAGGTCCATGTTGTTGTCAATCACTCCCCACGGTGTGAGGCCAACTGTGTTTCTCTTCCTTAGGTCATGGCCTCCAAATATTTTCACTGCATCACCTACATACTTGGACACACCTATAGAGCATGTAAAGAGTAAATGAGTGCATAGCAAATACATGTAATTGTAAAGATCAAGCAAGAGGTACTTGCTTTAAAAAAAAAAAGCAAGTGAACTTGTGTTTTTCGATTATTTTTCCCGTTTGATAATACCAATTGCGGTTGAATTAGACATTTAGTCCAATTAGTCACCTTTATAACGAAGTATAACTTGTAAGAATCATGCATTTGTGGGATTAGAATGAGATTCTGGTGCCAGTGGTGACCCCATATCTCCAGTATCTGGGACCTAACTCCATCTTCCAGGAACACAACACTCCCCCACAGAGCCAGGCTCAGAGTGCCTCCAGGATTTGGGTGTGGAGAGGATGGAATGGTCTGCCAATCTAGAGCGACCAACACAACCATGCTGTTTGCCCTTCAACAACTCTGGATTGAGGAAGGGGATGTCATCCCACAACAAGACATGACCAGGCTGGTGAGAAACATGAGGACAAAGAGCTAAGCTGTTGTAGTTGTATATGGATTGTCTACATTTTTTTCCCATGAAGGACATGGCCCATTTTTTCAAGGGCACTACCCACATGTTCAGCTGTGTTGCTCATTCCACAGATGCACAATACTAAAACGTTATACCTTGTTAAAAAAAGGTGACAAATGTTGAGGTTGATTTTATTTTCTTAGAAATGATGTGAACAATAACACTTTCTGCTCTGTTAATATGATATCCACTTAGATATAATTGTTATATTTGCAGAGATGTCTCACTCTTACTCAGGAAAATAAAGAGGCAGGTCATTGTTTACCAGATAGAAGAAAACCAATGCACAGACAGCTGATGATGTAATTACTGATATCTGTTTGTGTGAATGCAGAGATCTTTATTTATTTGTGGTGTAAAAGGTTGTGACAGAGGGAAGATTCTTCAAGCCAGAATAAATGCTTTCTGCTTTCTGCTACATACGCTCCCTGATCTATCCGCTCCAGACTCATTCACGAAGGCTTTTTTTGGTAAAAACAAATACTTTCCTTCACACTTTCCAACCATGTATACAACAACAACAATTTGTATTAGAAATAACTGGTTAAACACAAATGTCCTTACTTTTTATTTAGTTTATATGCACACAAAGGCATGGAGGTTTTTCTTATCAGGTCATGTCAGATAATATCAGGTAATATTAGCGCATGGCAGGCACTAGTGAAAGATTCAGTGTTATTTTAAAGTAAAACAAAATACCAACCTGTATTTATTCCATCTGTTAGTATCCATGCTCCTGTGCTGAGAGCAGCAGTCATCAGCCCTTTGCTGAAAGCCTGCTTAACTTTTGGGGGCAGGATAAAGTTTTCAGAGCCACCCTGGACGGTCAGAAGAAGCTTGGGTCTCTCCATCTGCCATTCCCTCAGCATGAGCTGGAGCAAGGCTTCTGGCTTGGAGTCCACAGCCACACGGGCATACTGGGAAAACATGCTACTGTTAGGGAAAGTTCTTGGTGCTACTCTCATGTGCTGCTCTTGTGCCTGTTTTATAACTTCTGCAGATAACATCTTTGCTTTCATACAACTTGATTAAGCCTGCTTATGTCATAGCAAACCAAAGTTTATACAACAATCAAAATCTACACCTATCACTCACTCTGGGGAAACCATCTTTATTTTGGGGTCAATCATTTTTGAAGGAACAGAATTCTAGTTATAAAAATTTTTATTGTGAACTGAGCTGGCAGGACACACAGTTAGTATTTTACAGACCTTGGCCCGACAAACACGCGTGGCAGTGTCTTGAAAGTCTACGATCCCATAGGTGTCTGTGGGACTGGCTCTGGTATGCACCTGCACGGACCAGACCTCTTTCACATCCTGATCAGAACCAGGACAGAAGGATATAGGAGGAACAAAGTCTTTCCAGGAGTGTTCCCCCATAAGGCGGCCACAACAACATCTAGAAAGAATTCAATGCATCAAAACATTTGGTGGTGCCCAGTGACAGAGGTTTATTGTGAAATACTTCACTCCCTTACATTTCACATTCTGAGTCAAGCAGTCAAAATGTTGGTGAAAGATGTATATTTAACATGGTTCAAGGATTTGCAGAAATATTTTTAAAAAGACCTGCTGGGACCATGATTATGTTTTTTTTTCTTACACCAAAGAAAGTCTCAAAGCAAAACATCCTTATGTATTATTTCTATGAATTCACATGTAGTCATTAGCGCTTTCTTACGTTTTTGATTAAGTTGCTATCAGCAGATCACTGCCTCTCTCTGTCTCAGGTATTTTTAAAAAAATACAGATAACATTTGTTCCTATTTCTGAATTTTAAATAAATCTCAGAGTGAAGGACCTTTCAAAAACAGTTTGTGAACCCTTTGTAATAATCCCAATTTCTGAATTAATGACTCATAAAATGTGGTTTTAAAAAAAAGAAATTTGGCGTCCTAAAACAGTCAGTACATTTAATTGCAGAATTGAGTTGACTGAGTTATACCTCAACCTAATCGTCCCAGTATAAATACATGAGAGGAAAATAAAGCTATTAACTATTATTTGAGTTAGAATAGATTATAAAATCTTTCTTTTACATGTAAGTATTGATAAATTATGGCACAGATGGTGAGTTGAAGATACTTGAGTGGTGATTTTGTCACATCATGCTGCAGTGATAATAATCTAAATTTTATTAGAGAAAAGCAACAATCTGGAAAGGCTTCATGCAACCATGAGTTGGCATGGACTGGGTGGCTTTTTAGTCAAAATTCATTTTATTTTTTTAGCCATCTAACAAAAGAATAAGCTAAATATGTGAGTGAGATCAGCTTCATTAAGAATTTGGCTATATCAGTCTGCATTTACAGCACATTTGAGTTACAGCTGGTTGAATTATACATGCAGGATAATTCGACTTCCATCCACATTATCAGAATGTTTTAGTTCTTTGAAAAAAAAGTTTGAAAATTTCACACGTGAAGTCAGATTTTGGTTGGGCTAACTTTATTATTCTTTTTTTTTTTTTTTTCTAACTTCATGTCAACGTGGTTAGTGTCTCTGGGGTGGGATACGGCATTACAGTCAAGGCTCCAAGTTTAAAAACAGCTTTACTTTTATCCATTAGTAGGCTTTGGATCAGCATCATTCTGCTCTCAGGTCACATACAGTTGCCTTGATCCTGTCCTTCAAAAGACCTTTATATAAATTTGATGTCAGTCCCCTAATGACTGCCAGGCATTCAGCCCATGAACTGTAAATCAGAAACAAACCATGATGTTCCCTCCACCATGCCTCAAAAATAGATAAAATCTCTGTTCGTCTGTAAAGTTTCTCCACTATATTGCATTTTAGCTAACTCAGTTTCCTTGTCATGTGTTGGATCCAGGTGTTTTTAGCCAACTAAAAACATGCTGCATTCTTATTTAATATTGTTATTCTTCTTCCCACCGTCCTTATTTAGAGTTTTTCTCATAAGACACATACAAGCAAAAAAAAAAAAAAAAAAAAAATCAGCAAGTTGCAGAGATGTTGTTGCTGTTTTACTCTTTACTTTGGGTTTCTTTTCATCTTCTTAAGAACTGCATATTGTGATCTTGGTGTTATCTTTCCAATCCAATGTCCTGAACTGGAAAACCTGATTCTAAGTAGTTTTTGATTAGATGTTACCACAAAGGATTCATATATTTTTCCCAGCTGCCCTTGTAAAATATTCACTCTATTAAACAAAAATATAAAAGTGTAAGTAATTGTTATTAGTTTAAAAATGACACATTCTTCAATCTTCAGAGGCAAAATAAACAGCAATTCTAAAGTGGACGTGTGTAGCATACAATTTTAAGTGCATATTGATAATCCAACCTGACATTATGGTAGGGATGTTTACATATAATTTACAGGCATTTGACTGAGAAGATACTTGGACAAATTAAGTCATGTTGCTATAAATCCTCCTTCTTTCCTGTATCTCTTCCTTCCTTCCGTCTTACCTCCCTTTGACCTTGAGTCAGCATATCAGTGTTTCATTGTGTTTATCATGTTGCAGCTCAAACGGTTCACTTATTCATTTACATTATTTCTTTCTTATATAAAACCACCACACTGCTGATAAACCATTAGCTTCTGAAGGATGTGTTTATGTTAAAACTGACAAGGAAAGAAAGCAAACTGGAAAAACGTTACAAAAATGAGTGGGTGGGGAGAAACAGTTTCATAAAAATCCTCACAATAGCAAAAACTTAATCTCAGTGTAGTTGAAAGGGTGGTATGTATGGTACAAGATAGATGAATAAATAAATAAATAAATAAATAAATAAATATTATACCTGATCAAGTTTTGGCATACTTGACATACTGGAATGCATCTGTAAGAAACAGGAAATTACACATAATCAAATAATCCACATGGTCCCTGTTCCTGGAAGGAAGGACTGAATGCCAAGCAGCTCTGTTCTCAGAAAAAATGTTATTTCCAGCCACTTCTGGTAATGTTATACCACATACTAATGAAACAACCCAACCCTACGTATTATAAAAATGTTTTGTGTCCAGTGTCACCGCAATTAGATTTCAGTTTACCTGTGCAGGTCCCAAGAGGAAGGAATAAACTTCACACATTCTCTCTTGAAGAAAGTTTCCTCAATCCAAGACTTTCGCGACTGTAATAAGAAGATATTTACTTAAAATAAACACACCCTAGAGCAATGAAGCACTATATTTACATCTTTAATGGCAAATCTATCCTCAAGCTAAAACAAACACATTATTTCAGGAAAAAAAGAAAAGAAGAAAAGAAAGGCAGGATTCAGTGACCTTCTCAGTGAAGCTCATTGTAGTGCTGGCAGCCGTCTACATGCTAGTTGCAAAGACAGCAAACAGGAGGTCCCTCCCCATCATACACTCTCACAAACACAAGCTGAAATACTAAAGAGATGTGAGTCAACCCCTCATGCAACTTCAGAGCAATCTTTTCCAAATGCCTCCTCTGGTTTTTAGCGTCTTTGTTTAATTCCTCAGCCAGATGTAACAATAGTCTCGCTAAGGAAAGCACTGCTGGTAGGAAACATACTAACATCCCCTTCCTGAGATTATTCCATGGGTTAGGAAAGCTGGTGTACTCCCCCTCCGAGTCCAACTGTGTAAACACTAAACAAGGTTCTTAACTCAGCTGAAGCTACAATGTTTTAAATATTTACAGATTTCCTAAGAGAAATCAGTTGTTAATGTGCTGCAGATGCAATTTTACCATTTCCACATTACAGGAAATATAAATAACACAAATTAACCAAAGAACTAATCTAGTAGAAGAGTAGAAAAATTAATAGTTCATGGACAGACTGCTCTCCAACAAGCAGCATCCTAGAATCATAAGAAAAACATACTGTATTCTCTGTAACGCCTTAAATCAGTCACTTTAATGCAATCTGCCTTGACCAGCTCGGCACCCATGTCATTATTGTTTGTTGAAGGTTAACCATGCACGTATCTCTAGGGAACATTACAAGGTCACTGTGTAAATCAAATCAGGTATGATGGTAAACCATGCACTTATCTTTATGGAACTTTACACAATGTCCTATATATTGTTTATGATATACTGCTGGAACAGTTTTCTACATCTTTGGTTAAAAGCTGTTTAGTGGGTCCACAAAATACAACGAGCCTGAATTTATCAGATTTCTCCACATTATTACATGGCTTCAAGCTAAGTTACCTTGCTCGGCTAACATCAAAATCACAGCTAAACTTTGCTAGCATTAACTTCCGACCATTTGTTTATGGCAGCTAATTAGTAAATAAACTGTTTTCACTTTGTCCTGCACAGCTCTTTTTTAAACACTGGAGAAATGCTTACAGTTTGCATTACCTATAACCTTAAACTGCATAACTTACCATAGGTGTGCCCTTCAATTAAACGTGTAAAGCGTTTAAATCTGACTCCCTTTTTATCAGCCACAGGTCCAAAGTACATGAGCCTTTCCAAGAAACCTGGAGGAGCTCATGACCTCCTGCAATAACAAGAGCGTTTCCTCAGGAGCAGTCAACAAGTGGTGGAGGTGTTGGTGGGTTAGTATCAAGAGCTTGACCAGAGCAGGAAACAGGTCTACTACACAACTATCATGGTTCTGAAATATTTTTTGTTTGTTTGTTTAATCTAATAATGCATCTTTCCATAAGCTCGTTTTTGTTTGATTTTTTTTTTTCCTGTTCAATGGCACAAAACGCAGTTAAAGTGAATAATGAAAATAACACAATTGATGAAAAACTATTTATTGCGAAGTTAAAATAAATGAAAAGAGAAAAAAAAATCTGCAGTAAAAAAGGCCCATACATCATGCACTAACAACTGATATGAGACCGCAACTTGGAAAGCTGTTTCAAGCAGGCTGTAAATGGCAGTGGGTGATTATGAGCAGAAACGAACGTGTCAACCAAGCTCGTTTTCAAAGTTGTTCTACAAAAAGTTAGTGCTAAAACAAAATAAAATAGAAGGTGACCTCTGAACAGGAGTCGGCCCTTTATACTGCTCACACAAGCTATACAACGGGATGGATGGGTTCCTTCATATATTCACTAAAATGTCACCACAATACTGTTGCTTCATTTAAGTCACTGACATCACAGACCTGCCTGAGGCTTTCCATCGCCTACTTTGCAACATCCAGTTGCTCAATCACACATGGATGGAGTTCAAGAATCCTTATGAACTTCTAATGTGTCTACTGGCATCAGAGCATCATACTGTCCTCATCATGTTTTCTTAAAACATCAAGGCAGCTTATAACAAACTTCTGGTCCTCATCATCTTCAGGTTTCCATAGCGTCTGAACAATCACCGACTTTTGGCTTCTCTTTTATTTGGGAATGGTCACTGGTGTCTTCAAGCAGTGAAAGGTCCAGGTCGGGTAGGGGGACCCTCCAATACTGGAAAGAATTATAAGTGCAGTCTTCAGAGCGCTTGTCTCCATGTGTCTGAAAGGAAGAAAGACTAAACTGAGCGCCCAAAATACTCAAAATACTAAAAGAACAGAAATTTCTACAGACCTGCATTTAAAAAGATGTTGAGATTACAGTATATTAAAGAATGAGTAAATGGAGACATCTAGTGGACATTTACTCTCATTACATCACAATTTGCTCTATAGGGGCAGCAAATGAGACAGCCCCCACCATCTTCAGGTTGTAAACGTCGTCAACTTTAACTTTGGTGTCAATAACTTACTTTGTCATTAGCGTTGTGGATAGACTTCTCTGAGCCAGTGCTGTCCTCTCGAGGGCGCTTCTTATTGGGGAATGTGCAGGAGCTGCGACGGTCCTGGAAACTTCTAGAAATTGGCACCGTCAAAATATTTTCTGTATGCTTCCCCGTGTCGCACAGTGCTGTCCTAAAGTAAGGAGTTGCATCCTCTGGTTTCTCCTCATCATCAAAATAGCAGGGCCTCTTTCTGCAGCGAGTTCCCAACAAGGCTAGCAAGGATGGCGCACTCACACTCCCGTTGGTAGCCATGCTCTCAGCCTGGATGTCAACACTGCAAAGTGAACGGCAGTATCTTTTAGAGGGAGAGTCGTGCAACAGGGCGTCCTCAGCGCGTCTCTTGGCCATTAACTTCAAATATGTCAAATCGGCGTTATCTTAATCATTTGCCAACAAAAACTACCTTTTATTTTTCCACTGTTTAAGTTAAACACGATGCGTTACACAGGTTCAGTCCGTAGCCAAAACAAATTAGTACCGGAAACGACACTGTAGTGCCGCACGAAGAGCCAATCAGAGAGCACCACTTACCCTTTAACCCGCCCACAACTTCTGCTCTTCCTGTGGCGGGCACGCCAATTCTCATGTTTTCTTCTTATTCACTACCACTATTTTGTTCCTCCTGTGCATTTTATTAATTTGTATCCTGTATCAAATCTGAAGCCTTAAGCATACGTAAATAGTTTATTTATTTTATACAGCAAACTGTTAAAAACCCGTATTTTAAAAATGTTGGCTTTATTCCAAAGTTCACCTGGAAGGCTGAAATGAGATCACAATCATGTCTAACTTTATAAGCTCATATTCCTGAAAAACTGGAAAGTGACTGATGGAAATGAGCAGATGCAGCAACTGGCACAAAGAAAGAAAAAAAAAAACACTCAAAATGTTCGATCACATGCACACATGTATAATTCTGGGCAAAAGTTTAGGTATTCGTTCCTTTTAGATTCAATTAGAAAGAATGTCCAAATTTTTGACTGGTAGTGTAGATCCAAACTTTCTGGCAGTGGAAGTTAGTACAGATGAGTATGACTGTAGGCCACAATAGTTAAGATTTAAACTTTCCACTGCTTGGAGCTGACACATAAACCATTAATACATAACAGGAATCAGTGGTAACTGACTTACATCCAACCCAATAATCACAATATGTTAAGGTTTTTACATTTTTTTAGCCTTGATAAAATAGCACTACAATACTTCATATTACATTTAAAATTTTGGGCCATAATCGAGTAGCTGAACTGCTCCATAAAAAGATTAGGCTTGTGGATTAGGCACACTTCTCTAAAAGAAACTGCCTGGAAGATATTTTGACAATAAAGAAAATTATGTCCATTTTTTTCCACCTTGTGTCCATTTCTGATTTTCTCAATCAATTCTTTTCAATATGAGTCAGTGGTTGTGCTCTTCAGAGTTCACAGATTTTTTTAACGATGATTTCATGTCACGTAAATCTGTCAATGCCCTCTCGTCGTGGTGACTTAGCAGCTGGTGGAGAGTTTAGTTGCTGATCCTCATCTTGGCCATTAAAGTATAATTCTGCAGGTTTTCTTGCCACAAAGAAGACACAGTCGTAAATATATCTCAGCATGGAGCGGTCATTCTCTGTGTAAGTAGTCTGCATCGACTCCTTCTCCACCTGCACGAGACATATGGACATGGTTTTCATACTAAAAGAACATTTTTGAAGACAAACATGATGCACTGACTTATTAAGCCATTGTTTACCTCAAAGAGGAACCCCAACTTCACCATTGCTGTCCTAATCTCTTCGTAGCTAAGTTCGATTGAGAGCTCATTGGCCATGTTCTCGAAGTGATACAGCAGTGGGCCTAAAATGATCAAATATTAAGGTGAGCTTATTGACCAAAAAGAATTTTCTTTAAACATCTTTATGATAATAAGACTGTTTCTTGTGTACATTACACTGACAAAAAAAAAAAAGAAATAGCTCCAAAACTCTTTAAAACAAACATTAACATTTTAAATGTACTTCTTATTCAAGGAACATCTAGTTAATAACAGGTTAGAAATAGGACAATTTCAAGATAGACAGGTTAATACAAGCTTATACATCTCAGTATAAAATCATGTTAAAATAAGTGACTAAGCAACAATTACAATCAAACAGCGCTAGCACCAAGGTGCTACTGTATAATAAGAATAAGTTTATATAGAAAAAATAAATGCTTAAAAAAATCCGCCAATACTGCACTTTGTTGCAGAAATATGTTCAGCCTATTGTACTTGACAACCTGAAATGTTACAGTGGCTTCGTGGAAATTCAACAGTCTGATGGCAGTTGGATAAAAGTGGTAACAGAACTTCAGTTTTGACCCTCAGGCTGCAACATGGTGTTGCAATTTTCCAACAAGTCACTTAAACCATTTAACATTATTCTTTTCAGTTCTAACTAAAATAAAACACTGAAATTAGACACCTGTAACCAGACACATTTCAATCCATGTTAGGAATGTTCCTTAATCAGGAACAGCTTTTACATGATTCTCGTAAAATCAAGGGTGGCTGATGGGTGGCATGAAGTACTTGAGATTGAAAGCGTGAGGTAATAACTTTTTTATTCAAAAGCTGACTCACCCAGGTTAATCCACACTCCTCCAGGCTTAAGAATTTTCCAGATCGTATCCACATATTCCAAGACATTATGAGCTGTGTCAATAAAGAAGCAGGTTGCAACACAATCCCAGGAATCTGTCAAAAACACAGAATATGACAGGGTTACTGGTACTTACAGATACTAAAGTGGTTAATTATTCATAAATTACCATACATTAAGAAAACGCTTACTATTTGAGTTATGTAAATACATGCCTTTTAGAAGAACTTTAATTATATATACTGCATTATGAGAATGCTCAGGGAAATTAATTACATCATGAACAATCGCTCACATCCTCTTCATGCCTTGGAAGTGCTTTAGCAGAGCATATTCAGCTACAGATAACAGAAAGTAGGGGTGGTACAGTTCAAGTTCTATTGTACAGAGCACAGCAGCTCATTTTTGAGAAATAACATGTACATTTGAAATTGCCCCACGTACATCATACACTTGGCTCGCCTAAGTAAGTTCGACACTTAATTTATCCTTTGTAGTTATTCTTACAGTGGGGCAAAAAAGTATTTAGTTAGCCACCAGCTGTGCAAGTTCTCCCACTTAAAAAGATGAGAGACCTATAATTTTCATCATAGGTATACCTCAACTAGGAGAGACAAAATGAGAAAAAAAATCCAGAAAAATCACATTGTCTGATTTTTAAAGAATTTATTTGCAAATTATGGTGGAAAATAAGTATTTGGTTAATAACAAAAGTTCATCTCAATACTTTGTTATATACCCTTGTTGGCAATGACAAAGGTCAAACATTTTCTGTAAGTCTTCACAAGGTTTTGCTGGTATTTTGGCCCATTCCTCCATGCAGATCTCTTCTAAGGCAGTGATGTTTTGGGGCTGTCGCTGGGCAACCCAGACTTTCAACTCCCTCCAAAGATTTTCTATGGGGTTAAGATCTGGAGACTGGCTAGGCCACTCCAGGACCTTGAAATGCTTCTTATGAAGCCGTTCCTTCATTGCCCTGGTGGTGTGTTTGGGATCACTGTCATGCTGAAAGACCAGCCAACCCCATCTTCAATGCCCTAACTGATGAAAGGAGGTTTTCACTCAAAATCTCACGATACATGGCCCCATTCATTCTTTCCTTTACATGGATCAGTCATCCTGGTCCTCTGCAGAAAAACAGCCCCAAAACATGATGTTTCCACCCCCATGCTTCACAGTTGGTATGGTGTTGTTTGGATGCAACTCTGCTTTCTTTCTCCTCCAAACACAACAGGTTGAGTTTTTACCAAAAAATTCTATTTCAGTTTCATCTGACCATATGACATTCTAATCCTTTTCTGGATCATCCAGATGTTCTCTAGCAAATTTCAGACGGGCCTGGACATGTACTGGCTTAAGAATGGGGACATGTCTGGCACTGCAAGATTTGAGTCCCTGGCGGCGTAGTGTGTTACTGACGGTAGCCTTTGTTACTTTGGTCCCAGCTCTCTGCAGGTCAATCCCTAAGTCCCCCAGTGTGGTTGTGGGATTTTTGCTCACCGTTCTCGTGATCATTTCAACCCCACGGGGTGAGATCTTGTGTGGAGCCCCAGATCGAGGGAGATTATCAGTGGTCTTGTATGTCTTCCATTTTCTAATAATTGCTCCCACAGTTGATTTTCTTCACACCAAGCTGCTTAACTACTGCAGATTCAGTCTTCCACTTTCTGATGTCCTTTGACAGCTCTTTGGTCTTGGCCATAGTGGACTTTGGAGTCTGACTGTTTGAGGTTGTCTTTTATACTGATAATGAGTTCAAACAGGTACCAATAATACAGGTAACAAGTGGAGGACAGAGCAGCTTCTTAAAGAAGAAGTTACAGGTCTGTGAGAGCCAGAAATCTTGCTTGTTTGTAGAAGACCAAATACTTATTTTACCAAGGAATTTACCAATTAATTCTTTAAAAATCAGACAGTGTGATTTTCTGGATTTTTTTTCTCATTTTGTCTCTCATAGTTGAGGTATACCTATGATGAAAATTACAAGTCTCTCTCATCTTTTTAAGTGGGAGAACTTGCACACTTGGTGACTGACTAAATACTTTTTTGCCCCACTGTATATTTATATTTTATATTGTGTTTTTATTTTTCATTCTTGATTTATTCAACACACAGTGTAGTGTTATATGTAACTGCTGCAAAATAATTCCCTGTAAAAGATCAATAAAGTAAGTATTGTCTTATCTTATAAATCTTCTCATTTTAGCTATAACATACCTGAGTCAGAGTAAACTTCCACAAAGTCCCCTGCTACCATGGAGAAGTCTGAATTTAGTGGCAAGCTTTGAGGGTTAACATCAGGAAATCTGATCGGTCGCGTCTGGTCAAATGATTTCTTGTTGTTACTGAAGTGATGAATCCAGGGATACAGAGTCAGAGCATTCACCTTTTCACACCTGAATCGAGATGTACAAATTGATTATTCACACAGAACATGTAGTAAGAGTTGTACAAACAAAAAAACAGTCACAAGGTGTTTGTCAAGACACCTGGAGTCACAGGAGTGTTAGTGTTATGATTGTGTTACCTATTGAGAACATAGTTTGAGGAGAACAGCATGAAGAAACTCCATTCGTTGCCCTGGCACATGTAACCCAGCTGAGCTATCTCCCAAGCAAGACGACCAAGCCCAGCACCCGGGACCAACACGCTCACCTTAGACACATCACTGATATAATAAAATGCAAAAAATGCACATATCACATAGAAAAGTAAGTCAATCAACAGATATTCTTCAATGCTATTATTTCTGAAACTATAGTAAAACATAAAAGGTTTTGGTTTGTATTATTGTCTAAGCGGCTACTTCTAGTCAGTAAGATTTATATGAATCATTGCATAACTCTTTGTTATGTGTTTATATACGTCTATGAAAGGTGCATGTGTAAATCCTACCATTGGTCACTTGGAAAGAGTCTTTGGATTTCTTGGACAATAGGTTTGTAGCAGGAGTCCCTTTCAGACTGGCCCACTTCACTCCAGTCTCTAACAAACTGCTTTATGGTGGACTTAAGTTTATCCATGTCAAATGT
Source organism: Melanotaenia boesemani (assembly GCF_017639745.1). Taxonomy (NCBI): domain Eukaryota; kingdom Metazoa; phylum Chordata; class Actinopteri; order Atheriniformes; family Melanotaeniidae; genus Melanotaenia; species Melanotaenia boesemani. The sequence continues at coordinate 24,852,066 of NC_055692.1, forward strand.
AGATGATGGACGCGCCTTCCTCGGATCAACCGGCTAAGTTATCAAAGGGTGACATAACAATATGCAAAATCTATAAGTAAAGTATGGTGAATAAACAACATTACATTACAAAACGTATCTATGTGTATGTATATATCTTTATATGCAGTATATGCAGCTAGTTTAAGTTAACTTACCCTTTCCCCATACTCCACGTTCTCAAACATATGGAGACTGTTGTGAATTATGGCCTGCAGAACTTCCTGGTTGTGTTCGGCACACTGGCTGATCCGGGCCAGTTTGTCCAAAACACCTGGCAGCAAATTCTGGTGGCTTTGTGAAAGGCTCCGGAACTGACGCTCAGCACGCTTGACTTGTTCCTGAATATGGACTCTGATGGAAGGACAAACATTAAACCAAGTGTTCACAAATGACTTGATGCCTAATAATGTTGTATCTAGCCACCTCGACCACATAATGCTATATTATTAACGCTCTCTTAGGTGTCAACAGTATGAAAGCGATGTTTCCTCCAGATGAGATGATGCTAACAAAATCCAGAAGTATGTTGTTTAATGCAAGCCGTATTTACTGTATAGAAAACAAACCAATGTTTAGATAAAAACGTCAGTAAGCAGCTTTTGTTTTGTTTTTTTGTTCTCCAAACCTCTGTTCTATTCGTACGTTACGTTTCTATCAACTGTTGTTACCCGTTTCGTAATTAAAATAATAATAATAATTATACCTGTAAAACCTAAAAGCATCGATTATTCTCCAGAAATGTTGCCTCTCCAATTTGGCCTCCTCCTCTGGGCTATATTTTGTTCTTTCTTTCTTAAAATAATGTCCATCCTGGGTCTCCTTTCTAGCTGTTTCGTCCATGTCTGAAACAAACTAACAGCTGTCCAATCAAAACGCGACAAATTTCTTCTTCGTTGAATTTGCCTCTTTTGAGCTGATTACACTCCGTAAAGTGCCTTGCTGTCCTCTACCGTCTAATAGTGATACTGCAGCTAGTTGACGCAACGTAATTGGCACAAAAAGACAAAGAATTTTTTTTTTATCTTAAACTTCTTTGGGTGCTTCTTATCAAAAACAGAAACTGCACCCTCTAAAATAAAGAGAGGAACCACCTTGTTGTTCTGTTGTTACTGCTACAACAATTCAATTTCCCTCCAGGGATTAGTCAGGTTTTCTGATTCTCATGGCATGGGCCTGCATGATCCACATAGCTTTGGTAACTTGCACAGTGACTGACAAACCAGATAATCTTTTTGAAGGTTTGTTTACTACCTACATTATTGTTCAATTAACTAATCATAATACATATTATGATAAAGCAAAGTCAATTTTGAGTCAATTTTTCTAAATACAAATGAGCATACTATAAAGTATTAATAAAGCAAATAAATGGTTGCAGCCAAAATTTTAAATGGCTCTTTCATATTTTGCTCATTTTAATATGTGACCCTAAATTAATAAAGGAGAGCAAACATTGATCTGAAAGATTATTGACTGTAGTTATCTTTGTGGATCTGTGCAAGCAGTCAGAAAGCAAGAAAACACAACAGAGAATTTTTATTTTATTGTATTTTTCATTTAATTTCTATTGCAACAGCAATGCTTGAAACAGAGTGTTTCCTCTTAGATATTTGGGTTAACAATTTTGCCCATGAAAAGCACATTTTCTGTGCTGCGCTCAACGATGATCACCATGAATGGACGGTTGAACTTCAAGACCAGGGGTTCATAGTAGGAAAGAGGTGTGAATTTAACACCTGTGACAGCTGCAGCAGTGGCCCCAACCTCATCAACGTCCAGGGTAGCTTGGTGCACAATCTTACAGCATAGTGGAGGCAGAGTGAGTATAAAGGTGGACAAATTCGAGGCAATAGAATGTTTGTTGAGCATCATGTGCTCTCTGTTCTTACCTCAGAGACTCCTAAGTTCTCTGAAATACCGCTCAGATCTGCTCGATCACTGAACATGTCTGTCATTCCCATTTCAGTCAACACATCATTCAGCTTGAAGGATGTCTTGATGGAGAACTTTGGAACATATATGTTATATCGCCTACAAATTGAGGAATAAACAAACAGTTTTAAGCACTGATCTGACAAGACAAAGCAGACTTTAAGGACAGTTTTACTAGAAATGATCCTAACCAGGACTTCATCCATTTCAGCCATTTGGTGACATCGGCTTGGCTGATACCATTCTCCAGTGCTGTCATATTTTGAGGCAACAGCAGCAGCATAGAATAGGAACCACTGAGGGGGAGGTGGAGGACTGATGTGTGAAGCGCCTGGTCATTGTAAGTTTCAAAATCATCTCTCTTGTTCATCATCTGGACAGAAACCTGGAAAATGATGAATTAAAGTTTTCTTAGTGGAAAATAAATAAGCATAATGATGACAAATTATTGTAACTCAGAGCTGTATTAGAAAAAATGTGCATTTCTGTAACTGTGTTGTTTTCCGCCACGGTGAACGTGTCATCCTTGGTCAGTTCCTGCTCAAAAGGAGTTTTCCACTTTCCTGTTGGAAGGCAATAACCAAAAAGAAGACATCTTACACCTTATACATCAAGCTTATAGGCGTGACCTTAGAAGGAAAGAAAAAGCACAAAATTTCATCCACTATGACTTTTTAATTTTTTTTTTTTTACCTTTGTAATAGATGTAGCTGACGAGAAACATGAGAGTCCTTTCATCCAGGTTGTCAACCAGCTTGTTTATCTTTCCATTGGTCTTATCTGCTACATACTTATTAATGGTATTGGCACTTTCTATAGTATTTGTGAAGTTAACACTAAAGCCATCTGCAAAATAAGACTGCTTCAAGACATCCAGGAAGTCCGGCTGTGGCTTAAAGAGTTTGTCCACAAACAAAGCAGTGCCTTCATTGATGTTCTCATCTGACACTGTGTTTGCCAGAAGTGTTTGGAAGGCCTGGTTTACATCTGTCTGTGTCAGTTCAGGGTTCTCAAAACCCAAACCACGGAAAAGCTGTCGGTGGGTCTCCCCACGTGCCCCTACAGACAAGGCAGCCAAGGCAACAGACACGCTAACTGGTGAATAGAAAATGTTTTTGCCTTGGGAGTCAGCATGAGCTGCTAACCTCTTGTACAAACTGTAGGCAAAGTCTTTGTTTGCTGAAGTCACCAATGAGCTTTTGTCGCTGTCCACAGCAGAGTTTTGAGCTTCCTTGGCATGCCCTACTTGGGGATGACCTCTACCCACACAGCCCAATGCTGATAACATCCAGAGAACCACAGCTAAACGCATCATGGTGAACTGAAACAAAGGTTCAAAAGTACAGCATTACATATTTGGGTTACACAGTGTTTGCTACTGAAAATACTCATGCAGAGATTTTCCTGGAGGTCACACTGCACATGTTGCTATAAAGGCCCTGAAACTTATTTAGTCCTCCAAGTGCTATTTGTTTCTTTGTTGCTAGTTGGAACTGTTTTGATTATTCTTCATAAAAATGAATCTATTTTCTTACTGATCTGAAGTAGATAGAGCAATGTCATATAGACCCATACACCATTCAGGAGTTGATAACATTAAAATAAGATTTTTGTCTGTTGGATGTTTTGTTTGCAGTTAGTCATATCTAGTCTAATTTCTCACACAATTTTCATTAAGCAGATCAATTCAAATTTTGGACTCTTGCATATTTAAACCAAATCTTTAATAAACACTTATAAAATGTCCTAGAGGGATACTTGAAACATTAAAGAAAATCCTCTGAATTCCTGATAACTCAACAATAAAGTAATACTTCTACAAAAAGGGTAAATAAGCAAAGACACCATTTACAGATGTTACTTTTCAAACCTACATGTGAGCGCATCTGTTGGCAAAATGTGTCAACATTTGAACATAAAAACCCAAATAGTCATTGTCACAAAGTTAAATTTTTTAATTTCTTACCGTCTTCTTCCTGGAGTTTACAGTTTGTTTTTTTCACCTCAGACAAGAACACACAGTCTCTATGGACCTCCTGTTTATAAGATTAGTCAACTGAACTTTGATTTGTTTATTCTCCATCCCAACCTCTTATTTGTTCAGCCTCTGCGTTTGCTCTCTGTAGTAATCTGTTGGGGACTAATCATTAAATCTAACTGAGATTGCACAGGATACAGGAAAATCCAAACAGCCACTTTTTACTTTAGCAGCAAGTATAAACCTACTACTTGATATCTCCAGTAAATATGTATTTAACTGTACCAAACAGTAGAAAGCCCATTTACCCACAACCCATTACAGGGCTGAAATGTTTCTTGGCAAAATAACCCCAAAGGTTTAGAGAGGTCAGTTGGTGATAGCTTTTCCTAGGTTTATGCTTTTTGGCCTATTTAATCTGCATTAAATAACACTGCAAAAAGGAGGGGAGTAGGGAGGCCAAAGACAAGAAGTGGAAGAGAGTGAAGGTGAAAAAAAGAAGGCAATGGGGAATAAAAATAAAAGAAAGCAAAAGGAGGAAAAAGAGAAGAGGGGGAAAGCAAAGGAGAAGAGAAACATAAAAGATGACAAAAGACAAAACAGGAAATGTGAAGGATTAGTAAAAGGAGAGGACGGAAGGGAAGGGGAAGGGAAGGAAGACAAAAAGGAAAAAAGAAAACACCAAATAAAGTGTTATGAAAGGACCCCTCAGAGACCAACAACAGATTAATACACTTTATTTAACAAAGGAATTTCAGGAGGAACAGTCTTAACGCACTTTGGAGTAGATGGCATATCATGGAGCCGGGAAAGGTGAGAGGGCAAGGTCTTGTAGGTAGGTGCAAACATCAAGGTTCGACAGGGAATGAGCATGGTACTGGAGTATTTATAGTAGGACAGGTGAATGGGAAACAGGTGTGAGCAATCATGTGTCCGGAGAGTGGCTGACTGGAACAGGTGGGAAAGATAATGAGAGTGAGTGCTGAGGAGTGTAACAGGGCAGGCCATGACAGAAAGAACATAAAAAGGAAGAGAAGACAAAGGAAAACAGGAAGTAGAAGAAGGCACAGATAAAGAAGACAAATGCAAAGAGCAAGATGAGAAAAGAAAGTGGCCATGGAGAAAAATAATAGAGTAATAAGAAGAATAGTGAGAATAGTAATAAGGAGGACAGGGTGAAGGGGAAGAAAAAGAGAAAGAAGAAACAGTAGAAGAATCAAAGACAAGAAGAAGGCTAATGGTAAAGTAAAGAAGAAGACAAAGAACATGAAGAAAGGGGACATGACCATAACGAATAAGAAGGAAAAGAAAAGGGGAGACAAAACAGAGAAATGAAGAAAAAACAAGATAAACAAAAGAGGGTGAAGGCAAAGGCAGTGAATAACGAGGCAATGGAAAAGAAGAAGCAATTGTGAAGCAAATATTTTTGTAATTCCAGGTTGTGAGGCAACAAAATAGAAAAACAAAAAAAAAACAAAGAGGGTGAACAGTCAAATATCACCTGTAAATCTTTATTTTTCTGAGGTGGATTTTTCAAGTTGCGTACATGGTGTGTTGACTCATACATGCTTACCACGTAGAGTATCAGACAGGGTTTAGTATTGTTTGCCAAAGAGCTGCCCATGAAGTTTGATGAGCTGTCGAAGAAAACCTCGGTTGGGGATCACACCCCGGTTATCTTTTACCGCACAAATAGCCTCCACAAGAGTCAGACCTTGTTTCAGCATCAGGAAAGCTAGTACCAGGGTGGCAGATCGGCTCACTCCCACATGACAATGCACCAAAACTTTCCCTGAAAATCCCAGAGAACAATAAGTTTACCCCACTTTTTTCAGAAACCAAAATCAACCATTTGTCTTTAAACTCCCTTTATCATTCTTCTCCCCTTACCTCCTCTACTTAAAGCTCTGTGGATAAACTCTGCTGCTGCTTCAAAGTTGACACTCATGTCAAAGTTGCAGGAATCATGCGCCTCTATGCCCATGTAGGTGATCTTCATTCCCTCATAGATATCTGGCTGTCCTTTTCGTTTACTGTGCGCTGCATTCAGGACATGAGTGAATCGATGCATGGATAGATCAGCCAGGTTCTCTGCACTGTGTCTGTAAAACAAAATACTTTTTCCAGAAACCATCTGACAACAGGTTGAACACAAAAATAATGGTTGCTACTACTTCCTGATGCACTTCATGCACACAACATTTCCAAAGTGATGAACTGATATGTAGGAAAACATTTCAGATATGTGAATCTGAAAATATTTGAGATTTGAGACACGCTTTCAGGCCCTGCCATCATTGGAAACTCTCACATAGCAAAGCTGTAGTTTACCCAAGTTCCCTGGGGGGAATGCAGCTTGAGAAGTCTCATGTTACTCATTCCACATTTATAGAAGATTAATGACCAGTTCCTGTTTCATGTTTGTGGACTGAAGCCAGATTAAGGCTTAACTACTATTTTGGTGGTTCAGTTCATTCAATGAAGAGCACAAGAATGATATTAAGAAATTCAATTTATTGGTAATTTTAAGGTTTGAAGGTGAAATTACTTACTGGTCACCAATGTAAAGTCTTGGCCACACTTCATCCGCATGGCTGATGATGGCTTTACCTGTAAATAAGAGTTTTTCCAACTCAAACACTGCTAATCCAGGTGAACTCAAGTCAATTTCTACTTTCCGTGGTGGTCGTTCATCTTGCCAGGATGCAGGAAGTTTAGATGTGTATGACATTTTCTCTCTCTGGTTTAGGCAGACTTCCTATGAGGCATTGCAATTCTGTCTTTCTCACACTAGTAAAGGTTAAAAAATTAATAATAAAAGGAAATTCAGTTTGTAGCCACAGCTGCACTCCTTGAAGAAAGTCATAAAACAATTATTACAAAACAAATCCTCTGTAGCCACAGTGTGAGATAGAAGCAAATTATTAATAGTCTCAGGCTTTTCCACCAGTGATTAACTGCATCAGTGTCCCAAGTGTTGTCAGGCCATTTGACCCTTAAATTAAATCTAGCCTGTGTGCGTCAAGCCTTGAGGGGTGTGTGTTATGCTTTTGCATTAAAATAGCAGCCTATTAAAAGATCTGAATGCTAGCTCCCGTAGTGTAGACCATAGTCAGTTTCCACTTGACACAAAAACCATTTTAAAATGTATTTTGTTAATTTTGTGGCAGAAGTGTTTTTAAATATGCTTATCTAAACAACATAAAGAGTTCAGTCTTGATTGATGTGTGCTCAATTATTATATATTATTTACAAACTTAATTGTATCACATATTTAAAAAGAAAAATACTTGACATTTAATATTTGACTTATATATAATAAATTCTGTATTTATGTGGGAAAAGTTTGCATCTTGTGTTGTAAACATGCATGAAGAACTGAAGCTAACATACTCAAAATGAACACATCACAGAAGACATTTTCCATGCAAAATTTTTGGTGTTATTTTTAATATTTTTCTTCTAATCATATAAAACCATCTTCTGAAATATGGCACTTTTTTTTCTTCTTTTTTCTAAATCAACACAGATAATTGGACAAAAAATAGACTTACTATACACAGGACAATGAACTGTGGTGCACATTTTGGTTTTGATAAACAGAAACAAGGTCTAACTTTTGATTAAACTCCTGTGGCCAAACTTGCATAAAACCTTTCAAAAAATGTAAAGTTTTATCCTTTCCTTAATACAAGTGTACCAACAGGAGAAACAAAAATACAACATATTTTAAAGAAATCCTTAACTTTGTCCATACCTATCTGTATTAAGAGTAGTTTCTAGAGCAAAATACATGACATTCGTATGTAGGCTTGATTCTGGGTCTGCACTTAGAAAGCAATGTCATCTGAAAGATGGAATAATGGGAACAGCAATCTTTAGGGGGTTTTAACTAATCTGCTACACTCTGGGCTCAATGGGTGCTGAGATGTCATGACTGTATTGAGTGATTATCTGACATTACTGTGCATGCTAGGCTGGGGGCACAAATGAAAAACTGCACCAACTGCTGCAGAGACATGGAGAGGGAAGTGACTATGAGCACCAAAGTGCAATCACTGGAGAGGGCATTATGACCATGCAGATAGACTGAAATGGGATAATAGATAGTTGTGGAAGTGTATTTGTTGTCACATGTAGGATCAAACTAAAACAGACCCACAATCCTGAGGGCAGCGTGATAATAATCTGAATCTGTATCGCAAGTTAGAGACCATGAACAGTTGCAATGTGACACTTCAAAAAAAAAAAAAAAATCCAGTGACACCTTGCATGGTGCTAGCAGAGGCATGACATTAAACAGAAGAGAAGCAAAAGCGTCAGGTTGTGTAGCCAGCACAGTCACTCATGGAGGCTGAAAGTCACTTACTATATAATGTCACTTATTTCCAATATTATCGTTATGGGGGAGGGGGACCCTGATTATAACAGCTCTGCAAAATGAGACTGGACCATCAACTTGACCATGGAAGATCTGAAGGAAGAAAACAAGACTTATTCATCAACAAGCAAATAAATTAAGTCTAGTTCAGAACGCTTTCTTCTCAAGCTGGTCCAGAATGGCCTGGATTCTCTGTACAGCTTCCTTTCGGGCTTGCCGGACATTTTCCTGTCCCTGAGTCTCGACAGAGTCCAACTCCAGCAGCTCTTTGGTCAGCAGTTCTTCCAGACATCTGTAACTCTTGTCTGTTTTTTTTCCAACAAACTCATCAACATCTTCCTGAAGCAGATCAACTCTGGCCATAACCTGCTGGACCTTAGCAAGGCCGGGATTATCACTCAGGGCCTGAGGTCCAACCTGACCTGCAGCTGGTGCTTGAGTGTGGGCTGGGGCTGAGGGAAGTGGATCAGCCTGGGAAGGATGGGGATCACCTCTGTCGGTTTTGCTGTACATTTGAGGAGGTGAACTTATCTCAGCAGATTTTCCATTCGGTGGATTCGGGGAAGGCATTGGCCTGGGTTTAGGCCCCACCTGAGGAGCACGCTGGTGCTGTTGGTCCTACAAAAACACAAAGAAAATTTATGCATTTCTGTGTCAATTTTCATTGCAGTTCTTTAACTAGGTTAAAATAGCTATACACGACAGCAAATTGGCTGCAAACAGTTACCTTAGGCTGATAAGGTGGCGGCGCACCAGTTCCAGTTCCTGGCCAAGCAGGAGGATGCAGTGGACGGACATGATTTCCATAATGGTTTTGTGGAGGCTGTTGGCCTGGCTGCCACTGCTGCTGTGAGGGGGCATATGGGACAGAATGCCCCCATGCATCACCCTGCGCGGTAGGATGGAGAGGCTGACCAGTAGGGTATGGTGGATTTGGAGATACTGAATGTCCACCTTCATTATAGTGTGAGTATGGCCCAGGAGGATATCCAGGACCCTAAATGCAAAAGCAAGAAAAATATGTTTTGTTTTGAGAAATATGAAATTCCTTTAGAATATAACAGTAATTAATAAAAAGCAGCATTATTTTAAATATATCATATTGCACATATCAGTTACACGTTGCATTAGGTAACTACAATCACTGACATAAAAAGATTGCTTGTGCATAAATAAACTCACCCCTTGACAGTGTGGACCAAGATAGTGATGATGCTGGTGCTGAGTGTGTGGCTGCCCAGAGGGCCCACCACTCTGTTCTGCTGGACAGCCTTGGTTAGGATAAGAACCTGGAGTAGGTCTCTGAGGGTCAGCACAGTAGAAGGGGTTGGATGGGTGGAAACCACTTGCTGAATATTGACTTTGTGCAGGGCTGTAGACTCCATGGCCATTTGGATACCCTCCAGGCATTACCTATACACACACATATATATATATATATATATATATATGGCATAAAGTGGGGAAATTATGTCTCTGTGTAAAGATATATCATAGTGATGTAGAAGTTTTAACAGAGTGGTTGGCCATTTAAAATGTAAAAGAAAGGTGAAAACACTTAAAAGCCTTAGGATAATGAGTAAATTACCCAAGAGTTATGCCTCTTTTAAGCGAGTAGGTGTTAATGACCTGTACCTGTGTATTGTACTGCGGCTGAACATCTGATCCCGAGGGATAGGTATTTGCATAGTGCCCTGTGGGATGAGACTGTGGATACCAGTAGTGTGAAGGGTAGCTTGGATACTGAGAAGCATCCTGTGAACACAACAGCACATAACAAAGAAGAGTTAGTTGTGGTGTTTTTTAAAATGTATTTATTATTGTTGTGTACCTGGAGTGATAATGCTCAACAGATGAAGAGCACAAGCCAATTCAAATATATAACTTCAATGTCTTTGTCAATCCCTGTATGTTCAACTTAGTAAACATGTAAACATGATTTACATCATGAGCTTCCTGAATCAGTTTAGCACAAATTGGAATGCTTTGTTATCCAGCATGGAAAAAAAGCAAGCTGAAATTGTGACAGTACTCGTCGTTGATTCATTTACGTTTTTTCGTTCAGTGGTACTGTCGTTGTCATATCAAGAAGAAAGTGAGAAACTCCAATAGAGCTGATCCAGACAGCTAACTATTGCATAATGCCAGCTAACTCCGTTAGCCGTCTAGCTAGCATGGCAACAGCTCTACTCGAGCCACCTCGGTTTATCTACATATTTACATATTACATTTTTGCAAAGACACCGTAACTCGTTTTATAATCTCAAAAGTGTTGTATACGCCGTATCATTACACTTACCATTGTGTTTTTCCAGTTTCCGTGATTATTTCCCGAATTACTAGTCGAGGGCCAGCCAGGTTTCAAATTTGACTGCATTTGATGATGATACATTAGCTACACGCGAACCCCAGCAGTCGTTCCGTCATGCGTCATTGTAAAGAATAAAATCCTCAACGAGCCCAGAGTTAGAAATCTAAGCCATTAACTGGCCCGAGCCGGTTTTTCTCCCCCAGTGAAGATCGTCTGATTGAAATAAGGAAATGACTGAATGACGCGGAGTTCAAGAAACCACGTCTTCTGTCTTTACAATGGGAAAGAAGACAAATAATACTGACCGCTCACTCTGTCGCTGTTTTCTGACACTACGAGCGTAATTTTGGAGGAAGCAGCGCCAGGATCGAATATAAATTTGCTCACAGCGCAACAGCATAAAAATGACTAAATGTGACATAATGGAAACTGGCTTGATAATGTATCAACATATATGAGGAAAGTCCTTGCATCTGTACAGCGAATAACTCCGCAATTAATGATTTTTAGTTTTTCCGAATGTATGAGGTATATGTAGGTATATACGATCTTTGGTGTACCACGTGTGTCAGCAAGCTAATTAGCTAATGGGGAAAGTGTTATAAAATGTATTTTACTGTATCATTTTAATCTTTAATATTAAAACACATTCGTCTCGTGTGTTAGCTTAGCTAAAAAAATTATTCTTAAGTATCTATTCTTACAAAATTTAACATTTAGTGTGACTACAGTATACAAAGGGTTAAACGTTTACCGGAAGTTTTTCCTCCGAATGAATAAAGACACTTCCTGTGTCACCCTTAAACGAAACATTTTAAAGTGTTCATGGCTTGACGGTACCTAAAGGTATTAGACTTAAATAAAAACAAAGCCCAAAATGAACTACGTACCAGGGACGGCAAGCCTCATTGACGACATTGATAGTAAGACGGAAGAATAGTTGACTCTTCTGTTGACTTTAATAGAAAAAAACTATCAAGATTTGGCATCGTGTTTGACACAGAATAGAAGGATCGATCAAATTTATAGCTTTATAGACTTGATAGATTCATAGCGGACCCAGAGTGTCATTTAACCTGCTTGTTTTGCTTGTGTCCTGCAGAAAAGCACCTGGTACTGCTCCGAGATGGCAGGACGTTAATTGGTTACCTCAGAAGCATCGATCAATTTGGTACAACTCTAATAATCTCAGCCTTATTTAGGGACCAAAGGGATTGAAGCATTTTCAGATTCAGTTCAATTACGAATACAATTCCCACAATCTGATTTACTAATACTTTCTTGACAGTCTTGTTTATTTACCCTGCTTCTGTCCCACAGCCAATTTAGTCTTTCATCAGACAGTTGAGCGGATCCACGTGGGAAAGAAGTTTGGTGACATCCCCAGAGGAATATTCATCGTGAGGGGAGAAAATGTGGTGCTCCTTGGAGAGATAGTAAGTGCAAATCCTTTAAACTAACTAAATAAATAGTATATCAAACGATATAAATTAATGTATTGTCACAAATAATAATGCAAAGATATTTCCATATTCACATTACATTAAATTTCAAAAATACCTGGAGTGGACTTTCACATTATCGGCTAAAATGTGGCATTTGATCCTTCCCCTTAACATCTGGGTTGGCTGGTATTTTGTTTTCAAATGGTGTGCAGATTATGGTGATTTAGCATGTCTTTCCTTGTTTTGAGCGAAGAGAAAATAAAGTGATGGATTTTGAAAAATATTAATGTCCTAGCTTCAGAGCCATAAATCTGATCCAGTTTCAGTGAAAAGTGACGTGTTGCACAGCTTGTTGTACATATTTGTTAGATTACTACCACATCTGTTTGAGAGCATTTATATATTTACTATAATTTTACATTAAATCTACAGTTAAAATTAAATTCAACTTTTAAACAGTAAGTGTCTTTAACTGAGGAAATGTAGCCACAATACTGCAGATATACACTAAAACCTTCAAACTTTATATAGCACTTTTCAAACATAAGTACAACTGAAAGTGCTTTACAAATCAAGAAAGAACAAACATAGAAGCACAAACAGAAGCTGCAGTCTTAAGTGCACTATTCACAGACAAACATAGTTGTGCACGTTCAACTTATCCGTTTTACATCCAACTTTACTTTTTTAAGGTTTTGTAACATTTATAATATATGTACCTTGTGGGGTTGTGGTGGGTTGTATAATACCTGTAGAGATGGATTGCTCCTACATCCAGCTCCTCTGTGTTTTTTTTTTTTGTTGTTTTTTTTTTTTGTTGTTGTTGTTGTTGTTTGTTTTTTTTTTAAGCACAGAGTAACAGGTTACAATAACTGAGGGGGTACCATAAATTTAGCATTACTCTGCAGTGGCTTTGCAGATTTTTATATAAGCACAAAAATAAGAAAAAGGGAAAAAAACCCAACATGGCCACCTTTTTTATAGGTAGATGCAATTCATGAAGGTGAATCGTATGCTGACTAAAACTGAATTTTTATTGAGTATTGTGGTAAAATACAACACAAAAGCACATTAAAATTTTAGTACAAAGAATTGATATAGTTTCCAAGCTCAGTGCTTCAGAGGTTAATATTGCTTAAAGCTTCATTTGGAGCCTGATAATTGGGCTCACTCATATTTTCCTTTCACTTCATCATTCATTTATTACACATTAATTTAATTTCTGTTTTTTTTTTTTTTAAACTTTTATTTAACCAGGAGGTCCCATTGAGATTCAAAATCTTGTTTTCAAGAGAGACCTGGCCAATGTAGCAGCCAAAGCACAAAGTAAATGCAGAATACATATTATAATAATTTACATTTTCATAGTAAGACAACAAGTGCATAGTCATAAAAACATCTAAAAAAAAAAAACAAGCACATGTCTCCATCACCACATTCTTTATGGAAGCTTTAAATTCATTTATGGACATAAGTGTTTCTAGTTTAACATCTTCCTGTAGATTATTCCATCCCCAAGGTGCTGAGGCATGGTACACTGAATCAACATGACGTAAGAATGAGGATGCAGCATGCATGTACAATATATCATCATAATCAATCACAGACAGAAAAGTAGCTTCAACAAGTTTCTTTTTTGCACTAAAAGTAAAGCAAAGGTTTGTTTCTAAAATAAAAGCCAAGTTTTACTTTAAGCTTTTTGACTAAAGTTGTAATATGTACATTGAAGGAGAGGTTTTCATCAATCCATATCCCCAAGTACTTGTATGAAGATACTCTCTCTATGGATTGTCCATCTAAAGATGAGATATGACAATTGTCAAGTAGCTGTGATCGAGTTTTTGAGAAGACTTTGTTTTCTGTGTGTTTAAAACCAATTTTAGACTCAACAATGTATTTTGCAATGCCTGAAATGCAGCCTGAAGTTCATGTACTGCTCCTGCAATGGTGGAAGCTTGGGTTTAAATCACTGTATCATCAGCATATAGATATAGTTTTGCTTGAATGTCTTTATCTAAATCATTTATAAAGATAGAAAACAAAATGGGACCCAAGATTGATCTTTGAGGGACAACTTTGTTTATCTCTAGAGATTCAGATGTATAACCTTCAGCATAAACACACTGAGAACGATCTAAGAGATAATTCTGGAACTATGCAACAGCTTTCGAACTTAAACCAATTGATTGTAATTTGTTTAGTAACAAATCATGATCAACTGAATCAAACACCTTAGAAAGATTAATAAATAATGCAGCACAGTGTTGTTTTCTGTCTAAGGCCCCGATAATATCGTTTGTTAATGTCATTTGTGGTAGCAGCAGTGACAGTGCTATGGCCACTTCTAAAGCCTGACTGGAGATTATTTAAAATGTTATTGGTAATTAAGAATTGTTTTAACTGTGAGTTTACTAGTGATTCAAGGATCTTAGGCAGAACTGAAAGTTTTGATATTAGACGATAATTAATAATAAATAAATCAGTAATTTTTAAATTACTGATTAAAAATGGATAGGTAGTAATTTTCTCTGTACAATGGTTGGGCTTGCTGTTGATTAATTTTGGTGCCCTTTGGTGAGACATCAGATGATCACATGTAGTCAGTATTAATGAGGAATTTTAGAGATCTTCAAGTTAGTGAATCTTTGGCAAAGCACATTGGTGTTGTAAACGACACAGTCACACAATGAAGTTTGATATGTGACCTTAAATACGGTCTGTTGTTTTTTGCAGGATGTGGATAAGCCCTGCGACACAGTCCTGCAGCAGGTCTCCATTGAAGAGATTCTGGAGGAGCAGCGGTTGCAGCAGCAAGCTAAACAAGAGACAGAGAAAGTCAAAATGCAAGTGTTGAAGGACCGAGGCCTTTCCATACCCAAAGCCGATAACTTAGACGAGTACTAGCACTGCCTTGTTTCCAGGAGTTTCATTCTCAGTTCGTTTCAGACGTGCGTTTTATGTTGAATTTGCTGGTGTATTGTCATTTTGATTTTTCTTTTGGCAGAACATAGCATCATACTGGATCTCTAATTTGTAAAGTAAAAAGCAGTTTTTTTTAACCTTTCCTCAGTATCACTAGATCATGCTAGCTATCCTTTTACCACAGCACTTTGTAATAGCTCAATATTATGTAATGACTCTTTGTAGTTGGATATAAGGATATGCTTTTGATAAAGATTTTTTTTCTCCATTAAAAGAATTAAGTTCTTCATTATTGGAAGACCAGCTTATAAAATGTCATCACAACATCTGGCTCTTGTTTTGTTTGTAAAATTATTAAAAACTGTACATTTGAGTTAATGTCACACCAGGTTGAATGCTAAAATATAATATCAGACTTGAGACTTAAGTATTAGTTTTGCCGTCAGTGAGGAAAAAAAATCCTTATTTTGGGCCATTTAATTATGTGTGGGGAAACTTGAGTGATAAATTTTCATACAATTAAATGCAAAATCAGGCATGCTTAGGTTGTCCCATTTTCATGCCTTGATTAATGGCAAACCTTTGTGTTTGCATCATATCAGGCAAATCCAAATCTGGAGCTTTTGATAATTTTCTGTCGCCCTCAAGAAATGGCTGACACTGCTATTTGCTCCACATATTTACAAACCCATAAAAAAGGGAAAGAGATACTCAAAGGCAATTTAGTTTAGTTGAGTTAATTCTGCACTGTCACAATCTTCCAAATTGATTTTTACACAAGATTTTATTTAATGCACAGCTGCAATAACTTTTTGCTATTCTGTGAAAATTAGAGCCTGTTATAATTGAAACTCAATGAAAGCTTATCATTTCTTTAATCATTTCTATCAAAACTCCCAAGAATGTAGTAGTAATAAGTAGTATAAATGAAATTATAACTGTCAAAGGTGGAGTCTTGGTATTCACCTGCACTTGTCATTTATACCTCTATACCATTTGCATATTTATGTAATTATAATATCCAGCCATGATCACAGACATTTAAAAAAGAAAAATTTTATGCATAAGTGTCAAAAACATGGTCAGAGGTCCTTACTACCGCAGATGGATGGATTTGTCATGACTAGAAAAACTAATAGAACAAGAACATCATTTTGCTCAGTTAGTGCCCCTATAAACTATGCCATAAACATCTTAACATTATTGGGTTTATTATTCTGACTCGTGGACATGGTCATCTGGCACAGACTAGTACAAATAGACACTGATGCTATGTGATTTAAGTCCATAACGAACATTATGTGGTTTCATTATGTGTGGAATTAAGAACATCGACCACCAGATGGCGACTTTACCTCTTTACCCCTCCCCAGGCGTTATAAAGGTAATAGACTTTTTGATTTAATCCTTATATATGAGACAGGGAGACATTTCTGAACTGACTGAAATTATTCTTATCGTGTATTAGCAACTGTGTGAGACAATCATGGTGTTCTGGTGACGTGGCAAGAGAGGAGACACGAATAAGTTATCCACACCTGTCAGAGAGTATTTTAACAGTTTGGCTTGTCTCAACATCCCTTCGTGGATTTATGCCGCTTTTTAAAGAGCAGGAGTAATTCCGGTAGTGTGCTTTTATTTATGTGAGAAGTTCCGGTGGAGTCCGTACGTGCAGCTTGACGCAGCTGTGACGGAAAGGCCCTGCCTATTATGATTACGCACCAACAAGGAGGAGGGGGCGCGCTGATGTCCTCTCTGGTGCACTCAGCCAACCCCTGCCGTTGTAAGGTAAAGCTGGCGGTATCCTGGTAAAGGATCCGCTCAGAAAAGCTGGTTTGCACACATCGGATCTTCTCTAATTGATTATTTTCTGCTTCGGAGAGATTTCGCCTTCTAATTACGCATGGAATGGTTTTGGGTTGATTGGAGTAGAAATGCAGCGCCGCACTTCGATCCCACAACAAGAACCATGCCCAACTTACACTGCAAGCAAATCTATGACATCCTGTTTTATCCTTTACGACTTTGATATGGGTGAAATTTACTCGGATATCGACGAGGAGTGAAGAGGATAAACACCCAGTACCAGCCGAAAGACGTTGTTTTCGCTGCAGACGCTCGTGTACCGAAAAAAAACCTCTGCATTTAGGATTTTCTGGTTTTTGATGGAGCTGGAGAACATAGTAGCCAACACTGTACTGCTAAAAGCAAGAGAGGGTAAGTTGACATATTAAAGAGCTTAGTGCAAATAGGCAGGCCATGGTTTTGTCACATTCTGCGATCAGTATGCAGAAAAGGTGAGAAGAATAATCCTAGGGATGACGGCAGCCTGCGGAGTGTGAGGCTCAGGTAAATCCTACAGATGCAACAGAAAAAGAGTCATATGCAAGACATTACAGACTGCATCAGCACATCACCGCGACAATGCTCGTATTGTGTCAGTTATGAATCCCAGTTAATCTCACGGATTGTTTTATCCTTACCGATTTTGACAGATTATATGCGTTTTCCCATAAAATTTAACGGGGGGGGGGGGTGCCTCCCACATCCGCTTTCGCTGTGTGTGCAAATGAAAGCGCTCTTTCGCAACATTCTATATGTCAAAGCACAAATCGAAGCAGGGAATAACTCCTTTCTGGAGAGGGAATACATGAGTGTAGGCTGGCTGGCATTTGGACGTCGATCTGATGACGTGACTGGTATTGAAATCTGTATGAGGGGCCTGCAAAGAGAGCCTCTGCCTATCGGAGCAGAAAGAGTCAAATGTCTAAGAAGGCCACATGCAGTTTGAGATCTTAAATACGTATACACGGACATCAATGTCTGTCATTAATGCACTGAGTGCACGAGGAAGGCCTGAAGGTAAACATGTAGTAGTACTTCATGGTTGCTTCTTATGAATGGGAGCCAGTCTCTGTAGGTTATTCTTAAAAATTATTTATTTATTTTAAGAATTGTCAATATTTTCTGCATATTATGTAGCTGTCATTTGATTTATAATATTAAAGGTAATTTACTGGCCTACACATGATCACAGTCAATCTCGGGACGCCAAATAGATATATACACAATTAATAAATTTACAAGTAGTTTTTCTCTCTTTTGGTTTAACTTGAGCAAAGCAAGTATCTAGAACCCCATTGCCAGGAGAGTTGGGATGCAACATGAAATGAAAAGCACATTTGCAAATTAATTAACCAATGTATTTAATTGAAATATTAAATACCCCCAACCCAGTTAAGGAAGTAGGAATATTGTCACATTCTTCTAGGGTATAGGACTTTAGCTTTCATGTTTGTTATTTCATGATGCCCCAAATGTTGTTAGTTGGTGAAAAGTCTGGCCTTGCAGGCAGGTCAGTCCAGCACTCTGCAAAGTCATGCTCTCCTAATAGATGCAGTACGTGGCTTAGCGTTATTTTGTGTAAATATGCAAGGCCTTTCCTGAAAAAATGATTTTCTGAGTATTTTTTGCTGCAAGCATTTCATATTCAGCGTCGATGGTGCCTTTTTAGATGTGCAAGTTGGTAGTTATATTCTTCAGTCAGTGTTTTCTGGAAGTGTTCCTGACCTCATACAATGATTTCCATGACAGAATCATATCTGTTTTGAAAGGATTACCACGTAAGGGATTGATCACAGCCATCCTATATTTATTTTTAGTAATTTCCCTGTCCCATAAAGATTTAATGAGATTTTTGGAGTCGTTTGAACTTCTGAAAATGTACCACAAGTTTTTTTCCAGCTTTACTCTGTATTTACTTTTGAGAGACTCTGCCTCTCCAATGTGCTCTTTTATTCCAAGTCATGTTACTGACCTGTTTAATTTACCTGCTTAGTAATAACATGGTTCTCCAGTTCTCCTCCTTTCATA
Source organism: Melanotaenia boesemani (assembly GCF_017639745.1). Taxonomy (NCBI): domain Eukaryota; kingdom Metazoa; phylum Chordata; class Actinopteri; order Atheriniformes; family Melanotaeniidae; genus Melanotaenia; species Melanotaenia boesemani. The sequence goes on from NC_055692.1 coordinate 24,870,929, forward strand.
CAACTTACATTCTTTTGTTGCACGGTCCCAGCGTGTTTCAGGCATCTTGCTGCCATCAAATTAAAGATGAAATCATATTTTCATGAAATAATAAAATGTCACACTTTCAACATTTGTTTTTATTTACAGTTTACACAGCATCTCAATGTTTTAGGAACTGGGACTGTACCATGACAAAATTTCAAATGTGAGGTTAAGGAGTGTAGTTTTATGAAAATGCGTGCTAATAATAATAATTAAAAAAAGTCTTAAATAGTGATGTTATTCAGGCTCTCTTGCAGCACTGCTTTAATAGCAATGATATTACCAGATATATGTGATTGTGAAAAACCACTGTCAGTGCTCAGTTTGTTGACACAGCCACAAATGCCAGATAGAACTCATTGTGCAAACAAAAACATGGAGTAGATAACCATCCAGGCTGTTATTTGTAATGGTACAGTTTTGAATTAGTGCACATGACATAGATAACTTGTACTTGGTAATGACATATGCAGGTTTTGTGACATGTGTTGCCCTTCAGAAAACATCCATGTCAGAAAAGGATATTTTTATATCAGCAACACAATGCTTAACCACATTCTGTGTGTATTACAACAGCATGATCTCTCCAAGGGTCTTGGTACTGAGCTGAGCTGCCTGCAGTCTGGAGATTTCACTTATCGAAATCATTTGGTGTGATTAAAATAGAAAAAAAGTGATAAACGTGCCCCTGTTTGACTTTTTTTTTTCATCAAATTCAACATCAGTATCAGCAGTATTGTATAGTTTCAAAATCTGATATGAATCTTTGTTTTTGTCTATTATGGTGTTAAGATGATTACAGTTAATCTTGAATATACTTGAGCATTTCTGTAAAAGATTCTCAAGGTTCCCAGACCTCTTTTGGGACTTGATGAAGGACAGAATAAAAGCTCAAGGATTGTTTCTCCTTGGAACTTTGTGACACATACTTCCATCCTTAAAAAAAAAAAATAATACTAATCTTGTACTTACAGAAATGACTCAGTTTAGCAGTCAGCCAAACTTGTGTGCTCACTCTCTCTAGTGCCTACACAAGTTTGCTTGCAGTCAGCACGTGGTTTAATGTGGCAACAGTCTCAGTTGCAGGGTGGCACAAGAGAAGTCAGGCTCTACGCATGTATCATGGTGGTGACATAGTTTTTAAAAAATGTGCAAATCCGTGGAGGGGCAGAAGGCTGACATACTTCTCTTGTGAAGAATGCATTAGCCTGTGCATCAAAGTGGATATTTGTTTTATGGTGGCAGAGCCCGACTGGGCTGAGTGAATCAAGCTCCATGAATTAATAAGACCAGTTAATGATCCACAGCAGATCTTTCTTGTTCCAGCTGCTCCATCAGTCCATACAGTCCCCACCCTGCCTGTGTGTGTGGGAGACAAAAAGGGCCTTATACAATTACTAAACAATGTTTCTTTGAATTAATAGCTGAAGCACGACTTTCTGAGCAACTTCATCAGTGTCTCTATAAATGTAGCCATGTGAGACTGACTCAACAGTTGAGGTAAGATTTGTTGCTGTGTACTCACTAAGACATGTCGCAGGTTGTTGTGAGTCCATTACTGGTTAAATCCTTTACCGGTGTGAATCATTAGAGGTTTTGTATTACAGGGACCATTGCCAAAAGCTATGCCGATCCCTGTATGCTGGATGTAACTTGTGCTTCTCACTCGTGTGTTTGTATGGCAGAATGCAGTATACACAGAAGCTCACTTTAGGTCACATACTAGCAACAGTGCGAGAATGCGAATGGAGCAAATAAAGACTGTTTATTCCTGTTTGTTTATGCAAGTGCATCTCAAGTCAGAGCTGAAGTGAGAGGCAAGCATCTTCTGTACAAACGCTCCCAACTACGCATAACACTAAGGCCCAGTTTACACTGCAGTCTGAGGCTTGTTTATACCAGCATCCTCACACTTCCCAAATCAGTAAAACAGTGCGAGCGGCAGCTAAGCATAGAATAAAATCTATTGATATGTCTGGACTATGAGCAGTAGATCGGGTTTTCTGTCAACCTTGCGTTGCTCTTTGGCGCTGTTGTGTTCGAAATGACTGTTCTAACAGTTTGTCAGATTCTGTAAATGCATGTTACTGGTTTCTAAGATTACACCGACATTAAAACCAGCTGGAAGTTAGTGAAAACTTTCAGATCTGAGGAGATTTATGAGCGGTGTGCTTTTGTATGTTAACCACAAAGTGTAGAAGCAACACATTTTGATTTCCAATGGGGGGGGCTAAGCAGCTCTAACCATATCGAACCATCTAGGTAAGTGACCACTGTCTTACATAAAGCTAAATGGTATTACACACTATCTGTTTGATGCAGCCCATAAGCTATTTAATCAAATTGATTGTTACATAACAAACTGAGTGGGCTACTGCCATCCGAGCTCCATCTTCCTGTGGAGCTCCTCTCCGGTCTCTGCGGAAGATTCTTTATGGATGATGAGTATGCGGTGAAATAAAAACACCCCAGTCTCCAACATGGTCATCTGAGTTTCATCTGACTGTTACAGATCTGTTCACCGTGACGGAGCATCAGGAAGTGCAGATGTGCTGATTTTAAATGCTCTCATGTCTCTGTGGTGTTTGTCAGTCCAGGAAATTAGGGTTCAGCAGATCAGAAAGACCAAAGTTATTCAGTCCTGACGTGGAACTTTTTTTTTCTTATGTTTTTTTGTGAGAATTGGTTTGGTCATGGGCCCTTGGTGTTGCAGCTGACATATAGTTAGAATGAGGTTAAATTCCTGGGTATAGTGTAGATTTATGTGTGTGTTAGCAGACGAGGGGTGTGGGGGTGAATTCCTTTGTTTAAATGTAACCTGAACTTGGCCACTGTGACGCAAGCAACATCAGTGCAGTAGACCCTAAGCTCAATATGTGTGTGTGTCAGTCAGGGAGAGCGGCACTGTCTGCCTGCCATCCCATTCACAACTCAGGCTGGCAGTAGTCGTAGATTCCAGGCCAGGCAAGCGAACGTCATCAGCTGTTGAAGTGAATGAGAGTAAGGGGGAAAAACTGCATTGTTGCATCCAGATACCTTTTTTGAATTTCGGTAATAGAGCTGGGGTATTTAGTTTGGGCGACTTTACTGGATTCCAGTCCTCTGCTTGTGGGCTTTCTCATTCAGTCTGTTGTGTTTTGGGGGTTGTTACATGAGTTAAAATCTAGCTGTTTACAAAAGAATAAAATAAATTAAAAAATACATTTTTGCTGAGATACTTCAGCAGGGCCAATTGATTAAAACTGTAAGACTCGGGTTGCCATTGAACAAATGATTAAAATAGAAAATCTTCTGTTGAGTGTTTAGAAATGCAAGCATTTGTTAGCTTTAACTCTAGTGTTATGACATGTCTCGCATAATAGTTTATGACTGAGTTTACAGGTTGTCAAGATCAAGTATTATTTGGCTGCTGTTGGCTGTGGGTCAGCTTTGTGTGCAAAAGCCAAAATGGGAAAATCCAAAGAAAAGACCTTTCAGGAATACCACCTAAAGCACCCTTCAAAGTAATCTAAGACCAAAAAAAATTTAACCAAGACCCTGATCCTAGAATAAATTCTGCTGAAGCCAGTCCTGTTGTATTTTCTGATAAGTGCTAATGTAATAAACCAATGGATTAGTTACACCCAAGGAGGTATGCATAACATAACAGACATGACGTATTTGTCCATGCATGTAATTTCTGTGTGGCCAGAACAGTATCTTTGAGCTACTGCAGATTTGTTGCTTCATCATGTGAGGCCGTGGCAAGTCTTAGCAAGCCGAGGAAGCAGCCGTCATTACAAGTGACACACTTTTAGGTAAATGTGCTGGGTCACCTGTCAACAAACTTTAGCAGTCAAACACACAGTACTGATCTTTGCTGCGTCGTCTCATCATCCACGTGTGAGCTAATGATAACTACAAGCATGAATAATGTTCAGTAGATTCTTTGTCTTTGTTCTCACACACAACTTTCTCTACAACTTCCACACAAAGAAAAACACTTGCCTGGGAGGTCTTGTCTCTCAAGATTTCTCTGAAAGGAGGTTGTCATTAAATAATTCTGTCAGCTTTTACTGGGCAGAGAGCTCTAATAGTTTGAAGTGTAATGTACGACAGAGGGAAGCAAGTCTGTAGCTTCCTCAACAGCTTCTTCTAAAAAGAAAGTGGCAAAGGATAAAAAACAAATTTCCTGAATCACATGTCTTGTTATTTAGTTTTCTCCAAGGGCATTCACTTTGATTATAATTACAGGCATGCTTCAAAGCACTCAACACCTATCTCACCCAAGATATGACCCCTGTGGGAAGTCAGGGTTAGTTAGGGTTCTGTAATTTTTTTTTTTAATCCTACTAATGTCCAGCTTTTCAGCTACTGAGGAGAATGCTGTGAGATTTGGAATCAACTTTTATTGTTGTTATTGTGTTATAACATATAATAACTCTCAGATTTGTAAATAGTTTAATTAGTTGATTCATCAACTTTTATTGAAATTAGTGTATATTGCAAACTTGGCATTTTTTGTGAGCAAAATGGTTGCATACCCATAGATGGCATCTTGTTAGTAAATACTGTTTGGAACGTTTTAGATATTTATCTATTAGTGACCCAAAGTACTGTATTTTGCATATATTATATCCAATAAATATATGGGGGTGGGGGTCTGGAAAACCAGGGTTTGAGTCCCCGGAATGCCAACAAATGCGAGCCATTTCGAACTATTTCACCCAATCGAGATGGCCCACTCACATATGCAGACATGAAATGCAAAGGCTTTTTTTTTTTTTAATTTACTCATTTACAAACACTAAGACTTAAATGAGATTTATATGCCAGAAAACCAAAGAAAGCACTGCATGGGCTCCACGCTACTTTATTGCACCAATAAAGTCAAAACAGGTGGAGCCCTGTTGTGGGCGAGCCATTTTTGGTTTTCTGTTGCTCTTCTCATGTTTGACCCAACACCTGCCAACTCGTTTAGTATAGATGGGGTGTTTTATCTTAACTTAAATGTAACCTAAGTCACATTTAATCTCGCATTTACAATATAAGAGGTTGTTTTTTTCAAGGATTGTAACAGGAGTGACAGCATAGTTAAAGAAATAAAATCTCAGGTAATTATATGAAACAGATTTTTGCATCTAAATTTAGCTGGAAATTAGAATCAGTATTACTTGAATTAATTCTTTATTATTATTACTATTTTATAAAAAAAATTTGAGGCAAATCCACCAGAACTGAGAAGTCACGACCTCAACCAGTTTTATATGCAGTGGTATGAAGTAAAAAAGAAGCAGAGATACCCACTAATTCATCGACAACATGCCACAAGGCTCGCTGTGTTTTGAGTGGGAGTGTGACTCATTTTTTCTTGAGTGGAAAAATTCAACTCTCTGGCTCCTACTATCTCTATTGTTACTGCTGCCTCTACCCACACATACAGTATACGTAACTCAGCTGGATGCAACAAGTTCACGCCTGTTCTCTGGGGGTTGACAAGTGGAATTCTGGGAAATATAGGAGATAATTATCTAAAGTAGAAGTAAACAGGGTGGACTGAGGGACAATGAATGCAGAAAATGTTAAAATTAAACAGCTTGTTGTTAGACTACTCTAGGAACGCTCCAAGCACATATAATACTATTTTTTTTCTCATAGTAAGGCAAGCAGGTGAATACTTATGCAGCACTTTAGTGTGTCTGATTTCCTGGGCTCCTCACTGCTGCCATATCTTCTTAATGGAACATCCTATGAATATTTGATGTACATTAATCAAAAAATCAATACTGCCAGATTTGAACCTCCTCTTCCAGTGTTAGGTGCTGTGTGAGCTAAATGCAAAAGTCTGCACGAGGTCTGACAATGGAGATTTGCTATATTTATATATATATATTACAGCAATTCAGTTTAAATAACTGCAACGCTTTTAGAGGAAGGAAATAGTAGCATATATGGCTATAGTACCTTGTGGGACACTATAGATTATTTATAGCCAAGAGATTCTTCACAGTACATTCTAAAAGAAAAATAGACCACTTTATGGCATCCAACATAGTAAACATACTGTAAATTTTTTTACTTGGTGTTTAGTTTTAGGTTTGAACAACATTAGGAAAAGAAAAAGCAATGCTGCTGAGTTGCTTTAGAAAACAATAAAATGGGGTTAAAGCTGAAATAGCAGCTTTCATAATGCGTTTCAACTTTCAGCTCAGCTAAGGACTCTCTGGACTATTTATTATTAATTTTTTTTTTTATTTTTTTTGGAAGGGTGTCTCTATTGCAGGGACAAAACAAAATGGAATGTCAACATCAGGAGAAGATGAGCAACAAAAATCTTTATGAAGCGTGTCTGTAAGGAAAAATAAGGAAGATGGCAGCTGAGTAGGACACTTAATCATTTTAACCTTACTTTCGGAAATAGTTTGTGTGTGTGAGAGAGAGAAAGAGCACGCCCACTAATATCGGTCAGCATACAATGTACCACGTGCCCCATCAGGTTAATAAGTCAGCTCTCTTGTTTTCATTGCAAGCACTTTCCTAAGTGTTTGCTCACTTGTGATGTAACTGCAGAGTTCCACTCCAGACAAAATGAAGATACGCCTTCAGAGAGTTGCTGGATTACAGTGCCATAGTTTTACGCCTTTCAAAAAATCCATAAATATGAACAAACACCATAACACCTTGTTGAAAGCAAAGAACTGCCTGTTATAGCTATAGCCTTATGTGAACTATGCTCTATTTTCTTGGACTTTTATGGATGGGCAAACAGCATGTATTACCCAGCTGTGTGTGGCCCTTTGATCGTACAACCCTGGTGTGTTATATAATTTCAGTCTATTCAATGTTTCCCCTCCTTACATTCCATATTTAGTATATTTATAGAGCAGGAAACCTGTGGCACCTGAATGTTCCCATACAGGAAATGTACCCTCCATCTGCATGTTTTTGTGAAATTTCTGCCGCTGCATTTGAGTATCTTCCTGCACATGGCTGTTCGCTTCTGAACTCATATTTAGTGATAAAGCTGCTCCAGCCACAACTGTCACAGCTCTCCAGCTCTGAGGTCATGGACTGGTTTGACCACCTCACTTTGTAACAACACATTGCTGCTACTGCCCTTGAGCACTGCACTATTTATAGCAGCAATGTTTGCAAAGATATAGAGACAGGAAAATGGGCACAGTTGTGTAGTTTTCTCAAAGCTTTGTGCAAGTTGCACATTCGAGGGCGATATGCTACATGATGAAAATCAGTTTTACACACAAGTGTGTTTTAATGCTAAGTACAACCACATTGTTATAGTCAAGTTGGATTGGGTTGTTGTCATTGTAGCCTTTTAAAGTGGTGGGACACAGCTAGCATCAATACAGCTGATAAGATCTCTCTTTTATTGTTTATGACTAATTTTGAGTTTATGACCCCTCATCAAGTGGATTAACATGTGAGCCTCCTGCAGCAGCAGCCAAAAGAATAGTTTACTGTAAATTAAGGTAAACATACATCATAGATGTTAGCGCGTGTCTGCGGATGCTGCAGGTGGATCATCCTCTCTTATTATAGCCATAATGAAGACTTCGTGGACGAAGAGGCTCGTCGAGGATGGTAATAATGAGATGGCTGGACAAAGGCACCAACATGACATCATGCTGGAAAAGGTCAACAAAGACTGTCTTCCTGCTATAGTCCTCCCCTTCTGCTCAGGTCTGGCCAACATTTCCTCCAGCTTCCTGTGGCACACAGACTACGCACACTTGCTACAGGCTTGAGCTCAAACTCTTCAATTAGCAGTTTTGACATTAACATGGGAGCAGGGGACTAAGATACTGCTCATTTAGTTTTAAATAACTAAACTTTTGTTTTTGCATTACCTGCTCAGACCTCAGACCTCTTCTATCCAATTGACAGATGGATATCTAGCGCTTTGTCATCAAGATTTGTCTCACGATAAAGCAAAACCCGACACTTATATGTGACACTCTGACAAGCAGAAACAGGATGTTGCTGAGTGCCAATACAAATGTCTGTCCTATATAATCTGCATGTTGTGTATTTGCAACTCTTGTTTTTGCATTTGCAAGAGCACTGGTCTTCATATGCAGCACTCATGCAAATAAATGCCAGGTACTTAACAATTGGACATTGTGGGAGAGAAGAAGAAGATTTTGAGAGAATAAAGACATTTGAATCAGTGTCTGGTGCTGGTAGGCCTCACTGTGTCGATACTTTGCTACCACAGCATGACTCAACTGCAAGGGCGACATTTAACAGCTTAGAAGGTGATGTGAGAATAAGTAAGAGTTGGATAATCAGAAAGAGATAATTATTTGTTTCTGAACAAGGAGGGTCAACACAGTCAGGAGAGGAGTGAAGAGTAACAGAAATCTACCAAAATCTTTCTTACTTTTTGCACAGCGTAGGTGTAAAGAACAGCTCATAAAGTATTTACAGCACTCTTCTCTGCCAGTGTCAGTACTCTCACATCCTATCCTGCTGTAGATGTTCTGTCATATTGTAAGCTAGTTGCATAGCATGGCTTTCAGGATGTGGTTTACAATGGTTGTCCGCAGCAGATAAGCTTCACGTTTGAGGTGAAACTGTTAGGGATTGTGTGTGGTTGCTTGCGTATTAGAGCATTTATCTGTAAACTGGTTAACAGCTCAGATTAGTATGTGTCAACACTTTATAAATTTAACCTCACAACTAAGCAGTGATGTTTTTAAACGTGTAGATGGATGGGCCCTGCAGGACTGCCCGTGTTGGTTAAATCGAGCATGAGGACATTACTAGAGAGAGGTCACAGTAAAGACATAGTGTGTGTGCACAAACACACAGATGTTTGGGATGCCGGTAACCCCCTGGTGTTTTGCCAGATGGATGTCATTCCCTCTCTGACCTTATTTTTTGCTACACTTGACATGCCTTGATGATGTCAGAACTGCTTAGCAGAAATATAAATAAAGGGCGGTGACCACACTGCCCGCATGGAACAAATTAGACTGACAAGTTCCTGTGTGCAGCAAATCCACAGAGCAGTGCATATTTCAGCTCATGTGTAAGTGACAGAACATGTAAGAGGTAAAAACTGTGTAATAAAGAAAAATATAAACGGAACACCAAGTAGAAGCTAGTTTATGGACAAAATTTGTGACCACATTCATACTTTTAATAGCTTAGTTAAACAAGAACCCCCTGTTATTGAAACCGGACAAACATCTGGAACTAAGAGGGAGTTTTTCTTGTCTTTTCAAACTAGTTTAAAAATTTTAGTGCTTCCTTTTCTGTTGATATAACTAATCCTTTTGTAAACGTCCCTCAAGAGCTAATTTCTCATTTCCTGCCAGAATATTTTCCCTTTCATCAAGCACATACGCAGCAGCCATGCATTATTCACAAAATACATTATTGGAGATCCTTTCACCTCATAACAGTTGTGTTTTTGTGAAGCAACAGTTGTGAGACACTAAGACCAAACAGGAAATATCTCGTTACTTACCTGATGACCAAGTCTGTAATATAGAGATTATATTATGAATGTGCATAATATTTACATGTTTTGGAGATTAAAGGGGTTTGTCTGCATATGCTTTACACCTAATTCCTCCTGGAATAAAGTCTAGAGTTTTTAAGTGAATGTGCTGACAGCAGTACTGGCAAGAGACTGCAAAGCAGTGAGGTTCACCCAGATAAAAAGCTATATTTAGTAAAATGAGGTTCTTTAATTGAATGTCCTCGTACATTATGCTGCACATATGAAATGATCATGGATAGCAATGGTTTACTGGGATGAAGGTTGCGATATATAACAGGAGTCATGAGAAAAACTTGAGAGCTAAGAATGAAGAAAATCACTGTTCCTGAAATGCAGATTTGTTACACTGCAACACAAGCGATCAGAGGGGAGCACCAAGGGTGAACTTTAGAGAACGCCAAACATTGTTAAAATGTCCATTTTTCTTTAGCAATTCTTATTTAATTCAGATTTATGCTAATTTTGTTTTAGTTTATCTCTTCAAAATAAATCCATCAGTTGAGGTATTGATCACTTAGAGTCAGCACTCATTAAAATGGGCTTGACAGCAGTGACACGCATCTGAGCCACATATGAGTAATTTAAGTAATGTCAAAAGTTATGTCCACAGCTAACTTCAATTTTTAAAACATTTTGAAAACATTTTATTTACTTGAAAAAATTATATTAATTATACCTCCTCTGCTAAAGAATGTTCCTCCCCACACACAGTGTTAACTGTCCCAAAGATACACAAGACTCAAATTGTACTGATATAAATGAGAGAAGATAAATGACTGAATAATTTCAATCACCCTGATACTAAATATTAATTAATACACTCTCCTATGTGTACGCTACATAATCCTTGCTGTGTCATGTTTTTGGGCAGTGCGTCAGGCTATGCACACAAATGAATCCACAGCAGTTTCTGCTATGCAGTCTGGAGCAGAATCAGATTGCTTCAAAGAGAAGGGTCAAACTAAATTCAGTATTACTTTAGCTGCTTAAAAGGTACAAAGTCAGCTTACACTATTGGATTATACTCCCTTCTGATAAATTAAAGAGGATATTTTCATCCCAAATGAAAATAAAATAGTTGCATTATGTGTGTATACATATATATATATATATATATACTTTTTTTTATAAGGAAAACTAATACGTGTTTGCATACCCTTCTGTACCCGCCATTACTGCTATACAGGTGAAGAGGCCTCTGGCTGAAGACACTCCATTGTTTAGGAGTGTAAAGTTTGTCCATTATGTTGAGAAGTTCATGCGCTGGAATCAATCTTTTTGCATTATTATTTCGCTTCTTTTTAATTTGAGGCTGCAACATAATATAATGGCAACATATTGTTGAGGTCATATTAAAATCCTTGACTGGGGTACAGGATTAACTGTAGAGGTGTGAAAGAGAAGATTGTCGAGGGAGGATGTGAGACCTGTGTGAATGGAGGCAGAATACTGAGCCTTGATTTGAATTTAATTATTTCCGTCAATCATATACTTTGTCTTTAAAGATCAAGATCGAGAGCATTGAGGTTAAGATACATTCTCATTTTTCACCAGGTCTTTTACTTTGTTGCTGCCTTGTTTTGGCTGAACTGAAGCCCTAACTCGCCACAGTTTGCTATTACTCGTGACTATATGCAGACATAACTGTAGCTTCATAAGCAAAGACCCAAATTTAGGTCAATCACTGATCTGTGATTTTCTGTTTACATGATCCAGAGAGCTGTACACAGCAAACAACCCTGAAACACAGAGGGTCCATGGGTCCGAAGCAGCCAATTACGCTAGCAACTTGGTCACCATGATGTGGAGATAACAAAAAAAATAAATAACCAAATAAAAATTCAATAGTCTTAAAGGGAAAAAATGTTGACTGGTGACTCCAGGAGAGATGAGTTACAAGGAGCTGGAATGAGCAGATGAGGAGGAAAAGAAGATGAAAAATAAATAGGTTTAGAGATCAGGGAGGGGGGAAAGAAAACAGGACACAGACAGAAAAAGGAGGAACTGCATTATTTGTAGTTGTCTCAGCATTGTGTAGAATTTGAATGCAAGGGTGGAGCACAAATGTTTGGTACAATTATCTGACATGAAGTTGACCCTTTACAGGAAATATGTGCCATTTGGTGGACGCTTTTTATCCCCAAGAGCTTTACGGTATCACCAGTACATTCATTTTTAGCTTTAGTGACCTTTTCCATTCACTGTTCTCTTTGGCAGACGTCATATTTCTATTAAAAGAAATTAAAATACTGTACCACGCAAGAAAGTATGTTGACGTTTTGTTACGCAGAATACCTTTACACATTAACTGTTTTTCAGAGGACAACTGTTGCTTAAATAAGGAAGTGTGCCAGTTTATAGCTTGTTTGGTCTACTGTAATGTCGATGAGGAGCAGGTGCTGGAAGTTAATGATTGTCTTGGGATATTTTTACTTCAGTTATTATTAGATAGATATTGTTATTGCACTGTGGCGGTACAACAAAATTGAGGATGCATTCTTGTTTTTTGGAATTTGGTTGTCTGTGGCAACATGGCACCATTCTGTGTACTTAAATTTTTGTGACGTTGGGTGTGGTTTTTTTCTTCAAAAAATGACTCAACTTGAGGTTGTAGTGAGGGTCCCTGAAATCTTGTAAATTTTGTTGTGAGCCAGACTTACAAGGAATAGATATAAACTTAAGTTAAGGCTACTTTTGTCTACCTCTGAATTAATCAAATGGCAATTATATAGATAGATAGATAGATAGATAGATAGATAGATAGATAGATAGATAGATAGATAGATAGATAGATAGATAGATAGATAGATAGATAGATAGATAGATAGATAGATAGATAGATAGATAGATAGATAGATAGATAGATTGTTTCTTCATCGTCTGTCTAAAATCAAACCAAAACAAGTTGGGTAGATTTTTTTTTTATTCAAGTTTAAGTGTGTGCTAAAGAGTATCGCAATGTTGTATCTGAGATTAACACATTTCATACAGCAACGAATAAAAAGAGATGAGTACATAATGCAGCAGGATTGGTGGGAAAACTGCTAAAGCTCTCACTCAAAGGCTCCAGCATGACGTAGTCTGTCTCACATTCCTGGGTTATTACTTAAAGATGTCTGCTTGTCATTGCTTCCCCTGATCTCAAAGCCTCTCACACTGGGCGAGCTGCTCGCAGCAAATTTCCACTACCCAGAGCAGTTAAAGGAAATCCCTGTAAGTTCATTGCAGCAGTCATAGCATATGAGGAAAAACAAAAACCAAGATGAGCATGATGTAAAACATGATGTAGACCGCAGTGAGGTAAAAAGAGATGGGAAAACAGTTAAATAAGCGCTCAAGATTGGGTTTACTTCTGTCTGGTTGATAGTTTAAGAAGCAGAGGTTATTTTGCTTTGGTTTATGGAAATGCGGAAGCAGGGAAAGAGAAAAAGCCAAGATATTTACTTTTGGTATCTAAGGGTTGTTGATGATTATGATTCCAGTCTGGCAGTTCCCAGGTTCTGATGGGAACTGAGTTGGTCAGAATAGGCTTTCTGTCTGAGTGAACTCAAGCACACACTCACACACATTAAACACACACCCTTCCACTTTCAGAAAAGCTACTGAGTGAGGAAGAAAGTCAGTGGAGAGTGGAGAGATTTACTGAGGAAGTGAGACGTAATCTATGAATTATACTGTATATACATGCTGAGACTATGATTTCATTCAGAAGAGAGCCCACACACAACCCCTCCTCTTTCTCCCACTTCTTTTAGGGATTAGGCCTTCAGTGGCTTCACACTGATGAAAATAAACTTTGACAACTTTATGAAATCCTGTCTTTCTAATGTTTTGACCTCTGTTTTTCTACGTCACCACAGGTGGAGGAGGAAAGAGGAAAGGAAGGAGCAAAAAATGGAAAGAAATCCTTCGTTTTCCCCATATAAGCCAGTGTGCTGAATTAGGAAAAACTATTGGTACGTTTTGTTTGTGTGCTCTCCACTTCTGATGCTGGTTTATCCGTCTGTTGGTGTTTCCAAACTCTGTGCATTAAATGTGTTTTTTTTATTATTATTATTATTATTATTTCTGTAGAGAGGGATTATGTCAGCATCTGTGAGAAACAGCCCATTGGACGGCTTCTTTTCCGTCTGTACTGTGAGACCAGATCCAACCTACAACGATGCATCCAGCTTTTGGACGCAATGGTACAAGCACACACATGCAAACACAGTGAGCCTCTTTTACCAGAAGTTTGCCATTAAAAATCTCCTGACCACTGGGAAAGGTGGGGATCTATTTTGAATTCAGTTGGATGCTACCTATATTTAGCAGTATTAACCCCATTGTTGTTGTAATCTCTGCTACATTATTTTTACTCTCTATTTACTCTGGCTCAGGAGCATCAACCCAATTGTTGTTAAAATGGTCACATATAATAGGACAGCATATGAATATTGTCTTCTCTTGATTTAGTTTAGAGAAGATGAGACTTAAGTAACTCAAACCAATATGCATGTTGGCAATAAATCAGTCTAACATTCATGGCTTGCATAAGGTTTGTATAATGTAACATTTCCTTCTGCCTGTTAATACAAAAAATATTCTTGAGACAGAGGCAGTTCACATATTTGTATTTTGGGCATTCACTTCCCATTAAAGTGAGTCAGCCACCTCTTTTTGAATTCTCAACTGTAAAGTTCATCTGCAATAAAGTGCACTGTAAAACTATCTCATGGGGCTCTAAACATATTGTACAGCGGCTCTTCTGTGTTTTAAAGTCAAATAATAATGTCTGTTTCTATAAGTTGACCAGTTTTCCTTTAAACATAAAGTCCAACATCATTTCAAAATACGTTAGTAGAAATAAGCTGGAAAATAATGATGAGAAACCAGAATTTAATGACTTTGTACTTGCTTATGACTCTATAAATCTTGTGTTGTAAATTGCATTTTTATTGTAAACTGCACATGATCAACTCTTTAATGAACGGCCAGGTGTGTTATCACTGTAGCAGGAAAAGCTGTGCTCTGCCATGAATGAATGTTGCTCTGTAAACACACAACTGTCTACCATTTCTGTGTACTCACTCTGATTGCATCGTAGCCTGTAAACACGCTGGTGCTGGCTGGGTAATGCAGCCAGAGGGACAATTTAACTGAGTAGTGATTATTCAAACAGTCAGATCCCTTAACCGTTCACCCAGCTTGTTGCCCCCTCCTCCACCCCGTCTCTCTCCCTGTCTGCGTCTAGACAAAATACCTCCCACATGACACATTTAAGTCTTTATCTATCTGTGCCCAGAATATCTTTGTGGGCATGTGACAGGACAGAAAGGACAGCATTGTTTCCCAATCCTAACACACCCCCCTTACTCTGGCCTCTTTTAACCACCCACTCCTAAAAGTGACCACCTCTGCAAGAGGGAACCCACTTACGTCCCAAATGCATGCTGCAGCTAATTCTACCGTCCAGTCCATGGTGAGAAACTCTAATGCCACGCTTACTGCTGAGCATTGTACTCACCACGTAGTAAGCCAGGTCTAAGTGTGATTACAGCCGGGCAGATGCTTGTTTTTCAAGTGATCGAATAAAATGTGAACCCTGCACAGTTGTGAGGTTTAACTGACAGATTTATTGTATAATCTAGTCATTTCAGAAAATGTATTAATTAGTCAGCAGTTTATAAGAACTGAGGAGGAGTGTGTTTACAGCACACCAGTTCAGGAGAAAGAGGGAGTGTGTGTGTGTGTGTGTGTGTGTGTGTGTGTGTGTGTGTGTGTGTGTGTGTGTGTGTGTGTGTGTGTGTGTGTAATGGTGTGTAATGGTGTGTGGAGCAGAGGAAGGATTGCATCTCAGGAGTTCCAGTGGTTGATCTTTTATCATGATGGGGTGATAATATATCTGTGCTTTTGAACATCTCTACTACCAAAAAGCAAAAGGCTAAAGGCACCCCCTACCCCATCCGAGCAAAGAGATAGAAGTCAGACAACTCTTGTACTCATGGTGGGAGTTCATGTGTGTGGGTTTATGATAGCATCTCTGTGTGTGTGTGTAAAGTCTCTGGAACTTCCGATAACAAAACCTCAGTTAATTAACACTTGGCAGCAATCACAATTTACTCTTTCTCTCTATTTCGCTCTTTTTTCAGTCACTTTCTTCAAACAATGTATACGGCATATTTGTGATTGTTCTTTTTTTCTTTTCTTTTACTTTGTTCTGAAGTGTCAGTGACGCTGTAGCTTTATAAAGCCCATTTTTCCTTAAGCTCTGGGCTTAAGTGTGCATGTACTGTATATATATATATGTGAATGTGTGTGTGTGTGTTTTGTAGTGGAAAGCTGGTGACGCTAGAGTGACACACTGTGACACTCCAGGACCTCAAGGAATCCCACCGTGTTTACTGTGTGGTTGCCAAGTAACGCAGGACCATGCTGGAAAAAGCCCACTAATAGAAAGAGTAGGGCCACCATGCAGCATGGGACGCCATGTTGCTTCCCCGCTGCTTGAGAAGTTAAAAGAGTTGGCTATGAAACGCGTCAGAGCGCTTTTCATGTCACTGCCTTTGTGAAATGTTCACGGTGCAATGGCACAATGTGTCAGCGGCCACATATGTTGAGCGCTGAGCGCAGAGCAGCATATGTTTATGTGTGAGTGACGGCAGAGCAGAGAGATGCAGAGTGAGAGGGTTGTGAAGCGGCCTCGTCATGACCATGCAGCAGCTGCTTCATCATTTCAATTTAAAACATGAATAAATGGTTTTTCGAATACTAGAGAGGGAGAATTCAATTTTTGTGTTTTGTTTTGTGTTTTTTTTAATTCACCAAGAAAAAGCACAGAGGAAGAAAAGCTGAGCATCCGGCCTCCTGGCCCAAGTCCTATATCATCAGCTGTGTAATTTAAGAGGATATTCTTTTTAGTAACATCTAATTTATCTCAGCTTACTTCTTCTGGTTGGATGGGCATAAAACACTTGAACTATGTTTAATCTCATGGTTTTGTTTTGTTTTTTTCCACTAAGAGTCTTTTAAGGGGGAATGTTTCCTTATTTTAACCAAATCATTAATCAAATTCTGCAATTCAGAGCTCAGTATTATGGACTTAACTTGACTGGAAAAGGCGTTTTTTTTTTTTTTTATTACAGTTAATCTGATCTTCAGCTGTTATTGTTAAAGAAAATGCAAATAAAATAATAATTATGGTCTGGTTAGCTTTGCATCCAAAGTTCAGAAAACACACAACACAAACTATTTCACTGAATGATTCATATCTGATCTGGTAGATCTAGTAAATAATTAATCACGCAATAATCTTGCTATGATAAAAGGGAGCTTTTAAAGAAAGAGGCACTATATTATGAACATTAAAAGCCATGGACTAAAGTTAAAGTTTATGATCCACTGATGTTGATAATGGAATGTAATACAGATCATGCACAGGAGCTCATGGAGCTTTTTTTATTTTTATTTAGGAAGATTATGAGGTGACACCTGATGAAAAAAGAAAAAGTAGAGGGGACCAGATCATCAAGACATTTCTCTCTAAACAAGTAAGTATGTTTATCTGATACATTTCATCATCCTCTGAGCCCTCTTTATCTTACATCTGTATGTGAAAGCAAAACTATTTATCCTGTTTACTGATAATGTTATAAACTTGCAAATTATATCTACGTTTGCAGTCAATGCAACAAATGTATTACACATTTTTGCAAAGTGAACACACAAAATTTACTGTGGGTACTGTGCTGATAACCCAAAGTGTATGTTATATGTATCTCTCCTTCGGTTGGATCAGTGCATATAATAAACAGTGATGTATTTGTGCATGTGTGCACACTTCTGACTGTGTGTTTACATGTGTTAATGTAGTCACCTCAGCGAGTAGACATAGCGGAGGCTTTTGCTGAGCAATGCAGAGAGAACCTCGAGCTCAGTCCTTGTAAGGAGATCTTCAGCAGCTGTCGCAAGTGAGCATCTGATTCCTTCACTTTCACCTGCCTACTGCCATCTTACCTTTTTTTTCTTACTTTGCAACCATATTCTTTCTCCATGATGTAGATTTTTCTTTTTCTTCAAGCGTTTGATTAAGTTGACTGTGTTGTGTGTTGGACCAGGGCTGTCCATGACTACCTGAGTGGAGCTCCATTTGCAGACTACCAGAACAGCATGTACTTTGACCGTTTTCTGCAATGGAAGATGCTGGAGAGGTTGGTTAGGTTTTCTTTGTCTCAATCCACGCCATAAAAATAAAATACAGCTGCAGGTAAATCACAGATAAATCAAAATATTGCACCTTTTAAATTGTTATATACTGTCACATATATTTGAAGCTTAAAGAAGAGAACAGCTGCTAGATGAAACGAAAAAGGTCTAGAGAGAATCACATTTGTAGACAGGAAAATATTTTATACACAATCCGGAAGGCTTTCAAAGCAGCCTTGATTGTATCTGTCTGTAAAGTGAAATTACGTACAAGAGACCCCACCCTCTCTGCAGGAAACAGACTCAGGATGATATTGAATTCTGCAGATAATATCTCTGTCTTGATCAATACCACATAAGCATCTATTAATGGATTTTGCTGTGTCTGTGTTCTGTCAGGCAACCAATCACTAAAGACACCTTCAGACAGTACAGAGTTCTGGGAAAGGGGGGATTTGGAGAGGTAAGACATGCTGTGAGGACTGTAACTGTCATCTCTAAAGCATTTTGAGCTGCAATTTACCATTTTGTTTGTCTTTTCAGGTGTGTGCCTGTCAGGTCAGAGCAACAGGGAAGATGTATGCCTGCAAGAAGCTGGAGAAGAAGAGGATCAAAAAGAGAAAAGGAGAATCAATGGCTCTCAATGAGAAGCAGATTTTAGAGAAAGTCAACAGTAGATTTGTTGTAAGTAATTTAAAAAAAAAGGGAATATTTTGCTACACATGTGCTTTCGTGGTCTCATCTGCATCCATTTAGAACATTTGTCCCACTTGACATGCTTTTATGTTCTTTAAGGTGAGCTTAGCGTATGCATATGAGACCAAAGATGCTCTCTGTCTGGTGCTGACCATCATGAATGGCGGAGACCTGAAGTTTCACATCTACAACATGGGCACGCCTGGCTTTGATAAAGACAGGGTCCAGTTTTATGCTGCTCAGATCTGCTGTGGACTCGATCATTTGCACAGGGAATCCATTGTTTACAGGTAGCATGCTAAAACTATTTTAACATGAAGTTTTTTTTCTATGTTTTTGTGTAAATTGGTGATTTTGTTCCTCATATCCTTTTTTTTTTTTTTTTTTTGTAGGGATTTGAAACCAGAGAACATCCTCTTAGATGACAATGGTGAGTTTTGAAATATTAGTAGCTCAGATTTCTGGTTATTGCTGTGCACAGCATTTTGTTTGTCAAACCACACTGTTGCTTCATAATGAATTGTGTGGATGTATGACATAGCTTTGTGTGCAGTTTTTTTTAAAGACACTGTCATCTGATAATGCTGTTGTGCTGCAGGACACATTCGTATTTCTGACCTGGGCTTGGCCATCAAAGTACCAGATGGAGAACTTATAAGAGGCAGAGTTGGGACAGTAGGCTATATGGGTAAGAAATACTACATTTGACATTTCCAAAAATACATTTGCAAATTCTTGAACCAAAACAAATCTCTCCAGCTCCGGAGGTGATCAACAATGAAAAGTATGCCATGAGTCCTGATTGGTGGGGACTGGGCTGCCTCGTTTACGAGATGACCGCTGGACGATCGCCGTTTCGCGCCCGAAAAGAACGAGTAAAGCGGGAGGAAGTGGAGAGGAGAGTGCAAGAGGAAGAAGAGGAGTACAATGACAAGTTTACAGAGGATGCTAAGGCGATCTGTAGAATGGTAAAGCTTCATGGATCAATGTTTGTATAGAAAAAAAGATATAAAATGATGAACAACTGAATGATTCATCTCTGCTTCTGCCTGGCCAGCTGCTCACCAAAGACCCTAAGCAGAGGCTGGGGTGCAAGGCAGATGGAGCAGCAGGCGTCAAGGCCCACTCATTCTTCAAAAACATCAACTTCAAGAGGATGGAGGCTGGAATAGTGGAGCCTCCCTTTGTGCCTGATGTGAGTAGTTTGTGTTCCTGCATGTTTAAATCAATCCCACAGCTTAAACTTAGTATGAAGCTGGGGCCTTACCATTACTCTTTTAGTTGTTACATTAACAAACATAGTCCAAAATGGTAATTATAGGATAAAATGTCCTCTCAAGATCATCAAGTAAAATTCTGTGGTGATAAACGATCTATTAAGATAAACTTGCCTCCTCATTTGCCGCTCAACCCCATTTTTTCCATGGTCATTGCCCTCTCCCAGCCTCGGGCAGTGTACTGTAAGGATGTTTTGGACATTGAGCAGTTCTCCACGGTCAAGGGAGTAAATTTGGACCAAACTGACAACGATTTCTACTCCAAATTTGCTACAGGAAGTGTTTCCATCCCATGGCAGAATGAGGTAAGTGAATGTACTTTATGTGGTACAGATTATGTAAGTCCTGGAGTAGCTCATCTACTGGTCATCAAATGTTCTCTTCCTTTATTATTTTCTTTCTTGTTCTCACCTCTCCTTTAGATGATAGAAACTGAGTGTTTCAGAGATTTGAATGTGTTTGGGACACAAGGGACGAGACCTCCGGATCTAGACTGGAATCATCCGCCAGAGCCACCCAGACGCAGCCTGCTGGACAGGATCTTCAGGAGGCATGTAAGTGAAGGCACAGATGCTTTTGCAAACCCAGACATGCTCATTCAAATTAACCCACACAGATCTTTTCTTCTCTCTTTTAATTTACTGCAGCACCCAGAGGTGTCCATTTCCAACAGCCGTGTGCAGTCTTCCAGTGTAAATTCAGTGGACTCCATGTCCAACTCTGCCCCCTAGTGGCACAGTGACAGTGTGGGAGCCACACAAAAACACAAAGGGAAGGAGCTCGGAGGGGCTTCCCCGCTTCTGATTGGTCCACAGCTGGGGCCTGTGCAGCCGGACGGAGACAGCCTGTCTAAAATCCTAAATGGTCAGCCTATGGGGAGGGAGGGAGAGGCGGGTGGGTGGGTGGGGATGGGGGTTTTTGGGGTCCCGAGACCCTCGGCATTTGTTGTAGGAGAGTCAATGTTGCAGAGATGTTTGGAAATATTCGGACAAACCTTACTTATCCTCAGGATTGTTGGACTATAGAACAGAGCCACTGACGTTGATGGAAACAGAAAAAGGATAGAATAAAAGCTAATATTCAGGGGATCCACTGTATAATAAAGACCACCACAGGGAATTGAAGTTTGGGGGGGTCTTGGTGAATATTTTTGTTTCTTCAAAAAAAGGAGTTTCTTTTTCAGTCATTTTTAGTCTTGTTCTTTCTGGCCTGCATCTTGTACCAATATCTCTCTCATCTATCTGCAACCCTCACGTGTCACCATCTGCACAACTCATACTCTTAAATTATTCTTTCTTTGTGCTTCACCTCCTGTACCTCAGATCACTCCTAGACATTCAGAACACATCGCCTCAACAACCTCAACACATAATGTACATTGCCTTTTGTACACTCAGGCCAAAGATTGCAGTTTTAGTTTTGTGATACTGTTGTCATGTTGAATTGTTGAAGGTTTTTAGCTGTCGTGTAGAACTACAGGAGGATCAGAATGTGCGATCCCTTTTATACACTTTCTCTAGATATGAGCCTGCAGACATATCATACTGCTTAAAGCACACATACATACAGTGCATACACAGTCAGACACACACACACACACATTCAGAATTATGAGAATTGTGTTGTGTTTTCATTGCATGGACAAGTGTAAGTATGGACAGCTGTATCTCTTTCGCTTCTGCATACCTCATTCCACTGATGTTACCATCTTATACATACAGAAGTTGTCTCCCTTGGTTTACAGTGTCACTTTATATTTGACATTACGTGGAGTTTAAAAACCTAAATTAATATGCTGTACAGAGACAGATTTCTTTTTTCTTTTGTTTGTTTTGTTTAGTTTGATTTTGATTTTTTTTTTTTTGGGTTAAATTTTCTGCAATCCCCATGGAGTGGAGAGGAACACATGCACTCAGCCTGACTTACAAGTTGCACAATTTAAAATAATGTCATGCTGTTTTGTTACCAAATGAAAATGTTTTACCTCTGATCATTAAGGCACATTATTGTATTGATACTGTCACTTGCCGCTTCTTTTCTACTTCCGAAACTTAAGTGTTCTTCTTGTTCTCCCTATGCCTTTTCCATGTAAACAATATTGCTGCATAGCCATCATTGTTTCATGTACAGTTTTTATTTTTTTATTTTTATACACATATTTTGCCCGTTGACACTTACCCTTAATGTGCTCTTCAAAATGCCTCACAAATCTAAAGGGTCTTCCTCTTGTTTTGTGCCCAACTGTAATCAAGGACACAGGGTATAAGCAGCTATGTGAAAGGTTTATCTTATCTAAATCTACATCAATCAGCCCCGCTCCTTTATGTCAGCCTAGTAGGAGGAGGAAGAGGAGGAAAGGAAGACACCAGAGGATCTCCACACAAAGAAGTGACCTTCTCGCATCAAAACAGCCGTTTTAAAAGGGAGGAAGAACTCTATCTCTTCTGCTTGTTTTAAGAATGTGGTATTTTCTTCTTTGAGGTAGTAAAAGCTGTTCCATGCAGTAATTTTATTTGTCCCTACTGATCTCACACAGGCCTATTTTTTTTCTTTCTCTCTCTCTCTCTCTCTCTCTCTCTCTCTCTCTCTCTCTCTCTCTCTCTCTCTTTCTCTATCTCTCTCTCTCTCTCTCTCTCTATCTCTCTCTGTGTACTTGATATAGAAAAAAAATCTGAATCAGACTGAAGTGCCTCCTTGTTAGTATGATCTCCCAGACAATGCTCACACAGACATCAGCACTTTGTTTATTTTCTGACTTTCATGCTCTGTTTGCTTCGCTGGGGAACACAAATACACACAGACTCACACAGTTTGTTGGAAGCAAAGGGAAGGAGGAGTAGCAGGAAGGAGTGCAGGGAGTCCATGAGGGAATTTTCCTTCTTAATGTGATGTACAGCAAAGTGCTGAGTGCATGTGAAAGCCAAACCCACTGTGTCATTCAAGTCCCAATAAACTCTGTACTATAGTTTGAATACTCAACAGATTGTCTGTCTCTTTATTGCCCTGTCTACTATGTTTATGTTCTTATGTGTTCATACTTAAATATGTTCTCATACTCACAGAAATTGGCTTTATAATCTCCCTAATTAATGCTGTTCTGCATGCACATAGATGCTGCTTTGAATCTGAGATGCAGAACAAAACCACCTCATTTTTTGTTTTCTTAACGTGATATAATTTTCCATTTGTAAAATGTGACATTTGTGCAATGTTTGTTGTGTTTTGCACTATGGACTGCAAAGCTTTTATGTTTTATGTGACATCCTGCTTTAGGAGGATTATCACTCACCAAGACCGTGTCAAATTTGTAATATTTATGTCTCAGTCAGTCACTCTAATTAATGGAGACAATCACTGTGAAGTGAGTTGAAAGTTTTAGGAAAAGCATATCAGCAGTGTTTCTAACTGAAATCTGTATCAGTAATAAAAGTAATTTTATCTGAAGGACTCTTTCTTCCTTTAAAAGAAATATGCATTGAGTAATGAAACACCATTTGGCTGCTGTAATAATTCTTAGTTATGGTGTAATATGCACAAAAATGTATTGGATGGCTTATTTGAGGTTGATATTAAGTGGTTGTTTTCAGTAGTAAAAATTTTGTTAGTATTGCTGCTCTAAAGCAAAGGTTTCTTTTAAACTTAATAGAATGCTGATATATTATGACTATATTATGAAGTCATATCAGGGTGGCATTTTGCAATGAAGCTGTGGATACAATTGCAGAGACCTACCCTTTTCTGTGCAGAACAAACCTTTAACTGAATATAGTGAATGTCATTTGTAAGTGCAAGTCTAATTCAAAAGTTTTTACACCTCATTGAAAAATGAAACCTGCTAGAACACAACTCTAATAAATAATGATTCAGTTCAAAATTACTAAAAAGAGCTGTAATTTTCTAGTGACACTTATTTCACAGTAGACTCTTTGACCTTCTGATTCCAGGTACACTTGCTAGCCTTGGATCCACATTAAACAAAAGCAATTTGATGGAAGACTGAAGCTCATTAAAGCAGAATTCAGCTCTTGCCAAATCAGGCATATGACCCACTTTGGCTCCTGATTCTTTGTTAAAAAAAAAAAAAAAGCTTTACAGTACAAGCGACATGGTTGGTCTATCCACTCTGTGTGAGGGGTCAGCTAGTACTAGGCCTGCATGTTCCCATGTTAAATGAGAGAACTCAGCCTGCAGAAGGCCAGATGGACTTGAGGTTGCAGGTTAAGGTGACTTTAGCCTTACTGTAGGATTTATTAATCACTTCTTGTTTTCTCTGTTCTTGCTCCTGCACTAATCATTTCTCTCCTGACAGGTTTCTATGCCTGTGATCGCATACACTGTTGACTCTACAAGCATGTTTGACATGCAGCTCACTAAAGCAATATTACCATTAGATAGTGTTGTATTTTTCCTGGATTTAGTAAGCAAGGTTCACAAAACATGTTTTTTTTTGTTTTGTTTTTTTTTTTTCATTTTTAACCTTTCCTGTCCAGCATTATGACAGCATGGTCTGGCTGCCTTATTGTGCTGAACAAATTTACTCTGCCAGGAAAAGCCTTTTGGATATGAAGCTCCCCTTGAATCTTAAATGTTTTTCTTTATTATTATTTTAAAATATATTTTTGCTTATAACCGCTGGACCAGACCAGAGAAACAGCAGAAGGAAAAAGGTGAATAGAGGAGAAAGATGAATAGAAAAGATAGAAAAAGGGAGAACAAAACAAAAGGTTTAAAACAAACCACAGTTGCAATCAAAGCTAAACAGAGAAACAACACAGCTCGCTGCTACACCTGTAAAGAAACAGTTAAGATGTTTTCATGAGTTATTTGTCACCTAACTGAGCCTTTCGGAAAATCTTCCAGAAAGAGGGAGAATCAAAGTTCAGCCATGAAAACTTTGATAGGACCACTTTTTATGATATAATTAATGCTCTCTGCCTAATTATATTTCACATTTTGTTTTTAACAAAGTCAATTCACACAGCACAGCTCACAGCATTTTTGTTTACTTCTGTACATCCTGTTTTCAGTATTATCTCTTTCCATTATCTTTTCTGCAAGTATCAGAGCAAAGCAGTCATCAGTCTTAAAAAAAACAGAAGAAATACTGCATTTACCACATATATATAAAAAAACAGATTTGGCTCCTTTAAATGTTTTCAACAAGTACTAATTATTTAATGTCTACATGTACAAAGACAAATTATCTTGTCTCGCTTGATAACTATAACTATACTCTTCTCAACTTTTCTCACCAACTTTTTTTTGTTCTTACAGTTTTAAAGTTTTTTTTTTTCTTCCACTGGTCTTACACAAAACAAGATAAAATAGCTTCTGTTAACATCAAGAAAGCAGATAATGTATAAAGCTACGCATGATCTTATGAATGTTCTTTTTTGTCAGCAAACAAGTGAGTCAATGAGAAAGAAAGAAATGTTTATGTACACTGTTATGTACAACGTGACGCTACTCAGTTTGGGTTTGATTAGACTCCTGGAAAAACTGCTATAAACACGAATCTAGATCCAAATAATCTACTGCCAGCTGTTAAAAAGAACCCAGAGTCACAAGTCTAGAACATTCGACTTGCTGACAGGTCATTTCCACTTGTAATGACACAGGATTTTATTAAAACTCATCCGGAGATATCAATCATAATCGGGAAGAAACAAGCTAAAGTGAATGGATTTTTTTTTTTTTTTTTGCCCTCGAATTCCACAAAGTCTTTATGGTGTAATGGACCATGAAGAGATGGATGAGTCACTCAGGGTCTCTCCAGTGACATCTTTCCTGGATGCTCCCATCACTTAGGGGAGGCTGCACCTCCTTGTGTCATCCCCTGGTATGGAATGTATGAGAATGTGTGCCAAGCAGTGGGCCCGGGCACTGGATGTTATCTCACACGGTGTTTGTAAGAGTCTGAAACATGCTCGTTATGTCCACGAGGCAACCTTGGTGACATGGTCATTGGAACAGCAAGTTTATCTGTGTGTTTATCTACGTAGTGATAGCAAGATGGCCTTGTGGCCAGCCGTCTTATATATACACACATGCTTTCAGTTGTTACAGAAAGAATTACTGAAGCACTCTCTGCTACTCATTAGCAGCTCAGACAGAGATTCAAGCATTTGTGGTATACTTGCTTTTGAAGTTTTTGATTCCTCTTAAAGCTGCCAAAAACTCCTACAACAGGAAAAATGCTGCCTGCAACTTTTAAACTGTGCGCTGGCATCTCCTATCGACATATGAGAAACATGACAGGTGAGTGAGTGAATCGAGTTGGTTTATCACTCAGCAATGGTGACCTAGTTTTCTCTCTGTTTTACTTCATGCTTAAATGCACAATTTCCAAGTTGAGGTCTGCATGCAGCCTGATGAATGATGGATGAATGAAATCAGTCAAATGTTTCCTTGTTCTTTCCTTTTATGGTAGTTTCAATGCACATTTAACATCTGTGTTTTTGAGCGTTTTCTGTTTTCCTTTTCTAGGTTTGAGAAAGAATGCCATGGTGGCAATTCACCATGAGCTGAACCGACTGGCAGGTCCAGGTCCCTGTAACTGGATCAGTCAAGTCCGGCGACGAAGCTCCTTTCTCAGTGAGTTAGTTATGATTAAAATATCAGTATATTGCGTGGAAACATGTATGTCATCGCAGAAAACAATAAGAGAGCTCTGGGATTTTACCAGACATGTCTCAGTGGTATGCCACTCTGTTTTAAGGTTCTCAGATTAAGGAGGAAGAAGGCTACAATGAGGAAGAAATGTCTTATGTGAAGCAAGGTGAGGATGCACTACAAAAAGCCATCAACATTCTCAGCGAGCAGGATGGTTGGACCGTGGAGACAGTAGCTGTGAGTACAATAATGAAACATGCTGTATGGTTTATTAATAATCTGCTGAATAAGTTGCATTGATGATAATGTGTAAATGTCATATCATTCCTAAGCATTTTTCTTACTTCTGCAGGCAAATGGAGATAAAGTTTTGAGCAAAGTACTGCCTGACATTGGTAAAGTGTTCAAACTGGAAGTAGTTCTGGAGCAGCATCCTAACAACCTTTATGAAGAGCTGGTGGGAAATATGGAGCAAATGGGGGAGTGGAACCCTAATGTCAAACAGGTCAAAGTAAGAGAGCTTCATTATATATATATATGTATATATATGTATATATATAAAATTTTAAATTCACTGTTAGGTTGAATCTGAAAAACTGTTCTCAAGACTATTGAAGGCATTTTACATTTTGATGCAACAGATTCTCCAGAAGATCGGCCAGGACACAATGATAACCCATGAGGTATCTGCAGAGATGCCTGGTAATGTGGTGGGACCAAGGGACTTTGTCAGTGTCCGCTGCACCAAACGCAGAGGATCCACCTGCTTTCTGGCTGGGATGTCCACTCAGCACTCAAAAATGCCAGAGCAGAAGGGTGTAATAAGGTACTTCAGCAGAACTATAAATTTGATTGTTGTGATGATACACTACCTGTTAACAATGGGTAGATGAATGATCTTGTTAAAAATGATCATTATTTATGACTATTTCAGAGCAGAGAATGGGCCTACCTGTATAGTGATGAAGCCCTGCATTGAAGACCCAAATAAGACCAAGTTTACCTGGTTATTGAATATCGATCTAAAGGTATAAGCAATTGTCATGGCTGCATCTGTCAAGTGACACAAGAGCTGTAAATTGTAAAAAACTGTAAAAACATCATATTAATTAGTCTAACAGTGGCTTTGTCTTTGTCATATGCAGGGCTGGATACCCAAGACAATCATAAACAAAGTGCTCTCTCAGACGCAGGTGGACTTTGCCAACCACCTCAGGCACAGGATGGCAAATAATGCTTCTATGGAGATGGCTCACACCTGCTGATACTAGACGCCTCCTGAGCATTAGCACAAAGTGTTCAGCAGTGACAGAAAAGCAACCTTCATCCATTAACGTACCTAAATCTGCTTAGTAGTAAGCAGTAAGAAAATCCAAACAGTATTAAGCTTTTTCTAGAATCGTTAGGAAATTTCTACACCATTATTTAGTATTCTCGACCCAAATAACAGATCATCAAAATAGCATCACTGCCAAGAATTGTACACATTGTGTGCCCTGGCTGTTTCAGCTAAGTTAAAAGTTGCCCCAGACTGTTAGCATCAAAAGTCCATGTTTGGTCATTTTAAAACAAGAAAAGATGTCTGGACAACAAACATGTACATTATGAGCATTTTTTCTACTTATTAAAGTTAAACCCTAAATTAAAAAAATATATATATATTTATATTTATTTATTTATTTGCATGAGTAAATGACAATTTAGGAAGACTCCAGTGTCCCAAATCACAAAAAGACCTCTGAACTGTTAGGAAAAGCTACAGAAAACAACTAAGAGGAGACTGTACATCCAACCCTTAAGGGTACATAGATGTGCTACAACTATTTGCAATGAAGAGCTAATAGAGTTAATAGAAACAAAGAAACTTAAATCCTGCAATGGCCTGCAAGTGAATCTTAACAATAACAGAAACAGTTCTGTACATCCTAAAAATGTCAGCACCAATGAGAAGTGCACAATATCTTATGGACAGATTGAATTAAAGGGACTGTTGTTTTCATCCACTGAAATTCGAAGCTTTGCCTTTCATAAAGACAAAATCAAGAGCAACACTTCAGTTATCCTTCTGGATTTATAATCAACTGGCTGCTGGCAGTTACCGTATATATTTTTTTATGGTTTTATTGAAATCCCACAAAATATTCCACAAAAAGTAGAATTTACAAACCTTACATCCCCCACTGATGAGGTTCTATGCTGCAGTAATACAGGCTTAAATGACGCATTTGTCCTGATACCTCCACCTCGGCAGAAACACTGAGTACACTTACATGTAGTAAAGTGTTTCTTTTTGATAATTCTCTGGTTATTGTCCTTTCTTCTATTGTAATTTGCACTTTTCTTTCAGTTTAGTATTTATTAATATTGCATGAATGCATTGTATTACAGTGACAGTGGAGTCAGTGAATGAAAGTGTCACTGATATTTATGCTTTTTCTATGCTGTTGCTGAAGACTGTCCTTTCCTGATGGATTAGAGCTCAAATAAAATCTTAAAACAGTTGTTAGTGTTTTTCTGCACATATCCTTTGTCACAGAGACTTTAATTCTTCCATTTTGACAGAGAACAACGGCTGAAGTTGAAGGTTATTTTTTAAACTAAGACAAATGTAGATCATAAAAATATTTTCCTGCTTCTTGATGGGTTTTCTTACTGTCGGTTTGCCAAAATGAGCAGGTGTTCAGCCATTCAAATGTGCAAGGAGCACAGCGGCTAATTTCAGTGTAAGCCAGCAGTACATTCCCCAAGATCAAGTAACAGTGGATTTCTTCGCAAACAGGAAATCTGTCTTCTATTATTGCCAGCTGTATAACATTTGGTCAATTTTGTGTAGCTTTGTTCTGTCCAAAATGTTTTGTAACAGTTTTCTTGGCTGCTGTGTAGAAAACAGAGGCCAGAATTAGTAAAACTGAAGGACAGAGGTCATGATTTATTTAAGAAAAAATATGCCACACATGGTAAACTAAGTAGAGTGTTTGTTAACACACAATAGAACACTCCTGACCAACAAAACTACTAAAAATGTCTGCTTTTGTATGTGTTCACACCTACTGATGATCAGTTATGAAATGCATTTGACGGGCAGAGCTGGCTCTTAAATTCTATGGAAGCGGTGAGAGTGGACTTGGCTTTATTTTTGTTAAATGAATAATGATATTGCGTAATATGTCATCCGCTGTTGTTTATCTAAGGTTGTGTTTACCTCATTTTAAGACTTGGGAGGGTATATTTCTCAATTAGTGTAAAACTTCAGAATTAAAGAAGTTTTACTTTTTATTTCACCCTCACTATCTGTTTGATTACAGTTATGTAATTATGTCAAATAACTAAAGCATGGGGGAATTTTTTTAGATAGAATGTGAAGAGAGCTGACTGCAGTCTGGGTACTGAGGGTTAGCATTTCCATTTTTTCCAAAAACGTTTTGAAAAATCATGCAGTAGACAAATGGTTAATACTGACTTCTGCATGCTTTCTAAAAACACATTTCAGCATGGCTCCAAGTCCTGGTTCGTGTAATCTGCCTCTCTTAAAAGAATGTTCCAGATGCAAATAATTGACATCTGCTGAAAACTCCTCAATATCTGACCATAAGCAGATGTGACATGCATTACTGCCACTAAAATATGTTATTCTGTTATTTTTGTTATGAGAAGAGAGAAGAAAATTGTTGCTGGAGTGGAAAATGGAAATTCATCTAGAGCATATAAGTTGTGTAACAAGCTATCTGGCAGCCGTATCAAATCCTTGGCCCTGATGACAGCCTTGATTAATTTTTTTTCTTTCAATTTCTTTGCTTTCTCTCTTATTCTCTCCCTTTCTATTTTATTTTTTATTTATTTTTTGTTCCTAACCGATGTTTTGTATTTCATCAGGAATGAATTGAAAATACATTCTTGCACTTCATAAGGAACACGTAATACTGAACATTATATAGAGAACCAAGAAACTTGAATGACCAATGAACAAGCATGATAATGCAACATGTCAGGTGTCTATGGTGTGAAAGGTTTCCTTACTGTATCTGGCAACCTTACTGTTACCAGCCACTTCCATATTTAGTATTAAAGACCCATTCAGGAAACACTATTTTGGGATGTAGAGGGACTTTTGGGAAAGGGGACCGCTCCTCCCCAGCCTATTATGTTGCAGACAGTAACAATGACTATTTCTTCAGGATAAAGAAAAAAGCCAATTTCTGGATTTGCTGGTGTTATAAAGGCACAGTTTCTGAAAAGAAATTTTTTTCAGAATCTTCTGTTTTTTTGGTTTTAACTCCTCCCTGAGCCGCCACCTTACCGTGGTGGAGGAGTTTGATTGTCCTGATGATCCTAGTGGCTATGTTGTCGGGGGCTTTATGCCCCTGGTAGAGTCACCAATGGCGAACAGGTGTCTAGGTTAGGGACCAGACGAAGGGCAGCTCAAAACACCCCTATGATGATGATAAATCATTGACCCAGGTTTCCCTCGCCTGGACATGGGTCACCGGGGCCCCCCTCTGGAGCCAGGCCTAAAGGTGGGGCATGGAGACGAGCGCACGGGGCCGGGCCTTTGCCCATGGAGCTTGGTCGGGCTCAGAAAGGCCCCCCCTCGAGTGGGCTCACCACCTGCAGGAGGGGCCATAGGGGTTGGGTGCAGTGTTACCTGGGTGGCTGCCAGAGGTGGGGACCCTGGTGGTCTGATCCACGGGTGCAGAAGCTAGTTCTAGGGATGTAGAATGTCACCTCTCTGGCGGGGAAGGAGCTTGAGCTGGTGCGCGAGGTTGAGCAGTTCCGGCTAGATATAGTTGGACTCTCCTCAACACACATCTTGCGCTCTGGAACCACTGTCCTTGAGAGGGGCTGGAACCTCTTCCATTCTGGAGTTGCTCCCGGTGAAAGGCACCAAGCAGGTGTGGACATGCTCATTGCCCCCCGACTTGGCGCCTGTGCATTGGCGTTTACCCAGGTGGACGAAAGGGTACCCTCCCTCCGCCGTCGGGGGGGGGGGGCAGGTTCTGACTGTTGTTTGTGCTTATGCACCAAACAGCAGTTCAGAGTACCCACCCTTTTTGGAGTCCTTGGAGGGGGTATTGGACAGCACTCTTCCGGAGCACTCTTCCGGGGACTCCTTTGTTCTGCTGGGGGACTTCAATGCCCATGTGGGCAATGACAGCGAGACCTGGAGGGGCATAATTGGGAGAAATGGTCCCCCTGATCTGAATCCGAGTGGTGTTTTGTTGTTGGACCTGTCTGCTCGTCATGGATTGTCCAAAACAAACACCTTGTTCTGGCATAAGAGTGTCCACATGTGGCACCAGGACACTCTGGGCCACAGTTTGATGATCGACTTTGTAGTTGTATTGTTGGACTATCGGCCGCATGTCTTGGACACTCGGGTGAAGAGAGGGGCAGAGCGGTCAACTGATCACCATCTGATGGTGACTTGGCTCAGATGGTGGGGGAGGATGCCGGTCAGGCCTGGCAGACCCAAACGTGTTGTGAGGGTCTACTGGGAACGTCTGGCGGAGTCCCCTGTCAGAAAGAGTTTAAACTCCCATGTCCGGCAGAGCTTCAAACATGTCCTGGGTGAGGCGGGGCACATTGAGTCCGAGTGGGCTGTGTTCCGTGACTCTATTGTTGAGGCGGCCACCCGCAGCTGTGGCCGTAAGGTTGTTGGTGGCTGTCGTGGCAGCAACCCCCGAAACCCGTTGGTGGACACCAGCAGTAAGGGATGCCGTCAAGCTGAAAAAGGAGTCCAATCGAGTCTTTTTGGCCTGTGGGACTCCAGAGGCAGCTGATGGGAATTAGCAGGCTAAGCGGAACACAGCTTCGGTGGTCGCCAAGTCAAAAACTCAGGCATGGGAGGAGTTTGGAGAGGCCATGGAGAATGACATCCAGACGGCTTCGAGGAGATTCTGGTCCACCATCGGCTCAGGAGAGTAAAGCAGTGCTCCATCAACACTGTGTACAGTGAGGATGGGGGGCTGCTGACCTTGACTCAGGACATTGTGAGGTGGTGAAGGGAATACTTCAAAGACTTTCTCAATTACACCAACACGTCTTCCGATGAGGAAGCAGAGTCTGGGGACCCTGGTGTTGGCTCTCCCATCTCTTGGGATGAGGTCGCTGTGGTGGTTAAAAAGCTCCTCGGTGGCAGGGCCCTGGGGGTGGATGAGGTCCATCCAGAGTTCCTTAAGACTCTGGATGCTGTAGGGCTGTCTTGGCTGACACGCCTCTGCAGCATCGTGTGGACATCAGGGACAGTTCCCCTGGCCTGGCAGACTGGGATGGTGGTCCCCCTCTTCAAAAAGGTGGACCGGAGGGTGTGGGATCACGCTTCTCAGCCTCCCTGGTAAGGTCTATTCAGGGGTGCTGGAGAGGAGGGTCCGTCGGATAGCGGAACCTCGGATTGAGGAGGAGCAGTGTGGTTTTCATCCTGGTTGTGGAACAGTGAACCAGCTCTACACTCTCTTCAGAGTCTTGGAGGGGGCATGTGAGTTTGCTGAACCAGTCTACATGTGCTTTGTGGACTTGGAGAAGGCGTTCGACCGTGACTGAAGTATGGAGTGCCAGACCCTCTTGTACGAGCTGTCCAGTCCCTGTACGACTGGTATCAGAGCTTGGTCCGCATCACCGGCAGTAAATCAGAGTTGTTTCCAGGGAAGGACTCTGCAAAAGGTAAGGCTCTCAATTTAGCGGTCAATCTACGTTCCTACCCTCACCTATGGTCGCAAGCTGTGGGTAGTAACCAAAAGAACAAGATCGCGAATACAAGTGGCCTAAGTTTTCTCCTCAGGGTGGCTAGCTCTCCCTTAGAGATAGGATGAGAAGCTCGGTGATCCGGGAGGGGCTCAGAGTAGAGTTTCTGCTTCTCTGTATCGAGAGGAGCCAGATTAGGTGGCTCAGGCATCTGGTCAGGATCCCTCCTGGACGCCTCCCTGGTGAGGTGTTCCGGGCAGGTCCCACTGAAAAGAGGACCCGGGGAAGACCCAGGACACGCTGGATGGACTACATCTCGCAGCTGGCCTGGGAATGCCTCAGGTGTTCCCAGGCCAGAGTTGAATGACTTAGTGATGATGTGATACTTAAGCTGAGCCTCATCTTGCCACTAGTGATAACCAGAGGAGTTTAAACCACATACCAACATATTTTCATTTCAGGGTATTTATATTCTGTTTACTCCTTTATTTATTAACGTCAGCTTTGTTTTTTCTGGTGTCTCTTTTTGACAGCAATGTGGCCTTACGACACTGCTCCTTTTATTCCATCCATTTGTCTTTGTATATAACCTTTTCTTATGTAGAGCCCTTACGACTGGCAACCATTTGTTTAAAAAACTGGTCAGTTTAGTCTGTACACATGACTAGAAAACTGTCCCATTTTCACAGCAACAGTGGGGATGTGGTACAAGATAACAAGTTGAAATATGTTTTCATAAACTTGTTTGTTAATGTATGTGTAGTGTCTTTGCTGGGCTTAGAAGTAATGAGCTTTTTATGTTCATTTTGATCTGAATCCAATATCTTTATTTTATTTAGAGCAGGTTTGTGGAAGGATTAGTTTCTAATTACTTTATGATAAACTGAAACACCATACCAGGGTGACGACATGGAAAAGATAATTGTATGTGGATCCTGGCTCTTTAAGGTACAATCAAAATTATTTTGAAAAGATCATTTCTGCATTTGGATGCTCCGACTGTGCAGGAGGAAAGCGATGACGTAATGAATCTATTGTCGGACGGAAAACTACGATTCCCGAGATGCACTTGGAGTTACCGTGGCCACTGGACGGGGGAAGGGAAGCTGAGATTGGAGGGAGAAACAATCAGAAACTGAGGTACTTTTAAAACGTTTCGTATCGTAAGATTTTGTTGGACAAGCAGTGTTTGCAACGCATTTAATTGATCGCAAAGTCTAAAGTAGATTAATTTGCGCGTGGCTGTCGTATGTGGGTCTGACTCCATCTCCGTTACAGTTCAATAGAGCTACGGTTAGCCCGTTAGTTAGCCTGGCATCTGGCTTTTCTTGTGTTAGCCAGCGTATGTGGATCTTTGCTGCTTAACTGCACGTTGTAGTTGTTTCTAAATTTTCTTGTGATTTTTTTGTCGACTTGCATGCTGCAAAGGCAGTTGTTTCTTTTTCGATTTGAAATAAAGCTGTACCTGCGTCTTTGTGCCAGCGGGGCTGCTAGTTGACGTATTGCTAGCTTGTCGGTTACTAGAGATACTGGTTGCTAGCTGACGTATCTGCGATATGTTTTTGCAGACATTTGTCATCCCTTCCAAAAATGAAGTTATTGTATAGTTTATTGTACTTTTGCTGAGGCACTGTACATTCACTCTTTAGTGCTTAGTTGCAAGTGTAACTTTCAAGTAATTTAGACAGTGGTGGTAAAAATATGCAGATTAGTTGCTTAAAAGTAGCAATATGACGTTGGGGGAAAAAATAAATAAAACATTTAAATAGGCATTGATAATGTTCTTTAATTAGAGTTTGTAAAGCACAGCAGCTCGGCAAACCCATTTATTCATTTAATAAAATGTAATACTGCTGGGTCATTATGTGTGTGTGTGTGTGTGTATATATATATATATATATATATATATATACACACACACACATATACAATGATATTACAGTACTTCCTAAGCATTTTCTTTCATTTTCTTCGCATTGCCTTAGAGTATGAAAGGTGCTATATAAATAAATTTGCCTTCCCCCCCCCTACCAGTTATTCAGAAATCAGAAATATTTTATTAATCCCTTTGGAATTCCTCAGGGAAATTTGTGAATGGATGGCATCTTTACACAAAAGATAGTACAACGAGGTTGTAAATTACAACATATTCAAGATTCAGTCAGTGGTTTTTAATGTCTTTTAAACACTGTGTAGTTGGGGGGTCACAGTAGATATGTTTGCGTTATGAAAACCCGCTCTGTATAATCTATTTATTACCTGAGTGTTTCATATTAGCAGTAGACATTAGCATTTTTTATTTATATATCCTAGAGTTGCTCTTAATTTTTTACACTTAAGGTTTTATAATACAAGTTTTACATTACTTTTTGTTACTTATTAATTTGATAATGTGTAAATATTGTTTTTGCTTTACTTTTCAGGTACTGTGTGCATCTGCACACTCCTCCTTAGGAGTTAGGCCACACTAGAACTTTTCCCATGACCCACATCTTCAGGGACTCTGGCAGTTCTCACTTTGTTCCTGTTTCAAGTGAAATTTAAAGCATATAGTAACATAGTTTTGTTGCAGGTACATTAATCTGCATGTATACTGGTACCTCTAGATGTTGACTGGATTTTTCATATATGCCAAAGTAATGAAGTGCTTTGGACAGGGAGAGCCAAGCCCTGAGAAGCAATGCCATCATGCATCTTCAGTGTATCCCTGGTGGGGCTGAGCCAGAGGGCCGATCTGTGGAGGAGAGGAGTGACGCAGGTTTCCATAAAATTTCCATATTAATGGATAGACATTTTTTCCAGTCAACTCTTATAGACTGATACCTGTACATTCCTCTAACAATCGAGATTCATAAAACCAGTTTGTGAAATCTTGCTGCTGAGTGTGGACATTGAGAGATCTACCAATTTCAGGAGAAGATGAGAATAGCATAGGTATTAATGGTCTCTACAAGTGTGCACTACAGAAGCCATGGTGGACCTTGCTTCAGCTCCTCAACCCACCTCACTTCATGACTTTAAAAGCCATTAGAGGCAAGAATCAGGAACAACCTCAACAGCCAGCAAGTTCAGATGCGATGGAAGAGGACATTGACATAACATCCTGCGCTGAGGTTATTTCACCCCCTATCCTTTCGTCTGTTTTTTAGTTTTTGTTTGTTTTTTGTGTATTTACTTGTGTTAATCTCATTGCAGTATTTGGCATCAGTAACTTAACACTATTAGGATAGAAACAGAAAGCAAATAAACATAAGTAGATCCAAGAGGGCCATTTTTGGCTAATTTTTTGTGTTACCTCCAGATGGTATATTTTCTTCTTCCTGCACAATGTTTAAACAATTAAGAGCTCATTTGTTTAAGCAGTATGTGACACGTGTTTAACTTGAGGCCAAAGGTCAACTCTTGTCTCTTTAGCTGTAATCTTTGATCCAACTTGGCATGTTGCTGTGGTGGCAGCTGACAGGGCATTTACACTTATCCCTAAAACTTGGTTTTGTAGCCATAACATTACCTCCAGCTCCCGACCCTCTGTCCTTGTGTAAATCTGCATTTGTAAACACTTGGATAAGCATGCATGCATTAAACTGCTTATTATTTAATCATCAAACTGCTCTCATATGTTGGCCTTCATAGAAAGCATTCTTATAAAATTAAAGTTATAGCAAATTGCATACTTTTATAAGATATCGTGTGGCCCATCAAACTCAATATGTTTAGAACCTTACATTAGTTTTCAGGGGAAAATATTTAATTAGAAAAATTAAATGATGAAATATGTATGGCTTTTGTGCAGTGGAAGTGGCATACTTTTCTTAAATGTGTACAAATCTTAACTTTTTTTTTATATTATTTTTATATTTTAAGCATTGTGTTCTTGCCCTACTTAGGGTCTGAATGGTTTGTCACATGAACATAAACCTTTAGAGGAGATCACCAATGGACACACCAACCATAAGCCTGTGAGCTAAAATTCACTTCTAAATGATCCTTTGTAATTAGATGTTGCTAGAAAGAGTTTTTGTATTTAGGCATTGTCTGTAATCTATTTTCAGGTCATGAACGGTGTGGTAACCAGTCACAATGGCAAAGACCACACTAATGGCAGTGCACCTCTCAGATCCCTGCCGGTAGTTACATCTTATTCTTATTATCTCACTTTGAAAAACCAGGACTTCTTTAAATGCAAAGTAATCCAATATTTATTTAATGTCCAGATTTCAGCACTGAAGCAGAATGGTCTCCTACAGACCCTGGCAGCAGGAGTGGACCCACCCAAACCTGCAGGTAATATTCATATCTCCACCTTTGTTTCATCTTCCTCCCATATGAATATATCCTAGATACCAATCAGGCCCTACAGGCAGAACATCACTAAGGAGTGAAAGCATCCTGTTTTGGAGAAGCACATGATCTCAGAGGTAACCTGAAGGGTTTAGCTCTGTTGTGCAGGAAATATTTAAAACTACAAGTGAACCAAGCTGGTCAAGAGGATGCTCCTCCTGATTACATGATACAATGATATATTTGTGTGTGACAGGATGCGAGAACAGTGTGTCAGCTGATTCTCCCTTTCTTCATGTGTGGCTCTCTTTGCAGAGGAAAGGGAAAATGAAGAGCTGGAAAAGGCCAGGCAAGAGTGGGATGCTCTGGAAACCATCCAGCCAGGTAAGACATGACTTGCAGTATTCCCTATTTGCAACAGGGTGAAGATGACTTTATAGATGGCTTCTCGGTCTGGACTAAGGCAGTCAAAAAATGTAAACACCTGCGGTAAACAAAAATTCTGTTACTGAGAATAGTTAAGTGAACAGACTATGATCTGATTTGTATTATAGACTTTTCTGAACAGGACAGTGCAAAACTATGTTCCCCCTCCCAAGAAGTTTGAGCTTTTAAGGTAACTTTCATAAGGTTCCACTGTTGGGAATATGGCTTGTTTATGACTAACATTAGTAAAGGTCAGGTGATGCAGATTTCAAGGCTTAATAAATAGGATCACTTCTTAAACCTTGTACCTACAGCCAGCTGCGTTTAACTCCTAATAACACTTCCTCAGGTCATAATATAATGAGAAATAAGTTGTAATTTACATTAATGGTAGATATCAAGCTGTTGTTGAGAACTCAAGACAGTTTCTAGCATTAACTGCACAGATCTTCAAAAAAGAAAAAACAGTCTGACTGTACAAGACCTTCAGGAAGGTTGTGCAAGCTCTGCAGTGATGGTGGGCTGTTCCACTGTGCAGCTGTAGCTGCAAAAGTATGACCTTCATCAAGGGTCATCCTTACCAAAAAGGAAGGAACACCTCTCCATCTGTAAGGCACAGCAGTGGATCAGTAATGCTAGGGTCTTGTTTGGAGCCAGTGCATGGGGAACTGGTAAAGTGTGGGATGGATTCCAAAAAATACCAGCTATTTCAGGAGGTTAACATCACTCTGTGAAGATGGCTTCTACAACACAAGCAAAACACAACTGAAAGCCTGCTGAAGCAGAAGGTTTGTTGATACCAATATGCCAGGCTTAACATAATTTAAACTCTACAAACCTCAAAAGAAATGTTTTTGCAAACTTGACTGAAAGTCTCATAGAACTAAAACAACAATAACTTTATTGTAATGTCCAACCAGCTCTGACTGAAGACTCCAACCCAACCCCACTCATCTCCTTCAATGAAGCCCTGCAGTACTTCCAGACCACAGACCTTGGGGACTTGCTGGTAAGAAATGTAACTTAAAATAGCAAATTGAAACATTGTATTGTTTTTGTTTTGTTTTGTTTTTTTTCTTAGGTTAAAAGAAAGGTAATAGAGAAATGGCTTCTAGCAGTTGGAAAACTGAACTCAGATTTGAACATTTAAGTGTAAATTGGGTTTTAGGTTAGCTTATTAACAGCTCTGACTGTCATTGTAAAGGAGTATTTTGTTTTTGTGCCCACTGCCATCTGTAGAGGAATATCCAGCCAACTATTCGTAGGACGGGTCTGGCTGCAATCACACACTTCCTCTTTGGGCCTCCACGACTGCACAGGGAACTTCTGGAGGAGAGGGATCTTGTCTTTGCCATTGCACAGTGTGAGTGTGTGTTTGGTGGGTCTGTTTGTGTAATCATGTCACCAGGTGTAAAAATCATGAGCTCTTCTATTGCACCACATATTTGTCTTTGTTTATGTTTTATAGGCCCAGTGGATAACAGTCAAACAGTCCACATGCGTGTCCTACAGACCATTTATAAAAGGCTGATAGGCAGCAGGCTGGACTGTCCTCGCTATGGTGCACACTGGGAAAACATTGGCTTTCAGGGTAAGATATGTAAACCCAATATCCATATTTCATTCATTGTTGCATGTGAACCACTGCAAATTAAATTTGTTAATATGTGAGTTTAATTCTTAAAAACATGTCATTCTTTGGTTAAACTACTAAATATTTTTTTTATATAAAGATTTTAATTGATAGAAATATGATTATGGGGCTTCAGCCTTCAGAATTGTTGATTGCACTCACATCAAACAAGGAAGTGCTGTGATGTTAAACGCTGTTTTTTCTGTTCTGCAGGCACAGACCCAGCCACTGACCTACGTGGCACTGGTTTCCTTGGACTGATGCATACTCTGTACTTTGTGATGGACCCAGAGACTCTGCCATTGGCTAGGGATATCTACAAGTTATCACAGCACCCTTCGCAGGTGTCACCAAGTCATAAATTATGATCCTGAAGTAGGATACGTATGTCAGAGGCAGCGAATCACATACATTTTTTGGTGTTGGTATCAGATATTAGATCTTTTTTTTTTTTATTATTATTAAATGAAAAAAGCTAAAACTTATTTTCAGCAGACTGTGGCCTTTGTTCTACCTGAAGGGTTAGACAGAATTTCTATGAAGTGATTTGTAAAGTCTTCTACAGGATAAGCATTTTCCAGAAATTATGCTTTCAGAAATTACTTCATGTGGACTCAGCATTTCCGTGCATATTTTCTCTGGTTTAGAACTTTCCATTCTGTGTGATGTCAATCAACATGACGCGCATTGCTTTGCAAGTGCTCAGAGAAGAGGCCTTGTCCAAGTGAGTCGCAGCACCTCACTCTTCTGTTTTTTAATTGTAGCTTCTGGAGTATGTATGTGGCTTGCTGTCTTTTTCTTATTTATTATCTGTATGCAACAACAACTCTCTCTGCCTTTGTTTATATCAGAGAGTGCAATCGCCGTCAGCAAGTGGTTGGTGTGCTGAATGAGTTTTATGTTGCCACATATTTGCACCTGTACCAACTGTGGAAGACACAACAGAAGACCATAGCTGACTCCGGCTTTGTACTAAAAGGTAGAGAAAATCACTTTGTTCTTGTTCTTAATAAGCACTTTAAAACCGCACATGTGAACAGCCATTTTAATCAATGTTAAATAGATTAATAAAAAAAAATGTACGGCCATGAAATCCTAAAAACAAAGCATTTAGTTTAAAAAAAACTATTACTTTTATTAAACATAGACTAAATTAACTTCTTAAGTCATTTTTCACTCTGTAGTTTGAGAAGATTCACTGTCTGATTTGTTTGCAGATCATTGAATAAAGACAACCATTCATGCTCAGCCCAAGGGAGATTTTGGAGACTCATTCTCAATCAGACCTTTGATAATCCATTAAATGTGTTCAAATTTTGTACATATGCAAAGCTGATATTTGCAACCTCTGTGGAGCCCAGTTTAGCTTATCCTGGTTTTATCAACACACACACACACACTATTTTTACATTTTAACAACTGTCTTAGAAATCATATAGTGCTTTATACATGTTCAGAACGGTATAGCACTTTAGTTGACTTAAGTTGTTTTTAAATTGGCAAAAAAAAAAAACTTGTATTGCAGACCTCACACATCATTGGGGACTTCAGTTTGTGAACCAATAATATAAATAGTTTTAGATTCAGATACAGAAATGCTTTATTACTCCACAAGAGGATTTTTTTAACTTGGCTTAATTACACAGTATAACCAGCCTGTTCATTGATGCAAAATCAGAAAAAAAATTACATTTACTATTTAAAAAATACAAAGCCAGAAGCTTAACACTTGTAGATCAACCATGAGTGTTATTAATCTGCTGTAACTCTAATCATGTCTTTTTAATGTGAGAATCTATGCATTGAACTCTGCAGAATAAGAACAGACTGTCAACCCTGCATGAGCCCCATATTTTCTGTTTTCTAACACACAGAAGTGGAGCTGTTTGCCAAAAAGAACCCCAAGCAGATGCTGCGTCGACTAGAGGTCTTCCTGAAAGAGAAGCGGGCAGGTGGAATCCCCCGTGGGACATCGCCAGACCCTCAGGCCCAACAGCCCTCTCCCAGTCTGGTGGAACGAGGGGCCAGAACTGGCCCAACACAGGGAAACAGGGGAAAGGAGATGCACTTCACTGGAGTGTGTGATCTACCACCAGATATGGAGGGAGAGGCCAACTCAAGTTAGACTCTGTGTGCGAGTATGTGTGAGGGTGTGTCAGAGCTATCCTGTTCTGTGAGTATATCTATTAATGTATGAGTGACCGGATTACTCAGAGGTAAAAGAAGAGCCCACCAGTCCCATGTCAGGGCCTGTCATCTGAACCTATTCAATTACTTCTACACCTTCCACTGATGCTGGGGTGCTGCACTTTGATCAGATTAAACATGGAGATCTTTCAGAGATATATTTGATTTTAGTTATAATTTATTTTTTAAAGAGGGGACACAGAGCAGTCACATAAAATGGACTTAAGATGTCACACAAAAAGAAAGTGAATATATGCACTTTTCTGCATTGGTAGTAGCAAAATCAATAGCTGCCAAATTCAAGTTAAACTACACCTGTCTAGAAGTCCAAAATATACGCATTTGTGTTGCAAGGATCTCTCAGCTACAGTATGTTTACATTGCAGAGAGGAAACACGGCAAAAAGTAGCTTCATTAAAGGCTCGGCATTCTCTCACACTCCAAGTACTGCTCATTCGCAAACAGCGCAGCTGTTAAACATCCTGTAAACGGCAATAAGAGAGAGCATTAACCAGTGGACTACAGGTTTTCTATCAACATGAGAGGAGAGAAAAAGATATAGAAAGGTTATAGAACATTTGGCAGGGAACAGAAATTACCAGTACACCTTGTCCTCAGAAATATACACAACAGGTTTTGAATGCAGCTTGCTTTATATGTGAATAATATAGATTAAATAATATTTATTCCAGATGTTTGGAGGTAAAGCCAGTTGTTGGAGGACAACTGATGTATGTTTCCAGGGGTCTGATAGATTATAAACTCCCAATATTAATAGGGAAGTATATTTTGAGTAATTTTAAAATGACAGTTTATGCCCTTTCTGAATAGAACAAGGGTCCCTTTAATCATAGCTTCTCAGTTATGTGTAACAGCACATCAGAATTTTATTATCAGACTGGTTTAGTGACTGAAAGAAGGAATTTAACACTCCTTGGTTTCACCAGAACGTCTAAAAGTCTGATTTTTCAGCTTGTTGCAGCAAAGCGGAGGAGACGTTTCATAACAGAGTGAGTGTGCTCGGCTTGGTCCCAGCTGAAGCCAAAGGCCTGGTATGAGCTTTCTCTACATTCCGTTATAAAGCATGTGATTGTAATTTCTTTTTCCTTTTTTGAACAGTTAAAATTTTATTCCAGTGGGGTGTGTAGGCTTTTTGGTATGTATGTATGTGAGTGTGTGTGTGGTATAATGATTGAGCTGTTACTAATGAAGGGTGCCTCTCCTAGGTTATGTAGGAGATGTGTGGTACAGTATGCAATCCTAGCTCTTTCTCTATGATAATCAAAACACTATTGCTGTGTGATGATATAAATTGTTTCTAACTTCAGGGTTTGTGCACTTGTGCAAGCGAATGTGTTTGCGTATGTATGTGAGTCATATGGCAGAAACTGACTACAGATGGGGTGCTTTCCTTGGCACACAATAAGCCAGCTTTACTAAGTACTTGATCCATCAAGCTGCAGAGATGGTACTTCAGTTATTCTAAAAATGGTACATCACATTTATGAGGATAATATATAAACCCTAAAACAACCGACTTTATTTTTTTTTTCTCTCTGTGGTCTTGGATGGGTAAAGCTCTGCAGCAAAGCTGGCTCATTCTTTGTGCACATGTGAAACCATCCTCCCATCATTGTAGTCTCAGTCTGTAGCATGTTCAGGTAGCACTAGTACTGTAGCATCCTATAGCCTCCTCTTTGTAAAGCTTGTTGATGTCATGTCTCAGTTACAGTATGTAGTGTCAATGAGTGTGCAAACTGTTACTACTATAGCACAGACATTTCATAGTTTTCTTAAGCCTCCTTGAGTAGACATACATTTAGGTGGCATAGCGTATGTTTTGAAAAGATATGGAATAAGCTTGACATGCTATTGAGCTCAAACTTGTCCTTTAAGATGGTGATAGTAAATTCAGTGCCTACATCCAGTGGAGCCATGTGGGGTAGAGCGCTGGTTTATCCTCCCCTCCTTTATTATTTTATTTTTTTCCCTTGAACCATTGTGCCACAGTAGACCTCCTGTATTCATATAATGCAGCATGCAGACTTAATACCATGAAAACATGCCAGCCAAATGAACTAGTACAGTACGGTCATGTACATTTTGGTTAATAAAATTCACCATCTCTGATCTCCACCCTTATAACTTCAAGAATGAGCTGATGTAGTCATACCAGTTGTTTTTGTTTTTCTTTTGATTGATCAGGAAAATTTGCACTGTTGTAGATATTTGATAAGTATGTGTGACGTACGCTGGAGGAAACAGGCCATCTTCAATAGCCATATTGCAATTTTCATTGTCCCACCCCCAGATCATGATACGGGCTTTGTGAAGTCCGATTCCCCTCGTCACTCAAGAATAATTGCACCATTGCTATAATCTCATATTTAGTTTTATTAAATCTTAAACTGAGGAGCAGTACAGTGTATGTAAATCAGGAAGTTTGTATCAAGAGAATTAATGATTGTAACTGTATGATTGTCTGTAGGGCATTATACTGAAACACATTGCTTAC
This sequence comes from Melanotaenia boesemani, assembly GCF_017639745.1. NCBI lineage: Eukaryota > Metazoa > Chordata > Actinopteri > Atheriniformes > Melanotaeniidae > Melanotaenia > Melanotaenia boesemani. The sequence goes on from NC_055692.1 coordinate 24,914,950, forward strand.
CTCAAGACTTGAGACAAATCTCTTTTCTCTCTCCTGTTGTTTGTTTGGCCTCTCAGACAGACACTTGTTATGTTTCTTCGTACCTAGGCCTTCTCTCATACCAATTGGAAATGTTATATGATGTGTATTCACCCAGCTAAAGCTCAACATAATAGCAGACTAACAGGAAAGCTGGTCGATGTTATGTGTATTCTTCTTACTGACACTATATAGGCCCACACACTTTGATGCAGATTTAAAATTAATTAAAAATATATTAAATCTTTTTCTCAAACAAACTTTAATTGGCTGATGTTTACAATGTTGAAATAAGCTGGTTTTTCTTGTGGCTTCAGTGCTAGTAGTTTTGCTGTGATTTAAGTGTTTGATGTCAGGAAAACACGGAGAACCAATCTTGTCTTTACAGCGCCAGTCACAAACAGTTTAATCTTTGATTGTAAAGATATAGCCTTGACTAGCAGTCATAATGCTGTATATGCTTTGACCTTGATATATATTCTGTATCCAAACAAGGCCTGATTAATTCTCATATTACCAAAAGTTATGTTTCATTTTACCTGTTGTAATAGACCATATTCTTTTTAATTTGTCCATCTTTTTGGGTTCTTCAGCTGAGAAACCAGAAATAAGGAAAAAGAAAGAAGAAAGAAAAAAAACGGGTTCTTGCAGGATGGCTGATGCTCTGAGAGCTGTGGCGGGAACTTCTGCTTCCTACAGCAGCAGCTCAGCAAATACAATCACTTCTCTCAATATCCTGCGCTTTATATGAAGGTGTTTTACCGTTGCCATCGTCATGTTCCTCAGAGCAGTTTATGACTGTACCTTGATTGTAGAAGCCCTATTTTATACAGAGTTATTTCAGAAAACAGTATGTGCTGTTGTACATTAAATGTATTGTATGGAGAAAGCTAAATAAATGCTGTCTAAAAGCTATTATGAGTCTTCCATGACTTTGTATTGAATCTGATAAATACTCATACTGGCATGTGTTTTTCAATGCTACAGAACAAACTAGCATTTTTCTCTTATATTAAAAAAAAGACTTTATTGGAAAATGCACAAAAGCATAAATAGTCATCAAATACTAACTTAGGAATATGTTGGCCAGTTAAAATTTAAGTGAAACTTTTTTTTTGTTATTATTAAAATATCACAGAAAGCAGCTTTTATGTGTTTGACAAACCAAAGGTGACATTTTTTCCCCATTTTTGAACTGTTACCAAGGAATTACATCAGTAATATGTCATATTTTATGCTACAAACATGACTGTCATAAAATAGGACAAAAATATGTCTGTAGTTTGTACTTTTCCTTATTCAGCCACTAGAGAGCACACTTTGATTTATTTATTTTTTTATTTTTGTGTGTGCCACATGTTAGGTTTAGTGGTGCTGCATATTAGCCTCAGAATCTGCCAAGATAATTCTGCTCACCAAGTTTTACTTGCATTTTTAAAGTGCACATCAAACTATATGTCAGGGATTTTAGTTTTCAAAAGTGAATCAACTGATATTCAAATATACTTATCAATTAGAAAGTTTTGATGAAACTTAAACGTTCCTCTGGCAAGCCGTGTGCAGCTCATAAACTGGCAGTCTAAAGGGCCTGTCGGTCTGCCTTTCATCTCATAAGTAGTGCAAACTACTACAATGTTGCAGATGTACTTAGCTTTTTGCTGCCAAATTAGGATGCAGTCCACTCCAAATATCTGAAACCTCTCAGTCAAAGCTGATTTTGGTCATGGTTCAATAAGGTTATATTGTTTTAAAAAGGCGTCTTGGTGCTTCATGCTACATCTGTGCTCAATGAGACCCATGGCTCCTGTCCCACAGTTCCAGATGACTGGGATGTGGTGGATCTGCTGAATCACCACACACTCAGAATGGAAACGTTTTTCAGCCAACTTTTTTTTTTCTTTTTTATCTCTAATGTGAATAAAATCACAGTTCCATGAGCTGTTTCCAGATCTCCTAAGGTTTTTCCGAGCACTCTGAGCTTGCTTTATCATTAAGTTAATGTTCAAAGAGTGGTGGTCTGAGGGGAGAGTGAAGCATAAACAAGACTAAAATTTTATCATGCAAGAGTTATTGAAAGGATTAATCATATAGAAACAAACCAGTCTTGTATCAGAAAACCCACTGGGAGTGAGATCGAGTGAGAATGCAGTGAATGGAGAAGGATGGAGTTCTATAAATCTGTTTCCATTTGTACCTAGCGAGCCTGCTGGATTGCTGAGGTTTTTTTTTCACTGTTACTCTGGACTTCCCTCCCCCAACTCTCATCCTTTTTTTTTCTCTGATGTCATTGTTTCCTGCCCAGCAGATCCTGACACTCAGCTCAAGGCTACATGCAGACGCTAAACATTATGCATACTGCTCCACTCCTGCTGACAAAAGGGAATTTACAGACGCATGTCAGATCCATTAAAGCCCAAGTGGGTAAAGTTCTGTGATTTTGGTTGTAACCACTGAAGACCTAATTAAACTATATGTGCTGTCCTCTTTGATGAGTGTACTCATGCTCACTCTTCATCTTCTCTTTGAATGCCACCCACTGCACCCATTTGCATAGAGAAAAATATGTTCAGACATCTTAAAGTTGTAAATTTTTTAATACAGCAATCTTTTTGAATTTAGAAAGATGTAAATTAACCAGACTTACACATTTTGGATGTTTTTTGTTTCATCTTACATTTTTTGGTATGAAAACTTTTGTGCATATCCATCAGCAGTTGAGGTACTCTGATACTTTCATCAACTGAGTTATTTTTTTATTTTTTGTTTTTTTTTTACTATTTTGAAGTTTTACAATTATACATGATTGATAATTTAATCCATGACAGCACACATCATATTTTAGAAACTGACAGAAAGTGAGCAGTTAAGAGTTGTCATAAAAAAGCAGGAGTTAATAGCAGAGATGAAAGTGCATTGTCCTGTGAAATATGAGCAAAACAAGTATAATTTAAAAGTAAATAGAAGAACTTGAATTAAATCAAAGTAGACAGTTAAAAATGTTTTCCCCATCATAAGTTATTGAATTTATCAGGAACTAGCTCACTTCTGTAAATGTAATGTGTGACTAATCTTTCCCTGTGTTTTTTATTGTGTTTTTAAATAGTTTTGTTTAAAAAAACAATATATAATTTCCAGCTTGCTCCCCTGTGTGTGTCTGTAACCCTGCCAACTGAAAGGCCTCTGCTTGACCTCACTGTAACTTGAACTATGGGCTGAATTCTTCACAGCAGTAGTCATATCCCTCACAGATTTGAAAAATGGATAGTTTTCTTAAAATTAAATTATCCACAGTCTATTTCCTTTAAAGGTATTTCTGTTTTTTTCTAGCCCCACAGTCCGAGACAGTCCAAACATCTTTACTCTAATCACTGACAGAGGTCAATGTACAGCGTTTAGAAGACAAACAAATCTTTGATGCCAACAGCAGACTTTAAAAAAAAGAGAAACACAGTGAGGCAGAAACGTTAACAGAATATACAAGTTGCACTTTTTGCTACAACTATCAGATTAATTGGAGAATGTGAGGGTGTCAGAACTGGGTATAAAAGTAGCATCAATCAAAGATGTAATCTTTCCATGCAAGAATAGATCGTGATATCTTTTATAAAAAAAAAATGATCCACTTTGTGAGCGAGATTGCAAAGAACATTGGTCTTTCAGCATATACAGTGCATAATATTGTGATGATTTAGGGAGTCTGGGGAAATCTCTGTCACCACATTTACATAACACACAAAAAAAACTAATTGAGAAATAAATTGTGTTTGTTAGACCAGAATTGGACATTTAAAATACAAGAATGTTAGTCAAATCCCCCTGCTTGTATACACACAAGCAGGAGAGATTTGAGCTGGACTCAAGTGGGTTTAAGTGTACCTCACACAAGTTCCATCTTTTTGCTTTTTTTGTAAGAACAGTAAAGCGTAAATGGAGATTAAAACAACTGAATTTTCAATGAAGCTGCTGTAATTCATTTTTCTGTTTCTTTGTCAGACCACTTAATACCACATAAATCGAGTAGAAAAGCAGCCCATTGGTACTCCATGTCAAGTGAGTCACTTAAAGCACTTAGTGACTTTAGTTCTGCTCTAATCCTGGTTATATAATCAAGATACAAGTAAATTAAAGACATTTGTGCAGTGAATTTGGCCATTCTTACATGTGCAAGGACCTCCCACAGAGAGGGTTAAGAGTGGCAGAATGTCTTGAACATTTTGTTATACAGTGCTGCAGTGTGTGCACATATACTTGCACAAGGATGATGATGATCCAATTAAATGGCTGGATCCAGCCCCAATCATAGGTTGACTCAACTGTACTGCACTCTTTTATCATTTCCTTTTGGGGGTTTAAGTATTTTGGTCATAGGTTAAGCTTGCAGTATGTGTGTGAAGACCAGGGACAGACAACAATGTGGGGATGTGCATGACCTTCAAGTCCTCAGATGAATCATTAATCAGAAGCCATGATCAATCTATCAGCATGCGCACAGAAGAACCTCAACTCACTTAACTCATTCAACTCAGTCTGCTGCTGCATCTAGAAATGTAACATGAAACCATATCATGCAAGGAAGAAGCCTTGTATCTAGTGTGCTTAGAAACACCATGAAGTTGTCTTTGCACAAGAAAACAAATGTTTGGTTCAACATGTTAAAGGTGAGAAAAGCCATTTTTATCAATGAAAGGTGCAAAAGCCAGCTTCTGTAATGGTAAGAGTTCCATACATGTACAGGTGTATGTTTACGAATTTACAACATAGATGTGATCTGATTGTGTGAGTGTGTGTGTGTCTGTCCATATCTGCCTCCTCCTGAAAATGTATGGTGTATTATGAGGAAAGGAATCAGACAACAGCCACATACTGTTTAACAAGAATGGAAACAGACAACTAGAGTCCACAGTTTCTGAAGAATTTAGAAAGTCTAATTGAAAGGAGAAAGTATTTCACTCATCAGTAAACTTGCCTATATCACAACTTTTTACATCTAAATATATATTTTCTGAATATAGTAGTCTTGGTCAGTGAAGAAACTGAAAATCATTCATTTGTACTTGTGTCTGTCAAATAAATGTTCAAGTTTTTGGTGTATTTCAGAAAACTTCCCAAATAATATGGAAACAAGATTTGTAGGCTGGAAGCAAACTACACTACTAAACATCCAGCATTTAAGGACCCTGACGAGCTCTCCAAACAGCAGACAGAGCAGGAGACAGATGGGGGGATGGCAAAGAAAACACCAGATCTTAAAAAGGTTATAATTCTGTCATCTGCTCAAACAATTTTCCCATCCTTTGTGTGTGCTCCTCTGTGGACCCATTGCTTACTATAACTTTTCCTCCAGAAAGGAGCGAGTGAGCGACATACTATCCTGAAGAGAGAAGAAAAGAGCAATCCAACAAAAGCAGATCCTGGGCTGAAAACTGTAACTTTTATCCCTGCCTTTTTTCATTTGTTTTAAAACCCTCTCTCTAATGATTAGATGTGTTTTGGGTTTGTTATCACACGTAAAACCCCTGCCCTCCCTTCCTTCTTTTACTTTCTCCTCCTCCCCCTCTGTTTGAGGAATCTGGTGTTGAAGGAGTTGCTCCTCTCTCCTGCACTCACTGCAGTTCTCTGCTGAGGAATTCAACAGAGGCTACAGACATAAAAGTGGTTATTTCTCCTTTAACCCAGGAGTTGCAAACCCAACAGTCTGGACCCTCAACTCCCCTCCCTCACCCTCCTCCCTCTATTTACTGTCTTACCACTGCACCTGTTATAACTTGTCCAGCAGGTGAAGGGGATCTTGTGGTCTAACTCTGTTTTTTCAGCTGACCATCACTGTAAGGTTATTAGGAACTCTGTCTATTCATTTGACTGGATTGCTGCTTTGCTTCAAATCTTTCCCTGTGTCTCTGCAACCTACCTCCCTTTCCACCCTGCCTATCCCTCCCCCCTCCCCCTACATTGCTGTCTAGCCCAGTCTGAGCTTGGTTGACACATTGTGGCTGTGGGTACGTGTGGAGCTGATGAGATTTCCCCGCTGGAGTTAAAGGTGAATCACATGGAAAGAGAATACAGGAAAAAAGAGGGAAATTGAATTCTTTTTGGAGAAAAAAAAACGGATGTGAGCTCTGGGCAGCTGAAACAGAAAAGCAGTTACTCCAAATCAAAGGATTTTGCAGCTGGAAGATCAGCAGGTATGAAACGTCACACTGTGACTGTGTGTGTGGCTCTGATTGCCCTTTGCTGCCTGCTGATTCCCACAGGAGGGAGAAGTGCTGGGGGTATAGTTTCTCTCCAGCAGTCTCAAAGGGAGAAGAAGCCTGCAGAAATTGAGTTGCGAGATGAGTCCCTGGATGACCCAGAAAGTGTGCAAGAACTTACAGGGGATGCACACCCACTGGGCAGCACCATCAAGGTCAGGAGAGAGACAGAAGGGACTGGACAGGCAGGTAAGTGGATAAAAGCCCAATTTAATTTGTTTAGATATGCAGAAATCTGCAACACAGACAAAACATCAAAGCTACTGAGGGGGAAAGTCTGAGTAATGACACTTTATGGAGGAGAAAGCACAGACACAGATAAACATAAATTCAAATTGTGACAGCTCAAACCAGCATGAGAAAGTCCAGGGCTTCACCTATCCACTACTGCTGCTTCACAGCAGGGAATAAACACAACAAATCCATGTGTTTACCCCTCACCAGACATGAGATAAAAGTACAGAGGTGCATCTTGCAGACAGATTTTTTCATGACACTGACCTTTTCCACTACCTCAGTTCCTGCTCTGCATGTGTCTTTATGCTGAAAGATTAATTTTGAGGACTAATGTGCTTTTAGCAGTTTGCCTACTCTGGAGCTTCTTTACAAGTTTGAGATTTTAATGCATTAAAATGTGAACTAGTCTTAATGATGCTGTTGAAAAGAGAGGGGTGTTTATTGGGTATCTGGACAGATTTAGTGTCATTAGAGCTGAGCTAATAGAGTAAAAGTGATGGAAAGAAAGAGATGCATTTTTCATGGTAATACAGAAGGACTTCAGACAGCCTCAAAAGGAAATACTGACCTCAAGCAGCTACTGAGTGTATTCAGCAATCTGGATTCTGCCTGACTTCACTGCATATTCACATTGCACAAAAGCCTTTAAATTGCAGAACTCAATCAACAAATCTGTTGCTTATAAATTATGCAGATGTTTAAATGTTGTAAATTTATTTGTTTTTAACATCTGCACTTAGTGAATATTGAATAATAAAGATTGTGATTTATGCAGTACAATTGGTCATTTATAACAAAACTAATGAGGTAATAACATCTGAAGAGTGTTTACTTTGAATTAAGGTCAGTAAATTAAATCAGCTGGTCATTTGGGAAGTTATACAATTTTTTTTTTTTTTTTTTTTACTTTGATTTTGATCACATGTGCTTTAAAAACCTCTCTCTCCTACAACCTTCAGAGATTTCGGGCAGGGTGAGAAGAGCACCAGATGAAAGTAAAAAGAAGAAGAAGGACAAAAAGAACAAACAACCAAAAGACCCAAATGCCACCAAAAAGCCTAAAACTGACAAGAAGGGAAAGAAAAAGGACAAACTGACAACTACAACTCTACCACCCACCACAAGTGCGAACAGGACACAGCAGCCATATTTGTTCTTGAATCACAGTGACATGAATAAAGGTTGTTGACCAGTTGTTTGTCTGTTTCCAGCAACCACAACTGAACCTCCCACTGAAACTGAACCATACACAGACTACTACCCTGATGTTGGTGAGTACTATGCACACTGGGACTATAAACGTCTCTAAAAGGGATTTAAGTCTAAGATTTTTTTTTTTTCAAATGACAATATTAATATTGGATTTATTTGCATCCATTACAAGGCAGCTTCTCACTAAAATCTGATCTGGGTCTTAGAAACTTATAGCATGAACAGATAGGAAAGACATAATAAAGAATGGAGAAACAATGAAAAGACAAACAGAATAGTTTTGTAGAGTTAAAACATGCACATCATCTATTTTACTCTGCGTAGGCACTTCATTTACTAAATATAAAACAGGCGTTATTAAAGAAGACAGGGAAGTGATAGAAAAGAACTCATTAAGAAAATATTATTGACATTATAAATCAAATGATGAGCACACTAATTTTCTCATAATCCTTCTTTATTGCTTTAATTTCCAGACCCAGAGGCTATTTTAATCTTTTATGCACAGTCTATGCTCCTAATATATTCATGTTCTGACAAACTGTTGGCAAACAAATTGAGCTATGAGTAATAGTTCACGTCTCCTAAAATCACTCCCTAAAAAAACGGCAGAAAGAAAAAATATTTCTTGCTCAATTTAAGTTACATTCAGCGCTTATGAGGAATCATGTTTTGCACAATGGTCCCCCACAGTTTTCCAACTATTATTAAATAAATATGTCTGTAAATTTGATTTAAAGAGAAATGAAATATTAGTATAATATCAGTGAGCCTCTCCAACTGTTTCTCCATCAGACAATGATTACTGGCAACCAGATGATGACTACTGGGGAGCTGACCCCACTCCATCCAGGCCTCAGCCTGCGATTCCAAGCACAGAGCCCACATATGATTACTGGAAGCCAGAGGAGGGAGAGTCGACCCTTTCACCACCCAACAACTATGATGACTTCTGGAAAGGAGACGAGACAGAGCCTCCTGTGACAGATAACTATGACAGCTACTGGAAAGAAATGGACCAGACCTCTGCTCCTTCTGAAATTGATGCGAAAGTTCAGACAGATGACAGTGATTACTGGGATGTCACATGTATGTTAAAGTCTTTTTGTTTTTTAAATGTTACTTGTTTAGGCTTTGTTTCGTGTATATATATATATATATATATATATATATATATATATATATATATATAAAAATAATAATAATATAAAATGATATAAAATGTTATTATTTTCAAGATAAGGACAAGTTGAGCCAACAACTTTAACACTCCTTTATTATTTCTACTTTTAACTACAACATCAAAACAAAATTAAGTAAAACCTGCCTCTGAGAGGTATTTCCAGAAAAAGAAAAAAATTCTTCTGGAAGTTGTAAATTGGCATGTTGTCAAGCTTTAAAATGCATTCATTTATTTGCTCTAAAAACCATTTGATTCCTCTCCGACACCGACTAATCTGCACGTTCACTAGTGGTTACTGTAACCTTCAAAGTGGTACAGTTGAAGGAAACAAATTCACTTTTAGTGCAATTTACCTTCATGACCTAATATGCAAAAATAATCTTTAAAAAAAAAAAGACTTTCATGACTTTTATTGTCCTTGGCTGATGTCAGCAGCATGGACGGCTTTACTTTTTTCCACAGAATCGGACACTAGAAAGGTTTGTGGTGGTGACATTTTGACGCTCTTATGTTGCCATTGCTCCAGTATGCTGCACTCTTTTCTTCCAGGGTTTCCTTTAACCCATACATGCTGGCCTGTCCTGTTTTGTAACACTCACAGATGGATTTTTCATATTTTAACAATAATTTTTTGAATGCCTTAAAATGTTTTCTTGTTCCCTCTTGCAGTAGAGGAGCGAGAAAAACTACCTTCTCCTGGCGGTGAAGAAGAAATTGTAGTGGAAGTTCTACCAGGTGGTTCCATTTATTTAAATTTACTATAAATTAAATTCATAACCAGGCAGAAAATATGGCAAATTTTCTGTTAGGAAGTTGATGAGTAAAAACTAGTAGTAACGGAGTAGTATTAGTAGTAAATAAACTAATATCCATCCATATCCATTTTATCTGTGCCTTTATGAGTAATACAGCACATGGGAATGACTTTATAGTGAGTCAGTGAACCAATCTGCCCTACTTTTCAGACAGGATTGGGTGGGTTTGCTTGGTTCCACAACAAAACTTTCCAAAGTTCCCCCTGTCATCTGATCCCAACTAGCTTATGATTCTTGAAAACACAAATTAAAGATTTAAGAGCTTGATTACACTGCAGACATCACAGAAGCAGAGCTATTGTTGTGGTTGAGTAAACGGGGGCAGGGCTAATCTGTAACTGTGTGATCTTGTAAAAATTTAGTGGTGACTTTGCGTGATGGAAAATGTCTAACTTTCTGTTTTTGTTTTTATATTAAAGAGCCCACGGCCACAGTTCCCTACGAAAGGACCTGGTATGATGATTATGATGACTATGGAATGAGTAAGCACATTCACTCATATATCCCACGCCCAAATGCTATCTATTAGGTTCACCAGTTAAGCATCATCTTGTCAGCTACTCTATCAGAAAAACGAAAGAACAAACAGCATTCGGTCAACTTTCCAGATTAATAAATTATCCTTGATGATCAAGTTATGATTTATGTTATTTTACAGCTTGTACACTGTTGTGCATGGATCTGGTGTATGCATAAATACTTCCATAAAAATACTAATGACTTTCTTATTTTGCTTTAGGGAGGAAAGAGGATGAGACAGATGAAAAGTGGATAGAGAAAGAGAGAGAAAGAGCCAAAAAGGAGAGGGAGAGGGAAGAACAAGGTAAAAGAACCCAGATGTGTAATTTATTTTATTTTATTTTTTTTTTTGGCATATCTTCCTTCATGTTAACGTTAAACTACACTGAGCTGCCAAAACAAATAACAAGGCCTGTGACCTAAGAGCAAAGGCACTAACAAAGAACAGCACAGCACTGAAATGTTCAGTTGCATTTCTCCCATTAGAGACTGGAGATGTCATTCCCCCCATACAATCAGACAGATCTGTGGCACCAACACGAAGGGGACAAAAGTTCATCCCATCATAATAAAAATGGAGATTAAGCATGTTATAGGTTGAAAAATCTTACATGAGCTGGAATGAAAGCAAAAACATGAGCATGAGAAAGAAATGCTCGCATGGGATTTGAGTAATAAAAAAGAAACACAACAAGGGAGAGTTTTCAGGCAGGGAATGTTGTAACGTGCAAGTAACAGTGAAAGCATGAAGCATTATCGCACTCATTCAGTGTTGCCACATGTTAGCTGGAGGATGAGGAGCAAAGCCCACAGCAGATGATGAATAACCCTGTTAGCATTAGGGTCAAAAGGTTCTTGCGTGTAGTCGGCTGCAATTTGGGTCTAAGGTAAAAAAAAAAGAATAAAGAATAATTGTTTTGTTTTGTTTTTTGTTAAAGAGGCATAAATTTTTATGATTTGATACAGTCATCAATAGCACTCATCCATATACCTATTCATACTGTATTAATGTGTGTTAATGTGTACATGTGCTGCAGGAGTTGACTCTTAGAAAGACTTTAGGCAACCGTGCTACCAGCGATAAACTGCAGTATATCAGTGCGCCACCCATTTTAATGAGGCACACATATAAATAAGGATGCCATAAATATTCTTCAACTCTCCTGGGTCAGGATTATCAGAGTTTACATCAAAGCAAACTTGGACTGGGAGCTAAATCATAAGATCTGTTTTGTTTGTTTCTTCTTCTTCTGCTACACTCCACCCCTTTCACTTCCTCGTAAGGATTTATAGCCAATTAAATTAGCAAAATAACAAAGAACTTGATCATTTCTGAGCAGAGAAAGAGAAACATTATTCAGACAAGAGAGTGCAATTTATTTTGCATTAAGACTATTTTTTTATAACTTCTTGCAGAAAGAGAGCAGAAGCTTAAGGAGGCAGAGGAGCGGGCCAGGAACAGGCCACGTGTCTTCAAAGAGCCAAAGAGTAAGTCAGCCTCTGTTCAAAGCTGGAAACCATGAACAAACTTTGTTGACATATTGCTTGATTTCTCTTGTGTGTGTTTTTACATCAGAGTGTCCTCCTTTGGGGATGGAGTCCCATAAGATCGAGTCAGACCAGCTTACTGCCTCCTCTATGTCTCAGTACAGTTTTGCACCTCAAAGAGCACGTCTCAACATGCAGGTATACAGCAACTAAGCTGTCAGGTCTGCTGTAGTTTTAACATTTTTATGCTTCCAAATGCCTATCAGGCTTTAAAAAGCATGAGCTAGTCGCTTTGGAAAATACTGTTATTGCTGGTCTTTAACTTCCATTAGTCTGAGAATCATTTCTTCTGCCAAATAATTAAATCATCTGAAAAATGTCTAAAACACACACTGCCTAGTTCTATCCAAGCTGTCATAGCATGCTTAAGTTTGATGCTCAAAAATGCCAATAACTCAAAGGACTGATGTGTTCTGGTCTCCGTGGTTCCCAGGGCTCTGATGATGAGGATAACATGAGAGGTGGAGCATGGTGCGCAAATTCAGAAGACAGGATCCATTGGTTTGAGATAGATGCTCGCAGGGAGACAGAGTTCACCGGAGTCATAACTCAAGGACGAGACTCCTTGAATGAGTATGAAAAAGCATACATACATAAAAATATAAAAAATATCTTCCTTCCATTGCTGAACTCAGTGTGATGTCTTTATGTTGTTTCTTTACAGGAGTGACTATGTGACATCTTACTTCCTGGCTTTCAGCAATGACAGCAGAGAATGGACCACCATCCATGATGGATATGCCGACTGGGTGAAGTCACCTAAAATTTTGTCCCTTGCTTGAACAGCCAGTATCTATTTCTTCTCTCTTCCTGGTTCACTAACCGCCACACTTTTATTCTCTTGTCCAGTTGTTTTTTGCAAACAGTGACAAAGACACTCCAGTGATGAACCAGCTTGCAGAGCCGGTATTGGCTCGCTACATCCGAATCATCCCCCAGAGCTGGAACGGCTCTCTTTGTATGAGACTAGAGGTCTTAGGGTGTCCGCTGCTGGGTAAGCCTTACACCCCCGAAACGGAATAAAACACACAAAATTAGTGGCATATTTTAATCCCCTTTTTCTCACAGATCCAAGTGATGTCCTGTACAGACAAAATGAAGTGACTCCAGTGGATTACTTGAAATTTAAATACCACAGCTACTCTGAGATGGTTTCTGTAAGTATCCCTCCATTTGCCCCAACTGTCCAAGTTTCAATTATTCTCCTCAGATAATTCCCCCCAAAATGTGGAATAATTACTTAAAACCATGTACATTACTGTTTATTCTTCCATCAGCTTATGAAGTCAGTGAATGACGAATGTCCAAACATCACCAGCATTTACAGCCTGGGTCTCAGCTCCAAGGGGCGAGAAATCATTGCCATGGTCATTTCTGGCAACCCCACAGAGCATGAAATAGGTGGGAATACAGCCAGAAAACATTTGGAAAGAAATGTCTATGTTGGACTATAAAGTATCTCATTATGCATTTTGGAAAAGCATGTATCCATCCTGAACACATGCCAAAACGGCTGCTGTGTTTCAGATATTCCATGAGTCTCAAATGCTGATTGGGTGAAATTATGTTGCGCCTTGATGGCACCACTGATGTATCCTGTAAATCCTAATAAACACCAGGTGACTGTGGTTAACAGACAATAATAGTCTCCCTCTGTTCCTTCCTTAGGTGAGCCTGAGTTTCGCTACACAGCGGGTCTTCATGGAAATGAGGCAGTGGGTAGGGAGATGATCCTACTTCTCATGCAGTACCTTTGCAAAGAGTATAAAGACAGAAACCCCAGAGCCCAACGCCTTGTGGAGGCAATACGCATCCACCTAGTTCCCTCACTAAACCCTGATGGACATGAGAGAGCTTTTGAAGTGGTGAGTAGAGAACAAAGTAAGCTCCCTTGTTAACTTCCACACAAAATGAACAGGAAATATCAGTGAATAACAGAAAGCTATGTGCTCTTTAACCCATTTCTCCTCCCTTGCAGGGATCAGAGCTCAGTAGCTGGGCCACTGGACACTTCACTGAGGAGGGTTTTGACATCTTTCAGAACTTCCCTGACCTGAATAGTTTCTTTTGGGATGCTGAGGATAAGGGCATGGTGCCCAAACTCACCCCCAACCATCATGTGTCCATACCAGAGAACTTTGAGACTAATAGCTCGGTAAAAAAATTAAACTCTTTGTATCTTACATATTTTCCTTTCAAATGCTGCTGCAATGCAAACAGTTACCCTTTTTAAACAAAGATTCCTCCCTAACACCTCTACTTGTATGCAATGTTTGTTTTTTTAATAGATGTAACAGTGACCATGTTTCCTTTGTGTTAACACAGCTGTTCTGTGCAAAATTCAATAGAGGCTGTGCTTACATGGATTTTTCCTCCTCTTTTTATGTAATTCTTATCTTCCTGTTTTTGTCCAAGATTGCTATGGAAACCAGAGCTATAATCTCCTGGATGAAAAAACATCCATTTGTGTTGGGTGCAAACTTCCAAGGTGGAGAGACAATTGTGGCCTATCCTTATGACAGCTTTCGTCTCAGCAAGCCAGCTGAGAGCCAGAAACCACACAGCCGGCAGAAAAGACAGTATGGCCTCTTTGGCTTATTTCTTCATATTTTGTTCTTATTGCCCTGCTTTGCAGATTATTATCTTCCTTTCTCCTTTCTCTTTCATTGCTCTCCAATAATCCCAATTTTGTTCAATAGCTCAAACAAAGTCATTTCTTACAGGTATGAGGATGAAGGTTTTGATGTAACGGAGTGGGGAATGGGCTACCACGAGGAGCCAGAAGAAGACTGGAGAAATCGGGGATATCCAGAGCCAGAGGAAGAGTGGCGAGGGCATGGGTATGAACATGGTTACGACCACGACCATGGCTACCATGGCTACAATCAGGGTTATGACCACAGGGAAGATGAGTATGATGAAAGAGGAAGGAGTGCTGGCTACCAGTATGCTGAGCCTGAAGATGAACCCCGGGTGATTGCAGATGAGTCCTTCTTCAGGTGGCTGGCTGTCTCCTATGCCTCCACACACCTCACTATGACACACAACCACAGGGGATCCTGTCATGGAGACACACCAGCAGGAGTAGTCGGACTCGTCAACCGAGCCAAGTGGAAGCCCGTCTCAGGCAGTAAGTAAAAACCAAGAGGTTTATCTTTGACTTTCTGTGTGTAACTGTGGCACACCCTGGTGGGTTGTATATGAAGTGCAGTTTCTGTGTGTGCGCAATCTCCTTGCCAGGTATGAATGACTTCAGCTACCTTCACACCAACTGCTTTGAGCTGTCCATTTTCTTGGGCTGTGATAAGTTCCCTCATCAGACCGAGCTGGCGTACGAGTGGGAGAAAAACAGAGAAGCAATGCTCACCTTCATGGAGCAGGTCTGTCACTTAAATCAATAATACCTTTTCTAGCCAGAAGTGGAAGGACCACTAACATCCTGTTAAACATCACTAAATTCAAATCCAAATCATGCACATCATAATGGAATGATCCCTACTGAGAGTTATTTCCCCTTAAGTTTCACCTCTCTAACAGTTTTTTCTTCTTTTGAGGGTCCATGACAGACGACTATTAGAATGTACAGCTTGAAATGCCATTTTAGGCTTTTTTTTAACTTAATTGAACATGACTAGAAATGTGACCTACTCCACAAACAACAATTATGTCAAACACCAGTGTTAGGACAGTCTCGTTATGGGAGAATCTCTATATTTCACCAAACTATCCCTACATGTTCTATGACGAGAAAAAATATCCAAGCAAACATAATCCTGATCTGTAATCTATGCTTTTTAAGCTCACAAGTTTCCTACTAAAAAAGTAGAATTACTGCCTTTACAGGGCTGTTACACAGAAATGCCTCTTAGCTTTGTTAACCAACTCAAATCTTCCTTTTCTGCAGGTTAATCGTGGTATTAGGGGTATTGTGAAAGATCAGGAGGGGAATCCCATAGCCAATGCCACAATATCAGTGGAAGGGATTAATCATGATGTTACTACAGGTAAGCATACTGCTCATAACACTCACCCCTTCTTAAAAACATTCATTTTGTTTCACCCCAGTTGCTTTAAAACAGAAGCGTCTCTCCCTTCTTTGTCATTGTAGCACAAACAGGGGACTACTGGCGGCTGCTTAACCCGGGTGAGTACCGTGTGACGGCTCGAGCTGAAGGCTTCTCCTCGGTCACTAAACTCTGTGTGGTGGGCTACGAGTCTGGTGCAACTGCTTGCAGCTTCAATCTGGCTAAATCCAACTGGGACCGCATTAAACAGGTAAGACTCCTACTCTGTCCCTTCTCGAATACATAACTATGACCTAATAAACAACATTCCTTGATTCCTTTACAGATCATGGCCCTTCATGGCAACAAGCCAATTCGACTTACCTACGCCAACAGCAGAACCCAGTATCCTGTAGGTGGCGGGCAAAAGCGCTTGCCCAGTGGCAGCAATGGGTATTCTCCAAATTCCAGTGCGGACCGGCGGAGGCGGCTCAGGCTTGCTCGTATTCGGAAGCAGAGATTAATGAGGTTAAAATCAATGACAACAAGCACATTACCCCCCACAACAACCACAGTTCCCACAACACCAGAGACCACTACATTCTGGTACGACTCATGGCCTATAGAGGAGGGACAATCCTCAACACCTGGTGGGTTCACAAACTTTAGCCTGGATTATAATTACGAGTACAAGATTGATGACTATTAAACAGAACACAAATGGCTTGTTTCAGTAAACTTTCCTCCACTTGTTGTAATTCTCATTGCCATGTTGTACTTTGAGTTAGAAAAAAAAACATGAAACGAAGAATCTGACATCTTTAACAAGCAGTGAGAATGTTCAGAATATTAACAGTAAAGTAGTGTTGCTTAACACTTGAAATAATACCTTTATACAGAAATGGATCTAGTTGAAAAAGTGATACCACCTTCAAGTTCACAATACATCTTCTGTCTTCATTTAGTCTTTTTGTAAACACCAACTGTTATATGAAAGAGATGTTTATTGTAAATGCACATTTAAAAAAAAAGAAAACTGAACTGTTTACACTGTCTTCACCCATGACAGAAATGTTTTTACAGTACAGTCAGTGATTACACATGTAAAAAGAAAGCTCACATTTCAAAACAGTCAGAGGAGGAAATGTTTCCTCAGGCACCGATGGGGTGCAAATAAAGTCATTTTATTACACGAGTATCTTCTCTCTTTTTCAGCACCTAATTTCTGATACTAGGATGGCAGTGCTGTTTTTCTTTTACAAAAAACTATTTTTAAGAAAACAACACTTCTAACAGCATTAGCCTTTGTCATACAGACAGCATCTGTGCAGCAAGGACTCAGATTCTTGGCCAAAGGTTGATTCAAACCACCAGTAGCCTGAAGAAAAACGTCCAAATATTAGTGACTGACGTTCATCTCACTTTCCTCATCTTCATCTGCGGAGAATGCTGAAAAACTGATTGGTTCACACTGAAGAGTGCGTAAATTGACTAGGCATGCTGTTTGGGTCCTGCTGAACTCTGGAACAGTAACCAAAAGGACTTCCTGACCATCAGGACCTGACAGGAGGAGACAAACCAACATAATGACACTATCTTTAAACATGTCTACCCATTTTTTGTGCACATCTCACACTGACCTTTGACGAGCTTGGATTCAAAGGCTGGGGCATTGCCACTGAAGTAAACATGGGGACACTCTTCCAAAATGAAAGGATCTTTTTGATAAAATGGGTAGCAACCTGAATCAAAAAGAAAACCATAAACAGGTATGTTCAGACCCACAAGCAGCCTTGTGAGCTACTTTGCATCTACCAACCAAGAGTATCAGGTGCTGTGGGGGCCAGGTGTCTGAGTCGAAGTGTTTCCTCCAGTATTTCCAGGTGACTGTCCATGCTGCTGTATCTCTGCATGTCACTGACATTTTGGCCTGAAGTGCCTAAGAACCTTTGTGGAAACAAACAAAATCAGGATTTTAAACATTATCTGCATAATCACTTCAGATTAAATGTCAAGCAGCGGATGACAGAGTTTATGTATGAAACTGCGTACCTCACTCCATCAATGTTAGCCTCATATGGATTGGAGACCAGTTGCAGAGTGGGGTATACAGAGGACAAGGGGAACATACAACGATGGAGAGGCTGCTGTGGGAGGGTGTAGTTGGTGGGGTCATACTGTCCTGGCATTACATCCACTGGAACTGAGGCCTTTTAATTAGCATAAATAACACAGCATTAGAAAACAACCGCAGCACTGATCAAATGCACAGCCCCAAAAATTAAATAAAAAAAATTGTTTCATATCACTGTTGCCATCAATGTCATCTGATTGCAGTGCACCTTCTGCAATTTAAAATAAAAAGCATAGTCATGCAGAGGAGGGCACAGACTCACCACGAGCTGAAGCAGCAGCTCATCAAGCAAACAAACTGCTTCCACACTGCCTGCCTGAGTCTTCTTGGTGAGGTACTTGGCCTGAGAAGTAAACACAGGAGTTAAATACATATTCACATATTTTAAAAGAGCATGTTTATAAAGGCAGATCTTCTGAGGGAATAAAACCAAGAAAAAATAGGTAACCTTTGTAGATGCATCCTTGTCCTGGGTGCTTTGACTCAAGAGGTTTCCAGCCAACAGTACCCTGGAAATTGTTGCAGCCCCACTCTGCTCGCCCATGTCACCAAGCTGACCAGTTACCATGTCAACCAGCAACTGCAGCCCCAGCATACTGTCAGCATGACTACTTCCAAGACCAAGTCCTGAGGTCAGGAGTACAAACCTGAACAAAGAAAAGCAAAGCAATTAGGAGTTTCTTTACATAAAAGGCTGGGATTGTTGCCATGTATGAACAGGATTACCTGTCAGAGCTGAATGCAGGTCTTGCTTCCTGCAAAGGGAGCTCTGCTGTGCAAAAGTCCTCTACTGTGAATTTGCCATCGTTTTTCTCAGCTCCATATATTGCAATAACACTACCTGAGAAAGAAACAGAAATGGCTTAACAGACCTATGCTTAAAGCTTGATGTGATATCTTGGAATAACACTGACCTGTCACACACTTGTCTTTATCAATTTTGCCTTCCAGTTTGATTCTCTGCAGCTCATCCTCCAGAATAAGCTCATCTGCTTCATTAATATATTTTGAACGTGCAGGCTGTGGCAAGAGGTTGTGCTGGAGAGAGTAAAACAGATTTTTTTTTACATATGCATCATAGAAACTGATTTTATTTTACTTTGTATTTCCAGACTTAAGTTAACTTAGCATGAAGCCAACCTCCTCACTGATTTCTTTCAAAATAGATGGCTGCAAGTCCATGCGCTTGAACAAGGTGCCCACAATGCAACACTGCTCCCCTGTTTCTAGATCACACAGCTTTTTGATCAACACATTTGATCCTGTTATAAAAGAAGAGGACATTAGAAGACACATCTAAGTGTAAAGTAGATGCGTCAGTATATTAGATTTGACTGAGCTTACCCCATTTCTGTTGAGCTTTTTCTGATAACAACGGCCTCATCTGCATAAGTCGTGTTGCGTAAATGTGTGCATACTGACGGCTGAAGCTACGCTCCCCAACCGTGTAACGGTTGGTGCAGGGATTGTAGACCTGCGACATCCTCTCAAACACCGGCCCCTGGTCCATGGAGTCTGGATGACAGAGCAGCGAGGAGCCGTCCTTCTGGGCACTCAGATCGGAGAACATGACTATCCTTAAGAAGGAAGATAAGACCTAAGAAGAGATGTGTCCTCCACTTAGTGAAATATAAAATACCCTCTATGTGCTTTTGTGAAATTAGCTTAAGCGACAAGTCAACATAATACATTAGCGTTAGTGTTGTCTGAACTCTTCTAAAGCATGCAGACCGAAATAATGCTACTGTAAGAAATGTAAGGGCATTACCTTATATAAAAGGAGGTCAGGCTAAATTCTAATCCCTCTTGAATCGAATATTAAGTTATATTATTAAAAAGTATTTGTGAATTTCTTCTCTGTCAGCGAGGACGGAAAATAATTCCCGCGAAATTTCCTGCTTATGTCACTCCCCCCTCCTCCGGAGACAATTACGTCCTCTCGCGAGAAACTTCTCACCTCGCAAAATCAGCACTCAGTCCATCAACAGTCTATCAAGCATTTCATACTCTTAACGAGCATGGTCTACATTGAACGGGTGTTCTAAATATATGCGTAACACGTTTTAAATTACACTAGACTTGTTATTTTTACGAGTTACGTCGCACAGAGGGGACGTCACGGATTTGAATCCATATGTCGCACGGAATTGAGGTCACAATAACGTCGCAAGAGCACGTAGCGTCGCCATTTTCGCAGCTCTTTGTGCGCCACTGCATGCTAAGAGTTTGCTGCTATTAACGAAAAAAATCACCAACTCGTATTCTCTTGTTTAATAAAAATGCAAGGAAACAGAGGTCCTCATCAGAACCACGGCCCCAACCGCCAGGGAGACTACTTTAAACCAGAGGGGCCCAACAGCAATGGCCAGCAGCCGGAGCCCAGTGAGCAGACCAACCCTAATGCGGCCTTAACCCTGGACCTGCAGAGCTTCAGAAAGCCCGGCGAGAAAACATTTACCCAGCGGAGCAGGTTGTTCGTTGGAAACCTACCGACTGGGGTTAGTGAAGAGGACCTGGAGAAGCTGTTCGCCAAATATGGGAAAGCCAGTGAGATTTTTATCAACAAGGAAAGGGGCTTCGGGTTCATTCGGTTGGAGACAAGAATCATTGCAGAGATTGCCAGAGCCGAGCTGGATGATTTTGTATTCAAAGGCAGGCCCATACGGGTGAGGTTTGCAACCCACGGTGCTGCATTAACCGTGAAGAATTTGCCAGAGTTTGTGTCCAATGAGCTTCTAGAGGAGGCTTTCGGTGTTTTTGGTCAGATCGAAAGAGCTGTGGTGATAGTGGATGACCGAGGGAGGCCCACGGGGAAAGGAATAGTGGAGTTCACTTCAAAGCCAGCTGCAAGAAAGGCTTTGGATAAGTGCAGTGAAGGTGCCTATCTTCTCACAGCTTTTCCTCGACCCATTACAGTGGAACCTATGGAGCAGTTTGATGAAGAAGAGGGACTGTCAGAAAAATTAATTAACAAAAACCAGCAGTTTCATAAAGAGCGTGAACAGCCACCAAGATTTGCTCAGCCTGGCAGCTTTGAGTATGAGTATGCAATGCGCTGGAAAGCTCTGATGGATATGGAGAAGCAGCAGTATGAAATGGTGGATCGCAACATGAAAGAGGCTCAGGAGAAGCTGGAGGCTGAGATGGAGGCAGCTAGACATGAGCATCAGGTGATGCTAATGAGGCAGGACCTGCTGAGGCGACAGGAGGAGCTGCGGAGGATGGAGGAGCTCCACAGTCAAGAAGTGCAGAAGAGGAAGCAGGCTGAGCTCCGGCAGGAGGAGGAACGCAGGAGGAGAGAGGAGGAGATGAGGATGCGCAATGAGGAGATCATAAAGAGGCAGCAGGAGGGCTTCAGGGGAAACTTCTCAGAAAATAGAGAGCAAGACATGAGGATGCACATGGGAGGCCATGGGATGTCCATGAACAGAAATTCTTTGGGTGGAAATTCTGGTCCTGCCAGTACTGCTGGCATACCTCCTGAGAGTTCTCCAATGATGTCAGGGCCGGGAAACAACAACATGCCTGGAGGAGGCCAGGGCGGCTTCCCCAGAGGCCTTCCTGGGCCTGGAGACTATAATAAGCAGCGCAGATTTTAAATCATGAACCTATTTTTCCTGCTTTTTGTACTCACTGTACTTTTAAGTTTAAGGTAGTGGGTGTTACTTCTGAACTTTGAACTGTGCATGTATGTTTTCTTTTGTACCTTTTTATTTGTATTTTTGAGTTGTCTTAGTACTAATATGTCAAAACTCTCCAAATGAGCCATGCATTTGACATTATTTCCCATGTTAATGTGTTTTTTTTCATAGAGATAGGAAATGTCTGTGTCCTGGAGACAGTTCTTGAATAAATTCATGACTCCGTAAAAATAATTGTTTCATTTAAAATAAAATCATGCCCCCTAACATCTTCACATCAAGGGAGGGATTGTGTTTCAGCTCACCTCGAAGTGATTTGATCATGTCTTACTGTGTCATCAGTGATTTTTGAATTGGTCACCAGAAGCCTGGTTTCAGTCCAGCATATGATGATGATGCCGTATCAGCAACAAATCCCAAATGATTTTTAGCAGCAGTGTAAAAAGAGTTGAGAAGAAACAAACTTTTTTTACTCTGTTTTTTAATACAGCTACAGATAATTCAGTCTGTGAATAAAAACATTAAGCATGCCCTAAATGTTAACTTATTTTCAGTTTTCAGATGAGCTTAATGTTTAATAGAAATAAAAATAGCTGTGTCAAAAGTAGAAATAACTGCTTCTTTACTTTATCTGTTACAGGACTCAAGGAAGAAACTGGTCTGGAAAAAAAATGCATGCCTACCATTTATCAATATAATTAACCCCTTTGTTACCAGTCAGTTTACATTAAATAATTAGCATGAGGGCTACATAGGAGTAGCTTTCATGTCTCAGAGGGCAGAAATAGCTGGACACGCCTTTAGATGTGGCAGAGATCATGTAAGATCATGTCATTTCTGTCATGTAAGAGTTTTATTTTCTTTCAGACAGTTTTCATCTGATAGTGAGACCTTTCTAAGGAAATTATCATTCACTCTTGTCAGAGTCCAAGAAGTCAGACCAAATCATGTCAGCTTGCACAGTGATAATGGGAGCACTCCACAAGGAAAGACTGATAAGGATTTCATAATAAAGAGGGGAAAGTGTTATCTAAACGTCAAATCTGCAAGGTTTGATATGGTTGAGGTGGCATTTTCTCACACATACTGCACCCTGGAGGATCGAAGACAAGGTTTTTCTACGGCTGTCTGATATTTTCTTTCACAAACCTGAGACTTTCAGGCCCCCCACATCTAACATCAATGCAGACATTTTGAATTAAAAAATACAAATGCATCCGTGAAATATTTATAAAGGTCATAGATAGTAGGCTACTGTACATGCAGGATGAAAATATGCTTGTAACTTAAATTGAAATAGATACAGGTGATTTTTTTACATGCCATAACCTCTAAATAAGTTAAAAAAATTTCAGTTAAAAATAAGTAATTTACAAATCCTGCTTTGCATTTTTGTGAGAGTAGAAATGAAAATTCCAACACACTGACATTTGAGAAGAGAATATGTCATTTAATATCAATGCATAATTTTTAATATTTCTCTCATTAAAATAACACTAAGACAGACCTCTAAACAAGAGGTTAAAAGTGACGTCTTACAAAAATGTAATGTTTTGTATTATTGCACCTAAATAATTTCATGTAATGGACAGCTAATCATTCCACTTTTATTTATTCTGTGCTTAAAGGTGGTTGAAAGAACAAAGAAAAAAAAAACTACATTCCAGTTTTAGAGGGATTATACAATGTAGAAAAATTCAACACCTTACCCTTCAGTTAATGAAAGAAAAATGGTCACAGAAATAACTTGAATCTGACAAAAGTAATAAATAAAAATTCTATGAAATTTAACCAATTTTTTTAAAGTAATTCTGTTGAAGCATGGTTGAAAAGCAATGTCTGACTTTCATTGGTTAAATTTCATAGAATTTTTATTTACTATTACTTTTGTCAGATTCAAGTTATTTCTGTGGGCATTGTGAGTTTTTCTTTCATCAACCGAAGGGTACCAACAATTTTTTCCACGAGTGTAGTAAGATATCGTTAACTGCAACAACTTTGGGAAGAAAAACAAAAATAAACATAAGATTTTCTCTTTTTTTATTCAACGAAATTTACCATAAAGTGTAAAATATCTTGGGAGAGAAAGAGAAAATAGTCAAATCTGAAATTCAAGTGTTAAGTTATTCAAATGCATACTTTTAGTAGTTAGCTTGGAAGCCTCACAACCTCCCACCAGCAGGACACAACTCACTGGTTAGTTATTTTTGACTTCAGTTATTTTTATGTTGTATAGAAGTAACATTCTTTAATATTAGTTTTTGTTTCCTAATTATATTGTATGTGAATGTCCATGGTAACCCAGTTTTCCCATTCGGGATTAATAAACCTTAACCTTAATTATTAACAAATAAATGACTTATTATTATTATTATTATTATTATTATTATTATTATTATTATTAATTGGAAACATTTAGGAAATGTATAGGATAAGTAAATGTGAAAGGAAAATAAAGAAATAAATACAGGCATACTAATAAAGGAGGGAAGAAATGTAAAAAATCACCAAACAAATTATTATATTGAACAGAGAATGACAAGGGAAAGTAAATACATTGGAATATTAACTGAAAATGACAAAAGAAAACTGCATTTTTTTTGTCACATCTAATACGTTTCTTAATGGAAAATTTGTTTTTAATTTATTTATTGGCATATCAATTTTTTGTAGGCCCAATTTTATTTTTTTATTTCTTATTTTGACTGTTTCAGTCCTCCATAATATCTATCAATTAAAGAATTACTATGCAAAATATTTCAGTCTTT
This sequence comes from Melanotaenia boesemani, assembly GCF_017639745.1. Lineage (NCBI taxonomy): Eukaryota > Metazoa > Chordata > Actinopteri > Atheriniformes > Melanotaeniidae > Melanotaenia > Melanotaenia boesemani. Next base: position 24,939,277 of record NC_055692.1, read on the forward strand.
TGTGAAGTGTTGTGATCCTTTTTTGCAAAAAACATGTGAGTATGTGAGAATTAGATCCTAGTTATACTGCAAAATTATGGTGCACAAATCTAATCCAACCTACTTAATGCTTTAATAACAACACCAAGAAAAAACAGCAATTCTTTGAATGTTTTTATTTCCTAAGGACAATAATACTAAGAATAAATATTTTTTTAACAATGGTTGACACAACAGTTAATATTATAGTAACAACAGTTAACTGATCTAAACTTGAAACAGTAGTGTGATAACATATACTTACATTTGTGGTTAATAACTAAATGGTAAAGGAGGGTCAGGCAGCTTTACTCCCACAATTTTTTATAAGATGATTCACTGGAAATTTTTCTCTACCAACTGGTAGATCTGGATGTTAAAGGGTAAAGAATTTGTTAGGATGTTGGTCCTTTTGCAGTGACAGATATATAGTGAAGTTTGGCTAAGCTATGCAAAAAGAGAAGAAAAGAAAAAACAATATTTTATGAATGGGCAGAGTCCCTTCCATAAGTGCAGATAACCCCCATAAAAATAAAAAAAAGTACCACAGCATTCTGCAGCTGTCGGGATTGTAGAAACACAGTAAAATGGGAATACTATTCCAAGATTCACAGAAGAAATTTAAAGGATAAAAACACCAAAAGAAATTAAAATGAAACCTTTGTTTGTTTATCACTTATTATTATTATTATTATTATGAACATTTTAGCATTGCATAGCCAATGTGTGAATGTTTGTACAATACAGAAGTTTCTCCATGAACTGAAGAGCAGTAATAGATAGCCACAGAATCCCATGGTCTGCATGTACACAGCTGTCTGCAGCAGGATTTGGTGCACTTCTCAGAAAAAACTCTGTCTTTCCATGCCTTATCAGCTTATGAAAGAACATAGAACATCACCATTCTGCATTTTCTTGTCTTCCCATCATCTTTGTTTATCACAAATTTCAGTGCATGTGCACCTTCACCTTGATTGCTCAGACAATCCTGCGCTATAACTATGAAGCCTCAACTGTCAGCTTTATCTCAAAAGTGACTTTGACATGTGATAACAGCATTAATTAAGCTGATCTTAAATTGCGACTGTGATCAGGACATGATTTGTCTTCTTGTTTTACCAAGCTGGCTTGCTGCTGTCAATAGGTTGTACCTGTACTTTTTGGGAGACAAATAAAACAGCCTAAAAAGTATCATCTTAAAGATGCATGCTTTGTTTCAGGTATGTAATTTACTACATATTTCACTCTCTGCACTTTAAATATCAAATGGTCTGTACACAGTCACTCACAGATGACCAGACCAGATGCATAGTAGTGTGCTGTGTTTCAAGTGTTTGACACATACGCTGCCATAACAAAAAATAAAAAATAATAATAAATAAACAAAAAAAGAAGAAGAATATGAAATGATATTCTGCAGACTAAGAAAAGACTGATCAGACACAGATGATGTGTCGTTGAGAAAACAGTAACAGTTTATGGTTTTATACTGTACCTGTTAGTGAAGAACTGGGTGCGGTTGTTATTTCAGATTCCCCCAAATAGTTTCTTTAAGCTGCTTAAAATCACCTCAGCAACCGTATCATAATCGCTCCTGTGTTAATGATCAAACAGGAGAATTGATCCTCTGTAGCAGTGATTGGTCAGCTGCAAAATCACACCAGATAAGACAGGTGTGACATCACAGGAGTGATGACGTTGGACAAGTCATCGTGTTTTTTCTACCTCAACCATCCCATTGTCAGAAAGACAGACGATAGGAGAAAGAGGAGAGCAGCAGAGTTCCTCCTTCTGCCTTTGCCTGATGTGTCTTCATGCTGAAAATACAGGACAGCGATTCATAAACACTCCAGTGTGCTATATCTCTGTTCTGTTACTGAAACACTCTCAGGAATCATGATTCGTTTTGGAGCTCTGATCACTCTTCTGGCTTGTGTGGTAAGTAACTTTGGGGATTCCTTTCTTTGGTAGCGAACCAGGACCTGGTAAGTGTGAAACAGGGCGGGTTAATGTGCCATAATAGTGTACACCTTTTTACATTACTGTCTCCTTGAATTTTTTTTTTTTTTCAATTTTACAAACTGCTAAAGATCTTAACCAGGATATCATCAGTTACCAGCACAGAAAAATAGAAGACAATAAATACAACAGAAGTGTTTGTTAAATTCTAATACTAAATGAAAATAAATATGAATTTAATTTTTTTTGTAATAAACAGAAGCACAGCAACCCAAATTTAAATTCACAATGACTCTCCTGTGCTTTTTCAAGTCTTTTTGTCCAATGTCAAATGTAGAGGAGTACTAATTCAATACAATTCAGCTTTATTTGTATTGTGACAATTTACAACCCAGTCATCTCAAGGCACTTTATAGACTAAATCAATTCCAGCCAATTCATTGTGATTCAGAAACCAGGAATTTATTTTCAGTTTCTGGTTTTGGTTGATGTAGGAAGAGTAAAAATAGGAAATTAAACAAGCAGTGGTAGAAGAAGTACACATATATTTGACTTTAGCCAAAATAAACTTAATAAAAACAATGCCACAAATTTATATGCAGTTACAAGTAAAATGCATGCATTCACTTTTTAATTAAAAAGTATTTATCAACAAAATGCACCTAAAGTAAAAGTGTTCAGTACACAAATTCACTATAGTTCATATCCATGTATAATATTTACAGTTCATGTCTGTATAAAATATTTTTAAAGGACTCATCTGTACTATTAACTCAATTAAAATAAAAGGAAATACATTGCTGTCAGATTAAAAATTAGCAGTAGTACGAGTAAAGCTTACAAAACAGGGCAGTTGAGCAAATTTAATTTTGTTATATACACTTAAATATGTTGGACCTGGTTGGAAAATTAATTATTTTATAATGTGAATTAGACTTTATTCTACGTCATTTAAATGATTGATTGTACTTAATTATTCTGTAATAGAAACTGCACAAACAAAGACAAAAGTACCTTAAAAAAACAAAGACAATACAATAAAACACGATATTTATTTACTAATGACAACTTGAATGGTTGAAATAATATTTTAAAGCTTAATTTGGGTTTTAAAAATATGACTGTCCATGGCTGAGCTAATAAAGAAGGTTATATAGACAAATGCATATTTTTAAATTAAACACTGTGATGACATAGACAGTCTGTAAGCTTCAGTCACAATCACAGTTACTTCACCACCAAAAAAGTACTTTTTGGACCTTAATACAAAAAAATGAGTATTACTTTACTTACTTTATTTACAGAGGTGAATTTAATTAGTCTTGAGCAAACAGCATACTTCATTTGTAGCTGTAAGCAGGCAGGACACTAGCACAAGTCACATGAAATTACTGACATGGAAATATGGCTATAAATAAAAACCTTTACATTTGTCACTTGTTCATGTAAATTATTGATAGTAATAGCTGTTTTTAATAACTCTACTGCACAGATGCTGTCAGAGGCTCAACATCAGCCTGGCTACTGTGCTTTCTATGAGGAGTGTGGTCGTAACCCATCCCTGGGGGAAACCCTCATCCCTCCTATCGTCCCCTGTCTCAATTATGGCCCTGCCCGAGCTCTCACAGGAGAACACTACAAAAAGCTCCAAGAGGTTTGTTTATGATTTGTCAGGGACACAAAAGAGGGTTGAAAATGAAAAAAAAATCTTCCTTTCATTATAATGGGGCGTATAAATAAGTTTGCTTGTTGTGAAATAAAGTCTGCTCTTGCTGCAGGTGTGTCCCATTTTGGATCGAGGAGAGGGCAACACATATGCCTGCTGCTCCATCAAACAGATGACATCTCTGCAGCGGAGTCTGACCATGTCCCGGGCTGTGCTGAACCGCTGCCCCTCCTGCGCGGAGAACTTTGCCCATCTCCACTGCATCAACACCTGCAGCCCTAACCAGACGCAGACAGTTAATGTAACAAAGGTCATGAACATCACTGAACTGGGCGTCACCAGGGAGGCCGTAGTCGGCTATCAGGCATATGTCAGCACCACTTTTGCAGAAAACGCCTTCCAGTCTTGTAAAAATGTCCGAATTCCAGCCACAGGAGGCTTCGCCATCGCCACCATGTGTGGTCGGTTTGGTGCCAAGTTGTGCACTGCACAGCGCTGGTATGATTTCCAGGGCGATTCCAGTAACGGCCTTGCTCCGCTTGACATTGACTTCCGGATGATAAAACCAGGCGATACCACAGGGCTGCCAAAAGGTGTGGTTCCGTACAATGGACAAGCTCTGAAGTGTAACGAGAACACTCCATCAGGTGGTCAGGCCTGTTCCTGTCAGGACTGCCAAGAAGCATGCCCACTTGTGCCACCTCCTTTGCCACCCCCTCCACCTTTCCGGTTGTTTGGGATAGACGGATTCTTTGTGATTTCTATTATCTTACTCTGCCTCCTGATATTTAGCTTCTTGCTCTTCCTCATTGTCTCTTGCTTGATACAGTCTCAAAAAGGAAAGAATGAGGAAAAAGGAAAGAAAACTGGTAAAGGCAAAGACCAGAACAGTAATCCTGTCACTCAGCGTGTTATTCATCCTTCAGAAGTGGCATGTACTGATAAGATCAGCTTGGCTGCTCAAACTTTCCTGGGCTCACTGTTTCAGGCTTGGGGAACACTCATGGCCTCTTATCCTTCCTTGGTAAGCAAGTCAAAGAGATGCTGAGTAACCTTTATCCTGTCTTTTGGTTGGAAAAAAATGTTGCCTGATGGAGAAGAGATTTCTCTCTAGTGAATACTTTATCTTCATTTAAGGTGCTGCTTGTGTCTGCTGCTGTGGTGGTTGCTTTCTCTGTTGGCCTGAAGTCCATTGAACTCACCACTGATCCAGTCGAGTTGTGGTCTGCTCCGAAAAGCCAGGCCCGCCAGGAGAAAGACTTCCATGACAAGCACTTTACCCCCTTCTTCAGGACAAACCAGCTGATCTTGACGGCACCAGACAGGAAAGGCCACATTTACAACTCTTTGCTGTTTGGACTGCAGAACTTCAGTGGGATTATATCTAAAGATCTCATCATTGAGCTGCTGGAGCTTCAGAAAAAAATACAGGTAGTCTATGTGGTCAAAACTGACAACTGACTATGATTTCAAAAAAGTGAACTATAATATTTTTCTCATCAAAGCCTCTTTTTTTCTCTTTCTCGCCACTTATAGAAAATTGAGTTCTGGTCAGAGGATCTGAACCGCACAGCAAATCTGAAGGATATATGTTATGCACCTCTGAACCCATCCAATCCTTCCCTGACTGATTGTGCAGTAAACAGCTTGCCACAGTACTTCCAGAACAGCCTGGAAAATATTAACGCTAAAGTGAATATGACCGAGCTGGGAGAGACTAAAGAGGTGGACTGGAGAGACCACCTGATCTACTGCCTCAAGTAATTATTCATGAAAAATTTTACTGGCATACATATGCAGCTGTCCATGAACCCACCTTTCATGACTTTATCTTTTCTTCTTGTGTCTCTTTTCAAGCTCTCCTCTGTCCTTCAAAGATATCACTGATTTAGGAATGAGTTGCATGGCTGATTACGGAGGTCCAGTCTTCTCATTTCTAGCTGTTGGGGGCTATAAGGGTGAGTGAGTTTAGCTACCTGCACAGCACTCGCAAAGGTGTTTCAGATCTATTTGAACATTGTATGTCTTGCTTTCCCCAGATGATGAGTATACCAATGCTGAAGCTCTCATCATGACCTTTTCACTTAACAACTATGCTCGTGACAACCCCAAGTTCAAAGTGGCTTTGCAGTGGGAGAAAGAGTTTCTTAAAATTGTCCAGGACTACCAGAAGAACCCAGCTACTAATTTCACCTTTGCATATATGGCAGAGGTACAGTAATCTATGATATCAGAAAACTTGTTTTTCAGGTGTCACAGCTGTTCATTTCCTAGGAGAAATTCAGAAAAGTTGAAGTTGAAGTTTTTGTAAATAACTTGGTGGCCTTGGATTTGTTGTCAGTGTCCTTACTCACCTCTCGCTCTTGCCTTTTCCCCTCCTACCTTTTTTATTAAGAAGAAGTAATCAGTAGTCCTACTGATAAAGAACTGTTTCTGCAGCTTTTCTGTAGGGAGTGTTGAGTTCTTTCCTCTTCTTTTATATCACCTGTCTACCTCTGACCCTTAACATGTCACTGGGTTCTCCCTGTCCTATAGAGATCTCTAGAGGATGAAATTAACAGAACAACAGCAGAAGATATTCCCATTTTCATGATAAGCTATGCAGTAATCTTTGTTTACATCGCTGTGGCACTTGGGGAGTACTCTTCGTGGAGACGCATACTGGTAAGGCTTCAGATAGTTATCTCTAGTTTTTTATAAAAAATATTTTGCTTCCATTTGCAGTTGGTCTGACCCCCAGTTAATTGCTGCCATCCATGCAATCATCTGTTTTTGCATGGGCAACTATGACCACTAAACAATGGATCTTGATGAATGTACTCATCAGTTATCACTTTTATGGACTAAAAGTAAAATGTTATAACAATTACTTTAATGTTATACTCAATAGGAAATGTCATAAACTTTGGTCATCTCCTGAATATTAACATAACGCAATCACCAGGACAAAATTTAAATATTTCCGAAAACCAAATATCTGGAAAACACATGGAGCCCCATTAGCATCCGCTGCACGTCCTGTTTAGTTGCATATGAACATAATAACTACTACTGATTCCACATAATTGCTTTGCTATAAAAAATAGTATTGTATAGCCTGTATTTTTAATTTAATGGGCCTTTACCAAAAGGACAAAACCGATGAAACACTACTTATCATGTACAATCTGTGATAAGCAGAAGCTACCACAATATGGCTATGTAACCTGTATGGCGCTTATCTTTATAATAGAACATGTTCTGTTTTCTTTATTGGCCATAAAGTTGTATAGATATGAGGAATAAAAAAATAATCATATCCACATTGTTATGTCTGTCCTGCAGGTGGACTCCAAGTTTTTGGTGGGTCTCGGTGGGATCCTCGTGGTTGGCTGTTCTGTTCTGGCTTCCATGGGTTTCTACTCTTGGATTGGCATCCCCTCTTCGCTGATCATCTTGCAAGTTGTGCCCTTTTTGGTGCTAGCTGTTGGAGCTGACAACATCTTCATCTTTGTTTTGGAGTACCAGGTGTGTGTGTAGTGAATACTCAGTGGCATAGTGTTGCTGAATGATCTTCATCTTAAGTAATGTTACCATACCTTTCAGAGGGATGTACGAAAACCTGGAGAGAAGCGAGAGGAGCAAATTGGCCGGGTACTTGGTCATGTAGCTCCCAGCATGCTCCTGTGCAGTCTCTCTGAGTCAGTCTGCTTCTTTCTTGGTAGGAACTTTTTAAAATTTTTGCTAGCATATCTAAATCTAAAAAGTCAACAAGGAATTTCATGCAATGTCTTCATATTTGACCATGTTTCTGCTGTGCTTTATTAGGGGCGCTGTCCACCATGCCAGCAGTGAAATCTTTTGCTCTGTATGCTGCTTTGGCTGTGCTTATGGATTTTGTCCTTCAGATGACAGCCTTTGTGGCATTGCTGTCCCTGGACGCTCGGCGTCAAGACAGCAATCGCTGTGAACTCCTCTGTTGTGTTAGTGTATCAAAACAGCGTCCCAACAAACCAAACGAGGGCTTTCTGCTGCCCTTCATGAGGAAATACTATGCTCCTGCCCTGCTGCATGGCTTCACCAGGATCATAGTGGTAAAGCTAACAAACGCTGTCCTCTGAAGCACATTCATATGAAAACCACTACAGATCTGCTAAAAGATAATGAGAAAAAAGGAAAATAAGTACAAATTTTAACCCTAATTAAAAGCTAGACTTGCTTATGATTCACAGAGGTGTTTTGACTGGATATTTGTTGAAACATTCAACTCTGTTTTTTCTTCAGATGTTGGTTTTTATCTTCATGTTCTGTGCCTCCATATTCCTGATGCTGAATGTAAAGGTGGGCCTGGATCAGGAGTTGGCTATGCCAAAGGTCAGTAAACACCACTTTATTCAGAATGATCTAAAGCAGTGGTTCTTAACCTTGTTGGAGGCACCGAACCCCACCAGTTTCATATGCTCCTTCACCGAACCCTTCTTTAGTAAAAAAGCCTTATTTGCCTGGATCGGCGCTCGGGAGATAACGGGCTAATTCCGATGTGTGGTCCCGACTGAGAAGGAGGTCTCACTCTGCTGCATAAACCAGCGACCTCAAAGCGGACCGGTTGGAAATCTCAGAGCAGGACGCTTTCACTAACTGTAGACTAGACTGAGGGGTGGACCTCTGCGGCGGAGGCTCCACCGAACCCCTGAGACATACTCACCGAACCCCTAGGGTTCGATCGAACCCAGGTTAAGAACCACTGATCTAAACAAACACAGCTCTTTTTCTGTGTAATCAAGATTACTCTCTTCTTGTGCAGGGTTCTTATATGCTGGACTATTTCCATTATCTGTACAAATACTTTGAGGTCGGGGTTCCTGTTTATTTTGTAACAAAGAAGGGCTTCAACTTTGCCACTGTGGAAGGCATGAATGGAGTCTGCTCCAGCGTGGGCTGTGATCAGTTCTCAATGACCCAGAAAATCCAGTATGCCACTAACTACCCTGATCGGTGAGAGCCTTCCTTCTTTTTAATTTTACATTTAGTTTGTGATACACTTCCCTATTTCTTTTGTCTTACTGCAATGATAAGACTTTTTCCTCCTGTGTCCTTCAAATTATCATAATTTTCAGATCTTGAATTACTGATATCATATTTGCAACCTCTAACATACAAGACTATCAGATTAGTTAACAATTAACTTGGTTGCACGGATACCACAGAGAAAATAAATAGTGCCTCTAACTCAATGTAGAGAGAACAAACTTTCCAAATAACCTTTAAGATTATATTTGAAATGCATTTGGTACATTTCTACCTCTAAAATGAAGGATCCTCAAAGTATCTTTTATACCAGACGTGTAAATTGTGATGTCCAATTTAAATGTAACACTTACAGTAGAAGAGGAGGTATTGAAATAAAAAGATATAGTGCTTTACCTGATTTATTAAATGAGATTTAAACAGTTGAATTAATCTTTCAGCGACAAATTTTTCTTTTCTAGAGGTAAATTGGAATATTTTGATCTAATTCAATGCTGCTGCTAAATAATTTCGAATTCTTCAAAATTCTCATATTTAACCTAACCTATTTACTTTATAAAATGAGTGTCACTCTCAAGCATTAAAAGAATAGTTTGGCATTTTTCTTAAGCCTTTTGGCTTTCTTCAATGATAAGGCTAATACTGCTGAAACAGCTAGCATCCTATTAGCTTACTGTAGCATATGAAAATTCCACTTCCAAGTTCAAATAAACAAACCAATACAACCTTGTTACTATTTTATTTAATTCTGAATAAACTATATCTAATTTGTTAATTAGTAAACTTTAAAAGAAGTCTTTGAACAGAGACAGACTTTATACAAGCCTAAGCTAACTTTAGCTTTAGCTTCTCTTTAATATTAAGTGTTTTATTATTTTCGATTCAATAGTTGCTGTAACCCAGAACACAGAAAGATTATGACATGTTGCATGAGTAAAAAAAAAAAGCATTAAAAAGAAACAAAATAACATTTGAACAATACCACAGCAGATTTTGTGTGTTTTAAGCATGGCATATGTGAGTCGATTGTTTCCTAAACCTTCAAATATTTTTAAACACATATATGACTCTGTTACTGGAATAAAAACGTGTTTTCTTCTTTGATGCCAGTTTTTATCATCTAACTTATGAATGATGTGATCTACAGATCATATTTGGCAATTCCTGCTAACTCATGGGTGGATGATTTCATTGACTGGTTGAACCCTGGATCTAGATGTTGTCGCCTCTACAGCTTTGGACCAAATGCTGGAAAGTTCTGCCCTGCAAACATAAGTGAGAGCCACTGCTTACTAAAAAAGAACATAACTTATTAGGAGTGAATTTCCATATGTAAAATAAGTAGTTAGCATGAATTTCTGAACACTTTCTCTGCTTGCATGCCTCCACAGGTTCTCTACTGTGCCCAAATAAGTGCTTGCCCCGCTCTGCAGATGGTGTCATTAGGCCCAGTGTGGAGCAGTTCAACCACTTCCTCCCTGACTTCCTGGGTAACAGACCTGACCTACAATGTTCCAAAGGGTGTGTATTGTAGCCCCTCACAATCTAATAAACATAACACATCATGCAAACAGCCATCTCACTGCTTCTATTTTACATAACAGTGGCTTGGGGGCATATGACACGTCAGTGGTGATAGATGACAGTGGAGAAATAATAGGTAGGTATTTTCTTTTTGTCTCAAAACTGTCAAATATGTTGTGTTAATATAAGCAGGAGTGATGACAGCAGATTAACTTTGTTTTCCTGATCATCCTAGCCTCTCGGTTCATGGCTTACCATGTACCTCTGACCAACTCTCAGGAGTTCACTGCGGCCCTGCTAAAAGCCAGAGAGCTGGCTGACCACATCACATTGGGCATGAGGAACATTACAGGCACTTCACCTGACTTTGAAGTATTTCCATACACGTATGTACCATAGATCCCCAGTCTTCTTACTGTCTTTCTCTTCCTCTAAACTGAAGTAATTTTAGTTTCTACAGTTGTGCAAAATGTTCAGTTCCTGTTAGATATTCACACAGAATTTGTAGTAAAGTTTAAGTAGTCAGTAATTCCTACTCATGATCTTTTTTTCTCCTTCATCCAGGGTAACTTATGTGTTTTATGAGCAGTACCTAACTATTGTATCAGAGGGACTCTTCAACATTGCCCTGTGTCTGCTGCCAACTTTTGTCGTGTGCTGCCTGCTGCTGGGTTTGGATCTGCGCTCTGGCCTCCTCAACTTGCTCACCATAATCATGATTGTTGTAGATACTGTTGGAGTCATGACATTATGGAGCATTGATTACAATGCAGTAGCTCTAATCAATCTGGTCACGGTAAGAAATGGTTTCTCATGGGGTGTCTAAGGGAAGTTATTTTTCTGCTCCTCTAGAGTTAGCTTTTTAAAGTAACCATGAAATCAAATGAGTTTCTTTTAAGTTTTTAATATACATCTTATACTAAAGGGTCTCAGCCTGCAATGACAAAATAGTGCATATAGATGATGGTTAAATGGGTTGTAAAATTTTATAATTTTCTGGAAAATTTTACAAAAAACCGAAGGATTCATCCTGCACTTGGGGGCATATATTGATTTTTCTGTTATGGAGACATTATTCTGGGATATTGTAAATCAGTTGGGCACAGTATTCACAAACCACGTTTAATTTCGATGTGCTTCATTTCCCTTTATTAATTTTCGTAATAAATGTTGTTCACAGGCAGTAGGTATATCTGTGGAGTTTGTGTCCCACATGACGAGATCCTTTGCACTCAGCATTAAGCTCACACGTGTGGAAAGAGCAAAGGAGGCTACAGCCAAAATGGGCAGTGCAGTAAGTAAACTATTTGATAATCTAACCGTCTCTTTCAAAAAGCTAAAGTTAGACACATTAAAATATATTAGTGCCAAAAATGCTAATTGTGTAAGTATGGACTTTATATCAAAGTAACAGCTGCCCGAGTTTAGTATGTTTATTTTGTACATTTTAGGTGTTTGCTGGTGTTGCAATGACCAATTTGCCAGGCATCCTTGTGCTGGCATTTGCGAAAGCACAGCTCATCCAGATTTTCTTCTTCCGGTTAAATCTTGTCATTACACTTCTGGGAATAGCTCATGGACTAATATTCCTCCCCGTGCTGCTTAGTTATTTTGGTATGTACATTATTTTTCACTTTTTTTTCTGCAACAGAGGGGCACAAATGAAATTAAGATTTAGAATTAAATTAGTCCCTTTCCTTCTTTCAGGGCCCGGCGTTAATAAAGCTGTGCTGCTGCAGCTTCAGGAGGCCAACAAAAACCCGGCGATGAGGAACGGAACGAGAGAGGTGTATGATAATATTAGCTACGAAGAACATGAAATGCAACAGACAGCAGGTTCCAGCACAAAAAGAGCTCACTCTGATGACAGCACATCTTCACAAAGAATGAAACAAGATACTTTCAAAAGTACTGACAAGAAAGAAAAGAAATGACAATTTCTGAGCACCAACACTAAAAATACCTGTTGAACTGTTTTCAGCTCTAAAGAGCTGATACTTGTGTAACACAAGGAGCAAGGATGGCCCCAGAAAACTGTACAAAGCAAACATGGAGCCTAGTATCTGGCTTCATGTGGAAATCATTAACTTAACTATTTACCTCAATCAGAAATGGAGTTGTGTGGCAGATAGCAACAGAAAGTTGTGCAATTTATTTGGGGGGTAATGCAGCAAGGTACTACTGCAAAGACAGTGATTTTCTATTTTTTACTGGATGCAATTATTTGTATGTTTTATGTCATAGTAGCACTACGGAGAGAGAATTAAACACTCCAGCATTTTAGGACCGTTTCTGCAACTACAGTTTTCTGTAAAGTGTGCAATCAATAAAAAAATAAATTAAAAAGAAGTGAATTGTTTATTTGTTAATATATTGTATTTATTTTTCAGAACACCCTTTTAAAAAGTGTATGAGTCTTAGAGTGCTCACAGCACTAGGATTTATCTCTTCAAGTTTATGCTATGTTGGAAATAGTGTGTTTAAAGTCTAGGTTGGTTCATCACTTACAAAAGTACTAAAACCACTGCTGATTCAAATATAAAGGTTGTATTTTTCTGTTGTAATAAGAGTTTTAAAAATTATATTAGAGGCAGGATCCTTTTATAATGTGATGAGCTCTTGAAGAAGCAAAATTAAAATCAGTGTCGCCAAAATCATATATACAGTCATTTTGCACTGTTGGTGTCTTATGGTGTTTTTGTCTTTTACATGGGTGTGGCAGGTAGGCATCTCTTCCTCTCCACACTCCCTCCTGTGAAAGACCCACACCTGGTGTGGCTCTGATTGCAGGGTGTGACTCTGCAATATATGAGCAGATGTCTGCCCTTTCAGAGTGTCTCTCTCCCAGTAAAGGGCTGGTGTGGTAGGTGGCAGTTTGGTGGCTTCCTTTCCTTTGTTTGGCTCCACTGTCCATTTTTCATTTTAGGTTTAGTTTGTCCTAACCTAACTAAGCTTGTTGGCTTCTTAGCAGTGAAGACGTGGCTCCCTGCTCTCTCCCTGGAAAGCTGTGCCTTGGTTCCCAGGTAGTTTCCCAGAGTTTTATTGTGGCTGTAACACGTGGATTTTATCTTCTGTGCTGCTGTCCTGAGTATCAGCTTTGTAATTAGCTGGATAAACAAGAGCTGAGGATCTACCAACTAAGTATTTAAATGTCCTGGCTTGGTAACTATGTTGGAGTTTAGCTTGATGTGTGGGGGTTTTATTTTTATTTATTTTATTTTTTTTATAAAGATTTTACTTTGCATGTTTTTTTTTTTAAACCATGCCCTCAGACGGTGTTGTGCAGACATAATTAATGGTACTGGTTATAATGTGAAATCATTCATTTTTCTGGTTGTAGGTAGCACCCCCAAAAGCCATCCTCATCACAGGGGGTTTAATTTATGAAGAATCTAGAGGATGTCTCATTTCTCCACAGGATACATCTAGAAGACCTGGGATTGTCTCAGCAGGACTTTTTTGCTAAACTTGGAAAATCTTGGAGTCCGATTTTGAGATGCAGATCACAAATGCAGTTCATGTTTCACAAATGAATATCTACACTTCTCTCATTTATGTATACTTTCACTTAGACGCTCCCAGTTGTACATGGAAGTTTTATGAAATGGCTCCCTGCTGTACGTGTTGCAAAGCATTTTCCACAGTAGAAGTAAGTAAAATGCTTCAGGTAGTCTTAGACTTAATGCTACAGTGTTAGAGTTACTGACATCAAGTGGTAAAAATAGGCATAGAAATTACTTTAAATGCTAAGCACAGTTGTGAATAGACAGTGACAGTCAGTGGCAACAATTCTTACAAACATGTTTTTATCATTGGATTGCAGGTAGCTACTTCAAAATTATGTACATGTGTACTGTCTTCTATGTGCCATTCAAGGTGTTACTTATCCCAAATGGTTCTCCAGCACCTATCAAACAAATCTGGTACTGCAGATTTAAAGCTCAGACGGTTCTCACTTCAGTTAGTTGTTCATTCAGAGACGCCGTAGTTAAAAATTGTAGCACAAATACAGCAGCTGTATGTGGCAATATGTATATGGACTCACAGCAAGTAGGTGTATAAATGGCTCATTCTATGAATAAAACCACATTATTTTAGTAAAGTTATTAGATACCAACAGAAACGGTTAATATTTAAAATTTTTGACATTTTGATTTTGATCCATGTTGTACCTCAATAGAACAGTTTTTTTTCCTTTGGAAGCATCCTTGATGGGAACAAACTCATTTTACAGAACATCACTCAGGATAATTGTGCTGGAAAACTTATTTTTTTAGAAGTAAATGTAGATTAACTGAGCACTTAGGAGCCTGATGACAGAATTCAACATTCAGGCAGATCCAGTCTAAACACCTCTGAGCATTTAGATCAGTTAATTTGTCTTCAAAGGCAAAAATGAAGCCAACTATTTCTGTAGTTTTAGAAGGCTGTGATCAAATTAAACAAGTCACAAATTAAGTATAAAATACAAGCATATTTTGGGTATTTCAAATTTTGTTTTATTAACAATGAATCCCTTTGATAGGATTGTATGTTTCTTCAGGTCATCAATGCCCCCAAAAACATACTGTACACATTATACAAGGGAAACCACGATTCAGGCAAAAAGGAAAAAAAAAATCTTTTTAAATTATAATACAGTCTTGAGGAAAAAATATAAATAACTTTTTTCTTCTCTGGTTGAGCTCACTATGGTACAGACATATAATAAATAGATCGGATCTGACGTAACTCAGCTGATCTATGAACCATCTCTCTACGAGTCCATTTCTGTAGCAGCATTATAGCAAAAACAAGCCAATGGAAACAGAGTCCCGTTTCCCTGGAAACCTTTTACATATTCTTTAGTCATCACACTATGTCGCACTACACCTCACCCCTCCTCACCCAATGACAGATAAGTGATATTGCATTGTGGAAACAGATCCTGGGGTAATTAAATTCCTACAATGTATGAAAGCATGTAATGACAACTTATTCTTAAATAAAAGTTTAACAAGCAAGAAATACATTAAAGTGACGTTACAACTTTGCCATGCTTGTTGAACATGCAGTAGAGGTGAAGCACAGAGGTAAGAAGGCATTGTGATGAGTAGCTGTAGGGTTTATGCAGGTACTGGAAACATCTGTGAGCAGTTTACTACTGGACCTGTAATCCACGGTTCTAAAGATAACTTAATCTTTCCAAAGACCAATCTACCTTCTGTACAGCTTACTTAAAATGCAATGGCCGAAGAAAAATGTTAAAGGATCTAAGCAAGTAAAGGATGGAATAATCTAGCAATAAATTACATGCTATTCACCCTCTGTACTGAGTAAAGATGGTAACTATAATGCTTTAGAAAATCCAATACTAGTGATGTTTGATTGTCTGAGATACAAGAAGTAGAAAGTTAATGGGCTGTCTGTGCTGACAAGTAGGTACAGGCTGTAGGAAGGGGTGAGGCAATAGAAGCAAAAGCACATATCTGCTGGAAAAAAGATCACAAGTCATGGTGGGATATAAACCAGGAAGGCTCCAGATAAATTTTAAAAACAGTTGGATCCCTCTGTAGTGTTTTGCTGAATAAAAGAAAGCAGGAACCTAGAAATCTCAGGGCTGACATAACATGCCGTATTTCATTACAGAAAAACCTCCTCTGTAAAGTGATTTTAAAAAAAAAAACACACACAACTTGGGTATTTGTCTTAATGCTCCAGCTTGTCCTTTAGCATTACGTCGATGTATTATTGAGTGTTGCCCATGATTTTCAAGCCATGTGAAAACAGTATTTGGCTAAACTGCTCCCCATTTTTCCTGTTAAAAAAAGACTATCAGAAATAGCATTAGGTGTGTTGTGAAACATTATCCAGAATCTGATGTCTTTTGCTTCCAGCTCATATTTGCTAAAAGGAAGCTGAGTGATGATCAAATCCTCCTTTTTATTGGCAGCAACACCCTTGTTTCAAGCAACAGAAACGTGCCAAATAAACCTCTGTCCTTAGAGCTTTGACTTGTATTTTGTCAGTCTTGCTTTCTTTCCATGGTTGTAAGGAGCAGTTGTGCACGGAACACGGGGAAGCAGGGGGTGATCATGATTCTGCAGGAGGGTTAACATCCTCTTCGACAGGTTTTGATAGCTTGGTCAGGATTGCCTCAGCTTCCTCATACATCTGCGAGAATGAGGAACAATTATTAAATCACATGTTATAACCTAAACAATTAGGCAAGCCACTTCAGGGAAGGTACAAAGAGCAGTTTGAGCTCTTACTGGCATAAATTGCACATCCTGGAAGAGTTCTTGTATGAAACGTCTTGAAGTCAGGCGAAACATACAGTGGGCCAAGAGATGAGAAACCTCGGAGTACAGGCAAATGTCATCAAACGCATATGGGAACTTCTCCTTTATCCTGAGGAAAAAAGGGAAATTTAACAAACCTTAAACAACTATTTGATAGATATGCAAACAGGAGGAATGCATACATGTCCATGTATCATTGATTATCTTGTTATAATACAAAATTCTGCTGGGAATCCTAACAAACTGGCATTCATGTGGACATCAAATAGATGCTTTGTGCCAAAGTGACCATTGCTGAAGCTCAGACACACTGCCATATGGCAGCTTCAGTCAATAACGGTGCCATCAATCACAGATCCCTTATTCATGCCCTGACATACCAGTTTTGGAACCTCCACAACGCGAGGAAAATGGTTTTCATGTTGTGTCATAATGGTGCATGTATAATGAGAAAAAAAACAGGATTGACTTACGTCAGTAGTCCTGTTTCATGGCCTTTGGTGCCTACAGAGGAGCTGAGGTTTATGATCAGGCGGAGGACCTCCTTCCTCAGCAAGACTCGAGAAGCAGGGCCATCCTCTGATATCGCCTTACCGCCTACAGCAAACAAATAATTAGCATATATCGCTCTGAATGCAATAAACACGCTTTAAATTTTTTTTTTTTTTTTTTTTTTACAAGGTGGTTACTTTGTTGCTTTTTTCGTTTTATCCCCACTTTGTTCCATGATCTATATTTAGATATGTTACAAACTGAGGCTCCGAGGCTCTATTAGTCTCTCTGGGTGGGAACTAAACAACAGATTTAAATGGTCTAAAAGTATCACATTATGGTGTTTGGTAGCACATTGAGGTTATATGTGGTCTTACCAATGACAATGTCACCAGGTGTAGGTGTGCTAGAGATTGAGCCCTGGGACACAGCAGCATCACTGCAGCCTGACACCCCAGAGAACTTGGACTGAGGCATCACCTCCAGACGATGACCACTCTGGCTTCCCCATGACTGGAAGTCAATATAATCTGGCAAAGGAAATGACAAAAGAATCTCTCAGTGTGCAGTTCGAAGCATATCTGTGTAAAATTTAACTGTGTGGTGCCTCACCTGTGCGAGGGTGTGTGCTGTTGATCTGTGGCTGAGTGGGGTATCCGAGGACAATGGCTCCCACACAATAGAGGCAGTTCTCATCAGTGTGTTCCTGCAGTCCTGTTTCCTCTGAACCGACTATGTGGTTTGGGGTGTCACCTCGGGACACAATCAACTCAGAGATACTGAATTGTTGTTTCAGTAATGGGACAGCAGGGCGATCCCCTACAGAAGTAATAAAAAGAAAAAGCACATGTTTTAACATCTTTTTCTTCACGCAGTTGTGTAATCTGATTACCACTAAATCCAGGATAAAGTATCTTTTACCATCTCCATCACCAAAAAGGAAGCGTTTCCGCTCCTCTGAAGGCGGGCTGATCCTCTGCTGAAAGTAGGCCGAGTCTCTGATGTGGAACATATCATTGATGTTCATTGGCAATGCAAGGCCAATGTAGTCATCGTTACACCCAAAGGTGGCGCTAGAGACCATTGAGCGCACCGAGGAGCAACGATGCAAGGTACTTTGGTTGATGGGGCTGAGTAATTCCTCCTTATCTAAAGAGGCAAAGCTCAGAGCTTTCAGAAACCTAGGAAGGGCAAGAGGAGAGGTGCGTGAGAGGATCCGGGGGGAGAGACTGGGACAGAATAGGAACATGGGGATTAAGTAAAGAAATGTTGGATAAAAGCAGAGAGATGGGGACTTGTCAAACTAAATTCTTAATCAGAAAACTAGTGCATAGCTTAACATTGAAGAATCACCAAAACAGAGGCAGATGTTAAGAAATAAAGTCATAAACAATGTTTTTACACCAGTTTTTCCTTTTCTTAAATTTTCCATGGAGTGTCATTTAACTACTGAGCAATCTATAACATTCATTAGAATCATGGACATGTTTACCATCTTTTGGCCCAATCTTAAGCAGTATCTTTCCTCGCCCTTGTCTTTTTCCCCCCATCTTTTACACACACAATCGCTTTCAAAATAAATCAAAAGTATAGTCACATCAATAAAATGGCATGTCTCCACCTATGAGATGTTCATGACTTTCTAAGTAGGCTAACAGGGAACTAGAAAATGACCTATGTATATGGGGTTTGCTCATATTACGACTAACAATTGGAGGCAAGGAGATGTTACTAGACTAGAAAAAGCAGCAACAATTCAGAGCTAGAAGGTGCATTTCTACTGAGGACACTGGGTAGGTCCGGTCCACCCACCGCGGTACAAGTGTTCTGGACAGCCTGCGGTATGGACTTATGACGGTGGGTTCTGGACAGGTACGCCTCCTATGTGATATCCTGACGGACACAGCAGAAGTTGCAAAAAAACACTCTCACACCTGCCATTGCCAATGTCGACAGACACCAAAACCCAACACAGTCGCATGTCTGCTTAAGCATCACTAGCAAAATTTCCATCATTATTTTTAGAATGAGTGAACATCAAGTCTTTCATTTTATGCAATAAACATGCCAGTTAAGAATGGAATGCATATGGCCATGAAGAAAAAAATAATATTGATTAAATCAGCTGCAGCAGCTTTTGTTTCCATAACCCCTGAAATGACGGCTGACCCACCTGCGAGGAGTTAATCTGGAGTCCAGACTTCCTGTCTTCATAGTGATGGTGTCAGTGAACAGCACGTCTTTGGCAGGTGAAGCCAACGCTTCACTATGAGACAAAGACGGGTGTATCCTCTGCTGCTGCAGCCTCTTCAGCGTAGCGTACCCAAGGGCGTCTCTTGGGCTGGTGTACATGAAGCTGCAATCAGCCAGGCTTTTGATGGTGGTTACTGAGGGCGATTTTAGAGACTGGGCTCGGCGGGGTAAAGTGTGCGAGGAGCCAGGTGGTACCAGAGAAACATTGGAGGACTTAGAAGTGGACATGTGGTTTGTCTGAGCCTGGGGGGTGGGGGAAGAGAGAGTTTTGACAGTCTTGGCAGACACTACAGTGTTGAGGCTCACGCAGTCAGAAGAGTCTGGTTCAGGCTCCGGATGCTCAGGATTTCCAACTGTCTCCCGGGAAGGACTGGAGCTCATGGAGCTGATGCCACTGGTTGTCGTGTCAGTGTTAAAGCTCTGACTGCGGCTTTTAAATTGAGTACCCCCACCTCCACCTCCTCCCACATTGCCTCCACTAGAAGAGGAGCCACCATCTCCTGCTAGACGCTCTCGACTGCTTTGCTCCTTCTCCCGGCCATGGTGCTCAACAGTCCCATGAACGCCCAAACCACTGAGTCCAAGGCCTGAACCGCCACTCCTTGCCAGCCTGCCATCCACAAGCTGCTCCTCAGAGCCCCCCCTGGTCCCGACAAAGGATGTCTCCAGGCTAACTGTTGGACTTTTTGGCATTCCTCTGCCATTAAACACAGGGGTGAAGACTTCTCCCTGGTTTGGGCTGTAGACAGAGGGCTCCGTCACTGTCCTATTCCGCCTCATGCTACCGGTCATGAGTTCATTAGGGGTGCGAGAGCCTGAAGGGGTCTTAGGGTCACTGGTAGAGCGTAGCTTCTTGCTGGGGAGGGACAGAGAGTTGAGGAAGCGAGGCCTAACGAAGCGTGTTGAAGCCAAGATTGTGAAAGGGCTGCGATCCTTGATTGGTTTGGAGTGTAGATAGAAGGAGGGATCGTCTGACAGGTCGAGAACATCACACTTATCATCATCCAGGATGTACATGTCTAGGAGCACAAAGAGGAGAGGGTGTGAGGAACACAGCAGGAAATATCCACCAAAACTGCAATAATACATTAAAAATTGGTGATATAGATGCTAGACAAATGCATCAAGGAGAGTTGAGCCATCAGTCTGCAAATGTTGATGATAAAAAAAAGAGAGAATGTTCCACGTACTTGGTTGAGACTCGCTCTCGCTGTTGTGGCGGGAGCTGGTGGATTCAGAGTTCAAACTGAGCGTGCTTGGTACCGAAGAAAGCTCAGAGGTCAGCTGTGTGTCTACCTCATCGGGAGTGACAGGCCACAGCGTCCTGCGACTGTGTCTGACCGCATCCCAGCCGTACTGCTTTAGCACCTCACAACCCTGCTTGGTCTTGGAAATCACACCCAGCACATACACACATGTCCTGTGGGTGGGAAGTGAAAGTAAGAAAAAACTCCAGTTAACCCCTCATAGTCGTACATTTGACTGAACATTATTTAGCATGCATTTATTTATGATACATTTGAACTCAAGATCTGTAATTCAGCTGATTTTTAAGTGACAAGCGGGAGTAAAGCTTACCCTCGTACTGACAGCACCTCACAGTGCTGAGCCAACGTGAGGATGTCAGGAATAACATTCTCCTCCTGCAGGAGATTCAGACCCCAGTTGGAAGAGCCGATGTTTCCCTAAAATAAAAATAAAAAAATGCAATACACAATCAGATCCATCTCTATGTAAGTAATAAAATTATAGTGAAAGTAATTGAGGTGCATTAACTTAATATTATTACTGACCAGAGCCCAGAGAGCAGCCTTCAGCTGTTTAATGCCCTCCCAGGTGTCCAGCATCGGGGAGCGAACCATGTAGCTGAGGTCAGGAACCACGCTCTTTACAAAAACATATGTATTAGGAGGCAAATCTATCAAAGAAACTAATGTAGAAAATTCAACAGTACAGCTGAAAAAGATAGGCCCCTTACCTGAGACTCCAGTAGATGACAGCCTGTCTTATCATGAACCAGCTGACCATACAAGTGCACAGGGAGATAGACATTTGGTCTTTGTAACCTGGAAACAACCAAAAAAAACATCAGACACATAGGGAAAACAAAGCAAACCAAAAAACTACCTTCACTCCTGCAGCTCGTCAGATTATATAAATATTTGTCTCACCTTTGGTTGCTGCGTCTGACGTAGTTGTCGCCATCAACAGGTTTGCGGTATGTTGTTAGTGCTTCATTGAGCTGTTCCTCAATTAAATCCACATACTTAAGGTTGTACTCCTAAATACAGAGTCGATAAGAAACATCAACTTCTGTAAGTCTCTGGTCTTATTAGCCTAATTTATTAAAAATGTTTATTACATTGATTAGAAATTACAATAAAGTTTTGCAGTCTGCTGATATCTAGACAATACCTTCTGCCATTTATCCAGCTGTTTGCTAACATATCCCCTCTCATTGAGGTAGGAGAAGCCTTTAGGAATGGAGAGAAATCTAGACAATACAAAAAATAGATACAGTTTATTCAAGAAGGTATGCAAATTCTGTCCGGTATCATGAAAGACTGACGCATGTCTGACACTGTAATCCATTTGTGGTAAACACACACCTGAGAAGAAGCAGGAGGCCTTTGTCTCCCAGATGGGACACAGCTGGTTTCAGCTGAATCAGTGCATGAAGATTAGCCTGTGAAACAGCAGAATGGGTAAAAAATACACTTAATTTTCTCTCAGCACAGGACTTTGCCACTTTCAGTATCCTTAATTTCAGCTTTCTGCAGGAGGGAGTAAAAATTTAACCAAATTTTACAAACACTGCTACGGTTCTGTCAGCAACCTAAGGCATGTGCATGTTTTCAGTCACCTTGTCTTCACAGGCCTCGTCCAATATGTCCAGGGCCTCCATGGACACAGCCTTGCTGTGGTCATGAAGCTGCGTGACTAGGAGCTCCATGCCCCAGCTGCTGAAAAACTCCACGCTGGCACGCAGCAGCACACGGAGGTGCTTGGTAGCATAAAGCCTGCATGTCTGCTCAGAAAACAAAAACCACCATGAGTTTTCAGCAAATTTAGCAATAAGAAACAGTTTGTGTAGATTTTCATATCAGACTTCTTTTATGCATTGACACTGGCAGAGTTATCTGCAGCATTTCTTTCAACTGTACACAAAAACAGCTTCCCCATTAGCACTCTGTATACGCATGTAAATGTGTCAAAGTTATCGCGGCTTTCTTACATCTGTGGCAGCTGTGAGGACCTTTGAGAGGATCACTCGGGCCAGACCGTCCCTGCTGTAGTCCAGTGTGGATACAGCAAGTTTCAACACAGTATCCTGGTTCTTTACAGAGCACAAATTCAGCAGGCTGCAAATATCAAAACAACAGCAAAGCATTAATCGGGTTGACAAACATACATACATACTGAGACAAACATATCAGACATTTTTAGACTCTGTGGACTACAGAGAGCCTAGAAAAGCTGACAGGTTCTGCTCACTCACCACTGAAACAGGCCACATTTCTCGAGCATTTTGACTCCCTGTGGGTGTGCAGAGAGCGTCCCCAGGAAGAGGAAGTAGTGCTGGCTGAGTGTGCTCAGCAGGCCGTTACTCTGCAGACAGCGCTCGGGCTTAAGCCCAGAAGATGAGGCAAGCCATGACACCATATCCCTTACTAGGTCCTCCAGGTAACCCTGGCCATCCTGGTGACACCATGAAGTGAGACAGTTAAGAGAATGACAAAAGACCAAGCAAAAATATGTTTGTCAAAACTTATCTCACATCATCAGAGTCCATGAGAAACTCTACAAACTGGCAGCCAACCACAGTGAGTTGTCTGGCTTTAACATGGTCCAACGCCAGCCCTGCATATAGTTTACTACTGGGCTTATAAAAGTACAGCAGCCTCCGTACAAACCTGCATCACATAAAAAAACACATTTTAAATAAGATGTCACATGCATTTTGTAACTATATTAAAAATATTCTGACTTGGTGATATAAAGAGTCCTACTTGTGCATCTGTTCATCTTTGTTGTTCCTGAGGTTTACATTTGGCCACTGGGAGAGAGAAACAACATTTTTAGACTAGAGGAAAAATAAATGAATAAAAAACTTTTAGTCTGTGTTGTTGCAAGAGAACAGCCTGACCTTAAGGATGGTGGCAATGAGCAACCAGTTCCACTCCAAGTTCTGCTTGTGGTTGAGAATGTGACTGTCTCTCAGGTTCATCATCAGTGCCTCTTCTGTGTCCTGAAAACAAAAACAGAAAACCCTTTTCTGAACATCTAAAAACAAAACAATAGTAATAAGCTAGTTTTAGCTTTACAACACTTTATTCTTTGATTTAATTTAAATCAGCTGCCTCATGCCCTAAGGAGCAGCAGATGACTCTTTCCTGTTTAATGAACCACATCACAAACCATTACACTGAGATGAAGTATCTAAATCTATCTAAAAAGCATGCTGATCTTTACCTTTATGATGTAGATGTCTTTTGGGGCACGTGAGTGTGAATCTCTGTGGTTATGGGACGACACAGACTTGCGAATGATCTGGTCCAGGTACAGACTGTGTGGTTTCAAGCCTCTCTTTTTCTTCTCATGGAATCGCTTCAAATTATTCACTGCTGCACTCGCTCGGCTGGAAGATCCACAACAGAGATCAGGGGTGTTTTCATGTGTTCACAGTTCATCAAGCTCTTCTGTTTAAAAACATTTTTTATGCACTGACCTTCGACCCAACATGAGACACCTATTTCTTTGCTCTTATTGTCCTTTTTACTGGTTTTATGATCTTGTTTTGTACTTTTATTGCAACTAGTGTTTTAGTGTGTTTTTATAGTTTTAGTTGTTTT
Organism: Melanotaenia boesemani; assembly: GCF_017639745.1. Classification (NCBI taxonomy): domain Eukaryota; kingdom Metazoa; phylum Chordata; class Actinopteri; order Atheriniformes; family Melanotaeniidae; genus Melanotaenia; species Melanotaenia boesemani. The sequence goes on from NC_055692.1 coordinate 24,963,330, forward strand.
AAAATAGTTTTATGTTCAGCACTTTGTTTCAACTCTTATTTTTGTCAAAGTGTTTTAAAAATAAAGCTGAGTTGAGTGTAATACCTTTATGTGAAAGGGCAAATTCACAAAACATGTGATGCATTGGGAGAGAACATGCTGTTCTAGTAAACACAGCATCGCAACTGAGTGTTTTGGTTTTTATAGTGTAAACAAACAAAATGCAAATAAGTTCAATGAGTCAGCTGACAATTCATCATTACTTACAAGATCTCATACATTTAATCATTTCCATTATTAGTTTATATTTCCATTACTTTTTTTTTGTTACCTCTTCTCGAGGCCAGTTGCACAAAATGGTAAATGGCAGATCTTGTGGCAGGAAATAATGACTTTAACACTCATGAAATAAAAAATGTGGCACCAATTCATTTCACAGCTGTTTTAATCAAACTTATTGTAAATTAATTGTTGCAACTTGATAATCAAGCGCTATTTTTTTCCCTGTCATAGATCAGTACCTGATCAAGCTTCATTAAGCACACTCCAGACAAAACTCACTGTAAACTCAATGTTTTGTGTCCAAATATTTCAGGATCTGTTTGTAGTAATAATGATTTTCTTATGAGGAAAAACAGACACAAGTGACAGATTGTACTCACAGTCGTTTCTCTTGGGGGATGTCAAATGAGGCTGCCATGTTGATGAGGGTGGGAAGGCAGTGCAGGTGGTGACTGTGGGAATGAGGAAGAATGGTGTTGGCCTAAAGGAAAAAGAAGCAGGCACAAGAAAGACAAAGACAAATTTAGTACAGCGAACAAAGTAACTCGGCTGTAGTAGACAGCTTCTCAAAATACACAAGAATGATTCAGTATAAATGTTGCGCACACAAACGGATACATTTCTTCTGTTGTGACGTGGGCTCAAGTGTGCCTAGAAATATTTTTGCAGCTTTCCAAAATATACTTTGAGTGACAGATGAGCATCTATTTTTAGCTTACCATGTGTAAAAGCTCTCCCAAGAGGATGGTGGCTCTCACAGCAAGTTGGTCATCAGTGCTGGTCACAACTTCCACAAGGCCCTTCAGCAAGAAAAATAAGGTCAGGGAGGAGAGTAGGGCTTAATAGTAACACTTACACTCTACAGCTAAAGCTGCTGTAACAAAATGCCATTTAGTAGTCTTAAAAGACATTCTAGTCATGTCGGCCTCACAGCATACTCCATCTTTTAACATTTTTTTCTCGATGTCTCCCTAAGACACTCATCCATGCACATTAAAAAAAAGCAATGAGACGGACTCACCTCTAACAGCCCACTAGTAATGAATGCAGACAGAACAAATGCCAGGTAGTTGTCCATCAGGTCAGGCCTAATGAAGTAAAAAAAAAAAAATCAGATATCACACACACATTATACATCATATATATATATATATATATATATACACACACACAGATACATATAAGTAAATGTTATTTTTCTACTGTTTTTAATCATCTCTCACCTAGAGCGAGCCCTGTGGGGCAGGATGACTTTAGCTTCAGCAGCAACAAACCCATCAGAAAGTCTCCAGGTGTCCTGGAACCTGGCAGGATCTAAAGTGCACCAAAGCAAAGATTAGATCATACAGAGTATGAAACACATGACTTCACTGCATTAACACTCAAATCAGTTTTGTATGGGCTTGACATTAAAGGGGTAGTGCACCCAAAAAATTTTTTTTGAGCTGTAAACAGCACACAGTATATTGTGATGAAAACCACATACACTGCTGATAAAATTTGTTTTTTTTATTTTAAAAACGAGATTTTGTGGGTAAAAAATGGCTCTTAACGCCCTCTACAGGGTAAAACCAGATTAAGCTTTCATGACATAGAGAGGTTATCTACATCATGAGAAAATTTTAAAAACCCCACAGCCCCTCCCTCCAGATGCAAACAGATGGGTCCTGGTCTATCACGCATAGAAAACCATGCCCACCAACGCACATGAAAGGATGTGAACTTATATGGTGTAGATTTGCTAGCTTCAGACTTCTATTCTTTCAGAGCTTCTAATGAAACGGCTCAGACTGATACGGTCCAGGATCACCTTGTTCTTGTGTAACTGAGGAGATTCAAGTGAAGAAAGGTCTTTCACCTCAAATACCGCTCTATGGCGTATGTGCTTTGTGAATCTCGCTTTGCATCTTGCCAGTGAGCTGAGCTGCTGTCTGTCAATCATTTCTGCCAGTGTATCCCGACCCGCCCAGTCTTCGCTCACTGATCAGCCCAAACCTCCCACCCCAACCCTTGAGGTTTCAGGCATTTTTCAAATTTGGTAGTGGGTGGAGTTACGCAAAAAGTACGGGGTGCAGTGACACTTAAGAGTCTACAGCGGTGTGGGAGGTTGGGAAGCTGTCTGCTCTCTGATTGGATAGTTTGATTTGTCACCATCCAATCAGATAGAAGTATAAAGATATGGACAAAATTTGCAACTGCAACTTGCACGCAGATTTGTGCTTTGCATCTGTGAACAGGGTTTTTGCAAATAAGAACTTCATTTTTATTTTCACAAATACAGATCTTTTTTACAACCATGCAAACCCTTTTCTGCACATTTGCAAACTGGAATTTTTCAGGCAGGTTGTTTTTACAGGGTGACAAGCTTGATTTACAGATGCAAACTCTGAAATTATTTGCAAACATTCATTTACAACTGCAAAATCTTGATTTAATATTGAGCCATAGTTTTGATGATACGAAAGATGTTCTTCTTACCAACACTTTGAAGACCTTCTGTGAAATCTTGAGTCACAATGGGGACAGGGAGCCTGAATATATCATATAAAACTTCCAACAAGCCTTTCTGGAGGGTGAAACACATGAAAGCACTCAGAAATCACAATTTAACATTTATTTTTGAATATTTAATGTACAGTCATTTCAGTACTCACCCTAACTTCCATATTTGGTATACAAAGTAAGCCAATTAAAGACTGGATTCCAGAATTTCCAGCTTTACACAGGTGGATGATCCCTGAAATAAATAAATTTTCTTATGAAGCCTTCAACAAAGAAGCATTCCCACTAAAGTAAATAAAAATTCTATAATGCACAGTTTTAAAGATCTTACCAGACCAGGAACGGAAGGCAGCAACTATCGCCATTCTGCTAGATAGGAAACGGGACTCTCGGTCTTCCCTGTGAACATTAAAACGTAAAAAAGTGAATAGTGTTTAGTACATTAAAATATCCATATGATTTATTAAAGGGATTTTTCATGAAGAATTATACTGTTCATGGATCACATGGATCACATGTCAAGCAAGTAACAGATCTTTAGAATTAGAACAGATCTTTCATAGAGCATCAATGTAACTTAGTCTGCTTTATATCCTCTGGCAGGTTATTCTGGAATTGAGCACCCTCTGATAACGAGGGTCACATTACAATAAAACTGTAGAAACCCTCAGTTTTTCCAACATATGCTGTCACCAACAGTGGAACACAGCAAGCAGTCAACAGTGGGAAACGTCAGACATTTGATCTTTTTATTTCTAATGTAACACTGATAATCCTCAAACTCTCTCTCTCTTTCACACACACTTACTTAAGTTGCCCTTCGGTCATGTCCGCATTGTGACGATAGTGAAAATCAGTGAAAGGTGCGAGGATTTGCTGCAGGACAAAGGACACAACAAAAACAGATGGATACATTTAGCATATAATTCACTTAAAGAGTTTTACGGGCTCCTGAACATTAACTTTTAAATATTCCCTTGAAATAATAATAATAATTAACCTGCCCTTGATCTCATCTTGTATTCATGTGGGTATTATTACTGGAGATGACCTGCCTCCATCCCAGGTGTATGTTTGCAGACAATGAGGCTTTAGAGAAATGCTGTAACTGATTACTATAAGCTCCATGGGAAAGAGACAGGCAACCTACGACGGATAATCCCAACTGGGAACACTCTCAGCACACAGGCTCATTTACAGACGAGCGCTAAATCGGAACTCATTATCTGTGTATATGTACCTCGAGCTCGACGTCAACACGCACATACTGCCGTGTACATGGATGGTTAAGTAGATGGAGGACAGTGGTGATCAGTGCTTCATTGATGCGACTAAGCTGGCAGTCAATCACACTCTTAAGGATGGTGCTGAGCCCTCCTCTTTTGGCCACCACCTCAGGGTTCTTCAGGGCTGCAGAGGCAAGGACGGTGCAACAAAGAATAAGCCAAAACAATATTTTCTTAAAAGACATGACTTATGCTGGTACAGAATCCTATTAACCATAAGGACTTTGCTCTCATTTCTTTATGTCCCCACAGATCATGACTATTAAATGTCAGAGAATAATGGGTTTTATATTACTCTGTTTCTGCTTCAATCAGGCTATCCAGGGAGTACCAAGGCCTCATTTTATGGAACAGCTTCTACGGACACAGCCACTGCATCACTTGCTTTAAGTTTAAATATATGGCATAATGAGGACAAACCTGATCCCTTCTTTTAAAGGTTGCTGCTTTAACTGTAGTCAGCTGCTTATCATATATTGTAACCTGTAAGTTTTGCACTTGAACAGGTTTGAGTGGCTGCTTATGTAATCCCTTTACATGAAAGCAGTGGAACATCCAATCAACAGTTTTATATCTCTCATTTTATCATGCCTTGCAAAAGATATCCTTATCTTTAGTAAACAATTTTACCAAACTTAACACACCAGCATTTACATATCTGTGTCATCATAATCCACACTTGCACTACGATCACATTAGCAAACAGGGATGCACCCGCTTGAACATTGCTTTTTAGGAGGAATGTTACAAAAGCATTGAGACAATGGTGATTGTAATATTCCTTCACCACCAATAAAACATTCTCAATAATTATTGTTTTTAGAATTTGCTTCTAACATTGTTGTCATCATCTCTGACCTAATTTTGCTGGGTTAGATTGTGAATGAGGTCTCTACCTCAGCCTTCAGATGAGGTTAAATAAATGAATAATATACTACGGTTTCTGTCCATTCAAATATCAACCATAAGATCCAGTGGTTCCACATGATGTAACTGTGTGCACACAGCTAATGATGCTTTACGTCGGTGTTGTGTGTTTCCATCTAAAAACACCAGGTACCCACCTAGCTCACATACGATGGCGATGGCAGCGCGAACCATGCGGTCTCGCTCCTGCAGTCCATCAGTCCCCACAGCAATTAGAGAATTTGCAATTGAGGTGGGGAACAGCATTGCATTGACAGATATTATCTACAGAGGAAGGGAGAAAAGAGATATTTTTAAATATTCTGGATGAACAGGCAAAATAAATACTTCAATTTTTAGTTTTGTGTCTAATGTTTATAAATACACAGTTCCTGAATATTACATATTTTAGAGGGTTTCAGGTGTTTTTATGAATCTACCACAAATAAACACTGAAATATTCCATTAACATAGAGGATCCAGGCAGCTGACTTTGTGCTATGTGAAAACACTCGACAATAATGATTGGATCAAGTCATCTTGACACAAATCCCATGAGAATGGCACATTTTTGCTTTGGAAATTCCTCCCATCCTCCTCCGCTTAAAAAGAAAAAAAATATCTACATTTTCAATTTGCTAACACGTCCATACAACACATGGCACGAGTAAAATCACCCATCAACATGATGACTGAGGATTTTCACCTTGTATCTGCAGAGCATTTCCCTCAGCCTTGGAAAGCAGTAACACACTGTATGTTCGACACAGAATAGCTGGTGCAACAAATACGGAGTATTCACTAAAATAACAATGGCTGCTTATTCTCACTTAGTGAATGCCAGAATCATATTTTTCAACACAATGGACACTGACTGATTGTATTCTTCATTTCTAGTGACACATAGCCAAAACTCCCTTATCTAGTTTACTGTAATGCAAGCAATGTAGAGCGGTGTGTTCCCCCTCAAGGGATGACCCTCTCGCTTACTCCTGAAGTTGACACAAAATGCATCTAAATTTTCCACTAAACCTATTATGAACAGTGTTGCAGCAAACACATTGTATTTTCAGGCTATATCTGCTGTTTTCCTCGGGGAAAACCCACTAAAAATGTGCTGGAATAGGACAACTTCAAGCATGTTGGATGGGGATTTCATACAGGTTTCATACTGATTAAAGTTCCTTCCTGGCCTGTCCAATCTAAGGGCTTTACGAACTTTGTCCATGTCAGAATAGTTGGTATTAAGGCTCTTTAAGGAGCATTAAATACTTCTGAAATTCTTTTGTATCCTTTCTCAGATCTGTTTGTTTTTACGATCCTATCTTGCAGGTCAAGGAACAAACATACACCATCAACTGTGAGGCCTCATTTAGATGGGTTTGTACAACCTTTTGTCTTATGAATTCAATCCAGCAAAGCAGTAAAGATGTCAAGTATCACAAGGACCACTGATTACAGTAGAGCTCAATGCTAGTGTCATAATTAAATATCAGAATGTCTGTGTAAGTGGTGTACTCCATTCTTAGATTTTCAACAAAATGATCAAAAATCTCCATAACCAGCTTTGGTTATGTCACCATCAAAAACCAAATGTGGACGTATGAAGAAAAAAAATTAAAATAAATTAAAAAAACATAACAAAAAACTAGAAAACTAAAAATGGCCTGAGCTATGTGTTATAACATGAGCCCAAGGGTTATTCTGCCTTAGTAGCTAACATATACTGCTCAGAACCACAGGCCGTCTGTATGCATGTGTGAAAAGACTGTTTACAGAAAACTATAGAAAGAGCTATAAATAACCTCGCCTGCAGCCTCATGCAAACCATCCACACTGACACTGCTGCTGACCCGAGGAGCCTTCTGGTGGCACTGTGATGGCACAAGGCTGTACAGTTTGACTAAACTCTTCCACTGACAAAGCAGTTACTGCAAATGATAAACAAGGAATAGAAATCTAAATAAAATGCAGATAAAGCTTACTTTTCGGACAAGTCGCAGAGCTTGAGTCCTCTCCCCCTCATTGCTTTGCTGGATGTCAATGCATCTGGAACAACCCAAAAAGCAAGTTAGTGTTAAAAACTAACTAGCAAATAAATAAATAAAATGGATTTTTTTTTTTATATAGAACAAATAGTTTTAATGAAGTATCACACACAGCATTGAATACCAGTTTCTAAAAAAATAAAATAAAATAAAACACTTGTCTTAAAATGGAAAACACTTTGACCCAAAGAATAAAGTAATCCAAACACCACTATTCAACCGAGTAAAGCAGAATCTCACCTGGATACCAAATAATCAACCTGTAGTCTGAGGACCTTCTGCAGCACGACGGTGTCTCTAATAAGGTAGCGGAGTGCCCGCAAACCTGCAGCACGCACCTCCTTGGCCTCATTTAGTAGAGCTAGCCGCAGGCTAGGTATTAAAAGAATATTATGATAAATACTTAGAAGGCAAGAAAACATTTCCTGAATTAACTTATGAGCATAATGACTTCTGTTTCTTCTTCAATTAGCAAGGCAATGAGTGATTGCTTTCAATATACAGCACCTCGGTGGATGATGTGACCACATCACAAGACTAGAATAACACTACCAAGAATTTACAGAGGCCAAGTAGATGAAAAGATAATGTGCTGCAGACAACTTACCAAATGATGATTTCTTCATATGTAAACCCAAAGTTTTCCTCTCGGTGGCCAACGCTGCAAAGCAGCTATAACAGAAAAAAATAAATAAATAAATAAATCGCTCATTATTTATGTTAACCAGGTGGAAATATAAACTTGCAAATAAATGAAGTGTAAACATCTCTCATGCCCATCAGTCTTGTTTCTATCATCTGGTCTAAAATAAATTAGGCTGCACTGTGGCGGCATATATTATGTTACACATGTCCTGCATTAACGATGTTAATGCTTCCTGGTCAGTGTAAGTTTTGGTCGTTGAATTTTCTGTTCAGAGGTGAGTATTTTAATAAAAAAAAAAAAAGCATTTATTTGATTTTTTTTTTTTTAGATGAAATAAATAAAAATTAAACTAGGCATATTTTTTCCTTTTAACTTTTAAAGTTGAATTAACAAAAAAGGAAATTGGCTTGATTTTGGTTTTCAAGTCTGCACAGCAAAAATAAAACCACTAAAATAAAAACACAAGAAACAACTTGTTTAACCATATTTTTAAAGTGGATTTTACAATATGATTTTACTATGTAAAATAAGTTCCCCAACCAAAAGTACCATTTCCACTAAGGGGTGTAGCTCGGGACAGGAGGGTTTTGGTAAACCGTGATCTCTGTTGCTTTTTCACAGCCAACCATACCTGGTAGGCGGGGTATAAGCAATAGATGTGTCAGCTACATAATAGCGTGACCCAACACCTAGTGGCGCAACGCCTATCTTGAATTATAACAAAGAACGTGACACAAAGGAGGAGAATGGTGGACATCCAGCAGTTTGTGTTCCTTTCTCTTGGCATGTGGCTTCAAACAACAACAACAAAAAAAAAAAAATCCACAGTTTATTTAAAAGTCACACTTTCAACCAATCGAACGTGTCCATTTAGTGTTGCGTCGGTTAGATTGGGACTTTAACAAAAGACTCCGAAAAATATGTAGGACGGCTCTGATTGGATGTTCTGGCACCTTTCCCAGGTTTTGCCCGCGGAACACAAAACAATGTGCTAAAACCAACCTGACCCGTACCAGGCCAGACCCTTTAGTAGAAACAGGACTTTACTGTCTTTGACTGAACCTTGCTGGTAAAGTCCCGTCCACCAAAGAGCCTCTCTGTCATTCACACACAACCCCAACTCTTGTCTGAAAATGTGTTTTTTTGTTTGTAATTTTGTGATTAAACCAAATCAAGCCAACATTGAATTAATTCCATTTTAACAGTTTTAATGAAACATGCCTCCTATTTTTTTTTTTTTACATTTTTTTAAACAAAATTAAATGTTTTAATACTCACCTCTGAGTGGAAAATGCAATAACCAAAACATACAGTGACTGTTCCTGACTGGACATAGAGACTTTAAGGCAGAGGACACAAATAAAACATGTTTTGGTCATATAACAGGAAAATAAAAAGGCAAACAAATTCCGTTCAACTGCATATGTTGCCACTACTCTTTAATTTCCACCAGCGTAGGTCAGGCTTATTATCCAGATGCAGAAAGAGTTAATCAATCATGTGATTAGTCATGTGATGTCAAAACATACTCACTTAAGCTGTTCCCAACCCCACTTATGTACATGTCCCCCCCAAAATAAAACAGTATAAAAAAAAAAGAATTGAGAAACTGCGTAACTTTGTTGTATGTGTCTGAGCAAGCGAATTGTGAATGAGAAATGGTGGTCACTGGTGGTAGATGGTTTTAAAATTGAAAGTAAAAGTGGCAAATTATTTACAGGTTAAGGAGTGAGTGTTAGTTTGTGTCACCTCCACCAATGTGCTGTGTACGAGTAGAGCGTACACAGTGGGTTCTTTGCTCTTGTTTAAAAAAACCTCATCAGGCTGGTCAGCGTTGTTCTCCGTTAAGCATTTATTGCCAACTTTAGCTATTTCTTTGTAACATGTCCTCCATCATTAAAAGGAGCCCACACACAGGCAGTGGCAGTCATCTGATAGGGCATAACTAACAACAACAAAGTGCAAAAAAAACTGCATGCACAAAGCAATAAAGCCCTTGGGCAGTGGATTCTACCCTTTTGGAGTTGGGGTTTTTCCCTCCCCACAGGCACCTTGAGGCATCCAAGCACCACTAACAAATCGGTGCTACTACATTGCAGCAATCCAGTCTACCACTGGAGAAGTTAAAGTAGCAGTTTTGTTTGAATAGTCCATCAAAGCCAGGCCTACCACACATCTAAGTAGGAGGTCAGAGTAAAGCAGGATGGGATGGGTGGCAAGATTGGTTTGAGTGATTACGGGGTTGTTTAAAACTAGTTGTTATGTCAGAGACCAAGCAGGTGGGAGGAGGGGAGAGGAGATGGGGAAGGGGGCATGTGACACTCTCCTTTGGGGATTAGGTCACCCTCACTGTGCTGAAACCCTTATAAGGAATCAGAGACAGAGCTCTAACAGATGTATATACACAAACTCACATATACATGCCATGACTATTAGACTCCAGTCAGTAGTAAACAATAATCACAGACACCCAACCTAGGCAGACACACACACATCTCTCATTATGCTACAATACCCGCTACACAACACTCACTAGCTGCAGAGCAACAAACAATTGTTTATAATACATCCATGGCAGAAAGAAGTGGTGAAAGGCAGTGGGCTGGCAGAGGGAATCAACAAAAGTCTAAACAGTGACAGGAAGCATTGCCCAAGTTTGCTGAATTACACACTTGTATAAACAGCTTTTGACATTTCCCAGCAAGGTGATGGTGAGCAAAAACAGTGGAGCTCAAAGAAGAAGAAACTACTATTTTTTCTCCTGTACTGTGTTATTCCCACCCAGTGTAGGATGATATTTATTTCTGGTATGTCTGGTAATTATGGATGCAAACAACAAATTGAATTCAATCAATTAATAGTTAACAATGACAATATAAGAAGGCATCAGACTAATTCACAGAGTAGAGTATAATTCTCCAAGACAGTCACTGGTCACTCTCAAGAGTGAAAAAAATATGTAAAACTAAAAACTGAATGGCAAAAAAAACCCCACCAAATATCTAAACACCCCTTAAAATTTGCATGCAATAAATTTGCAACATTATCAGATGAGATACTGTTAAGTGGAACAGAAAGCCCAGTTACACACGCTTCTCATGTGCATTTTCAAGATCGGATCCTACACTTAAAATCCACAATTGTTTGCTTGAGGTTTCAGTTTAGTTGCACCCACAACTGCATCTGTCTCATTATCATTACATATCTGCATGTACATCATATGGGATGCAAGGTACAATCTTCCCTTTTACAATGACATCACAGGACAAAACTGATTAAGCATACACAATACATTAGGGTAAAATAAAAAATCTAAAGTGAGGGGTGTTTCAAGTTAATTTGGGCATTTACTAGACATTCATTATCTCAGCTTACAAAAGCAGAATCTAATGTGCTCTTGATGCACATTAGATTGGAGTGCTTTCCCATCCCTAGAGCTCCTGTTACATTAACTGTCAGCATCACAATGACAGGCAAAGCCAGACCTGCTGGCAGCAACTCCCAAGGAGAGAGGATCAAGGAGAGGTCAGCGCTGACACTTCATAAACGTAGACGATCAGTCTTAACACATATCTCAAAAGAGTCAGCCTTCTTCAAACACTGCATGTGTAGCTTTCACTTCATTTCAGTAGTGTCAAAATTGCCTTAAATAACCACAAAAACAGTGAGGTGGGGGCATCATTACACAACAGTGTTACCTTTATGAAGTTGTTCAGGTGGCCCAGTTTTCGCATGTTACTGACTCCGTGCGATTTGGCCACATTTTGGAGGATTTCACGGAAATTTTCTGATGGTTCTGCAGAAGTGTGAAAAAGAAATACAATGTAACAATGAAATGCATTAATCCATATTGCCATAATATCCAATGAACTGTTATTGATAAGTTGCAGGAAGGAAGTTGCCTCAGTTGGCTGAACTAATTTAGAGTGTACAGTCAAAACAAGATCTTAACAGTTGAAAGCACGACTTGACCACGCACATGTTTTCTTTCAGTTCCTTCCAACTATAATGTATTCACTGCAACATTAAATGTATTCCATTGGCAAGAATTAATAATCTGGCATTCAAACTGAATGAAAACCAGATCCAGGACCAGTATTTCACTAAGAAGATAAATGCTGCAAACATTAGTAATACATTATCATAATGAAATGTACAAATGATTTTCTCCTCAGTAATAAAATGCACCACATTCTGAGCTAGATTTATTTTCAAGCTATCAAACTAATACATTTCAGTATTATTCGTCAGTCTTAGTTCAGCTGTAGGGACTTTGAAAACGCTTAAGGATTCAAGGATTCAAGGATTCAAGGAACTTTATTGTCATACCAGCTCACATTTACATGTTTATGGTACGAAATTAGAACTGAGGTCCCGGTTTGAGCCATAAGAAGGAGGGCAATAAGTGAAATAAAATAAGACATGAAGAGAAAAAAAAAGAAAAAAAATAGAAATATAGGCTAAATATAAATAGAATATAAGCTAAATACAATAGAATATAAACAGCACAATTTTAAATAAAATAAAAATAAAAATAATAAAAATTCTCACTTAATGAGCGCAAACTGTGTGTGAGGAAATTACAAAAACACAAATTCAGTGTTATTACCCTATTTGATAACAAGAATTTAAATAATCAACAGTGAGCATTTAAAGCCATACTATGTGTCAGATCAAATTATACTAATGCCCACTGATAGGCAATAATGGGAATCTATTTATACCAGAAGCAGTCTTTTGAAAATGCCTTAGGAATGGATTTGGAGTTGCTTAAGCTTACGTCCCATGCAGTCATGTACAATTGAGAAAACAAATTAAAAAGATTTTGCATACAAATGTTTAATGTCATGATCTTTAACTTTTGGTCAGTTATATGGGTAAGCTTCTAAATCTCTCAAGGCAGACCAGCATATTGTTGCAAAGCACGTACAAACAGTCATTATGAAAACCCATGTTGATAAACAGCTCACATCCTATCCCTAATGGATGGGTCTGAATCATGTCAATAAGATGTCAATTTATTTGGCTTTTCGGGTGCAAAATGTTCATTGCTAACGCGGATGCAGTGAAATCAACAGGGATCTCGGTGTTCAGACTGAGAGAAAACCATTGCTCCGTGTAAACAAACCGGTATGCGTGCAGAGTTGTTGATGGAGGAGTGAATCTGACCCGGCTGAGCAGCTGTGTATCATAAGAACCACCCTATGCACTCATATGCTCTACTCAGCAAACAGCCTTGAGGCCCTAATTCTCACGCATCCAGCGATGACCAGATCCTGACTACAACAAAAACGGCTGTCGGGTTAAATCACAGACTAACGTACCGATCAAAACAACAACGCGTCGTCACGGCTGGTTAGCTGTGGCAGCTACCTAACGCTAACTCAGCTAGTTAGTTAGCTAGCTACCGCCTGTTATTGTCATTCGTTAGCAATGTTTTACATGAAACAGAAAGGAAAACGGACTAAATGAGAACTACTGTCAATAGGTAAATGCAAAAACTACTATAAATTTCATTTCAAGAAGCTAGTATTTGCAGAAAGTCCCCTCATCCATTTTGAACAATAATCGCTTTCAGGGTGATGTGATGAAGCCTCTGCTTACCTCTGGTCAGATCCAGCGGTACGTTCTCTTCCCCGCTGTCATTCCGACCTGATAAACACACACACAGCGTTCATGGTGAGTGAACATTTTGGGGTCATCACACGCGTGAGAAAATGTCTTTTGTGATATGTTACTATTACATCTATAATTGAATCGAGTTTTTCCACGCTTACCTCGCATCCGAAGACTCCGGATAGGACGGCCGCGGAAGCTGGCCGCCATGTTTCCAGGAATATACACAACACCGGAAACTTCGTAGCCTCTCGCGAGAATACAAATAACCGGTTGTAACAGAGCCCCACTGACCTGAGATCAGCTGAATCCTCCCTAATTCCCCCTATCCTTAATGGAGCTAAAATATCTATCTGATCTGGCGACTGTATAATAATCTGTTATAACTAATGAGGGAGCTCCTTCAACTGCAAGACACCAAATAGTTTTCACCCTAAGCACATCACCATTTAAAATGGAATATAGATCAAAAGATTAACATTATCACTGCTGATTTGATTTTTCAAAAACTTTAAGATTTAAAATGTATACATCAACTATGCATGAAATTGTTCACTGTTCTCATGTTGAAGACCTGATGCTTACAAAAAACAATAACAAAACAAAAAAAAATAACCTATACACCTAATACACAAATACAGAAGAGCAAGTGAATTTGTCTTTTACTGTCAAAGCAAACCACCATTTTAATGCTCAAAAGCACATAGACTAATCTAATAACATAGTAAATTAGTTATGCAAGACTGCAATGTATTTATTATATCATTTCTAGATTAATGTATCTTAATTTTTCATTCTGTTTGAGGAAAATACACTAAAATTCAATCAGTAAAGGGTTAAAACAAGTAATCCTGCATTCTTAAGGAAAATCCCATATTTAAAAACAGTGTGTTAAAAGCAAATAAAAACAAAATGCAATGATTTGATAATCTCATAAACCCATATGTTTATGAGAAGTTATATGGGAGGAATGTTGTCCCATTCTTGTCTGATGCAGGATTTTAGCTCCTCAACAGTCCTGGGCCTTCGTTCCGGGATTTTTTGTTTCATGATGCAACAGATGTTTTCTGTTGGTAAAAGGTGTGGATTGAAGCCAAGATCAGCACCCGGACTCTTCTCCTGCAAAGCAATGCTACAACATCATACCATCAGATGTAATCTTTTTGCCTGTCCAAAGATGGACAGGTCCTTCTCCTCTTTAGTCTGGAGGACACAGGTGTCCAGGGTTTCCAAAGAAGAATTTTACATTTTGATTATTCTGATAACAGAACAGTTTTCCATTTTTCCTCAGTTCATTTTAAACAGCAATGTTTCTGGGTCATATTCCCACATGGCTTTCTTTGTATGACATAGCTTTAACCTGCATTTGTGGATTGCTGTGAACTGTGTTCATAGACAGTGATTTCTGGAAGTGTTCCTGAGCCCATGCAGTCATTTCCAGTGGAGAGTCATGTTTATAATGCACTGCTGCCTGAATGTTCACGAGTTTTCAGGCAATCTTAGGAAGAGTTTAAATTTTGGTCTTGTCCCTTTTGTGCTGACATTCCTCCTTATTTTCTGAATTGTTTTTATATTATACACAGATGTTGAAAACCTTCACAATTTTACTATGACAAACATTTTTTTTCTAAAATTGTTCCCTAATTTTTAGATGTAGTTTGTGGCAGACTGGTGAACCTCTGTCTAGCTTAACATCTGAGAGGCTCTCCCTCTCTGAAATGCTCCTTTTACACCTGTTGCCAGTTAACCTAAATGTGCTTCATGTTTTTTGTAATTATTTTTCCAGCCTTTTGTTGCCCTTGTTTCAACTTTTTGCTGCCATCAAACTTTAAATGAGCTCAAATTGTCAGTGAAATAATATATCTCAGTTTTAACATTTTGTTTATGTTCCATTAGAAATAAATGTTGGTTTATGAAATTTGCAAGTGATTGCATTATGTTATTTACATTTTAGTGTCCAAACTTTTTTTTTATTTGGGGTTATACAAAACTATTTCAAATATATAAGATACAGTTAAAAGTTTAAACATTTTACACTGCACAGAAGTTGGAAACTCATATCTATAGTTGTAGCTAAAGGGGAAAATAGTTCAAAGGGAATCGACATCATAGTATGAGTGCAGTGTTGAGTTCCATGCCCATATGTCAACATGAGCCTACATTGTAAATATCTGGATTAAAAAGTATACCTGACGTTTATGCTAAACCTGTGGTTGAGATTATTAAGAGATTATGATTAGAAAATAATAATAAATGTATTAAGATGCAACATAAGGTAAAATATATATTTTAACATACAAAAACTATGGTAGGGTTTCACCTCAAACACAATAACCTATTTGAAAAGTTTCAGTTTGGCTTCCGCCCTGGCCACAGCACAAAAACAGCATTGGTCATGGTCATTAGCGACCTCTTGATGGTAGCAGATAATGGCTCCCCATCCCTACTCATCCTCCTGGACCTAACAGTTGCATTTGATACAGTTGACCACAACATCCTCCTCCATCCTCCACTATTGGTCTATCAGAAAACGTCCTTAACTGGTTCATATCATACCTCACAAACAGAACTGAGCATGTCGCCCTGGGGAAATTCAAAATCTCATACTCATAATGTCACCTGTGGTGTCCCTCAGGGCTTTGTGCTAGGCCCCACCCTTTTCACCATTTACATGCTCCCCCTCGGCAATATCATCAGCAAACATGGGATATCCTTCCATTGTTATGCTGATGACACACAGCTCTATCTCAAAACAACCCCCACCTCCTGCCAACATCCACACTGACCACCTGCCTGGAGGAGATAGAGGCATGGATGAAGCTAAATTTCTTCCAGCTGAACAGTTGGAAAACAGACGACATTGTTTTTGGCCTCTGCACACCAGCTCCGCTCCTCCACCATCACCTTCTCTGGCCAAAACATCCCCCTTTCTACATCTGCCTCTAACTTGGATGTTAAAATGGACCATCACCTTACTTTTGACACCCACATCAAACACCTTTGTAAGACCTCATTCTTCCACCTCAAGAACATTGCCAAACTCCGTCCAACATTCACCCTGGCAGATGCAGAGAAGCTCGTCCATGCCTTTGTCTCCTCCAGGCTAGATTACTGTAATGCACTCATCATCGGGATCCCTGGCAAGAGCATTCAAAGACTGCAATACATCCAGAACAGTGCTGCCAGGATCCTGATGAGGGTGCGCAAGCAAGATCATATCACCCCCATCCTGAAAACTCTTCAGTGGTTCCCCATATAACTCAGGATAGAATACAAGGTCTCCCCCCTCACCAACCAGTACATTCATGGACATGCCCCTCCTTACCTACAGGAACACCTCACCCCTTACACCTCCTTACACACCCTCCATTCTACAACCATAAACACCCTCCATGTTCCCAGAATCAAGCTTTGTATCATGGGTGATCAGTCCTTTTCAGCTGCTGCCCCAAGACTGTGGAACACCCTACCAGACCACCTGAGAAGTCCACACTCTTTAGAAGTTTTTAAGCAAAACTTAAAAACCTTCCTTTTTAAAAAACCTTCTGCTAAATAGTATTTTATTTTTTATTCCTGTTTTTCTGCAAGCACTTTGAGATTCCCTGCAATATAAAGTGCTATACAAATAAAATTTATATCACAAACTTTTGCTCATTTTCTGTTTTAGCATCAGTTAAAATGTAAATTATATGACAGAATATAAAGAGTTCTAGAGAGATATTAGCTTGGATTGACATAAATCACCATATTAAATGTTACAGGTGGAAATATGATCAGCAGTATAAAAGGCTGCAATAATCATATTAACCACTAAGTGTCACCCATGCATTGGAATCAAATTTTGTTACGTAACCAAAAGTGGACTAGAAAATTACTTACTCTGTGCTTGACATAATTATATATAGTATTATATTGTGCAAATGTCTTGGTCAGAATGCTGAATCCATATCTTTATGCACCATGTTACTTTGCTGAAACATTACATTTGAATACCCTACCCCAGAGACCTTGTGTCTGGGGTATTCTGGTGTACTTTGTTCAAATTCTACACATGTAATTATTATATGTATGCAATATGTTCATATCCACTTCAATATATTTCATTTTACACTACACGTGAGGCAAATGGCAACAAAGAACACAACTTGTTTGAGTTGTGATATAATATACCACCTCCTCACTTCAGTGAAAAACCCAAATATCTGTATTTGTAGATGAGACGTTTAAATTCAACCTAAATCCAAATAAAACTAAATATTTTTGTTGCAATGACTTTATTCAAAAGTATGTAAATATGGTAATACAGCTTTATGTTCCTTCCTTCTTAAACTAATGTTAAGAACTTGTTTAAGTCAGTGTGGCTCCTGATGTAAGTGCATCAATGTCCTGAATGGCTTTGGAAGTCCTTTGAAGAGCCTTAGCAATGTAGTCCTCGTTTAGAGGCTCTTGGATGTCTTCAGCAGGGCTCTTGTCCAGGTTTACATCTTCACTCTCCCCCCTTAGCAAGGGGGTGTTTTCCAGCAGAACTGGGTGCAATATGTTAAAGAGCATGCATAGTATTTCTGAGGATAAAGATGGCTACATTAGCAAACTTTCACAAGCACATTATTTCAGAAACTTTCTGTGCCATTGTCTGAGCGCTGGAGGATACAGTTGAATCGCTTTATCTTTTCCAGCTCTGTAGCAACAAGATTGGACCTGAAGTAGAATAAGGTTAAGTGAAAACTACTCTTAATATTGTAGCCAACTTTAAAAATGAATTGATCGGAAAAACACAACTTACCGATTATCGACTGTCTGTGTCACATTCAAGTGATGCTCAACAAGCACAGAACTGGATCTTTGCTCAAACATTTTTGTCTTAGAGAAATGTTTGTCCTGTAAACAAAATTGTAGTACATTGCTAACAGATTAGAGGATGGAATACTTATACTTAAGTATCAACTGGTGTAGTAGTATAAGCGGGAAATACTTTTGACCTCTTGCAAACAGCTGGGTTCCACAGGGAGCTTCAATAACTGCTTGGCCTGACTGTAGCAAGCAAGGATTCTGTGAAAAGTTTATGTGAAGATTTAAGACCTTTAAAAAAAATAAATGCCCTTACTTACTTAAATACAGCTTTAAATGTGTGATGAAGTGGTATCTTACCTACTTGCACGACTCACAATAGAGCACACAGAGTACATCTGTCCAAATACGTCGGGTGGAAGACTGTTTAAATGGTAAGTTAGCTCTTTCGTCTGCAAGATGGAACCAAAAAATTAGGGAGATTGAAGAAAGCTACATAGTAGATTGCGACGAAAGCTTTTAAATTTACCTGCTCTGATTGGAGAGGAGGTTTGTGATGGGTAAAATAAGAGTTAAGAACACCATTAGACCGGATGACTGATCCATCCCCAGGAGAAATCTCTATGACTGGGATGATTTCACTCAGTATCCTAAACACCAGGCGTACAGACAAATACTATCATTGCAGAGCTGTAAATGTCTTCCATCACCACAACAGCTTAAAGAGCCCACACGTCAGTTTCTTAGTGGTATTTTTGATTATGCTAGAAAGACCCTGTTTCTCATTCATTGTCAGAGGTGTGCCAAACTAGCCACAAGGCAGGTATAAACAAATAAGTGATTTGATGATGTCTGGGAAAATGCCTTGTCACCTACCTGTAGGTGACTCCTTGACACCATATTATCTTTACAAGGTCTCTTGGAAGGTCTGATTCTTCTTCTGTAGCCAGGGGCTCCTTATACTTCCACCTTAAATGCATTAGGAGCCTGAATCAGCACAGAAACATTATTACATATTGTGAAATGTGCCTATTATTAATTGGCAAACCTGTGTCGATGAGGTGATGGACAAGTGGGAGGCAATGCCTGAGGAAGTTGTGACCTTCTTTCTCCATATGATACGTCAGGCATGTTCATTCTCCGATTTGCCTGGCATGAACTGCTTGTTTCTTCTGATGGAATGTCTTCATGTTTAGAAAGACGAGATTTCCAGTGATGGCGGGCCAAGGAGAGAGGGTAGGCCCACGTGGGGGCAACAGAACAGCACGACTGATGCTGGACCACAGTGGTGGACTGGTACATCTGTTCTGGCTGGGAAAAGAGAAGTTAATTGTGCTGTTCAGCAGATGTAAGCACACAAATATTACTAAAAAAATACCTTGTGCTGAGCAGCGTTGATCATCCTAGAACAAGACTGTGATCTTGTTGGTCCTCTCCCCTGATGAACCACTTTTGTCTCATTATCTTCACTGATTAGATCGCTTGTTTGTGGGTGACTGCCTGAGCTGCCATCAGGATCTCTGCTGAAACACTGTATGCTGTGGTGCTGCTTTTGAGGCCGGCTGAGGCTACAGGTAAATTCAACAGAGAATTCTTCACCTGAGGGGGACAGCGTCAACATGGCTTGTCCTTCCTCTGACCTGGTGATGATCTCACCTCCAGGCCCAAGCTCAGCCTCACAGGAGGACCACTCGGGCCACTGCACACAGGGTTCAATGCTGAAAACACACTGCCAGAGGAAATGCAGAACGTTCATAAGTGATCTTGTGGCCTGCAGATGATGTGGGAGATTTAGTTGGCTAGGTCTTAATACCTTCTTGTGGTCAGCAGAGATGAGTTCTTCTGGCAGATATGGTCGGTCAGCATACTTATTCCTGAATGCCAATGCAGCAACCAACAGCTCCTGTGAGAGAGAGAGAGAGAGAGAGAGAGAGATTCACGATCTGCCAGTTGCCAGTATAGTACTTTACTGTACTGCAAAATTACTGGCTTAACACACTAGAGGTACCCTGTATGTGCTGATAGTGAATCTGGTCCTCTGTCGGACTCTCTCAGTGGGTTGGAGAGGATGTCGGTGGGGATCAGTGGCCTTCACCAGCAGAAATTCACATCCACACGGTGACAGCTGTAACTGCGCTCCGTTTCTGTAACGAACATCCACCGACTCGTCCTCATACATTATCATTAAACTGATTTCGCTGGTTTCCATTGTGGGACTAAACTTCCCGTAGGTCTAAATTCAATTAAAGTCCAAACACGGATACAGTGCTCACGTGATCAACGAGAGGCGTTTGGTATTGGCGCCCTTTACGCGAGGGAGCGCACCCGGAAGTGACTTTTCCCCCTTTATTTCCAATAGGAAACAAGACATTAAGAAAGTGACTTAAAACACAAGAAAGTGACTTTAGCCATATATTCACCTCCTCCTCGAGGGAGGTGTAAAGAGGCACGAGACCTACCTTTTTAGCTGAGCTGATAGCTAAACTTTTATTTGATTTAGTTCTATTTTATTTTATCTTACTTATTTTTTTTTTTACTTATTTACTTACTTATTTTATAGATATATTACTTACTTATTTTATAATTATGTACTTTTCTGTTTCTTTTAAATACCACTTATTTATGGAGTTTTCTGTTTTCATTGTTTTACCCAAGAACATTGTTTTACAAACTCCTTTATGTATATTTTATACCTGTTGCTTTTATTTGGTCTCGTTGTTTAACATTTTTAACTCCATTGTTTTTCCTCATGGGTATACCTGCTTGGTCTGCAGGGTTGTTGCCACAGTGATTGCCCTTGTCTGGGTGGCGGTGGGGGTCCTGTAATGCAGCCCTATTACTGTGTTGTGGGCCCTGGCCTGCCCTGATCTGGGTGGTTTCTAGTGGTGGTACCATCTGTGGTCATGAGTGGGCTAGCTCCCGGTGTGAACATATCCCCAAAATACCGTTTCCTCGTAGCAGCGTCAAGCCAGATGTTAATTGTCTTATTAATATACAGTTAAACAGAGAGAAGCTAGAGGTTAGAGAGTCAATGGATGGAGGGTAGTGGGATGGGTTCATGCATGTTATATGTGTGTATGAGTGCATTTGAGAGAAATTATGATCAGGTTTGTGTAAATATACTTGGGTGTGTGAAAGCTTATTTTTAATGTGCCAAAATGGTTTATGTTTAAAGCACTTTGTGCTACTTTATAAAGGTGTTTTATAAATCAAATTTTATTTGATTTTTATAATGACGATTTGTGTACACTCTACGTTTTAAAATATTTAAATGTTTTTAATGTGTTTAAATGTTAGTAAAGCTCGCTCACACAAAACACGGATGTTACACACACACGCACGCACACACGCGCGCGCACGCGATTACGGAAGGTGGCGGTATGCACCGAGACGTTGGATTGCAATCCGCCATTAATCTCAGAGAAGAAAAAACAAACGAAGAAGAAACATCAGTCCTAGCAGCAGATACGAGCGCAGGTTTCCTCACGTAAAGACGAGGCCAGGCCAACCACATTAGATAATAAAGCAACGTTACACCTTATAATGATTACACCGCCACTCTTCTCTTTTTCAGTTACCACGCAGGAGCTGCAATGAAGGTGCGTTTCTTTCTTCCAGTAATCTTGAAATTTGTTTAGATTGTTGCTAGCTGCATTTAGCTAACGTAGCTACTTAAATAACACAAGCTCCGCTTCGCTGTACCGGAGAGTGTTGCTGTGGTACCCTGCCAGAGCAAACTAACGGTAGGATTGACAGCAGATAGCAGGAGAGATTATAAGGATGACTTCATTCAGGACTATCTTGTTTTATTTTGATTTGGATGCGTTTTGTTATTCATCTGCTGTACTAGTGGGTTTTAACAGTAGCAAGCGTATGTCCTGTTGTTGTTAGCAACCATATATGAACTCAGAAGAACTTGTTTGTGTGGTAAAATAGTGCTAGTGCATGCTGCCAATGAATGCGTAACAGCATAATTAACAATGATGGGTAGACACAAAATGTTAAAGGGAATACATTGTGTACATGTCAGGCAGGAGCCTCATCCATGTGGGCTTCATGCTGTGGTCTGCTGAATGAAGTCATGGGTACTGGGGCTGTCAGAGGCCAGCAGCCAGGGTTTGGCGCCGGTGCTGGACCCTTCAGATTTGCCCCCAGTGCGGGATACTCCACCTACCCGCCCACCAGCTCAGGGAGTCCAAGTCTTGTATGCAAGGCCTGTGGCCAGGCCTTCTCGGTCTTTAGGAGGAAGGTAGGTGTCTGGACTTTCTGAGAAAAGCAAGCACAGCTTAACCGCTCTGGTGACTGAATTCAAGGAAATGGTGCATTTGCTGAGGCAGATGGGGGTGTTGATATTTTAATCAAATGTGTTGTTGATATTAAAGTATCTGGAGAAAAAAAATAACACTAAGAGGAAATAACGTAAAAAGTAAAAAGATTTGCATATATTAATTTTTAAAGTAATATTTTCAAAATAACTTGTAGATTTTTCATTTAAGAGTATATCTGTTGAATTTTCCGTTTGTATCAAGCAACAAAAACATTGTAGCTTTATTTGTTAATTTACCTTTTCTGACTCTGTTTCTTCTACAATGTTGTATGTATTTGTGATTGGTCTTTTAAATAAAACATATTTATTAAGTCAGTATACGCATAAACTTAGCATATAGGTGCTGTAATAGGTAATGCTTATGCACAGCTCATGTATGTCTTACAGGCTCTCATTCTGTCTGAACCCTTTGCTTCTCTCACTCACCATGCCAGTTAAGTCCCATGGCTTGCATTCATTACTGTTTGTCACTTAAAAGAAGGTTCTCCTGTTTCATTGTCTGGAGAAGAGGATCAGATGTGATTAAAAAGTGTAAGAACAGTGTATTGGCATCGACAGGCTTTCCGCTGATCTATTAAATATCTTTCTAATTGTCTGTTTTTCCTGTAATCTTTGATTTTATTTATGAATATGAACATAATCTGAATAATGAAATACAACATCTGTTTGCCATGAGAGATTATTTCCAGTAACAGATGGCAGATGGTGTGTACAAATCTCTAATTACCTGGTTTCCATCACCTTAGTTTATTATTCTGTTTCTTCTGTAGTACATTTGCTCCGACTGCAAGAAGAGCTTTTGCTCTTTTTGCTCCGTGCTTCAGGAGAATCTGCGCATTTGTACCACTTGCCATTTGCTGAAGGCAACAGCTTTTCAGCGGCCTCGACTCATGCGTCTACGAGTAAGAGAACTGCGTCAGTACTTGCTGCTGCGCAACATCCCCATCGATACCTGCAGGGAAAAGGAGGACCTGGTTGACTTGGTGCTCTGTCACCAAGGTATTGAAGAAGAAGAGGAGGAAGACCCTGACACAGCAAGCCTTCACTCACGCTCCCTGTATACACCAACTCTTTCCACCACACAGTCTGCCTCAGAGCTGTCTGCCTTTGCTGCCTCACAGGAGGAACCGCTCAGCAGAAGTGATAGTTCTGATACCAACCAGGTAAGGGACGACTTTAAATCAGGTGGGACACACACATATCAGCCAAATCAGTTCAGTTATCGGCTGAGAGACAGAAGCAGAACTGGCAGGATTCCATAATGTTCTTAGTCCCTACACAGCCATTATTGTTGATACTTGTTTGTACTGTGTTTCTAGAAAAGACATCCACATTCAAAGATGCAATAGTTTAAGAGATATTGTTAATCTTTTCATCCTGCTCTATTTACAAATTCTAAACAAGCTCAAAAGACTGTTAGTAAAAAAAAAAGCAAGCTTGGCTTCAGGATTACTATAAATACTTGGCCTGCTTATGGACCTGTAAGCTTTTCTATGAATGGTAGGTATGAGGCTTTGTTGTTCCCAAGGTATCAAAGGGCTGATTTAAGAGTGTCTAATCCTAATCCTCAGTGATCCATTTGTTTCTCACACATATAGTGCTCCCTAATGGTGTCTCCTGCTGGTGTCTTGCAGGATATAGGTGATACCACATCAGTGTCTCTCCTCAACCTGGATTCTAGTGAATATACGCCTGAGGTGATCTTTTTCTGAAAGTCATTTATGTGGATTTTTGACACATTTCAGTGAAATGATGAATAAAGGTATACTTTGATGCCATTGATAAGTTTGTTTTGGGGATCTAATAGCAAACAGGACAATATAATATTTGAAAAATTTCATTGAAAAACAAAGCATTTTTTACACAAGTCTTTATAAATTTAATCTTGGTTGAAAGAGGTAAATAAATCAGATTTTGTGTACAGAAATTAGACTTGTGGTATCTTCTGTCTGTTTATAGGTGGTATCTCATGCACGACGTCGGGCCAGAGCATCCCTCTCTGACATCTCCAGTCTGAGGGACATTGAGGACCTGTCTGTCAGACAGCTCAAGGAGATCTTGGCCAGAAACTTTGTCAACTATTCAGGCTGTTGTGAGAAGTGGGAGCTGGTGGAACGAGTCAGCAGGCTGTACAGAGAGACAGAGGAAAACAGGAAATCATGTGGGTATTAACTTTGCTCTGGGGAAATGCTGTTTGCTTGTTATCAGTTAAAAATATGCCTCTATTAATGACCTAAATTTTTTTAATAAACACATGGTATAAGATGTGCTGTAAGCATGCCATAGTAAATTGCAATAGTGAGTGGAATTTATTTTTCTTGCAGTTGAAAATGTGAGCAGTACTGTAACCACAGGTAAGCTGTCACTGCCCCAGATACCAGTGTTGGACACCACATACTATTTGTAACCATGGAAACGTACTTCTTCCTCTTCTGACAATATCCAATCTTAAAGCTAATGATAATGATTAGCTGTAAGCTGCAAAGAGTACAATAAGGGACATTGAAATGAATGTCTCAGTTAAAATCATGATGAAATATCTTATCCTTGCTTTACTCCTCCCAAAATGAAGTGATGGCCTTCCCCCCTCCTATCTGCAATGGTGCCATTGGAGGTAAGGTCACATGTTCTATCTGTGACTCGCCTCTATTGTGTGAACGCAATCACATCATCATGCATCTGTATTTATTCTGAACCAGCCTTCATTTGCAATTTACCCATTACTTTGTGGAATCACTGTATGTGGTCCTGTGGAATATCATTGTGTGCTGAAAACGTTTATTCATTTATTCAGTTTTTAGAAATTTTTTTTTGTGTGTGTGTAGGTAGGCAGGCATGTAGATCCACTTTGAGATAAGGCTTCCTCAGCCACCAATTTATACAGTGAATGTGTTAAGCTCATCATACTGTATACACTTTCATACATGCTTCCAGGTATTTTAGAAAACAAGGGTTGTCATACAAACATCTTGATGCACAGCCGTAACAGGCATTGACATTTTGCTGGATATTGTGTGACCTTACCCAGAAAAAGTGCGCTTAGATCAGATAGTTTTTATTTTTGTTTGTTTTTTTTTTTTTTAACTTAACCTCCTCAGACTCTTGACATTCCTCCTCACCTCTGCTTTTCTGTCGTCCTGCAGATGGGGAGAACTGCCCATTGACAATTCATGACGACAACCTCTGCAGGATCTGCATGGACGCCGTTATTGACTGCGTTCTCCTGGAGTGCGGCCACATGGTCACCTGCACCAAATGTGGCAAGAGGATGAACGAATGCCCAATCTGCAGGCAGTATGTCGTGAGGGCTGTGCACGTCTTTAAATCCTAATGCACCACTACACCTGCTTCAGACTGAGACAGTACCTTAACTCAACAATGCAGCTCAAAAACTTTGAACCCCAAAAGATTTATTTTGTAAATGTTTTCATTCCCTAAATTCGTATGTTACTTCCACACTTGAATTCTTAAATTTCTTTTGCTTTTTAAAAATTTGACTTTGTTTTCACCAATGTACAGAGTAAGACTATTCCTTCCTACCAGTCAATCCTCAAGTAATCTGTTTTCATTCTTTGATTTCAGTTTAGTTTTTCTTACAGTTTTTCAAAGAATGTGTGGCACAACCACGTACAGGCTTAAACACACCACCCACAGACCTGCCTGTAATCTGTAGCTGGTGCTTGGCTTCTCTTTACACCTGCTGCAAGTGACTACATATCTGAGTAAAGATGAGACTAGATTAATATTAAACCTCAACACAAGAGAGGGGAGGTAGGTAAACTAGGTGCCAAATAATTGGATCATGCCCTTATGCTTCTTACCTGCATTTTCTCCTAAACTGTTGGGGACAGTGTTGAAATTTCAGCATGTTATCCCAGAAAGCACTTTGTTCACAGTATGCCATAATACGTCACCACTCACAGCTCACCGCAACGAGTAATAGTGGCTGAGGTAACGTGTGCTAGTACCGGAAAGCTTGGCTATGCTGAGAAAAGCCAACTAGAAATCCTTTAGACTCGGTTTTTCTGTTAAGTTTTAAATATTACATATTCCTCACATGAGCAGGTGCTCTGCTAAAATTGTTTATTTACTGGTGATTTATTAGAAAGGGTTAATTTGATTGTACCAACCTATTTTGACACAATAAGTGCTTATTTTAATGCATTACACATTCCAGTGGTCATGCAAAGCCTGTTATCACAGCAATAGCTAACCTCCGCTCTCATCCGTGTCCTGTCTCAACACTTTTGTGGAGACAAAAGACACAAACTGGTGCTAACTCATACATCCATCTTCCTGTTTTCCAGCTGATGGATTTAAACTGAATGTTTTTAGTTTTGTTGTTTACCGTTTGGAGTGAAATGAAATGTCTTGAAGCTTTTTAGCTGCTCATAAAGGAGTCATTTATTAAACTAATTATTCAAAAATGTAATGGATTTACTGATGCCTGTGATATAGAAACTATAAAGTTAATGACTTAATACTAAATTATCTAAAATTGGGTTTATTTTTACAAGTTTATTTCCTGTCATGTGGCTTGAAATGTGTTTTAATCTGCTTAAGTTTGCTTGAGCTTGCTAACCTCCTTGAATCAGAGCATGACATGAAGCTTTATGACACTGGTTATGTTTCTTCTCTGCCTACAGAACAAATACTTACTGTCCTTTTCCCTCTCAGTCCAGCACTGTTTGCCCCCTCCAACACACACACACAGTTAACATTGCTGCTATCACAGTAAAAATGTCAGACAATGTCCTCTACAATCATGGGGAGTAGCAAAGCAGATTGCACTTTTTCTTTCAGAGGGTATACCTGTGTGCAAGGTTTGATCTTTGTATTTGGGAATGTTAAACTTTTTATTTTGGTAATTAAAGATTGTAATTAAAGTCTGATTTTTGTATAAATGATTTCTAATGTTTTTTTGAAGGAACAAAAGAATTACACGTTTGTTTTGCTAAAGAAAAATGGCTTTGAAGCCACTGAACTGGGAAATATTACAATCCCGGGCAAAAATGATATAATCACATCTCCTGGGAGGAGGCACTTTTACATGGAAAATACTTTAAGAGCTGAACTTTTTGGCTTCTTAAAACACATTTGATAAAAATTTCAGTAGTTTTTTTTTTGGTTATTTTTATCGGTTTATATATGTTTTTTTGATCAAAATCTTATTTTGCACATGAAATTATCTTTACCCCAAAATACAAAACATGTAGAATTTCCTTCTGGAATAAATAGTTCTTTTCATTTGACTGCAGTTCAACTTGCATTAAAAGCTGCCAAAATGGAGCCATTTAACACATACAGCAGGGGCGTCCAGCTCCAGTCCTCAAGGGTCACAATCCTGCAGGTTTTTGATGTGTCCCTGCTCTAGAACCACCTGACTCAAATTGATGAGTCATTGTACAAAACTTAATAGGCTGTTGGATCTATTTCATAGAGACTGGCTTGTGAGAAACACTGCTACCCTAAAGCCCGGCCGCAGACACAGACAAATACTTTACAATAAACCACTGATGGTACAAATGAAATTCTTTTAATGCATATTAGCACTTCCTTTTTTAATTTACAAATATAAACATTATCACATTCACCTGAGGCAACAGATTACAGCACAATACCCAAAACACAACACTTAATGTTTGGAATACATTTTTGTAACTTGTAAAAATACCTTTAAAAGGTCATAATTAGTTACCAGCATTAAAAAAAAAATCTCTGTGTGGTTGACTGCATTAAAGAAAGTCAGTGTTGGGGTTTGTTGTGGCTGAAAACATCCTTTTACTAAGTGTTGAGCTTCAACTGGACACTGCAATAGGCTCAAAAAACCCTGAAAAATTATTCACAACCATTATTCTGACCCACCTGTGTGACCCATATAAGTGACACACGTGTCAAAATTACTAAATAAATACAAAGTGGAATAATAAAAAAAAAGAAGAATAAATCAATAAATTAATATTGATATATCAAAGAAAATCCTATTAAACAAAAACACTCCACATTTAAAAATATAAAATGTAAAACATGGGCGTGTAACAGGAATATGAAATCTGTTTACTATTTTATCACTGCTGAAATACATTTTAAGTAATCAAAGTAATTGTGACCATTTAGTTACATTACATGCATTTTTTTTTTTTAATCTGATGCTGAAGTGACAACAAATCCAGATTTTGGCACACAGACAGTTTACAGCAAGATGAAGGATGTGTTGTTCCTCAGGCTGTACAGTCTTAATTTAGCTCCTGAGACACTAAACTTATTAAATGATGTTTGTACAAAAATACTATTTTTAAATTTTCAAAGAATAAAAATAACTCAACAGTCAATTACAGTCACATCTTTAGAAAAGTACAGTCTCAACAGAAATACATGCATGCCACTTTGTCTGTCCAGTGAACATTTATCACCTACATTAATCTCTCTCTGTCTTACTTCAGTTTATCATGAGAGTGATTCAGATACTTATCACAGGACCACTTGTTCCATTAAGTGCAAAGACAGTCTGAAATGTCAGTGTCTTGTTAGGAACTAGCTTGCCTTCTGCAGCAGTTTGTCCTCTTTCAGTTTGAACGGTACACTCACAGACATCTCCGCGATGAACCTTTCGCAGGCCTTCTTAGTCACCTGTTTGCAGAAGCGAAGGTCGATCTGACAGATGCTTCCACAGCGCTTAAAAAAGTTCAAGGAATGGTCTGTGACTCTGTTACAAACTAAAAGGAAACAGAACAAGAATCAGATGTGTGTTGAAAATTCATTGTTGATGCCCTGTTGAAGCAGCTATCACAACCCCGTGTTGGTTAAGCTAAACCTTTGAAAGTAATCACCCATCGATCCCTGAAATCACGATGAAAATGACCAAAACAGCTGCATCTGCCACCGCCTGCTGTGACGCTTGGTTGAGGATTTCCAGCAAAGTCAATGAAGTAGATGTTAAACACATGGAAGCCTACGGCTGGCATGCGTTATGTAATTGCTAAATTTTATAAGCTTTTTTTTTATTTGATAAGTAGATATAACCATTTGCTCCAAAGCTGGTAAGAACTTTTCAATTTCAATATTGCTGTAGGCTCAGAGCAAAGGGGTATATCCATTTCACAGCCACTAAGAAGACGTCAAGGGGATGGAAGACAGGTTCGGGGCGACCGCAACAACCCCTCATCCCTTTGGAGGAGCTTGTAGTAAGTATCACCACCCGATGAGGGGCATCCCAGGAGGTTACATCATCAGAGCCAGGCCCACAAGACTGCAAAGTAACTCTATAAAGTCCACCTACAGCACCAGATTGCAAAGGCGGACCTGGAAATGAAATACTTGCATCTGAAAATAAGAAATCCTTGGCGACATAAGCCAAAATGTCAGTGATTGATGATATTACATAATGAAGTTTTTCTCTTTTCAGGCAATGAAGCCTGCAATGGGGAAGTTCCCAAAATATTGAAAATGGAATCGTCTGTTCATTTCTTTAAATCAAAGTAGTTTTGACAGATTAGATCACACATATGGTGACCTTCTCTCTCAACATCATGCTTCAGATATGTTGGGCATAACCTGAACAAAACCTACTCTGTACCAGGCTATATCCACAGCATATGTTTCTGTATTAACTTACATAGATTTGCCATTTTGGAACAGAAAACACAAGATT
Organism: Melanotaenia boesemani; assembly: GCF_017639745.1. Taxonomy (NCBI): domain Eukaryota; kingdom Metazoa; phylum Chordata; class Actinopteri; order Atheriniformes; family Melanotaeniidae; genus Melanotaenia; species Melanotaenia boesemani. Next base: position 24,993,361 of record NC_055692.1, read on the forward strand.
ACCCTTTAGTCTGGGTTAACATAGCCAGCCAAACCAGTAAACCTGCCTTGTGGAATATCCCCCTGGAGGATTATTTTCTTTATTTGCTTCTTTACGAAGGACAGAAAATGACAGCTTTCGTCTTAACTGCATTCCAGGAAAAATGTTCAGTATCGATCAATACCTAGATTAAAATGTGAGCCCAGTTCAAGACTGTGCCACAGTTTAGCTCAGTCCAAGAAATGGTGAGCTAGAATTTCCTTAGTTAACCAACCCAAAAAACAGTAATCATACAGATGATTTCAAAAATCTTGCACAATTAAAGCTCTTCTTAGGAATTTATGTGTACAGAGAACTTGATAAAACGCTCTTCAACACAACTACCGGTTTTGTTTCTTCATTTAGTGTCAATTAGAAACTACAAACCTCTGAGTAGGGAGAAAAAGACAAAAAAAACTAGTCAGGTTACTCAATCCTAATTTCTGCATTTTAAACCACTTCCTAAAAGACAGCTTACAGGGCTAATGCAAATTCTTCTTATTGATCTTGTGTAACACTAGACAATGCATCTTCTAGAGTCATTATATTTCTTGGGTTAACAAAGTGCAGCCTGCAGCAGTTCAATAATTTAGTGACTACAGCTTCATTTCCTGCAGTGCTTGAGCATAAAAAAAATTATATACTGATTCTCATGGATGTTTAAGTCTAATTTTGCAAGGCCATTTATAACATTACACATTCATAAAATTTACAGGCAGTGATATTGCAGATGTTTTGATAGTTTTATTTGACAAACCTACTTGCAGAAAAACCTGCCTACAGAACTAAAAACAACGTTGATATGTCAAGTCCTTGCATTGGATTGCTCCCTGATGTTGCATTTTAACAACTTTGTCCCACTTATACGAACCACTGCAGCTCTGCTTGTGTTTCCATACTATTCCACTCAGCCCTCTGGTCTCACCTGATAGGTTGATTTCTGTGAGGGAGTCCCTGGTCGTGGTCCCTGCTGCCGTCAGCAGATTGACAGACTGGTCGTTGATATGGTTGCAGTAGCTCAGGTCCAGCCTGGACAGCAAAGGCATCTGTCGACTGATGAGTCGTAAGGATGTGTCCGTGATGTCCAGCCCCGCCAACCGTAGATCCTCCACGTTCCGCAGTTTGCAGCGGTTATCCAGCTGGCCTGTTAGGTCACATCACGTAAAACACAGTTTATCTATGAGAGCACCGTCCTCTAAAGTTACACCTTCAATGCCTACGTGCAACAAATTCTTTCATTTGCTTTTATTTATACTTCATAAGAAAAACTGCTAGTAACAAACTAAATGTTAACAATTTTTTTTTATTTGTAGAATGATGATTTAAGTAATTAACTTGACAAAAGTTACATATTTTTGATTCACTTTCCATTATTTAAAGAAAACTCCACAAATTAAAGAGCTTGTCTTCAAACAGTTTGAAATCAGTCAAGTAATTATTAATGTTGGGGAGCACAAAACATACTAAATCAGCTTAGATGATAATTCAAATGATGTCCCATTTAAATTGAACCTCTTTCAGTTTTAAGTTAATGATGAATTTAATTCTGCTGCATCAGTCCAATTTAAAATGTTGTCCATGTTTAGCTTTAACTTGTTGTAACTTGTAAAAAAAGAGGGAAAAAATTCCCTCAGGTGCTGAGATTTTCTACATCTAGTTGTTTCCAGATCTAACCTCTTTGGTGGGCAAGTTAAAAGAACCAGTATATTTATTATTATTCTTTAAACATGGTCCAAACAGATGTTGACGACTTCTACACACAAGGTAGCATTAATTGTTTTTAAACTTCTGATATAGAAAACTCCTGTTGAGGTCAAAACATGACTTTCAGATTTTTGCATTTGGTTAGATAAGTCAAGCCAATACTTTCACTTTTGTTCATTCATGGTCATTCATGCTATTTGTGACTCTACTTTTGAACCTCCAAGCACCAGCAGGAAGGCACAGGTTGCCAGATGTTGCTGTTCATGAATGTGATGATGGTGGTGATAAACATTTATCAGCAGTGGCTGGTTAGTTCTGCCCTGGCTGTAGTGTTATAAGACAATCTTCTATTAAATGTAAGAGGATGAACAATAAAAGAAAAACATTAAGAATCTGCATCTAATTATGACCTAGTTATCGCCAATTACCAATCACCCCATCTGATCAACATTAATAACCTTTTTCTCTTATTTTAATTTGGGCAATAAAGTCTGCTTAACCTTAATAATAATAATAATAATAATAATAATAATTGGCTAAACTCCTATCAAAGTGATCTTGGATCTAATAATCTTTATTGGTGCTACTCGGTCTATTTGCTTCCACAGTCGCACAGCAGACACTCAGTGAACTCACACATTAGAGCATGGCAGACAGGAGTAGCCTCAAGTACCTGGTCTGTTGTCTGTGGGGGGTGAGAGGAGGTCCCTCATCTGTGCATCTTTGAGTCCCTCCACCCATTGGACATCTAGGGTGCGCAGCAAAGGGCAGCTAGAGGTGCACAGTGCAGATACAGCTGCCCAGGAACAGCCTGACAGCTTTAACACTCGCAGACCTGAAAGTTAGAGCAACATTTTCAAACACTAATGCAGCAGAAGTGAAGTGAAGCAGAAAAATAGAATTGTTCTTGTCTAGAGCAGGAGTTCTTAACTTTTTTTTTTTTATACACTGGGGCCCAACTTTGCTAGTACAAAGTGGATTGGAGACCATTCAAATATTAACACTGCATTTGTAACAGCTAAAACCTGTAAAATACGAAATGATGAAAAATGTCTACAAATTTTTAATATAATAAAACCGTCAAAAAGACATTTGTGAAGGTGCGATTTTACCGGCTTCCCGTTAAGAAACACAAGCGAAAAGCCCCAATTTGTGCAATTGGCATGGCAAAATTGCCTTGGCAGTGATTTAGTCTCCGTTTGTCCTTGTCATAAAGACGTGGATGACCAGGTCTGGACAGGAGGCAGCGTGAGTCCGACGCTGTAAAAAGTTTACCAAGTAGACCAAATCAGCACTGCATAACTGGTTCCTGGGTGTTGGCTTCATTGCATCGGCTTCCTGTTCATTTTAGGGTTAATTTTAAGGCTCTGATGTTTGTTTTTAGGTCTTTTCATGGTCTTGCGACAGCACATTTGTCCAATTTGCTTGCTTGCATTCGTTCCCTCCTGTCAGCCAACCAGATGATGCTGGTGGTTCCTAAATCACAAAAGAAAATTAGAGGTGATCGAGCTTTTTCTGTTGTGCCTCCAAAGCTCTGGAAAGAGCTTCCTTTACACATAAGATGAGCTCCCTCAGTTGATGTCTTTAAATCTACTTTGAAAACACACTTTTATTCTTTGGCTTTTAACCCTGTGTGAGTTTGACGTAGCTTTTACTATCTTCAGATTGTACTGTTTCCTCTTTATTTTTAGTGTTTATATTAATTATTTCTGTCCTGTCTTTTACTTGTTGAGCAGCAACCATGTGTTGTATTTTTAAAGTGCTATATAAATAAATAATTATGGTATGGAACAATCAAACACACAATAATTGTCTGGAATTGCTCTAATTTCCTCAGTAAAGACAGACCCGCTGTATAGTTCATTTGACAGCTTAGTTTTCTGACTGGCAGAAGCAGTTACTAGCATGTGCGAGTGACGTATGCATAAATTAAGAAAAGGGTCTAGTGGTAACTTACACGGTTCACAGGTGCAAAATTGAACGTTTTTGTTGCCCTCTAGGTGGCGCTCGAGGGCCAAGCATGGTTAAGAATCACTGGTCTAGAAATCACAAGTCACTCATGGTCAAGTACCTGGCAATCTGTTAATAAGCCAGCTTAGTTGTTTTTTGGAAATGTTGGTCCAACTGAGGTCCAAGGAAACTGGCTGTCTCCGGATAATCCCACTTAGCATAAGTGGGGTGATGGAGGTGCAGCGATTCAGATCAATCTTTGTCCAAAGTCTCTTATCACAACACCTAGCCAGGGAGAAAGATTTGTGTAAATAGTCACACTGGAGAAGAACACTTTGGTTTCACTGTAATAACTGTAAGTGCTGCTGAAGTGCGTGCTGTGTGTTTACCATCTGTTCCAAGTCTTGCAAACTCTCATACAGACACACAGCTCCTGGTGTGAGAGATAGTGAAATATCTTCATCCAGACCTCACGCTGCATGATGTGTGCTTTACCATCTTTCAGGGGGAGTCTGTCAGGAGGTGGGCTTATTGGAGGAGGGCGAATGACGTGTCGCTCCATTTGGACGCACTTAGGAGGAGAGCGGGGGGGCACCGGCCGGGTGGTTGGAGTGCTGCGGTTGAAGCCAAGTGGTGTGATCTGACTTGGGTAAAAGTGACGCAACTCCCAGGGGGTCCCGTTCATCTCTTTGGTCTTAAAGTGGGACCTCTGATCACCAAGTTCATTACCGTTACGGAAAAGCTTCTTGGGTTCCTCGTTTTCTGTCTCCGGTTCCACCTTGAGGGGTTGCCGGTTCTCGTTGGCCAGACAGTCCTCTGTCTTCTGGATCTCCTGGTTCAGTGCTTTGCTCAATTCTCGGCTCAGCTCTCTGTTCGGTAAACGGCGCTTACGTCTGGCTTTCGGACGAGGCCCCTTTTCCTGTGTCTCACTTCCACCCTCGCTGCTGGGTCCGGCTTGTGGAGAGCTGCAGTGAGACTGATCACTGTCGCCAATTGGTGTTTTAATGGAGGCATTCAAAGGATCACTCTTGAAGTCCTTGTAATCCCTTTCCTCTTCAGCATCCCCAAAACGTCCTTTCCTGTCTACACTGCTCCGGAAGTGAGGCTCTCTTCCTTCCTCATTTTCCTCCTCATATGCATCTTCATCCTCCTCTTCTCTCTTGATTGGATGCAGAAGTTTGGAAAAATAAGGGTCATCTGTCTTTTCCTGGAAGATATAAAATCCCATGAGAACCACTGATATTACTTTTGGTAGAATAAGTGGAACTGCCTCCAAACACTTATCGACAATGTCTAGAAGAAATAAGTCACTCTGTTAAGTACAAACCTTCTTCCTCAATCCAAGATCCTGTTCCTCATCATCATCGTCAAACAGCTTCCTTTTCTTCCTTAGCTTGTCCTCAGGCCTGGGCCGTGACAGCCCGCTGGGGGAAAGCAGAGGTGGCTGTCGGTGGAGCGCCTCCTCAGGTCTGTACCTGGGTGTGTCCTCCTTGTCTGGTCTCCTCTTGGTTATAGAAGAAGCATCCCCCTCCTCCTTCATGGGCTTCTGTTCCCTCAGCAATGAGCCAGGGAGATTAGAGGCGTATTTGAACCCGGGACCCCTTTTTTGCTTCAATACCAAGGGGGACAATAATTGCAAGACAACTTTATACCTTTAGCCTATGGTGACAAGAAAAACACAACAATCTACCTTACAGGGTGCTTAACATCTGCTAAGCTCATCCCTGCAGCTAAAGTCTATTACTCGTCAGCGGTTTCCTGCTTCGGTGTTTTACACAGTTAAGTGTGAATGACTTTCACAAACAAGAGCATAAACAGGAAGTGCCACGCTGATTATCACATATAAAAACAGTTATACTGAAAGCCACAGCAAAAGAGAAAAACAAATCAAATACAAAAACACTCAAGCAGTTTTTTTTTTTTTTTTTTGTTATGGTCGTTTCTTTAAACACTCCCATCACACTTAACAAGCTGCAGCTGTGTCTAAATTCCTCTGAATCAAGCATATTCGTACTCACTTTTCCACTTTTCCCAGCATGGTTGCATTTGGGACACTCCCAGCAGTTAGGGAGTTCGTCGTTCACCACCCCTGAGGCATCACTCACCTAAAGCCAACAATGGGAAAATGAGTAGAATTACGAGCAAAACAAGCTTTAGTGAAGCCCTACATACAGTTTGCTTGGCACAAAAAAGAGAAACGAAAGTAACTGTTGTGACGTGTGCTTGTCAAGCCGGTCAGCACAGTTTAACCTCAACCACAGTTAACCCTTGCTTCTTGTATGATATAGAAAGGGAAGCAAAGACATAAATATTTTAGCTTATCTTAATATGCACCTCAGAATGAATTTAAAACTTAAAAGTGCTGTTTGAAATTTTCATTTCATTCTGCATAATGAAAAACAACCAAACAGCCAGAGTCAGTAATAAATATTTACATAGAGAGTAAGGATTATAAACCTTGGCTGTTACAATCAAAACAGCAGGAACAGGCTTTAAAAACTGGTTAGACAAAGTCTTTTGCAATAACACATTGCTGTGTCTTTGATATGACAGTTACAAACAAAGTGCTTTACATGTGAAATGTCTTCAGGACAAATCTTTACTTTAAGGAAATACATCTATTTGTACAGGTTTCACATGCTGGGAGTCAAAATTCTGAAGCAAAATTGTGTCATTCTTGTGAAAACCACATCCTTACGGTCAGCGTGCTACATAAACAACTCCACTTTCACTTCAAAAGAACTTTACCGACGTCCTGAGTCCCTCCGTTAATAGTACAATGATCTGAGATTCTTGGCACATTACGCTCTCTCTCACAGTGAGTCACCATGTAAATAACTTGACAACTTGAGCTGGAGATATTTAACTTTTCCCAGTCTGGCTCTTTGTACCTTGAGACAATTGGGATGGACAATCTCGTTGCAGATAGAGCACTCCATCAGCATGAAGTTGAACTTGTCTTCCTCATCCTCCAGTGTGTCCTCCTTTCCTGCTTCTTTACACACCACACACACTGCTGTGTGTGGCAAGACAGGCTGCATGAATTAAAGACAAAAAAGAAAAGCAGGATTTGACATTGCTGAGGGTCAATCAATATCTTGTGTTTACTATTTTAAAATAGAGACATCAGGTTACTTAACATTTAAGCTAAACTTGAAATATGGAAGGATCATTTTCTTTATAAAAAGCAATAAATCCACTAATAGAGCCATAACTCCTAAAATCCCGTCAGTGCCGACTCACCGCAATGCATTGCCTCATAATACAGGACTGCTTCATGCGCCCTGGTCCACCAAACTTCTTCATGTCCTTACAGAAGTGGCAGTCTCCACATTCGCTCCGGAGGCACGCCTCACACTTTCGGCAGCGTGTCCTCCTGCGTCTGGCTCCAGTCGAGCTGCGGTTGGATGGCAGCTTGACAGCCGATGATGTTCCCATCTTGGGCTTTGGCCGGTTGGCTGCACGCTGCTGGAAGACAAATGATTAAATTGGGTAAATGAAGAAAAAACTTAATCTGTAAAGAAGATTTGTCAGCCACTATGAGGAGGTTTTTAAATAAGATATTGGTTGTGCATGTATAATCTGGACATCTATACTAGATGATGTTGCACAAATATGTAGTACATTAAGCTATTCTAATTAGTCTGCAATGATATTGGACCAGCATTTTCAGCATTTCAACACCAATATTCTATTTTTGCACAAAATTTTAACTGCATCAATTATCTGCTAACCATCTGTTTAACAACTGTTGATTAAGTATTGTCAAATCAACTTGTCATTGATGCTCCACCATGTACTCCTCTTGTTAAAACAAAAGCAAACAGTGAAGCTTGGGCCAATTAAATACAGAGCTACATCTGCAACTGTCAAAGAAAATTTATTTGAGCTTCACGTTAAGGCATCAAATACCAGCAGCGCTTCACAAATAAAAAGCTGGAACCAATGAATTTTAAGGTTTAAATAATAATCCTGCCTCAACAAGATAACATCAATGAATGTCAAAGAAATAATAGCTCCTGGTTCAATTTCTTCTCATCTAGTAATCAGATATCTGAACTGTTACACAGATTAGATGTGAATTTCTCATATTCCTTTGTCTCCTTCCTGTTGCCATGGTAGGACTAAAAGCGCTGTGAAAAATAAGACAAATTTCACACCATCACAGTGGTTCTTGTTTTAGCAGGAGGGGTTACCTTGGTAACACATTTGCCTTGCTGGTGGCAACTGTTTGAATAAGAGACTGCAAGAGATGGATAAAAATAAGCTCACGGGGCGTGGTTATCATTTCTTTGAAGCTGTAAACATTTTCATGGTATCATCTATTTTAACTGTAGTATCGGTTGCCTGCATGCTACAGATCAATGTAGCTTTATATTAACAACACATTTATCTAATAGGATACCAGTGCAGGTTTATTGCTTTTCTTAGGGAAAAAAAGATGCTTATGCACTACAGACAGGTATAACAGGATATTTAAGTTGAACCACTATCTGGCTTGTGTTTATCTTGAAATAATGGAAAATGATTATCCTAAATTAGCCATTGTTATTGGTATGATGTTTATTTATTGTACAAACAAATGCAACAACTATTAAAATTTAGGAAGGAAACACTGTAGGGCAGAGTTAAACAGATGCTAAAGGAGTGGCTGTGACTCACACCAAGTGTTTTAGTTTAACTTCCTCGTCACTTATCTGACCTAATCTGAAAACTATTTTTCTGATACACCTAAAGTCAGGTTTGCACAGCCCCATACAAGTTATTCTCTAGAGAAAAAAATAAAAACATCCATCTAGTTTTGACCACAACAAATAACTGACATTTCTTGACTCTGAAGTATGAATGTCTGAGTAAAGACATGCTGAGGGCACACGTCTCTTCATGCCCAAACTTAACTGGGTTAGCTTCTTTCTAATCCTGTTGCAAGATGTACACCCCCGTTGTGATCCCAAACAAGATGAAGTTTTGCTGCAAATCTGACAAATGACCCACTTCAAGCAACTGGGCTCCACTTTTGCATGTGTCTTAAAGCCCAGTCATGCCCACAACGATGATAGGGTGTTAATGGGGTGCTTCAGCAGCATAGATAAAGCTAATGCCACTTATATAAAATTGATAAAACATGTAAGGATAAGAGTTTGGAGATAAACCATTGAGATAGCAGAAGGAACATCAAACCTTCAAACAGTGAGGAAATACAGGTGGCAGCAGCCTTGTAGAGTATGTTCTCCTAAAAAAAAACTATTGTATAAGTTGTCTTTCCTTTATTGCAGCCCTGGAATAATATTTCAAGGATTTGGGATTGGCAACAGAGGCCTTTAACACAAACATAGCCAATATGTTGAGCACAATCTTCTGACTCAGCTTCAGTGTGGACTTAAGTAGGAGAGAGTCACAAGGCTCATCATCTGAGTGGTCTTCATAACAGCATGTGTCTGAACAGTTGATGATGCGCCGTTAGTGGGTGTTTTGGGAACAAACATTGTGTGACCATAAAGATGGACTCTTACATCAGCACATGTCTTTTATATATATATATAAAAATGTAGGATCCAGGTTTCTGATAGGGGATTGTGCAATGCATTCCATAAGGCGCATTAGACAGCATTTATACTGCTGACCCCAGTAAGTCTGCATTTCAGTCCACAGATAAAAACTTTAACACATTATGATGTGGTTAACATCTGACTAGATTTACTAGTACTGTGTTTTTCTCCTGGCCCAAAACAAGAGGACAAACACAATATCAAGCCAGTGTTTTGAGGGGGATATCTGTGCCCCAGTTTAGGAACCAGTGGACCACCAAGCAAAATAAGTAGAGCCACTTCATTGTTCCCTTTCCCCATCCCCCTCCTCTGTCCTTGCCTCAACAACATTTCACCAAAAGCCTTCTTAAAGGCGCAGAGTGGTTGAACAAGTTTGGGAAGTACGAGGGAAATTATCACGAGAAAAAAATACAATATGGCAGGTTGGAAAACATAAGGAAATCACAGCTTCAGCCAGTACAAAAGCTGAAAGGTCTTTAAAACTACCGAGCCAGGGAGGTCTGTTTCTGGACACTGAAAACAATCTGAATCATGACTGGAAGAAGCTGCTGTGTAACAAGAGGTGGTCAGTACAAAATGGGTCAGTCGTGGCTAACATGATAGAGGAATCAAGGAGAAGAGAAGGCGTTTATACCGTCAGAGGGTCAAATCTAATGAGCAACCGTACACAACATTAAACTAGATCTACGTTTTTATGATTTCGTGGGCAGTATTATATTTATTAGACACATTTTTGCTTTCAACCTGATTCATACAGAGAAGAGCGGTAACATTAACCTGAAGCAACGAGCGAAAAACGTTAAACTACTTTCTGGCAGCATACTTGAACAAAATACACACAAAAAAATGAAAGTAGTGTAATTCGTTGTAAAGGTTTGTACCTGTTCAGACTCTGACTCATATTCCTCATCGTCTCCGCTCAGTGACAAGGCCATGACTCCACTCTCTCATCGTTTGTGAACAGCAGAGGAAACTAACATGGCTGAACAGGCCTTCAGATCAACTCATCCCCCCCTCCTTCTCGTTACACCAACACAGGAACACCAGCTGCTGGCTACGTTCATGGTGCTCTCTTTAAGAACCGTAGGAAATGCTATCTTCCCGCTTGCGGTACAGTGGAAAACCGTAAAGGAACAATAGTACTTTTATAAAGCGCTTAAACAAATAAATAAAAAAAAAACAAATACACACTCATACACACAAAGTTGCCCCCCTTATCCCCCGTTCAGTGTTTAAGAGGTCTTCACATAACTCAGTAATTGTTAGCAACAATTATTTATGCGTGTTATGAATGCAGCATCGAGGTTACAGGAAGTGAAGACAGGCAGGTAAAACAAGAGAGTTGATCCCTACACACATCCGGATTTGCTTCTTTTTTTTTTTTTTTTTTTAATTCTTATTTACATAAGAATTTAATATTTTCAAATTTTCTAGGGTTTATTGGTCTTGCACAAAAATTAAAGAGTGGCTAAAATGTTTTTAATAAATAGTTTACACATCTTGTCTGTTAAAGCCTGAGCATTAATGATTAGAGGGCATCTGAGGACTAAAAGAAATTCTTAGATATGTTGGTGTAAACTTTTTCAATCACATTTCATACCACCATTGTACTAATATATTGTACAATAAAAAAAATACAATTGCCAATTTTATACTTGCAAGCACTCAAACTAAAGGTTAGTCAAAGCTTCATTTCAAATTCAACAAAATATAAAGAAAACAAAACAAGAACAGTGCCAAAGGGTTTTTCAAGCTTTAAATGTATTATATAATAGTGACGATGCGGGAGAATTGTGTAATGCAATGGTACGTAGAGTTTCAGAATGATTTACTTTGGCACCATCCAGTGTATTACCATGCAACATGCATCCCATGTAACTACACACCCTTGTGTCTAATGATAGGTTTGAATTCTTTCTAGTCCAACATAATTTGGAATCGCTCCTTGTGATCAAGTCTTTAAAAAATATATATATGTATATATATATATATATATATATACATATATATATATATGTATATATATATATATATGTGTGTATATATATTCATTCTCTGTACCTCTTAGTCCATCAAGGGTCGTGGGTAAGCTGGAGCTTATCCCAGCATTAACAGGTGAGAGGCAGGGTACACCCTGGACAGGTCACCAGTCCATTGCAGGGCCAACACATAGGGGACAAGCAACCATTCACACTCACTCCTAGGGAGAATTTAGAGTCATCAATTAGCCTAACATGCATGTCTTTGGACGGTGGGAGGAAGCCGGTGTACCTGGAGAGAGCCCATGCATACACGGGGAGAACATGCAAACTCCACACAGAAAGGTCACCGCCCTCAAGGTTCGAACCTCCCCCCAGCCGAGATTCGAACCAGCGATCTTCTTGCTGTGAAGATATATATATATATATATATATACATATATTTAGTTAGGCAAAAAATGATTAATATCCCTAACAAAATTAAATTTAAAAGATATTTTTTCAAACAGACCAACAATATGATACTACAATGTGTTATAGACTTCAGTGACAAAAGAAACAATATGTACACTTGACTTATGTTTTATGAGTGGTAGAAAGTCAAAATTAACACCTGCACTGGCAAGGCTGATGGCACGAGAGGTGAAAAAGAATCCAAGGAGCATTGCCATGGTCATCCTGAGAAATCTGGGCCATGCTGACAGTCCAACAGACATTTCATATTGCTGGATTCCATGAACGCAGAAGAAGGATGCCACTTCTCCAAGTAAGGAACATAAAAGGAGCTTGGCCTTTACAACATCTAATCTTCACAAAGAAGGCATGATGAAAAAAGACTACATTGAGATTCTCAACGATAACAGTCTGCAGAGAAGTTGGCCTTGGAGAGCACTGGACATTTCAGCATAACTACTCAAAGCACACAGCCAAAGGTGTGAAGAAATGGTTAGCTGACAACAATGTGTTTTGAACATTAACTAAACATTAGTGTAATGGGAAGAATGCCCTCCAACCTCCAAGACCTCAAGCTCATTGCAAAGGATGAATGGTCACAAATACCAGTGAAGACATGTAAAAAAATCTAGTCAGTTATAAGAAACATTCGATTGCTGTTATAACTGAAGTGCTCAAAGTTTGAACATTAATGCATTGTGCAGCAACAGATGAAATATGCATTCAAAAGAAATGAATATGCCTGAATATGCCCTTGAATTAAATGTACTGGTATGTACTGCCATATTATTCCTATACGAATAGGTTCTGCAAGTTGTCTAAATATGAAACCAGAAACATCTGCTAAATGGCACACAGGCAAAAACACAGTTGCACTTGAACATTTCTTAAATTATTAAAAAAAACATTTCCTTTCTTATAACTTCAGAACTTTATACTGAGCCACACTGTTTAATTAATACGGAGGTCTGGGCTCTGAGGAGCATTCACAATTTTATAAGAACTGTTGCTACTATTTTCAGTCCAGTTATTGTGTAATTTGGCAAACCTCAGCATTTTCTCCCTGTTTAACTTGCTTAAGAATGGGTTAACAAAAATAAAGGATTCATGTTCAGGATTACATGAATGTTTGGCCTTTACAAGTAAATGATAAAGACATAATGGGTGGCTCAAGACTTTTTTCACTGTACCCCAGTGTTGCCTTTAATATTTCTTCAATGTAGCCTATTATTTATTTATCACTAATGAATATTTTAACTTAACTAATTAATCTCACTTGTATTCCTATTCTTATTCCAATAGACGTAAAACTAAAAATAAAATAGCCTATAATAAATAACGATGCAACTGTTAAAAGAAAGTACATATTTCCCGATAGCTGTGACAAAGCAATGTTTAGTTTTATTTTGCATTTATACTAAAGACTGCGCAGAAAACTAACGTATATGTTGCACAAAAGTGGACTGTACTACTTTGGAGCACGCTGAAGTTGTTATAGTCTAGATTTGTAAAGGAGAAGCCTATCAATGACGAATAGTCTATTAGTGGCGCAAGGAAGAAGGGAGAAGAGGGGCGGGCGCAGCGCCTGCGGAGCGTTGGAGTGTGGGCATCTTGTGTTTCCTCATAGATTTTCAGTTAGCTGTTGCGAGAAAGTTTTGGCATAATTTCCTGACTTTTATCTCGTAGTTTAGATGTTATATCCATCTGGAACGAAATCTCTCGTGTGCTTATTTATTCGGTTACCGAGCACCGTCCTGTAAATATTTCCGGATTGTAACTGTAGCCTATATTTTCTTTAAACTGCTGGTTGCCTTGGATCAACTCTCGGAATGAGTTTGAACGAACACTCATTGCAGGCTCTGTCTTGGAGAAAGTTGTACTTGAGTCGAGCTAAGCTGAAAGCCACCAGCCGCACTTCAGCTCTATTGTCGGGTTTCGCAATGGTAAGTTTGCTGTGACTTTAAGCAGATCACAGAGCTGGGCAACGGCTGCACGCGCAGCTCATGAGGCCGTCAAAGTCAAACCCTCCGGACTGTTTGTGTGTGACGCAGATTATTGTTTTTAAAGACTAGGGATCGTGTCTTTTTTAAGAACAACACTTGTACCTTTTTATATTTGTTGTTTGGTCTGTTCTCACATAGCCGTTTTTTTGGCTATCAAATTAGCTTGTTAAAAAGAGTGGCTTAAGTGAGGTTGAGGAGCAGCAATGACAGAGCTATGGAAAAAACCACTTGATGTCAACTTCACGGCTTTCACACCCACCCACAGTAGCTTACTGCACATGCATATAAAGCTAAAATAGGCTATCTGCATGCAGCTGCAAGTAAAGGTTTCTCAACACTTTTATTTTTTTTATTTTATTTATTTATTTTTTTGTAATTAGCAGAATTTATACAGAAGCAAAAAAAAAAAAAAAAAAAAAAAAAAAAATGGTTTTTGTCCAACCACAACCCTCTCTTAAAATTCAGGTCATGAGCAAAGCATTATCCTCCCTCCCACATGCTTTTCAATTGCGCTGAGGTTTTTATGTTGATGACTTTACCGTGCCATCAGTTAAAAGCAGGTTTAAAAAACCAACAACCTCAAAATCAGTTATTAAATAAAACAACAGAGCTTATTTTCTCTTTGATTTTTTAGAAAAAAAAGTCACTCTGGGCAAAATGAGGTAAATTGATCAGTTTTTTGAAAAAAATAGATAACAATAATAAACATGTAATCTCCAGATAATGGCATTAAAATGACAAATTCTTTAGTGTAATGATTTCTCTGAGAGCCTGGAAAAGTTGTGGACACTCCAGAGTCACTTTTAGAGCAGATATCTTATGAATGTACATGTAAGCAGTGTTGCAGTGCTAACAGCTCCTTTTGTTATTTATTTTTCCAGGTTGCCATGGTGGAGGTACAGCTGGAGCGGGATTATAAGTATCCTCCAGGACTGCTGATAGCCTTCAGTGCCTGTACCACAGTTCTGGTTGCAGTACATCTCTTTGCTCTCATGATCAGCACCTGCATCCTCCCTAATCTGGAGGCCGTCAGCAATGTTCACAATCTCAACTCTGTGAACGAGTCCCCCCATGAGCGCATGCACCGCCACATTGAACTGGCCTGGGCTTTCTCCACAGTAATAGGCACTCTCCTCTTCTTGACTGAGGTGATGCTGTTGTGCTGGGTGAAATTCTTACCTCTTAAAAACGACAAGGAAGAAGATAATGGCACCATAAGTCCCGGAGAGGCGGCAGCCATTGCTTCCACCTGCATCATGGTGCCGTTTGGACTTGTTTTTATTGTCTTCGCTGTCCACTTTTACCGCACACTTGTCAGTCATAAAACAGACCGACAGATCCGAGAGCTTGAACAGGTCATCAGACTCCAGAATCAGCTGGACCACAGGGTGGAGAATGATGACCTGAAGGCCGCTGTCCATTTCCCCTGATTGTAACAAGTGAGCATAGAATAGCAGGGACATTCAGCAGCACTGACATCAACATTTTCTTATAAAAGCTTTATTTTTTATGTTCATTGAGCTGAAAGGGTTGTCTTTTGAAATTGTGAACATGTTACATTGAACTGCATGTTTTGGGTCAGTTCCCTTCTAGATTTTGCATGTTAACAAACTTGGTTTAGGTTGTTGGTAAATCTGTTGCTCAGTTATTACCATCAACAAAATCTTGGGTTAAAATCTTGAAAGAATTTAGACTCTGTTGCTAATTAACTATTTGTTTTCTTTTGAATTGTGAGGGCAAATATTATATCAAATTTATTTACCTGACTTAGTGCTGTGGTTTGTTTACATTTGACAATTTCCATGACCTTTTTTAAAAAGAGAACCACAAGCTTGCATGCATGAGAAAAATGAGATTTTAGGCAAACGCGATTCATGTCTTAGACAATCTATATTAGTGTTAAAATCCGACTTTGTGTGCAGTCAGTGGCAACAACTACTTGCAAAACACATTTTATTGAAAAAGTAAATTTTTTCAATATAAATATTTATATATAAAAAAGCATCACTGTGAATCAAAATTAGTTATTTAGGGCATCATTTTAAATTTGTGCATGTGTTAAAGACTCATTTTTCTTCTTATATTTTTTTTTTTTGCTGGATTACACATTTCTTCTGATTAACTCATATCCTGTAAACCCACAAAATGTTACAAGCTGTGGCAGCAGTGTTGTTGAACAATTATTATATTGCATGATGGTATTGAAAGTGTGTTGAAATTAGTAATGTTTTGCACTTTTCTTCAAGCAGCTTACAGGCTTGAGCAGGTTACATGCTTTTTTCTTTTAATGTTGAATGTAGTTTTTGCTCTTTTATGTCCTGTAGCACATAGCTGAATTGTTTTGCTTGGGTCTGACCACTTTCTTTAGTGAATTTGCTGTAACATTGCACGATGAAATAATTTCATGGCAAACTTTTAATGTCAGTGTATTATAAATCACAGTTTGTATTATTTCACAACATAAAGTTTAAATTATTTGAAATAAAACATTTTTACTTAAGCTCCACAGTTTATTCAAATATTGTTGGATTATCTGTTTATATTGAGTTAATCCTGTGACTCTATTATTGCAGTATTAGTTTTGTCAGCCCCGTCACATAAATCATAGTAATACAACAATCCTGCAGGCCAAATTATTAGTGATATTATTAGTGTCCTGGCCAGATAATATATCTGTGGTACATAAACGATAATAAGAGATTAGGAATTTTGCAGCAAACAGGTCATTACTGCTTCTAGACTTAAAACTGGTGGTTGGTATGAAAGGTTCATTTAGGTCGACTGTTGACTGTGCACGCTTCTTCAAACAGAATCTCGTGTAAGTTAAATGAAGACATGCTAATTTTGTTCTTTTTTTTTTTTATCTCAAATGTTTGCTACTGCATGTGTCAAAGCACAGTTTAGGACGACTTTTTATTAAATGTATTGAAAATTTTGCTTGGGTGTGGTTTTAAAGGCTGATAAAGTTTGCAGATGTTAAGTCACAATGACAGTTCTGTTTGTAATTTGTGAATAAAAACAAATATTAAATAATTTATTTTTTATTTTTTTTAATATATGTAAACACAAGAGAAAGCCCTATATAGCCACACAGAGTATATGAAGCTGTGGTATTAGAAGGAAACCCACACAGGAAATACATAGGCATGGGATTTTAATATAGCTTACACTGTTAGCAGCAAACATGCAAACAAGGAACACCAATCTTTACAAACTCCTCCCCTCTGTGACTAAAGAATAAACTCTAAATGGATGTATTACAACAAAATGTAGTGCTAATTTAATATTATTTAAAAAAAATACAATAAGGATTTAGATTATTCAGACAAGGGAGGGTAGAAAAATGATGATGTGATTGTGCTTCTCAGACTTTATTTAAATAACTGTTTGCAAAGGGGTTACATGAAGTTACATAAGTAATCAAAACTGTTGTTTTCTCTATACCTAAGAATAGTCTTGTCCAACACAGATAAAACATATGACCAAAAATACTTTAAAACAACTGACATGAGTAACTGAACCTTATTGTCTATATAACATCTCTCTTATTCTTTTTTAATAAACAGCAGCACAGTTTTCTAGAAACTCCAGCTATAACAATGTTAAATTCTTCCAGCCAGCTGTTTCCTCCTCCTGACCATGACATATTATGCATGATGTATTTATTATAACAAAAAGGGAAAGACACCTCCGGTGAGTGCTGGCTCTGTCACTGTAAGTACTACAGAAACTATCCAGAGATAAACAGAAAAATGTGGCTGCAGTTGTAGAAAAAGAAAGGAATGAGAAAAGCTTAGTCTTTTTTTGCACCAGCATTAAGGAAGTTGTAATTACTTCTTGAAAACATCCTGTAGTTCAAAATTCTACGATACATTTTTATTGGCTTTTTGACACTGAGCATAAACAAACTCCATTTCCAGAAAACAATAATAATAAAAAATTCTTAAATGCTTTTATAAAATTGCTTGAATCTGTTATTTGACATTCTGTTTAAGGTTTTATTTTAAAATATTTGTAGAGCGAATGATCTTTTTCTGTGACTTCATTAATAGATAAAATAATATTGCAAAAAAGAAGAAGGAAAAAAAGTTTTGATACCAGCAACACACATAAAAAGATGTGAAAGACAACAGTAATAAAAAAATAAACAAATAAAAAATAATCATCATTTTTATTTATAACACACTTTACATTTTAGAGAAAATCTCAAAGTGCTACAAGTAAAAATGACAAGTAAAAATCAAAAGAAGCATGAAAACACACAATTTCATAAACTAAAGAATACACTGAATTATATAAAAGCCTTTTTGAATAAAATAATTTTCAGGTGTTTTGTAAAAGACTCCACTGTCTGTGGCACCCTTAGATGTTCAGGCAGGGCTTTCCACAGCCATGGAGCAGCAGCCTGAAAGGACCTGTCCCCCATTGTGCTGAGTCTAGTCCTGGGTGGGCAAAGGCGGTTAGAGTCAGTGGACTGGAGGCGACGAATGGTTGAGTGTGAAGATGGTAGCTTTGTTAAGTAACCAGGGGTGTGGCCATGCAGACACTGTAGGTTGAGCAGGTAGATCTTAAACTCTATTCTCTGCTGGACAGGGAGCCAATGCAGGAACTGCAAAACAGGGGGGATGTGGTCGTATTTGCGCCTCCTCGTCAGGATGCGGGCAGTGCAGTTGTGGCTGTGCTGAAGCTTCTGCAGGCTCCTGCCCAGGATCCTAATGAGGAGGACATTACAGTAAACCAGCCTGGAGGAGACAAAGGTGTGGACCAGCTTTTCAGTATCACTGAGAGAAAGGAAGGGGTGGAGTTTGGAAATATTTTTGAGATGAAAAAAAGACATTTTACTGAGATATTGAAGGTGGTGATCAAATTAAAGGTTGGGGTCAAACCTGACCCCAAGGTTATTTACAGAGGTGGAGAGAGGGAAGGAGTGGCTGGAAAATGAAATGGTTGTAATGGAAAAGGATTTGACCTGTTGTGGGGTGCCAACGAGGATGGCCTTGGTTTTTTGTGCTGTGAAGTTGTAGAAAGTATTTTGTCATCCATGCCTTTATCTTCTCCAGGCAGGAGGAGAGAGTGGATAAGATGGCTGTCAGTGAGGTGGGGTCAGTCCTCAGATGGAGCTAAGTATCATCGCCATAGCAGTGGAAAGAAATTTCATACTTGCCGATTTTGTGACCCAGAGGGAGCATATAGATGTTAAACAGGGTCGGGCCAAGGACAGACCCCTGAGGGACCCCACAGGTGACAGCATGAGGCCTTGACCTGGCATAGGGTCACATATTCAGCCCTACCTGTGAGGAAAGACTGACACCACTCAAGGACAGTTCCAGTCAGACCAATGGTATGCTGCAGGTGGTGAAGGATGGTGGTTCACTGTATCAAAAGCCGCTGTTAGATCGAGGTGGATCAGAAGAGATGGGAACCCCTTGTCAGCTGCCATCAGTAGATCATTTGTGACTCTGATGAGGGCTGTCTCTGTGCTATGCGCTGAACGTAAACCACACTGAAACTTTTTGTAAAGGTCACTAGTCTGTAGGTGGTCCTCAAGATGGGTAACCACCACTTTTTCCAGGACCTGTGAAATAAAAGGCAAGTTGGAGATGGGCCTGTAATTTGACAAGGTGTTTGGGACTAGACCAGATTTTTCAGTAGTGGCCTAAGAAGAGCTGTTTTAGGGGTGATGGAACCAAAACAGATTTGAGGGAAAAATGTATTGTCACAGTTTTTAGACATATTTTTACCATCTGCTTACATAACTAAGTATTTGAATTTTTCAGTTTTCCATAAAAATCTAATTGATGCACCATACATTTTTAACAGGAGATAGTTCTGGACCAGACCAGACCAGGGTTGTATAACACATGTTTTCTGTTGATGAAGTCATACTGAAATAACTACTAACTTCGCAGCAAAATTATGTCGTCTTCATGGTAGCATTCTTTCAAAATTCTGATAGACACCTCTTCATCAGTTCGATGTAGCTGTTATTGCTAATGACCACCTGCATGGTTTGAAATGTTTTCCATATTTTTTATCCTGTAGAATCTAGTATAATAAAATTTCAAATGTCCAACTTCAAATTTACCACTTTTAAATATTAAATTAAATACATTTATTTGTATTTATGGCTGCTACATACATCATAACAACATTTTAGAAGTTTTCCAAACTTTTCTAAAAAGTGGGGTTTATCACCTATAATGACATCATTATTAATATCTTTTAATGTTTTTTCTTTTTTCCTCCTCTAACCTGCAGGAGACTATGCATAATTTCAATCATAAATATTTACATTCAAAGTGTTGTTAGAACCTATCAGGATTTATAAGCAGGTTCCCTCCCAATAATTCCATGTCAGTATATCTATATATTTTTATTCAGTCAACATCTAATGAAGAAGTCCTAATAAACCTCCTAAATATTCCTGGGTTTGAAGTCTGAAGACGAAAACTAATTATTAATCTGCCACCTGTTATTTCCATACAATTTTTGGTGTTCTTCCGCATCGTCGATGGATCTATATTACATCTCTGGCTGCTAGCGGATGGATCCATTATCCGGCTCGCGCGACAAACAGTAAAAACACCGAAAATCTCAACAGCTTTGCCACAATGTTGCACCTTCAAAGGATAAAACTTCGGTACAGGTAAGCGGGAAAAGAAACGCGTCGTTTTACTACAACTATATAACTTGGGTATGTTTCAGTTTGCAGTCTGTTATCTTTCAAATAAAGACACAGGTGATGCTCTCCATCACCTGTTGGGGTGTGTTAACCTCTTGTGGATGACTAATTTCAGCTAGCTTACAGCTACATATAGCGTGGTACCAAATGATAGCATATGGTCAGTGTTTGAATGTATTTACAGGTTTTGATAAATGTGATGGAAAGCGAAAAACAGAGCACGGAGAAAGACACGCCTTCTCAGAATTGGAAAAGTTGCAAGCTGATTATTGATCCTACACTAACAAAAGGCTTGTACAAAGTGTGTCGCTTTGATGGACAGTTTTTTAATATACCTGTGAGTATTTTTAAATATCTTTTCACTGCCCGCTTTTTGTACAACACGTGTCAACATATAGTATAATATATTATAATATAAACAACCACTTAAAGTAGTTTATATTTATCATTCTAATGAAGGGTTTACTTTGACAGGTGGAGGATTTAGGATTGTTTCCCGTGGACAAAGTCAGAGATCCCCGCATCTGCCGCCTGTGGAGCAAGTACAACAAGACTGATCTGTTGGTTCCTAAATTCAAGGTAGTTTTTTCAATCAGTATAATAATATATATTTATTTTCACTTATGATGATATTAAGCAGTAATAAATATTTATTAAAATCCTTCCAGGTTGATGAATGGTATGTTGGTCCTGTTCTTCCCAAAGAAGTGACTTTTTTCAGGTTGAATGACAATGTGAGAGAGGCCTTCCTGACTAATATGTGCGAAAAATACGGGAACATCGAAGAAGTGGAAGTATTTTACAATCCTAAGAATAAGAAGCATTCGGGGATTGCAAAGGTTGTCTTTGACACGGTGAGAGCTGCAAAAGATGCTGTGCAGCACCTCCATCACACATCTGTGATGGGAAATATCATTCATATAGAAATTGATCCTAAAGGTAAAAGTTTTTTCTTTTAATCTTATGAAGTGAAGGTTTTAATAGAGTGGACTTAACAGATTAATTAAATGCAACTCCTCAGGTGTAAATCGGACACGGTATCTCCAGCTCCTCTTTAGTGGCCTGTATACTCCCTGGACGTTACCAGTGGGAAGCAGTGAGCAGGCCCTTCAAAGCTTAGTTGACAACTTGCTGGTAAACTTTTAAAGTTGCTTGTAATGCTTTGAACTTTAGTGAATCGGCATTTTTAATATGTACAATCTAGTTACTAAATTAATGTTTTGTTTAAATTGATCTCCTTTGTACTCTCCATCTCTTTTAGGACACTAGAGCCAGGCACGGACGGGTAAGTGTCTCCAGCCCTGCCAGCATTGCCACACCCTTCTCTCTGGACACAGCCTACTCCAGCATTTGGCAAGATACGCCTTGCAGCTTTGGGCTTACTCCACAATCGCAGGGAACCCCCCGCACTCCCTGCATGACTGCGACTCCTCTCTCTCTGGACTCTTGCTACTCCAGTCTTCATGCGACTCCGGTCCTCCAAGGGGAGCCTTCAACATGTAATGTTCACAAACCTTCAAGGCATGAGGTATGCCGTTGTGAGTCTGTGAGACATCACAGGAGATCTAGCCAAGTTTCAAATCTTAGCTTCATTTTGAAGCATTGTCAGCCACACCCTCCAAACTCTACCTCGACACAGACTAGCGGACATCAGCTTTCACTGTGGAGCCACAATTCACAATCTATGAATAAAGAGGCTCCTTGTGATCTTGCATCTCCCTTTCAGGAGTCAGGAGACACTGTTAACTCTGCTTTTACACAGTTACCTCAAAACTGCAACTCTTTAAGCATCATAAGCATTAATTTCACAGATGACCAGCAAACCATAGCAGTTTCTCCACACAATGAGCAGCCAGAGATGGGGAGTTTGGACTCTCGCATTGAAAGTTTGCTCATCAACAGTCACATTACTGATTCCACATACCTTGGTGAAAAGACTTCAGACTCTGACGTGCACTTTCAGGACGACCCAGCTTCACCTTGCTCCACTCTTAATGGCACCTTCTCTGATAATCAACAGTTTTGCACTTCACCCTCCTGTGGATCCTTTCTAAACAGCCACCAGCTCTCCTGCCATGATGAAGTGAAATCCAGTTCAGTGCTGCTCACTGAGAGTGAAGATAATGAAACTAATCAAGCAGTTTTGTTTCTTACGACAAACTCGAAGTCACCCACTCCATCTGAGTTCACATATTGTGAAAGGGCTCGTGTAAACAATGAAAAGAATGGAGAAAGGTCTCGGTTGTTATCAAGCTCAGAGGTATTTCTTTTAGATTTTTTAGTTCAAATAGAATTTATCATCAGTAAAAGAAACTATTCTGTGGTTTCCTGTGCAAAATGTGACTTTTTAAATTATTTTAATTAATTTAATTTATTCATGTTTTACTCAGGAGCATCAAACAGCTAATGAGGAAATGAAGTTTCCAGATAAAAGACAGTCTGAAGCTCTGACAGCAACAAAAGACGTATCTGTCCTCAAACCACCACCCACGTCACCCCTTGATAGCGCCACTCAACATGCTACCCCCAAAGCTCCTCCTGCTGTTACAGTTAGGTGTTCAAATCCTCTTGCAACCCCTTTCCCCATTCCTTCCTTTACCCCATCAATCCCACCCCGCTTACCAAATGGCACCATTCCCATCCCACCTCCAGGTTGGATACCACCTCCGGGTATCCCCATTCCCCCTCCTCCTATTCCACCTCCTTCTTCAATTCCTCACCTACCAATTTTTCTGGTACCTCCTCCACCCTTAATTGTACCACCTCCTTTGCACATATACCCTTTACCCACACAATTTCCAGTATCTGTGGACAAGGGGAATTCTCCAAGTCATATGAGCACACCATTTTCATTGCCTCGACCACCATGGCCCACTCCACCTTTTCCTAAGTTTAACCCCTTTGTGCCACCACCAGACCACTTGCTTATCCAGGAAAACCCCCATAAGATCACAGCAGAGAAAGTTTTACAAGTCCTCTTGGATGAGCTGAAATTCATCATAAAGAAGGATATTACTCGTAGAATGATCGAAGGGGTTGCTTTTAAAGCATTTGAGAACTGGTGGGATTGTCAGGAGAAGAAAAGAAAGGTTAGTTGTTTATCTTTTATCTCATATTATAATTAGTTAAATTACTTGATTTTTTTCCTTATTTGATGGGAATACACTCCTGTTGCTGTTTATTTTTGTATAACTGTCATTTTATTCACTCAAGATACAAGTTTCTCCTTTGAAAAGTGGAACACCAAGTGTTGGGGAGAGTTACAAACTCACAAATCCCCTCAGTCGCATTAATGAAAAGAGCAAAAAACCTCCACTGCCTTCCTTCAAGGTAACATATTCCAGAGAGGATTTTACTGCTCAGTGATCCTCATCTTAATGTAACGTTAACAGTTTTAAATACATTGTTTATATTGTTCACAGGTAAAAAGGAAACGAACTGAAGTCGAAAGCAGTTCAAGTTTTGCTCCTGAAATCACTGGTTTGTGCTTTTGATGCTTTAAATTACTACATTATGTTAACTTTCTTGTAGACTTTAGCTTACACAGTGTTTTTTCATGTAGCTTTAGATGTGAAACATGGAGATGACATGGTGAGATCTACATCTGCGAGAACCAAACGCAGGCACACAAGACCACTAGAGCTCGACAGTGATAATGATGAAGGAAAAGAAGAAGATGATACACTTAAAGATAACAATCTGATATCAGACCAAGTGGAAGCAGTTGTATCAGTTGCTGATGAGCCTCAGGTTCTGGTAAATGTTAATAAAGAATAAATATATATATATAAAAAAAGTTTGGTGTTAATTTAAACGCTTTGGCTTTTCTGAGTCTTGACTATTATAATTAATGGTTTAATTAGTTTAAGAGAAACAGTCATGAAGATGGTGATGATGCTAATCAGCGATGTGAAGAAAACATATTGATGCAAGATAAGATGGAGGATCAAGATGCTATCATCTGTCAAAGTACTGACAGAGAACAGTGCTTAGACAAAGGTACAGTATGTTAAAGGGTCGTATAGTTGTAATGCTTAACAGAAATTATTACTACCTACTCATGAAAACATACTTTTGTTTCTTTTTCCAATTACAGAGATCCTTTCTGGGAGAAGCTCCTCTGACGAAAGCGAGTACTTATCAGACTTGGATTCTTCTGATTCGTTGTCCTCAGACAGCTTTGGGGGCTCACCCTCTGACCTCAGCGACAGAGATGAAGATAATGAGGATAACAGTGAAGAGTGTATTGTGATATCGTCAGATGAAGACTTGGAAGAGCTTGAGCCCCCTCCAACCCCCTCTGCTCCTCTGACCCCTGGTGCTCAGCTGGATCTAGACCTGCAAGACTGGTTAGATAAGCACCATAAGGAGGAAACAGAAGACAGCCATACATCCTGCCAGCAAGCCTGCAACTTGGATACTGTGATGGAGCTTCAACTTAGAGAAATCCAGCACCTACAGCCTACTTCACCTATAGGACTTGCAGGTAATTTATTCAGTGTGTTGTATACTAGTAGACTTTTTTTTAGAAAGGCTTAGCTAATTATTATACAAATATATAAATATTATTATTTATATTTAATAATAACTATTTCTTGTTAATCTGTGTCACAGTAGAGCCAGGACTTGATGTGGAGTTGGGGAGCCCTGAATGGACAGCAGAGTCTCTAGAGAACATAAACAACTATATCAGGCCTCTTACTCCAACTGGCTGCTTGGTGGATAGCGACCCTGATATTCTAATAAAAAGTAAACCAACTTCTCCTGTTGTGGAGGAGGTGGAGCGACCACCAACACCAGGCAAGGGGCTGGAAGCTGAATTGATAAGTGCAGACTCAGATGAAGCCAATGAAGTCATCTCCCTCTCTCCAGTCTGCAGTGATCTTTGTCAGGCCTCCCTTGATCTCTTGCCTGCCTCTCTTCCATTACACATGGAGCTACCCAGATCTCCTGGGATGGAGGAAAGAAGGCTTTGGACCTATTACAGTTCTGTAAGAGCTCCACCAACTCCTGGCAGAGGGATGACAATGTTAGAGTGTAGCACAGTGAGTCCACTTCTCAGCAGCCCTCCATATGTTTTGCAACCATCAAGCAATCCATATATTACACCTCCCAAGACTCCGGGAAGAGACATTATCTTACCCCGAAGAGCCGTAATCCACAAGAGGAAAACCCAAATGATGACAAATTCAGCACCTTCGTTAGTTAACTTTCTCAGAGGTTCTCCCGTCACCATCTCCTCTTCATGTAGTGACTCTGAATCTTCATCTCACACTGCTGATGGTGGTGGTGAGGTCATCAGTTCAGATGTAAGAACAAAGCCCTTGCAGGGACTGGAGAATATGCCTGGCCTTTTGCATGAGGAAAACATTTTACTGAAGAAAAAGTTGTGGAGGAGGCTGAGGCAAAGCAGGAAGGCACGTCATCGGCAGAGATCACTTAAAAGAATGAGCTGTTTCCTCTCTGCTAGCTGTCGTCCGCACAGGTGGCGTTCACCTTCCGAGGAGAGGAGAATCCTTCATAGTGTTTGGAAGGAAGGCCTGGATGAAGAAGACGCCAGACTTCTGCAGTGTGCTTATGAAAGACTGCAGGAGCAGGATAATGGCACTGGGTGGCTCAGGGACACCCTATGGATACCCCACCCTTATATCCTTTTTAGAAGATGCTCATGTTAATTATTCAGTCTGATCAAAGTTAATTTACAGTCACTGAATGAAGTAGGTGATAATGGGTAAATGGGTGTCATTATCTTATCTATAGTATAGATCATGCATTAATTATAGTAATTCTACAATTTCAAATATTAATTTTAAAAACATATTGTATGTCAATATCAGCTTCAATTAAACTGCTTAACTTCTATTGTATTAGCCTTTCATGCTTTGTAATTCATATTCTGTGCTTAACTTGCTTAACTGCCACTCACTGACTAAGATCCCAGCAGAGAGGAATGAGGAACACAAGTCCTGGCAGGCGATCCACAGGACCGGTTGTGCTCGCAGTGAAGGGTTTTACAAAATCAGCAGGAAGGATAAAATGAAATACTTCAGCAGCACAAAGCTGACTACTGATCCAACGTCTGCCAGTGCCCAGGTATTCAGCAGAAGAGAAAAAAATGTGACAGTCTCAATGTTCACTATATTTCATTCAGAGTCATATTTCTTTAGCCGGGAATGTGCATCCCATCCCAGCAATTCTCACAGCGGGCTGGATCTGACTTCAGGTCTGAACAGCGCCGCCTGCTGTCCTCCTTTAGCTGTGATAGTGACCTGGTTAAGTTCAACCAGCTGAAGGTAAGACATTGATACAGACAACTTCACACATCTGTGAAAAGACACTGAAAACAGAGTGATTCAATTTCAAGCATCCATTTTATTTATCTATATAGAACATGGGGCAGTGTAGTGTTTGAATTATACCTTAATAACATAAACACTTCCTGTATTACATCAGGAAAAATATACAAAAAAAATTGTCTGCCCTCACACATTTACTGATAAATGCAAAGTGTCACAGAAAGCTTACAAATGCATTGTGTTTCACTGTGGTTAAATCTCTTCATATCTGTTGACGTTAGTTCCGAAAAAAGAAGATTTGTTTCAGCCGAAGTCACATCCATGAGTGGGGCCTGTTTGCCATGGAGCCTATAGCAGCAGACGAGATGGTGATTGAGTATGTAGGCCAAATCATCAGACAGGTAAAGCTAACAAAAACTTATAAAGCTAAATGCTTGACCCTCCCCTCAATTGGGTTGTCTGGTTGTTCTTGGTACTTTCCAGGAATGCTCAGCAGCACAGTGGTGATGAGAAGCAACACTTGTGAATTGGCGTAATGGTTTCTTTTCTTAACAGGTCATTGCTGACATGAGAGAGCAGCGATATGAGGAGGAGGGCATTGGAAGCAGCTATTTGTTTCGTGTTGATCAAGATACCATCATCGATGCTACTAAATATGGAAACTTAGCCAGGTTTATCAACCACAGCTGCAATGTGAGTATAAACCAGTTGTACTAAGTGCAACTATACACTCTATATTAAGTGGTCTGTATCGGTGGATTTTTGTCTTACAGCCCAACTGCTATGCAAAAATCATCACTGTGGAGTCTCAAAAGAAGATAGTGATATACTCCCGGCAGCCAATAAGCATCAATGAAGAGATTACGTATGACTACAAGTTTCCCATTGAGGAAACAAAGATTCCTTGTTTGTGTGGCGCAGGTAGCTGCAGAGGGTCCTTGAACTAATGTCGACTGAAGCGGACTGTTTGGATCAGTAGTCAAAGTGGCCTTAAATAATGTACAACTAGAACATGTCTGGAGCCTTTACAGGAACTCATGAATGCACTGCATTTAATCATGACTTAGTAAACTATTAGGTGCACTTAAGTCATGAATGGGACCAACCATTTGAATCATTACTTTGTCTAGTCAGGCTAGGTTTGAAAGATAATGTACCATGTGTAACATCTGGTAAAATGTCTTAAAATATTACAAAACAATACAGTTACTCATATATGACAGTTAAAAGTTAAGACATTCAAGGTCTTTATTTTAACAAAAGAGGAAAATTACAGGAAAACGTCCAAATGATAGTTAAGTGTTTTCATTAATGAGAGCTGTCATTGTCTTTTGCTTGAGTCAAGCTTGTAAAGATGTTTTTCTGTTTATGTTTTATAAGAAGAAAACTGCATTATGACTTTTAGCTTGTCGTGTTTTCTTGTTGATACAAACTCATAAGATGATTACTAGTAAAACTAGAGGAAATAATAAGGTAGCACATGAAGAAAATTGTTAAATTGCAGAAAAATAAAGGTCATTACACATACTTTGGATATTCTTACTGTGTAGATCACAATATGAGAGTACTGGTATAGCACTTAAATGAGACCCTGAGGAGACTGGATCATTTTTGTAGCGAATCATTATTGAGAGTTTCCAGAGGAATAAAGTGAATGTATCAGTTGGTTCACACATTCTTTAAAACTCCATTTGGTGTCAGGATGGTCAGATTTCCTCTAGCATGCTGGTCTGCTTCAATAGCTTCAAAAAGAGATTTGAAGTTTCCGGCACCAAATCCCTGTAAATAAAATGTGAAAATAAGTTAATAAATATGCAGCAAACTGAAGCCTCAACGTGGAACATGTTATCACATTCATGCGATATACTTTGTGGGTTGTTTGCACAGGTAGTTTATACAGTGTGTCTCTAACCTGGTGATTGTGTCTCTGAATGACTTCCAAGAACACTGTGGGGCGATCCTGAACTGGCTTGGTGAAGATCTGAAGTAAATAGCCGTTGTCATCATAGTCCACCAAGATCTTTAGCTCCTGGATACAAGGACACAAAATAATACTGGATTCAGTGCTCACAGTTTGCTTCTATAAGTGCCTAATGCTTGTGGTATTAAGATCAATATTAATGGTTGAAACATGAGGATCATATGACATCAGTTGTCTAAATGTGTTTAAATGTGGCTGTAGCTCTAACCTGCAGGACATCCAGAGCCTCTAAGATTTTGACTTTGGAGTGTTTCAAGTTCTCCCTCAGTTGGTTATAGTAAGTGTCTGGCACCGACATAAACTCCATCCCACGCTCCTTTAGGTTACGAATCTGCATACAAGGCATTCATCAGAACTTTAGATGTAGTTCCTTCTAAATGTCTTCCTAAAATGCAAAGAACAGTTTTGTAGTCTTACTGCAGTGATGATATCTGATGTGTTCATGGCAATATGCTGCACTCCTGGACCTCCATAGTACTCAACATATTCCTGTATGTTAAAAAAAAACAAGACAAAAAAAGCTTTTAATCTACAAACCTTTTTCCCATTGCACATCTACCTATATGTTTTGATATGACAACACTCTAAATGCTTGCCTGGATTTGAGACTTTCGCTTCCCCATGGCAGGCTCATTGATGGGCATCTTTACAGTCTCTTCATAGTTTGCCACCACAATGGAGCGCAGGGCGCTGAATTCTGTCTGAAGCTGTTTGTCATCCACTGACCAGAAGCGATGAAACAGGAGGTTCCTTTGATACCTGTTAAAAAATCAGATATTAAGAGGCACAGTGGTGTGCTTTTAAGTCTTATAACAAAACATCATTTCACGACTCCTTACAAAGAGCTGGAAGCAGTTCTAAACTGCCTTTTGTTACTTAATTATGTTAAATCTTTACATATTCTCAGTGCCTTTTTTCTCTTGCATCTGGAATGCATGGTCTTAATTCTAAAAAACATATGGGCAATAAAACCTGAATGACAGAGCTTGTCCTGTAATTTTCTTGACAGCTAAAAACCTACCCTCTTTCCTGAGTTAACCAATCGGCATGCACCCTTAGAGAACTGCCTTATTTCACCATGTTATGCTTTATTCAGTATAATGTGGTGAAAACAAGCTCCAGATGTGGAGAACCACTGAAGCCCCTCTTAAAACTGCAAAGTCATGCTGATCACTGACTTGTGCTAAAAAACTAGTTATGTAAGAATCACACATCCTGGAACTCCTCCTTTCATCCACCCCTTGACGTGTGATTCTGCAGACCACATGCCACCGTAGTGATTTTAACAGCCAGGTTATTGATACACAAATTAAATTTGAGAGTCCATTACCATTCCACCACTGGGACCATCTCATCATCTGGTTGGTTTCCCACAACATGATCAATGAAGTCCAGTTTTCCACTTGGCCTGCATTCATGGAGGGATGCAAACCACACACACAGACACAACATTAATCAGATATTCATCAACATATTTTATGTGCAAATAGTATGTTTACTCACAGTTTGGCTAAGAAAGGATCCTTGAAAAGAGGGGGATGGAAACCAGGCAGGAACAACCCATTGTAGCCTCTCCTCTCCACAAATGTGTGAGTGGTGTCACCATACTGCAGCACACAAAAGCAAAACCACAAATCTCTTATTTCAAACAATTAAATTAAAAAGAAGACTAAAATCTTCAGTGAAAATTTGCAGGATTTGCACATTATGATCTCTCGTACCGTTTGAAGCGCGGCCAGCCTGACTTTGCCGTACTTGTCCTCCAGAGTGTGGGGCTCCTTTATAATAACTGCCCCTCGCTCACGAGCTTTCTGTAAATGGAGGACATGGTGATGCATTATGAAAGCAACAGCATTCATATGTCCAAATTTACTAGACATGATTAAATTATGCCTTAAATTGAGCTTTGGGTTTAGGAACAATATTTGACAGTGCAACTTTAGTATAACCTGAAGCATTACCTGGACGAGGTAATCACAGTCCTCCACTGTAAATGCAATATCTTTCACTCCATCCCCATGCTTCACCAAGTGATCTCCCATCTCTGAGAAAAGACATTTGCTTGAGTCACAAAGTTTGCATTTACTTGAAACACTTTGCTAACATCTGTGTCATACTGTGGACATCATGTGCTCACTAAAAGGAACACTTTGACTTGGACTTTGATCCAGAGCCCATCAGAACAGTATGTTTCCAGCCATGCCTTCATCCATACTTGGTTTTAACGATTGTGACGGTGCAATTACACCAGTTTATGTCCTTAGATCAAACAGATTCCAACACTAATAAAAATCTAAAACCATAATGACTTATATCAAAATAACAGAAAAGTTAATTTTGAGATATAAGGTTCCCAAACTATACAGGGAGAGGAACAAAATAAAAACAAAGAAACAGTGTTGAGGTCTAATGCTCTACCTTTGTTTCCAGGATTGAGGGCAGATGAGAACACATAAATGATCTGTGGAATATAATAAAAACAAGAGCAGGATAAAAACTCCAAGCTACGATATTAGCTCACACTTAATGAAAATATATAAACTGAATCTGATTAAATGACTTTTTTAAAGAAAACTGTTTTCAACATTACCAATGAATCTGTTCAATATAAGAAAAGTTGTGTAATTATATTAAACTAATTTTATTGAGGTACGCTTATGGAAATGATATTTATTATTACCCAAAACAACATTACTTTCACTCTCTTATTTGTCTTTGAAAAACTGTGATATTTTTGCTGCTTACATCACTGTTCTGGTCTCATATGAGCTTGTCTCAGATTACCTTGCCTTGCTTGACCACATGGGACACGACTTCCCTGCTGTCTGTCTCCAAACCTCTGTAAGCCAGTGGCTCAAACCCGAGCTTGTTACAGTAATAGGATGCAGCCTGTTGGACAGATTTTTTTACTCAGTGGAAAATCAAAGCTACGTTTTATTTATTTTTTTCAATGTTACAGTCAACTGAATTGGTTTGATTGCCACATGATCTTCTATATGCCTGCTAGCACCATCTCCTGGTGATTGATTCCAATGCAATGCAGGCTGCCGCTTTTGGAAGTGGGTAAATTAGTATGTGGTGGTCTGGTATAATACATGCAGTTCGCTCTGCCCCTCTGGAGAAGATTAGCATCCTCATCTATAACATAGGAAGTTATGAGATATCTTACCTGCTTTGCATTTCCAACCCAGAAAGTTAAATGATCAAAGCAGAGGAACCTGCCCTGCTCGTGCTGAAGACAAAAAGAAATAAAAGTGGATCACTGATAAAAGATTTATTTGTAAGTTTAAAATGCACATTTTTAATATCTATTCAAGTCATTATTAAAAAACAAAAACATTAAATTTAGGTTACACAGTAACATTGGAAAAGAAAAACATACATAATTCTGTTATTTACCTTTTCTCCTTTGTCTGTGTATGTAGTCTACAATAAAAAACACAAACATTAGACATGATAAAGAAAGAAGGGTGCTACACTGGAATACATTAACAAATGCCTCCAAAATCTCAGTATTGTTGGTCAAAGTAAAAGATGAAATCTAAAGGTATTTGTTCGTAAATAATAACTCACCATCTTGCTCCCAGTCACCTGACCTGACTGAATGAAGACTACAGTAAACGCCTGAATTTAAAAGCTGAGCAGAAACTTTATATCCACTCCCACCAATGAGGAGCTGGTATTGGTGGAGGAGAGAGCATTGATGTTCAGTACACGTTTGCTGTTATACAATGATTACACGGAAAACATGTCAGCCCATCACAAGTCTAATTAAACAACATCATAAAAATTTATCTACCGACAGACGCAATGCAAGTTTTACATCACATTATAAAGCATCGTTATTACTGAGGTTTTCTTTGGAGTTATAATGCATTACACTATGCTTTATGTGTTATATAAGCAATAAGATATAGTTGTAAATGCATCCCAAACTTATTCTGCAAAAGTAAGCAGACTTTTTGCTTGCATATGTTCAGAGTTACAGCCTCATTTTCTAGAAAAAAGATGAGGCCCATATGTTAGTGTTTAGTGGCAAGAGGAGGCTCACTCATGCTGGACTCTCATTGGCTCATTGGTGCAAGGCTGAGAGAACCCTAGCATGCCTTCATATGACCCCATCTCGTCAAACCTCGTTTGGACTGAAAAACTTTTCTGTAATCGTCAAACATTCAACTCAGTTTCATTCATCAATAGTTAAAGTCACTTTCAACAAAAGTACAAGTGGTCAATAATAATATTATGTAAAAGATATTATTTACAAATGGTGTATTTGTGCTGTGGGTGAATTTTTAAAGTAATTGGCTAATTTAAAGCAGCCTTTGTCAAACCACATGTTCTGCAGTAACAGTAACACCTACCCGTCGGCTTCTCTGCTATGGTTAGGCTACACTCACAAGCCACTTTATATGGAAACAGTAAAGTAGTGAAACAGCAGAAGAGTGACCACATGTGGTGTAGAAAGAGTATAGAACTCAATGCAAAATAAACTACAAATAAAAAAGATTGGGTTGGGAGGGTGCAGCTCTTTGACAAGGTGCCTGGTCCCACCTGAGGCTCTTTGCACCATGTCTTACTCTCTCTCTGACCCCCTTTTCTGTACACCAACTGTAAAGTAAAGACCATTAGAGCCAAGGAAATTGAAAAAAAATAATTAGGATTTCTCATGATATAGCAGTGAAGACAGTGTTTAATGATTCCAATGGCTAAACATAGCCCATAGAACGGCTGAAATTCAGCATGTTAACTTGACAATGTCAACATGCTTAAATGCATTTACTTGCTACCATGTGATTGGTTGATAAGCTTTTTTTGTGAACAAGCAATTGAATAAATATACAAAATAAAGTGGCTGGTGAGTGTATAACCAGATGCTGAATATTACAGAACAAAATTTAAGACAAAAATGTAGCTACTCTCCATTTAAAGTCGTGATGAGACACATGAACAGGATAGTAAATTATATCACATGAGAATATCACATTCATGAGCAGAATAGTTGAATTTCTCTGTATGGTTCTAATTTCCCCCCTTCATGTTAGCACCTCACAGATTATATACTTTTACCTTTTAGGTTGTTGGTTTTTATCTTGTCTTTTGCAGTGTTTTCTAGTTTTAGTTTTAGTTGCAGTGGCCGTGTAAAGGTTTGGGCTCATCCATCAAGATTTAGGAGATAACAACAATTGATATAAAAACGTTGAAAGGCTAAAAGTAAAACATTCTTTTCAAAATTTCATGCAACTTTAGTGACTTTTTTAATCTAAAAAAACTAAACAAAAAAAAAGAAGAGAAAACAGGCAAAAAAGAAGAGTTAGATTACTCAGCATAAAAGTTTATGCTGACTAAATTTAATTAAAAAATCTTCTTGCCGTGAATAGAAAAAGATGAGCTAATCTCACACATGAAATATAAAATAATGACAAATATTTTACACTGATACACCAATATGATTCTATGTATGTTAAACGGTTCCCTAGAGACCACCTCTATTACATCAATACATTCAAGATGAGTGGCACCAAGTCATTTGTGAAAATAAACAAACAACAATAACAAAAGTCTAGGGCTGCACAGACGTCTGAATTCAGTTTAAAAAAAATCATATTAAAAAAAGAGGCTTTTTAATGTGAAAGGGATATTGTGATGGAAAAAAAGTAGTTTAAAACAAACACATGGTTATATTTTCAGATTGCACACATATGTGAAATATTCCATGATCAAAGAACTTATTGATATACACATAATAACTAGCAATCACTTTTGTTGCCTAGACAAGTAATTTTTTTAATGTAATTCAACAGTCACCCCCATTCCAACTGTATGCATACTACCCTGCACTCCTGATATGGTTATTTTCCCTAATAAATTGAGTCAAAATTGAACTTTTAATAATATCTGAATAGCTTTATTTGTTATTTGGCTTTGAAGTTTTATCCAGTAGCTTGAATTTAAACCTCATCAGCTCAAATTTATAAGTTCAAATTTATAAATATATATAAATGTATATATGAAAAGCTGAATTGTTAGTTGTGTTTTAGCTTCATGTTCCAGTAACAGCTCGCTAATCACCAGTGAGAATTTGAAGCCTTCCCCTTAATCGCTCACTCCACAATTGTCCCTGAAGAGGTTTGTTTTTCATGGTGTAACCAGGTGGCTCACTGTTGTCATTGAGTGCAACCACACACACACACACACACACACACACACACACACACACACACACACACACACACACACACACACACACACACACACACACACACACACACACACGTACACACACAGCCAGAGGAATACAACATGCTAGTGATGCCTTGCAGTCATGCGGGATAATCTTTCTAAGAACTGCTGCAGTATTTTTTTTTAATCCCTGTAAGATGATATTTCAAGCATTAATTGGCTTACATTGCATTATTTTTACCCAAAATGTTTTTAGATGTCATCATGCTGCATAACACTAGAGTAAATCCCTTGGTATTCAGCCTCTCTAAGGACAAACAACCCAGTCAATTAGAGACTTGCCATGCCGTGACTCCTCATGTAACTGTAGTAGTTCAGCATACGGGAGGAAAACAGCTGTCAAGACGAAAACTAAAAATGAACAAAGCATCCTGTGAAGCGAACCCAGAAATACTGGTGAACGGTGAACAACTGGACAAACCTGAAATGGTAGAAGAGTATATCTCCCCTGTCAGTGTGATTGATGAACGTTTGGAGGACAGTGGCACGACGGAGAAGGATTCACAACTGAAGATGCAGTCTGTTTTCCAACAGGTACGTAACAAGGTCAGAACACAAGCGGCTGGGAAAGCCTCAAAGAGCAGCATATTGGAACTAGTGCATAGAGTCAGAGACAGAGAAACAGATGTGAAGCGTGACAATCAGGGCAAAGATATCACTGCAGAGCAGAAAAAAGAAGAGATGCTAATAGATAAATCCAAGGATGAAGTGGATCTGAGTTTGGAGGCCTTGTATGCAATGTTTGAGGAAAAGCTTAAGGTTAGCAAAAAAGCATTAAAGGATGAGTTTGAAATTCAGATTTCTCTGGTTCGTAAAGAAATGCAGGACTATACAGACCAGGCCCTGCAAGACTTGGAGCGCAAGAAACAAAGCTGTCAATCCCCCACCATCCAGCAGAGACATACTAAAGAGAAACAAGAGGGTGCATCTGCAGAGAAGAAACAGAAAACTCCTGCAGCTCCTTCTCTGGCATCCAGAAGAGGAAAAGTTCTCCCTCGGACCATGACCACTAACATTTCCAAGACGTCTGCTCCCATCATCACCGGCCAACGTGCCAAATTAGAAACACCAAGCTCCTCAAAGGGTCAAAGATCCCGATGCCTGTTGAGAAATCATGTACTTTTCTTACCTGAGAAAAAACCTCACCAGAGCCTCAATCCTCTCCCCCCAGGTCGGCCTCCACTGCATTATCGCACAAAGCCCATCCAGGTGAAATCGAAAACATGAAAATGACTGTTTGAGAGTAATTTTATATGTGAACCAGGTCTATATGCTTACAGGTTTAACATAACTGTGACTTAAGCTTCTAAATGTTATTCTGACCAAAATATACATTTGTTTACTGCTGTTGTAACTGTTGAAATGATAAAACATCTTCAGAGAGATTAAATGACATTTCCAAAATACTTCAGTATGACCATTGCATTTTTATTTTGCTATTTAACTCCATAAAAAGTTGGTAAAACACATGTTACCAGGTTGATATGAAATTCAGACTGGGGAAAGTAATCAAATTAAATGCTTTTACCAGTTCATATTTAAGGTTGTTTTTATCTTTATCTTTTTATCTGTATTTCACTGGATGTGGATTTTTTTCTTGGCAACTTTACAGGACAAAAGAAAAAATATAAAAAATGACATTGCAAGCAGTTCCATACAGACCCTTCATCATGGTGGATGTGCTGACCTAGAAAAAAATTGAAAAATAAATAGTAGTTAATTTCCATGAGTAAGATTTAGTTGCAGCATATTGGCTTTAATTACTGTTGAGCATTCTGGTGTCATGGTATTTGTAATGAAGGGAAATGTTACTTACTAAATATACTTACTCAAGTACAAATCTCAGGTTATTTTACTTCATTAGATCTATTTCATGCTATTTTCAGGGTGAAATGTCCAATCTTTTTACTTTGCTATGTGTATGATGTTTTAGGTGTGGAGTTAATTAGAAATATTGTACACAACAAATTAACAGACCCACAAAACACATTTTATATTGCATGACCTATTTCCATTTATTTTGTTTACTTTTTCATTACTTATCACCTTGTAACTTTATTTGTACCCTTGCTTGCCTTGTTTATCAGTTTCAGTGTAAGGTATCAGGTTCAGAGGGACTTAAATTTCTTTGGTTTTAGTTTAGGAACAATCACAGTGAGACTTCAGTCATTTTCAAGTAAGGCTTGAAAAACTTGTGATGCTGCCATGCAATCTTAAAATAAAAATGCTGTGTAACTTTCATGAGCCAAAAGGTATTTCTGGTTTGGTAATTGTACATTTTGACCAACAGATGGCAGCAGCTCTTAGCGCCCTCACAAGACTTCCATTCAGATGAGTTGTGTGTTACCTTGATTGCAAAAGTGATGAAACTGTTGTACATCTGTTACCCTGCTGTAGCAACATCAGCTGTGACCAGACATTTAGCCTGTATTCATATATGAAATGTTTGCATGCTTTTCTTGTGCATTACTATTTATAATTCACATTTATTGCATCTTCTATTTGTTATCATTTGTTCATCCATTGCTTGTCTACTCTTGAAGAATAAATTGAGTTTCCTTGGTATCAACAACAAATGGTCCGTAATGGGACAGTGTTGAGTCTGAATTCAGAGAAGAGCTTTTGCCTTCTTAATAATCTGCAATGTGTTGCTGCTCCCCAGTGGCCAAACAACAGAGGACTGCTCCGCACAGATTATCTTCCTGGAACGGTGCACAATTATATAACTACAAACAGCAAATGAAATGAATAAAGCTAAAAGTCAGCTATTTTGCAAAAATATAATTTTCCATGAATGTCCCAACAAGAACAAAGCTTGTCATGTATTAATATGTAGTGACCACAAATGTTGAATTTTGTCAATCCTATTTTAATTATTTGTTGGTTTATTGTCTCCACATTTATGAGAAGTTATGCTCCTTTGGTAAAGGTATGATTTTTTGTTGTGGCCTGAACACCTGAGTGCTTCCAACAGCTGAACTGGCACTGGGACCAACCAGTGACAGGAGATGTATTTAGACTCGAAGCAGGCCCAGGAGCAATGTGCCTAAAAGCAGGCTTCCCACAATGGATGGGATAGAGAAGGATGTGAAGAGGACCTTTGTGTCTGAGGGGCGATGAGCCCTGAGCAACCATATCCGGAGGGAGTGAAGATCCTTGCTACACATTCAGGTCTGGCCAAGCCAAGCGGTCCACGGAAGCAGCATCTCTTGCCTAACGATATCCAGCAGCAGGGCCTATTAGTATGTGCAAAGGACCCTGGCCTTTTCTAGAAATGATAGATAGATAGATAGATAGATAGATAGATAGATAGATAGATAGATAGATAGATAGATAGATAGATAGATAGATAGATAGATAGATAGATAGATAGATAGATAGATAGATAGATAGATAGATAGATAGATAGATAGATAGATAGATTGGACGAGGTTGTGTTGGAGGAGATCAGGCTGAAAAGCCTGATCTTCTAATCACTTCTTGAAATGTGCCAAAACACAACAGCATTACTATAAAAACACTTAGCTCATGTAAATGCTGTATTATTTTAGGCTGTTGTTCTTAAGGTCTGGACAATTACAGCAAGAGGCCATTTCCAAGTTAAACTAGACAGATTACTGATACAAGCTGATTTCAGGGGTGATCCTCAACCTGGTAGCAATTTAAAGTCATCATATGGGGGAAATTCTGGAAAGGGAAACTGTAAAGTTGGTGCTAGTGTGAGGTTTGATTAGGTCTGTAACATTGCTCTACTTGTAAGTCCCTGATGATAAGATGTGTTGTAATTTGACTCTTTTCTCAAAGTCTTCATTGCCAGCCCACGTTTATACTAAAAGAATTGGCTGTGGAGACACAGAACAAAAAGCAAAAACTTCATTAAAATCATGACACAAACCGTGTTAATCATATCCTCATCTTTCTCATACTTTCATTCTTATACTTTATGTTTTGCATTTGTGGGGGATATAATCATTGTCTCCATGTTTTGACTGACAGCGGTGCTACATGTTAATGAAGGACAAGGATTTATCTTTCAAAAGGGTTTCATACTTCCCAATCAGATGGGAGGTGTTACATAAGTGAGACAGAAAAGACAAAAATTCAACGTGGGCTGTAAGTAAGTATTGAAACATGGTATTAAAGGAGGGGGATGGAGAGAAAGGCAGGTAGTTTTAGCAAAAGAAAACTGCTAATTTCCAGGTTTCTGTGTCATGGTGGACTGACTTGTTTTGGTGGATCAGAGGCTGCTGTCTAGACAAGTGAAGGGCTCATACTTATAGACCCAGACACTTCATGTTATTAACAGTACAGTATAAGCCTTAATCCTCTGGACTGTTTCTCATCACAAAGCTGTGAGTCCCTAACTGAACATAAAAACAAGGTGCCTCTAATCAAATCCTATCAGTTTATTCAGTTTCTTAAGGTTTTGAGCAAAGAAACTAACACACACATCAGTGATGAGAACGTGTGATGAGATCAGAAAGCTAAACTAATAACTGCTTGTTCCAGCTTTGAACTCAGCAACAAATAAAATATTACCAAAACTGTTAAAAATACTTGCGGCATCTAACTCCTCAACTGCTATTAGGACACAAATTGAGTGTTTTTTTTTTCCAACTGAACCTTGTTTACTTAAAACTAAATACAATTCGAGTTTCCTAAAATGACTGAAACTGCTCTGAATTTATTACATTTTTTCCTTTATTTATTTTTTATGTTGCCTTTTAAGACCCCATTCTTGTAGCAGATGAATCCAGAAAAGGGGGAGAAGCAGAAAAACAACATGCATGCAGTAGACTCACACATTTGCAAATGCAGACCACACCCCACATCAACACACCCACCCTCCATCAGATCTTTTTCCTTTTGCTACAGATTCACAGGTGTGACAGGCAGGAGGACAAGAGGGCCCCTCAAACATTGTTGGGATATTGATGTATGATCTAAATTAAACCGGCTAATGGGTTTACTCTCCTTTCTGACACATTTCGTTGAACAAATGCTGATGGTGAT
This sequence comes from Melanotaenia boesemani, assembly GCF_017639745.1. Lineage (NCBI taxonomy): Eukaryota > Metazoa > Chordata > Actinopteri > Atheriniformes > Melanotaeniidae > Melanotaenia > Melanotaenia boesemani. The sequence goes on from NC_055692.1 coordinate 25,033,229, forward strand.
GTGAGAAATGGGGAGCTAATTGTGTGCATGTGTTGGTTTATCTTGTATATATGTGTGTGTGAGTCTTGCAACAGGTGGATGAATGCTACAGAGAAAGTAGGGTTAGCACTGATGGCACACGGAATGTGTCAGGTCTCTGTTTACTTGTGCATTAGACACACACACACACACACATACACACACACATATGATGCATTTGTTGCAGCTTGGGTGGGATTGAACAGCAGGGAGATCTAAGGAAAGGAGAGCAGTTGTGTTTTGGTTCAGATGTCCCGTTTGGGTGTGGCGAGTCACACTGATTTCAACACTCAGAAGCAAACACCTGTGTGGGCTGTTTTCATGCGTTTCACTCCAACTTTGCAGAGTCAGACTGACAGGGTTATCAGTTAGATTAAAAAATTTAAATCTGGCTATGTTTTACATTGTTCATATTGACAACATGTGCAAAATATTACTAAAAATTGTATAAGTAGTTTAAGCTTGACAATGCCTATTCCAAAAACAGCATGCCAATCAAGGAAACTGTTACCTATCCATTTATTGTCATCTATCTTTAAAGATTAATCTCTTGAGTTCAAACATGAATATAATAATTTGAGAATTAGAGCCTCAAAAAACACAAATATACACATTCAGTTGAAGAAATGTAGAACACCTCAAGGATCATCCAGTGAGGTTGAAGTGTACGCTGGAGTTGCTAAAATGTTAATTTCCATTTTAAGCTAAAGGTTCTCACTTGGTCTTAAAGTACAACATTAAGATGCATAGCAATCAAATAAATACATTAAGGGTAAATGAGTTAAGCTCATGCATCTCACATTTGTATAATTAAATTAGCTGTGCCCTGAATAGAATGTGGTGTTGTTGAACTATAGCGTGCAAAGGGTTGACACGAGGTAGCAGCTGTTGTTGTGCTGAATTGAGAGAACCAGTACAGTAAAGACAAACTTCAAGCTCTGTTCTTCCAACTAGGAAAACAAAAAATGAATTGTCAGGAGACAATGAATTTACACAGTCGAGATCCCTTGAAGAAAACTTTAGGAGCACTGTAGGCGAACCACCAAACATCCGCACACCTGCAAACAGGCCACACACGAGCACAGACAACATTTATGTGCATCCAGAGGCCGAACGCAACTGTTGTTTTTGTGTTGGCCTTGCCCCCCAAGTACTGCTGGATGCTTTGGTCAGCTGGTATTCTGGATGAGTTATCCCACAGTGAACTTGTTAGCTAACAGCTACAGACAAGCTGTCAGGCCAGCTCATCTCAAATACAACAACATGTCTGGCCAGTTCAGCGTGCATGATTGACTCCTCCCTGTTTTCGCTGTCTTATCAGGCTCATATTTTCTGTTTAATTTACAAACTACTTGAATGTTGCATACTACTGTTATTGTTATGTATTGATGCTGAATAGGCTGGTGTTATGGATTAGATTCCTTTTATAAAGCTCATGTAGAAGGCTCAACTTCAGACATATAAATCTCCACTTGCTTTTATGAACAACTGTGTGTCTAAGCAGTCTAGTCTCTGTATGTGCATGTGAAAAACATGCTGAGGCCCTCACATCCATCAAAACAACCATCTACTGTAAGTTCAACTCAGCTCTTTTTTGCCAGGATGGAGAATAAGTAACATATGATCTGTCACACACAAAGACACGATGAATCATGAACCTTCACATTTTCACTGCTTCGCACATGTTGTTACTTTAGAGTGACGGTGCAAGATGACTTTGTATAGCTGTGATTTTTTTCCTAGCGTCCTCACCTAGTTTACAATTTCCCTTTTCTACCGTGCAAGAAAAAGTCTAGCTGCTCGGTGTGTTGCAGCATCTGCAGTCACCCCCCCTCCCATCCTTTCTCCCAAACCCTGCTCTGCACCCCAACAACCGCTCTAACTGCAATCTCTTGTCAGCAGAGGACAAATATTGACTTGTTCTGTGGCCAAAACTTCTGCCAAGATTAGAGCCCTGCTTCCCCCGTCGCTACCGCCATCTCTTAAACGTTGATTATGTCCAACTGTCAAATCAACAGATCCCTGAGAGGAGTCACTTATTGGTAATGAACCTATTTTAAGTGAACATGTGGAGGTTGGTTTGAGTTAGCTGGTTCTGACAGAATTTTTGGAGAAATGCTGAGACTTGTTGCAACAGTAAATGACATTCAGTGACGAAACTTTCAGGCACTTTGAAATCTACTAAATCTACGGTGCAGCTTCTTTAATTGAAAACACATGGATCAGTCTGCATACATGGCTACTTCTTCTGGTTTAAATATAAACAGTGTTTTAAACCTTTGACTCCAACCTGTGGGACTGTGATCATCAAATAGCTAAAAAAAAAAAGTCAGTGTCACAACTGATTGAATACACACCCTCAGGATGGCTGGTACTTTGCATAATCCGGTTACAGTCTGGATACAGGCTGTGAATCAATAGAGATTAGAGATCTATTAGTCTGAAGGTGTAAACCCAATGCAGAGGCTATTCATAACAAAGCTTTAACCCTTTGGAGATACTAAAGACTGAGATAACAGGATGGTGTAATGAAACTGATGTGAAACTGCAGGTTAAACATTTACATTTGGCACAAGAACTTTCTCCTCGTCACCTTGAACTGGTTCCTTAAAAGCGAAACATTGGTTTGAACAGACACTTAAACACACACACTCAAAAAATCTGTTTATAGCACACATCTTTAATACAGTAGTTAGTTACAGTGATGCCAAAAACATAAAACATATACATCAGTTTGGAACATCTATAAAGTTCCTTTGTCCCCCTTTTTAGTGCTGCGGCTACACCGCAAAGCCCCTCCATCCCGCCCCACCCTGTTGCTGCTCCTCAACATTTGTCAACTGCCATCTGCCTGTCTGCACCCGACTCTTCCCCACAAACTATATAATTAAGCCGCAACACCTTTTCTCCTCTTACACCTCCCTTCCTCCCTCCTGCAGCCCAAACTTCAGCCTTCACAAACATCAGGCTTTCAAGGGGACACGGCTCCATTTGATTTCCCTGCTCACACATTTCTTTAACAAGTGCTTTTAAAACAAAACAGCAACACATCTCAACAAAAATGGTATGAAAATATTGTATAGTTTTATGCTTCATCCAGTGTAAAAAATGTACATGCAGTTCAGTTCACAATTCATAAATCTGCTATTTTTCGTGACATAAATGAAAGCTCCTGTGGAGACAAAAAAAAAAAAAAAAAAAATAGACTTTTTCTCTGAGAATTTGAGGACCAAAGCAGCAAAAGAGCTCAGCCAGCTGGCTCCAGCTTCCCGAGTCCATGCAACATACAGAGCATTTACCCTTTTGCTGTAGAATATAGGATATACAATGGGATTGTTGGCTGTTGGCAGTGATGGTTCAAAGTTCATGATCACATCTTACCAGCTTTGAACAACGGACACATAAAGTCTGTATTTTTACAAGTGTTCCAGTGCTTGGAGCTGGGATTGTCCTGCAGCCCTGCTTCACTTTTTTTTTATTTCTTTTTTGTTTGCTCTCTACACCTTTGTGGCCAGAGACTGAACCTCTGACTTCTGAGTCTGTGCACTGAGAGTAGATGACATGGAGCTCATCTGGCCATGCATAGCCTTCTTCAGGTTGAGCAGGCACAGGCACTGGGAACGAAAGCGCAGATCAAAGAAGGCATACAGAAACGGGTTCAGACAGCTGTTGACATAGGCCAAGCAAGTAGCATAAGGATGAGCCAGGAGCAGGAAACGCAGGAAGCCGCAGGAGCTTGGGGCAAGGTTCAGGTAAGAGAGGGCGTCCATGCTCTTCAACACGTGAAATGGAGTCCAGCAGATGGCAAACACCACCACCAGTGTGGTGATGATCTTCAGCAGGCGCTTTTTCTTCTGGTCCTCCTTGCGCAGGTTGTTAAAGTGGCGGGTGACAGTGCAGCCGATGAAGCAGTAGAAGATGGTCATGGCCAAGAAAGGTAGGAGAAAACCCAAGGCAGAGGAGGACAGGCTGAGTCCAGCAATCCACAGATAGTCATGCCTCTGGTTAATGGTCACTAAGCTGAAGTCCATGGCGCATGTGGTCCGGTTGCTGTTTGGCTCATTTACTGTAGTGCGAAAGAGCAGTGTGGGCACAGCCAGGAGGCACGACAGGAGCCAAATGGCACCCAGGGATGCCAGCATGGTGCCTCGTGAGCGAAGCCTGCTGCTGGACAGGGAGTGCACAATGGCCAGGTAGCGGTCAAAGCTCAGGCAGGTGAGGCAGAAAACACTGGCATACATGTTGACCAGAACAACATAACTACTTATCTTGCAGAGAGCCACGCCAAACGGCCAGTGGTAGCCTAGAGCTGTGTACACAGCCCAGAGTGGTAGGGTCACAACAAAGGTGAGGTCAGCAAGGGCCAGGTTCCCTATGTAGACATCTGCAGCTCGACGTTTAGATTTGGATCTCCATACTGTGAAGATGACCACTCCATTACCTGATAAACCCAGGATGAAGATGAGCATGTAAAGGACTGGTATGAGGGAATAAGAGGGCTCCCACTCTGAAAAGTCACAAGCAGTTTCATTATCTTCATAATAATCATAATTGTCATTATATTCCCCAGTGGTGGTCTCCATGTTGCAGTGTAAAAAAAAAATCCTTAGTAGATATAGACCTGTACAGTTCCGAGGAGTCAATCAGATAAAAAAGAAAGAAAGAAAGAAATAAAACATCAAACACCAGAGGATCACAGAAATTTAAAGTCTGGTTGCTGCTGAAGTAGAGGACAAATGAGAGTGACTGCTGGTGCTGTCTGCCTTTTTAAACTCGGCCCTCTACACTCCTGGTTCCCTCCCAGGACGACCCCTCCTCCCCCACCACAACATCTATCAGCCCCCCCCTCCTCCTTCTTCTCTCTCACCTCTTCTAGTGCAGCACCTTTTTGTAACTACATTAAAGCAGGCACGAAACTAGTTACACCAGCAGATCATAAATTCCATAAAATTATTGACAGAAAAATTAAGAAATATTACATACAAAATTCTTACCAGTGCGACACCAGGATAAAAAAACAACAACAACAACAACAAAAAAACAAAAACAAAAAACAAAAAAAAAAAACCCAAAAACCAAAAAACAAGACGTATTGGAATTACACAATTTCCAACTACTACTACTACTACTACTACTACTACTAATAATAATACTAATAATAAACTTTTGAGTTAACATTAATCCCTGCTTGTGACCAAACAACATTATTTTAACAATGCGGAGTAATGCCACACCCTGCCTAACTTCATTTTCTTCTTGTCTCAAATTTAATCACAGAGACGTACTTTTTTTTTTGTCCCCCCCTCGTTTCTTTTTTTCCTCAATGATTTCGTTAGAGAAGACTTCTCTGGCCCTGGAACAGGTCCGGACATTTCATCTCCTTGTTTTCCATCACAATTACTTCTGTTAAAAGGCTGTTAAAAGCGCAAATTGCCAGTTTTTTTTTTTTTTTTTTTTGTCATTTCGTTTCCCCCAACTCACTTTTACATGCTGGAACTTTAATATACAAGAATTACGCGGCGCGTCCGTGAGATAGCAGCGAAACTAAATCTGCTAAGAAGATATCTTTTTTTTTCATTTTTCTTCTTTTTTTTAATTCAATTAAAAACCAGTGGCAGCACAAGTGTGTGTGCGTGTCTGCGGATTCATTTGCACGATAAAAGGACAAGCAAACACACTGGTTTGGAACAAAAACAAAAGGGAAATTCATATTGACACCGCCTTGATTTTTACATTTCTTGTGATTGATGTGTCTGTAAACGTGCTTCACCACTGATTGCATCACATTAGGAGTTACTGCAGAGCAATTTGAAAGGCAGCAAATGAACATGTCATGTTATGTCTGATGGAAACATTCGGGGAAAGTGGTTTAAGGAGCATTTCTTGTTAGTGCATTTGGCACTCATTAACAAGAAAAAAACATGTAGATTCAAAATGCTTAAACATATACGTTTAAATGGTTAAATTACATTTTGCCAAGAATATTCATATTCAAAACTGCTTAAACAGTTTAGATTTTAAAACCAGCCAAGATTAATTTATTATAAACATGTAGTGGACAAGCCTGAGCAGAGGTGAGCATTATTTACAGCACATTTAGGTTGGATAATCTATCCTAAACAAGCCTCCTAGTGGTGATAACAAGGAGTTAACACATAAATACGTACTGAGGATTATTATACCATAAATGCACCGACTTAGAGAAATGTTTTTGAATAAAAGAAGGGCTCTGTAGATCCCAGCTTATCAGTCTGCAGTGAATGACCAGTGACTGTTCCTTGCATGGAGCAGCCAAAACTGGTTGATGGGAACCTAACATGGCAGACACTTCCTTACAGCAGCTGTTAGACATTGGAGCTCTCTACCAAGCTATATGCAACATATGTTGAAAGTTGAAATTAAAGATATTAACAATTTAAATAGTGTCTGACTAAAAAGCTCTTAAAATATTCAATGCATATTCTTTTCTGACTCTGGAGCCAGAACAGCATTCACACACACCTGGAGAATCCCACCTCTACCTCATTCCCCAGGAAGAGGATTGATGCCTGCTGCTTGCAGGCCCAGCATCCCTTAGACAAATAAATTTGCCAATTTAAAAAAATAAAGGAGGGTAGATAAGAAACAGATGGTCAGATTAAACCATCATCTTGGATATCTTCAGAGGACCTCCTCACTTGTTAATCACAGTCTCTGAATGTGCCAAGATAAAGTCCTGCTGCTGATCCTGAGGAGGGAGGAGGATTACCAACTGACAGTGAGTGCCTACTAAGGCTGCATTTCTTTCCAAAATGAAATATATGAACTAAACACAAGTTAGGCTTTAACGTCATGTTCCCCCCCCCCCCCCCCCCCCTCACATATCACTACAGCTAGCCTTCTTTCAGACATAGCTGCAATGTGCTACAGTGTTTTCTGTCTTCAGGCTTAGACCACACATGTGTCCCCTTCCACAGCTGTGGCTGCTTTTGATCTGCTGCTGAAATGACCCTGCTGCTGCGATGTGACCGCCTCGGTCTCGCTCCATTATGTTTGCACAGGGACAAAATCGAGCAACTCATTGGGAAGTTGATACGATCATGAGCAAAGCAACAGCTGAGGTGAGTGACATGAATCCATGACTGGAGTCAGCGAGAGAAGAGTCAGGGGACATTTGCAGCGGACACATGTCAGCTTCAGTCTGGAGGAGATAACTGACTGAAGGTGTAATTTGTGACCTGAGCTTTGTTTGAAGTGTAAAATTGTTTGGCAGCACTCTGATTCTTCACCCTTCCTTGATTTGCGGCCAGTGCAAAGACCACAAATCACACTGAGGGACCAGCGGCCCACGGCTGCAGGGGGCCAAGGGTCACAATGTAGTGTCACCTAGAAGACAAGTCTGATCTGTAAGTGTGAGCTCTCTTGTGAAAGCATTTTCTATGTAGCAAAGATGATGATAACTCACTCTGGAAAAAATGTGCCTTTCCATGAAACATAAAACTAACTTTAAGCCACAGGCTTTCACATCGACTCGCTACGCGCTGTTGTGTTAGACAACATTGCACTTTCATGCCGCAAAGCCAGCTCCACACTGTCAGATCTTCCTGCTGAGGATATGCCAGTTGACAGTGTGCCTTGTGAATATATACAGGTCATCTTAAGATCACTGATGGCTTCTCCTGTGTGAAAATTTGTCCTACAAATTCTTTGTGATTTCTTAGAAAGATTTCAAATCTGCGAATTGGAAAGCTGAAAACCACGTGAGACTTTCTCAGTGTCTGGAGTGGGAAATTCTGTTTACAACTTCAAGCGGGCTATGTGCTGTACTTTAATGTAAGTACCTCATTAAACCATTGAGCTGGAGGTCACAAAGCGCTATCTTTTCCACACATCTGCCCACTCTTAACCCAACATTGAACTGTATGGAGACCTTATCCGCCACACACCCACCCAGTCATAAAAAAAAAATGTTCGCTTCGATAAGGCTGCCCCATTGTTTCATTTTGTCGCTCTAAGCACTTCTTTGCTAATGAGCAGCCCACCTGCTGAGTGCTTTATTAAAATATCGTACACTTCCTGTATTGAAGTGAGGGAAGAGGATGCAAATAATTTTTCTTTTGTTTTGTGTATGACAACGATGCTTGTGTTGGGATTTTTTTTAAAAGATGTTTTCTGCCTGTATTGCCTCCATTTAATGTAGATGATCTTTAGCATCAAATATTATGCTTGCTTTTAAAAATACCTTATGAGAATGTATTAGCACTGATTTCCTACTTAGTGCTGCAGTGTTAGTGAGCTGAGCCAGCAAAATAAGTGCATCAAAGCAAAGTTTTCTTTGGATGGGTCAAGTGGAGCAGGGCATTTATCTGCAGCAGAAGTCAGGCTGTTTGTGGCTGGGCGACAGTTGGTTTTTACATCCATATCACAACCCAAACATGACCCAGTCAAAGCCACACTGCAGCAGTGTTTGCAAGCATATTATTTTCGTTGCCACGTAAAACAAAATCTTGACTGTTTATTTGCTGCTTATCTACCTTCCTTATTGCACGTCAGCCAAGAAAGAAACACACACACATGCACACACTGTTGGGCTTCCATGACTTCAGAGGACATTACAGAGACAAACACTGATTTTGTAGAGATGTTTCCTGACTATAGCAGTTACAGCTGCATATTTAATCCTTATTTTATCCTAAAGAAATGTACAAAATGGCAACTTTTTGTTTTAAATTTAGTTTATTTGAGGCTTCACGCTCAGTTCAAATTTGTACCTCTTTCACACTTTTTCTTTAAGATTACAATCTTTACAAGCAGATACAAGCAGGTATTCAGGAAATCAAACATGAGCTCTGACTGACCACCACTGAGGTAGCTGCGCAGTAGTTCTCTTCACTTGCCCATCCTTGATGTCTCCGTACTTCCAGTAGCTTGGTCAGGAACACGAGGGTCACAAGGTGTTTCCCCTCTTCCTTCACCGGACCCTGGACCACCCTTGCACCCATCCTACCCACCACACTTTGTGTGTTTGTGTGAGTGTTGGTGTCAGAGGACAAAACAGCAAGCACCACAGGATGTGCTATAATAAGACAGTTTGTCTCTCCAACTGAAATGCTGCTGTGAGACTTTTGTTTTATAGCTGCTTATCGTAAACTATTTATTTAGTAGATAGCATGATGGAATGATAATATAAATATTATTTGTTATGACATACACAGCCCAGGACTTTTTTTTTTTTTTTTACTGGAGAATGATAAAAATAGGTTACACAACTGTCCTCATGACAAGATGAGGCATTTCTTTTTTCATATTTTGTACATTTTCTCCTAAATGGTTCTTTATAAGATCATTTCTTTATGGAAATGATTAATATCTTTTGTCACCTGCCTTCTTGGGAAAAATCAATAACGAGGCCTTGTGTAAAATGTTGGAAACAATAACACAGGAGGAAGTAAAGAAGCGGGAGATGAACCTAATGAAAGAGAGGATGTTGTGAAAGAAATAAAGGGACAAAGGACATGGCTGATGAGAGGGTAGTGGTTTGCAGGCAGGCCAGTTTTCTCTGTGCAACAGAGTTAATGACAGGGATTAGAAACTGGGGGCACTGCTGGGATCTTCAGTCTCTGCTAGACTCCAGCTTTGCCCTCCCATCATCCCAGGAGATCTGCGGGAATCTGACTCCATTTGGCCAAAAATCTCCTGACAAAACAAGAACCCTGTGGCTCAATTAGGAGGAAATTAGTCTCTTTTACCCCCACTGTCAGAAAAACTTCACTGCTCCTTAATTTGTCTTGATAAGATGAAATTAATTCTCTGAGCCGCATTTGATATTTCTTGCTTTTTTTAAAGTTTCATCTTAGTTTTTTACCAGCAAAATATCTGAATCCTATAATCAATAAGAGCCTTTTAACATCCAAATATGATTATTGGCTGTTTTCTTTTAAACTAAAGAAACAGAAACCTGAAGCCTGACCCTGTTTGGAGAAGTTAAAGTGAAAATCTAAACAGAGACCCATGTGAAAACCAGGTGCTTTGCAGAATTTTCACCCTAAATCTCACAAAGTCTGAGAGGAACTTAAGTCTGTTATGTGATAATTTTCTTCAGGACTGGAATTAAAGAGCTGTCACAGACCTGACTGGCACTGAGAAAAAACAGAATGTTAACCTGACAAAAGTGTTTAGCGAGCAAAGGCTTTAGCTCAAAATGCTTTAACATTTCATCCCATAATGACTCTTTAGAAGGGCTTACAGGCCTTACAGCTTACATCTAAAAGTGTAAGCTTTGCAGCTGGGCACGAAAAACGAGGTTTACAGCTTTTCCTCAATGTTGAACCCAAATCTGGAGCCGTTCCAGGATATATCTAAAAGACTCTTTATAAAAACTGCCCACACTATGAGCATGCCATGAATATCATGGACTATTTATGTCTCAGAGTATATGCAGCCAAAATAACGGCGATTTCATCACAGACAAGACCTGCATTGCAAAGAGTTTTCTTATAAATCTAAGCTGCTAAATGCAGTTTAAGCAGACAACATACAATACAGGCCCTTTGGCAGGTTCATTGTTCATTATAGGTAGAACATTAAAATGTATGCTTTACTGTTACAACTTTATTGGAGCTGTTAACCTTCCCATTAAGCTGAAGGAGCAATCCTTAGTTTTCATGCCACTGCTCAGACTGCAAAGTATCTACGAATGGCGACAGCATGGCGGAGGCTGTGTTGCTTCCCCCATCTGTCAGCTGTTTGACAGACAGCAACAAACTGTAAATCAGTCACCTCTGAGATGAGGCCAGTCTCCTCCCTGCTAAGAGTAAACAAACCATTGCTCTGTCTGTGTGTATATAAAGCATAAAAAATAACATTTAAAACAGATTTAATTGCCCTTTAAATGAAAACTTCAGTATATAAAGTGAAAACTCGCATGTTTACTGCATTATGAGCAACATAGCTAAAGACTGACGTAAACAAATTGAGAGAATCTAGGAAAATTGAATAGAATTCAACATGCTATTAGCTTTTAACATTGTTACAGGATTTCTAAATATGTAGAGACAAATAGAAGTTGCAAGAATTTTGTCCAGGATCAGAACTCAACTCTTGACACTCACTGTTTCTAGTGATCTTTTTTGTTCTGCATGTCTCTTACTTTGTCCTGCAGCCAGAAGTCTCGACTCCTTTAAAAACTAACAACTGCTTTAAGGAGTCAAACAGTACACTCAACTTTTACACTGTGTCGACAACTTTGATGTGCAATCACAAGGCAGGAGGCGGGAAGAGGGGAGCAGAGCAGGAGTAAAAACATCCTCCAACTTGCCCTAATTGTTTCAGCATCTGTTCTGCTGTTGCTATCACCTAGACAGGCTGAAAACACAACTAAAAACACACACATTCAAAGTTTCCACTCCGTCCATTTCCTTTAATCAAGCTGCCCTTGCGGTGACTGATTATCAGAGCAGACCCTGGCCTTGTCCCGTCTGTCTCTTCATCTCTGTTGACAACAATACTCATCTTTAAGTCTGAAAGGGTTTGCTGTTAATACGAGTATTCTCTTCTCCACTGCAGATAGCTCATAAATACATTAACTGATTACAGCTAATAATTATTTTCGTGCAGTGTGTCTGGAGGAGGAAGGGGAGCTTACAGCCAAGGTTGAATGGGTCAGCAGGGACAGGCTGTGTTTTAATAAGTATCCCTAGCCAGAGTTTGCTAATGAAACGAGACCAACTGGCTGTGGAACGTGGCCTTTCCATTTTACCATGTACTTTGTACTTCTAAAAGAGGAAGAGGGACACTGTTAAAACACAAAAGGTCCAGATGTGTGACCTCTTGAAACACATCTCAATATCTGCTTCATGTTGTATGCTGACAAATTGGCCTTTAACGATTCCAAAACAGGCCTAAAGTCAATGTCAAAGCCATGTGTCACTCTCTGATTCCTGTGTGGGAAGGTCAGCTGCCTCCAAAAAGAAGTTTGGACTCTAAGAAAATATTTGGACAAAGTGCTGCACTACTTCAGCTTCCATAATGTGTTGATCCACTTACACTGCACTCAGCACATGTTGCTGCACTTCATTTTGTTGAAGGATTGAGCGCTATGAATCAAAGCTGAACGATTTCTTGAGACACATTGCATTTTTAATAAAAAAAGGGACCATACTATTTTTTCAAAGCACAAGTAGGAATTACAAAGAAAGATTATGCTTTGTGATTATGTTCACAGTCTTCAATCTGCTCACATGATGCAAGCCAATATCTTAAAGCAGTAAACACACTTCATAGCAGCTCTTCTTACAAAGCGAGCGCCAGGTCATCAGGGTGACCATGATGCAAACATATGTGGTGGCTGGCAGAACAACTCCTTATGGCGCCACATATTTGCACCCACATGCATCCAGCTATGATTTAGCTGAAACAGGCAGCTGCAGACCACACCATCCCCAGCTCCAGCTCTTCTTTAATCTATAGCTCACCACCACAAAAAAAAAAAAAAGTTTGAGCATTGAGTTTAACATCATTGAAAAGGCAACCCTCCATAGAGAAGGAGCCAAAAGATAACTCTGCGCAGGAGTCATTGCACACTGTAAAAGAAATAATGGAGTGCATTCTTAGATGTAAGATGTGGTTTGGCTTGCATAGAAACTTCTCTTCGATTCAGTCCTCTACAGTGGGCGACACTGTGGAGGAAAAATTATGTTTTAATGGGAAGAATCTCCAGCAGAAAACAGAGTGAAGAAGAACACCAATCTGCCTCAAATAGCTGGAAGTTGAGAGGGAAGAAAGAGGGGTCAGAAAGCACCATAACTGTAAGCTAAAGGTATCTGCCTGAAAAGACAAATTAGAAATACAAGTTACTGACAACCATTACAGACAAGAATTAATCATATGTTCATACATGGAGAGTAAAATGTAAAGAGAAGGGAGTGCATGGAGGTCTTCAGTGGATCATGGGATGGTAGAAAAGTGAAACCTAACTGATGCCACCACATCTCATGTAGAAAAATTAAAAAGCCCAGTGCTCTCCTACTTTTTTTCCAAAGGTCTTATGACCTCCTTTATCCGATGAACTACATCCTACAATGCTGTACACATTTTAATTTAGATGATTTTTTTTAGTTTGTATTCTAGGGAGAATCACTTGAGCAGTAATACTAAACCAGAAAAAACAGCCTGCTCCACCCATCACTCTCGACTGACACATTCTATGTGTGATGGATGCAAAGATTAGTGTATGACCCACTGGGTCAGCCCTTCCTGCCTTTGTTGGTCTTTGCTTATGGGTGGTGCATCTTTATCAGACAGGGATACCCTTATACACGACTCTTGCTTTACAGACCTATGTAGAAAGCTTAGACTTCAAATTACAGCCCCAGTTAAAGTTTGAGGTATTCATTTGTAAATGGAGCAGAACACGGGGGAACAGTTGCCACTCTTCATGAGTACCATGCATGGAAACGGAATGTTTTGCTAAAAGAAAGTTTATGTGGCTGAAATCCTGAGGGTCTTTAGGATTAGGTTTGAGAGGACAAGTCTTAACCTGCTCTCTTACCTTCCATCCACGAAAAAAAGGATCACACTGAAAGACAAGTAAGACCACAAGATTTACAACACATTAAAAGGAAAGGAAAAAACAAAACAAAACAAAACAAAACAAAACAAAACAACAGAAAAAATTCAGACAAAGTACAATTAATTGAGCACCTAATTATAAAATTCAGTTAGGAACCTCACGAAGGCGAGAGCTTTTGAAAGTCATGAAGTCATGCTGAAACCTCCATAATTAAAGGGCAGGAGTTCTTCCCCCTTATGTCTGTACAATTGTGACTGCATGAGTGCATGCAGAAAGCAGGGGGCTGCAAGACACAAAGATCAAGGTCAGAGAGTTTGTGAGGAGGTTAGAAAACGGAGGACAACCAGGTTCTTTTCAGGGTTAAGCTGTGCAACTAAAATGTGGAGTGACAAGCTTTCACGTGCCCAAAAGGCAAACAGCTCTCAGCATTCCAACATGGCAGACACATCAGTCTATTCATACACAGAGCAAATGGCAACTCATCTCTTTGCTCATCCCGACATGCAGGGTGGGGGGTTGGGGGGTCTTTTGAGAGTGATGCCTCACTTTTCAGAGGTGGAAAAGCCCTTTGGCCAGGACACAAAGAGCCTAGCTAAATTTGGATGGGACAGATGCTTCCCTTAAAAACACATGCTTGCACAGGTAATACGATTTTGACTGTAGTAATCAAACATCAGCAGGAAGCTTCTCGCAATTAAGATAAGATGTTGATTGTTTTTGCTGAGGGAGCAGGTTAAGAGATCTCATTGATTCTTATCTTGGCTTTAACGTCCTCCCTGCATAATGCATAGGAACCTGTTATCCCACTTAATATGAAACTACATCGATAATGAATGAAGCTTAATTTGGTCTAACATTTGTTTTCCCTCTAACAAAAGCAATAGAGTGGCTTGTCATTTTACTAATTAAATTTGTTAGTCTTCCCAATGAGAGATGAACGACGAGTTAGTGGTCTCATAACTACAACCCAATTCCAGAAAAGTTGGGATGCTATCTAAAATTATAACAACAGAATGCAGTGATCTAAAAATTTCATAAACCCAATTATTCCCAATACAACATGAAAAAAATATCAGAAGCCAAAGCTGAGACATGTTACCATTTCATGGAAAATATTAGTAAATTTTTTAGATGTGTTATTGCAAAAATGATTGGCAGAGCCATGATGGGGGGGCATAGCAAGACTAAATGGGCAAACAATGATGAATCAAGAACAAAAAAAACAAAAAAAGAAACAAATACACAAAAAAAAAAAAACAGCAACAAAGGAAAATATGATGAGGCATACCTTGCATCTAGGCATGACCAGGTGATATTCAGGTAATGGTAATGGTCAATGGTGGGTAATGAAGACAGACCACAGTGTGTTGTATGTCTCAAAATATTAGCATCTGACAGTATGAAGCCAAAACAAGTAATAACGCAACTTGGGGACTTCTCATCCTGACCACCTGTTGATTACTTTAGAAATTAACTACTCACCAGCAGAATCTGTCTTACTGAAAGCTCAACTCACCTGAAGGAGTTTGCAGAGTTGGAAAAGTTTTTTTTGGGGGGGGGGGCAGTACATTATTTCACTGGGAAAGATATCTATTTTGTTGCCCCCCCCCCTTCCTTTTTTAAATTCACTTAACTTGTTTCAATTTCAATACATTTTTTCTCTTACGTTTAACTACAGTTTTTTGACAGTTTTACTGACAGCTGCTATACAGTTGGTCATTCTTACAAAGGAACACCTCATAAAATGAATTTTCTATTAATGAAATGAAAAGATGATCAGATTAAATGGTTACCTGAGTGAATATTTCATTATTTTAGCTGCATAGATTTTAAATTTGTAAATTTATCATTTCTGTTTTGTTTTTATAAATTATTTGAAGTTTGGAAAGCTGATTAAACAAAACAAGAAAAATGTGTAATACGTGCTTTTACGCAAGTGAAGAGTCTAGATGCTTCTTTTAACCTTGGTCATATCAAAAGGAGGGAGGTATTCCATTTCAATCCACTACATTGCCTGAAGTTATCTTTATATTCAGCAAGGAGAGGAAAGAAGAAGAAAGTAGAGGAAAAAAAAAAAGAAATCGTTCATTTTTCTGTTCAGCTCTTGTTAAGTCTATTTAAAAACATATGTTCCAAAATATAAAGCTCTTATACTTGAGTTGTTAGGAATTTCCACATAGTACAATGGGAAATCAACAAGCTACTGATTCCCAAAATAAGAATTGGGCAGTTGTTTCAAAGGCAATCAAGCTCTGGACTACTGTATTGTTCAACTAGGTCATTTGGCAACAGGCCCATAAATCATATTCTGGTTAGTGAAATGTAGACAGTCTGCTAATTTTCTTTGCACAAAAAAAGGGGAGAATCCAATTGTTTTTGGTCTCCCTCCCCCTCTCCCTCTGCGGCTATCAGCGGGTCTCTGGAGAAGTGCTGGTTTCCGTAAACGTGATGGGGAGATGTTTCCTGTAGCTGGTCTGTCTGCTGCTGATTAGATCCCATCCATCAAGCGGACCTCCTCTGAGCAAAGAAGAGGGCACTGGTCAGACCTGTCTCCCAGTTTGGACCATCCCTTTATTTACAATGGGGTCACAACCTGTCCACACCCTGACCCTTTACCCAACCAGCACTATGTGGCTCTATAAACCTCCTTGGTTGGCACTTATTTTGGGTAAGATTTATTGATTCAAGTCAGGATGTTAGTGTAAGTATAAACAATAAACAATATGGGAATCTAAGCCAAAATTTCTTTTTTTAAGTGCAATTTGACAAATCTCCAAGTGGCTCCTATAACTTCTATTTTGATCTGTGCTTTCATCACTCTAATAAGAAGATACAGATCTACATAAGCTCTGGCTTAAATGTTCTGGTAGCTCAGCCAGCACTGCAGTGGCTCTTATTCCCCTTTGAACCTCTTCATTCATTCTTGGAGAAAGCACCCACAATAGCAGGATGACACTAGCTTTAAACGCGGCTGCCATGCATGCTCCCTGCTATGTCAAAGCATTTTTCTACTCTGTCCCTGCCACTTTCTTTTGCCTCCAGTGTACAGCATAAACAGGAGGTAGTGAAGTATCCTCCCTGGCCAGGCAGAGGAAACTGCACAGAGTCTGGAGGCTGAACTCTCCTGTGGTCAGCCTGGTCAACTGGAAGGCAGCGCCGAGAACTTGTTGAGTCTGAGAAACTGAGAGCTCCATTGTGTTGCACATTGTTTGCAGATAGATGTCAAAAACAGCTTGACCTCGCATGAGAATATGGGTTTTTCCACTGTTGGCACCCTTAAAGGTGCCATTAATAAAAAGGGAAGAAAAAACAAATGCAGGTCAGTGAGGGCATCAAGACACAAACAGGAAAGATTTCATTCAAACTCAACAGGAGTAAACGTTACACGACTATCGCATGTGTTCCTGAGCAGTGGAGGATCCACCCTCCCAAAAAGAAACCCCACAGGTGATAAATTGTGCACAAATTTGAAAGGAACACAACTGCTTTTCTTTTAATGTCTATTCTTTTAATGCAGCATAAATCAACCCATATTATCACCCATAACCCATAATTCAAACATAAGTTACTCACAGTTAAGCTGTGCCACAACACTAGTTTCAACACCAGTTCCTTTGTTCTACAGCAACATAATTGACCACATCAGAGGGAGGAATTTAGCTAAATTTATGCCCACACTTTGAGTTTAGCTGCTTTGGCTTTTAAGGGCCCCTTCCAGGCACGCTTTAGTATGGATGTAACATTCCTGAGAGAGTAGTATGTGACGAGGCAGCGCCGATCATACTCACCTCAACCTGTCAGGCTAATGAACCTGAGGCTGACTTAAACAATGCCCAGGTCAACAGGTCTGCACTGCAGTCACTACAGGCTACAGATTCCATTACTCAGGTTTGACCTCTGACCTTTGAGGTACTGCTTAAATGGATCAATAAAAAGGTGGTAACAGCACCAGAGCATAAGTCAAAAGAGCAACCAGTGGAGGATTTGTCCTATTTTATAATGTTTAAATTGTATTTTTTAGTTTATTAAGTTTATCCAACAACTGCCAGAATGTTTATCTAAGTCTGGCACAAATAGCAGGACTGTGTAATGGTGAAGCATATTTCCCCAGTTTATACATTCAGTATGTATTCATATCACTCCTGAATAAACAAGGACAATATCTGTGGTGCTTTCTAGCTGAGATGAACTAAGAAATAATATAATGAGCATTACTCCAGGCTCAGTCTTTAACCAATCAAGTCTGTTTTCTTTAAGTTTCAAACATTTGCCCAGTGAAGCTATTTCTGATAACACAGTGCTGGATTTGCTAGACCAGAGGTTTGTTTTTTCCTTGGAAGCACAACTGAAAGCTGTCTTTGCTTCCTACATAAATCGTTTATCTTCTTAACACAAACTTCAGCTGAGGAGCTTGACAAAACAAACTCACACACCTAATAGAAAGACTAGTGACCAAATTAATTACTATAAATAACAATAAATTCAAAGGTTCAATTTAAATTAAAAACCATCTAATATCTCCCAAAAACCGGGTTTTGAATAAATGCCAATTTTTACTTTTTACTCATATTTTGGTTTGTCTTTATTCTCAGGTTCTTAGCAAGGTCATGTGATACTGAAAGGTGGGGTAAAAACACTGCAGGTACTTTGGTCCAGACAATTGTCACCAGTGCAGCTCTTTAGCAGTACTGACCTGCACATAGTGGCATCGTTCCTTGCTATCAGAAACAAAGAATAGTTTACATTTCTGTATCTGAACAGGGTCAGGAAAAGCCAAATCTTTGGATTACAAATTGCATATTCATCATAATTCTTTTTCTCTCTGCTGACCAGAAGTGAGTTCTGTATCACACATCGTACTCCAAGATATTTGCAAACTCCACACTGTAATTCCCACTATGTGCACACCAGGGGATTTTGGGTTGTCTCTCCTTTACTGTGGTTTAATCAGGTAAGCTTGGTAATCAACTGATCCTCTTCAACTTTAGGTGATACTGTACTTCTGCATGGTTTAATTGAGCAGGGCAGGACCATCCATTTGGGGGATTATTCTACAAGTACCATCAATAACTGTATAAAAATGTAAAAGTAATCCATTCAGTTTTTGTTAAGGGTTTTCACTAGAAAACAAAAAAGGCTGATAACCTTTTGATAGATAGGGTTTACTCTGCCTCTTACCCAGTAACTGCTGGGACAGGCTCCAGTTCCACTACTACCCTGAATTGGAATAAGCAGTATAGAAAATGGTTGGATGGACAGACTGTCAGAGGCCAATCAGGAAAACTCAGGAGGCTTTCCCTGACTACATGTTGAAGTGTCCTTGGGCAAGACACTTAACCCCATGTTGGCTCCCGATGTGCATATCGGGGTGTGTGTGAATGGGTGAATGTGACAGGTAGTGTAAAGTGCTTTGAGTGGTCAAGCTGACTGGAAAAGTGCTATATAAGGACATGCCCGTTTATCGGGTGTAGATCTGAAATATTTAACAAAATTTGTGACTTGCTGGTCTTTGATTTGCTGGTTTTATAAGGAAAGTTGTCACATAGAACACTGGGGAGCCAAGGGACTTATCACACCTGAGGAACTTGGCATCTCTGCCCTGAAGATGCTAAGTAGCAGAGGAACTGACATAGTGGTTCCCAGAAAACATCTTTATACTTTGGCAGAGTAGAAGATTAAAAGGAACTCAGGTCTTTGCAGCTGCACTGCTCTGAAGGAGGAAATGAGACACAGGCTTGAAAAGATTTATAGTCCTCATAGTAAATTTCACAGGAAGGATTACAACATTACATTGTAAGTGTGAATATAGCTGAGGAGGAGCAGGCAGTACTTGGCCCAGCAACGGACACTTCTGTTGATACCCTGGCAACCGATGCTGTTATTGTTTAGGAGACACTGCTCCAAGCAGGTTCCTCTTAAGATCAGATACCGGTTTCAAAGGCAGATACTGAGACTTCTTCTGTGTCGTCCAGCTGCTGCCTGTCACTATTAAGGCCCTCTGAAGTTACAGCCAGCTGACCTCACAGATCAGCTCATTATATTCCCACTACAGCTTTCTGTATAGTGTTCAATTACATATGAATGCAAAAAACAATATTTAAAAAATTTCTTATGTGGAAGAATTTCTTCTCAGGCTGTCTGACGACACTCGTGAAAACAAGATAATCACGAACACAAAAGTACCTGAAAACATGTCAAATGTGCTCTCATGCTGCATGTTAACTTATTTAGCCACTCATTTTTTTATTTTCTTGCCTAACTTAAAGGAGATTTTTCCCATATTACATGCCAGCATTTATCTGACCCCGGGCAGTCCATGGATAGACACATTGAATTCCTCTACTAACAAGCACCACAGGGCAGAAAGGAGGAGGCCCACTGACTTTTCACAGAGGAACATCTTATCAGACAAAATACCAGCAGCATGCAATTAGCCACCAAGCGAGGCAATTTAAACATAAAATGTGGCCATAATGGGGTTTTTTTCTGTGATAAGACAGCTCATACTCATTCCTCTTTCAGCTGAAATGTAGTGTAACTTTACAGCAACTCCAGATGCTAAATGTAATTGCAGTTAAATTGTTCATGATCACAAAACACAATTTAGCGTAAAACACTATTCTGATTCTAATCAAAGGACCCGACTGTTACGGCCCAATTACACTGTACACTTGGAGAATACCCTGAGTCTCAGCTGCCTTCTTTTCTTTTGTTTTGCAAGCGTGGGCTGTCAGATTTTATGTACTCTGACTGTCAGACACTGTGGGAGAGAAGGGCAGGCTTGGTAAAAGCTGCAGAAGCCAGCGGCGTGACCCGACGCTGGCCTCTGCCCTACACCCAATGGGAGAGCAGCTCTGTGGCAGGACACTGTGGTATTCATGACAGCTCCTGCTGGGATGGGAAGAGATGAGGCACAGCTCTCTTCAAATCCCCCACAGACTAGGTTTTGCCTGGCTAAGACTTCACTTGCAATACTGCACATCCCAATGATGCAGGGGTTTCTGCTTGACCAGAGTAGGAGGCCTGCTGAGCTTTAACCACAAAATATAAAGCTTTAAATGATGTCTAACCAGTGAAAAATGTCCAGGTAAACATGGTTGTTTTTGCTCACACATGTGAGTTAATATGTGCGTCCATATGTGCAAGGCAGACAGGCAGCGACATGTTTCAGATGGCATGCCACATATACAAAACTTAAGATGTTGTCTTAGAGGCACAATGCCTAAAGCAAATACTGACAATCCCTAGAGAGATGAAGAAACAAGAGCAAGGCATTCAGAGGCTCCCTGTAGGCAATTATCCTGGCATGCATACACACACATGCAGAGAGGCTATAGACAGTCAGTGGCGAACGGCTTGACTCCTCAGGCCCTGCTTCTTCAAACACACCCTCTTCCTGTTTTCATAAGGAGAAAACAGGAGCAGCAATGAAAAGGGGAGAGGAGAGACTCAGCAGGGTGAAGGTGAGACTGAAGTATCATTACTCAGGAAGCCAGTGGTCAGGAAGAGGCCAGAAACTGGTGTAGACTGTGTTTGTCTTAACTGGAGCTCACTGGGTTATTAGTTTGACAGAAAACTAGCACATATTTTAGTAATTAATCCATTGGTTCAGTTTCTTTTGTTTAACAACAATATTCATATTTCATACATTCATATTCAGCTTTGGAAGAAGAAAACATTAAATAAAGTCTGAATGTGTCAATGTGAGGTGCAAACTGTGGGAACATGTTATCTGTAAAAGTTAGTGTAGTCACATGACATCCAGGCGAATGAAGAGTAAATTCTGTTTTATTAAAAATGAAGCAGATGAGATATAAAGGATAGAATATGTCAAAGTTAGGTGTTGCACCACCATGTTATCACTTTTGTGGTATCTCTTTGAGCTCTTCTAGTGGGATGGAAAGCAAAGGATATACCCTCTCTTTCTGTTTTGATAGTGTTTATGGAAAGCACTGTCAATTTTTTTTTTATTTTTATAAATGTTTAACTAGACTGAAATGAAATCTAATTATTGCAAGCATTATATAATAACATCATTTTCATACTGAACTCCTGCTCAACAATATCTTGTATAAAAATCATCAATCAGGCCAAATTTGTAGTGATTTACTATACAATACCCTGTAAAAGGGCCCAAAACTGCAAATCTGTTTTTACAACTCCACACATCTTTAAAGCAGTTATTTGAGTCATTTTAGCTGGGTAATGCAAGCACTGGAATAGTCATGGTTTTAACCTGTGATCACAAGTTGAGCAGTTTATAGCTTCATTTCAGTCACAGGAACCTTTCCCAGAAACCAAGGTTGTGTAGGGGTTTCACCCCAGAAACAACAACAGAGCTTTAAGAGAAAAGTTTCAGTTTAAAAGACAGCACTTGCACGGAGACAGTATTCTTGAGATTATCCAGAACTCAGGTTGGGGTTTGCAGGGAAAGACGGATTCATGTGGAATCCTTTCTGATTCCACACGTCTTATTTTAGCCTTTCTGCTTCTGTCATCTCAGGTTTAATCTTCACAGTAACTCGTCAATCTTTCTACTTTAAATTGTAGTTCAAGAGTATTTGCTAATATCTGAATATTAAACATCACATTCAAACTCAGCCATACAAGCCTGCTGAAATCAGCTGAGAGAGACACCACAGGAATCCACAGGAATCTGCAGGACAAGAAGAAAGTGAATCTGAACACCCTAGTTTGACTCTGTAGGCCATTGTGTGACTTGGGATGGCAGCCTGAGGAGTATGTGGAGCAGTGACACACTTCAGTGGGCTAAAGTGACCTAATCTATCCTACATCTTGGAAAACATACAAGGCTAAAATATTATTGCAGGATCTTCTAAGAAAAAAAGTTCATTTCTGGATGCTGTTGGCTGAAAAGGGCCTTTCTGCTACAATTTCCCTGGCCACTTAGCTCTTGTCCTTTTGCCATCTCACTACCAAATCAGAATCAAATAGACCCACTCAAAATTCTGCTACTGTAAATGCCACAGAGATTGCATGCTATTTTTCTTGTAGCATATACCCAACCCAAGATCATTTATCCAACTTTTTCCTTCAACATGTCAACTGAATATTTGGGACCTGATGATTATGATTAAAAAGGATGACCATAAGTGAACACAAATGGGCACTGCCAAATAAGAAAAACAATGAAACTCTAACGTAACCATCAACACAAAGTATTACACATATAAAACAGATGTTGGAGGGGTGATGTTTTTGAAGATGATGCCAAAATATCCCAAGGATAAGAGGAAGCAAGGGAAGGGATGTGTAAATCTCTAGTATGAGAAAATGCATTGATAGGGTGATAGAGGTCATGGATAAAACCCAAAACAATTATGTGTGAGTAATGGTCCCAATACACTCAAGCTGAAGTTAGAATGCTGTTTGCACATAGATTTCCCACATTAAAGCAAAATAAGAGGGAGAGAGCGAGAGAATGCCTTTAAACAAAGGCTTTTAGCCACACGAGGCGTGCAGAGGGCACATCAACAGCACTGAATATTTTACAAAGCAAAGGGATGCACGGGGAGATTATTGTGTCAACATGAAAAACTCTCCAAGCTGAACTTTTTGTATATGAAGGAGTACGGTGCAGGGATTTTAATGCTCCACAGTGAGGGGAGTAAAAGAGGAAAACTTCTGAAGCCTTTATTGCTGCTGCAGGAAAAAAACTAGCCTACTATGCAAAACATTACCAAATTCTTTTACAACAAAACAGCAGATTAGTCATGGTGAGGTGTGTTTTAAAAAAACTGAACCTTGAGATATAATACTATTGTTTTTGTAGTTGTCTGTATTTTTTTGTTTGGTTTTTCAGCCATGAAGAAATCCGGTCCACACCGGCTGCTGTAAATGTAAACCTATATACTGAAGATCCAAACAGGAGAGTAATCAGCAGAGTACAGTACAGTATTCAGCTTTGTTAATATTGTACAGGCTGCTCCTGTCGTCACACAAGTGAATTCTTTGTTAATATAACTTCCCGAGGGCCCCCTGGAACCTCTACTCCCAGTCACCCTTTCAGATCAGCTCATATCTAAAAGTACACCACCAGGAGGTTTTTACACATAGCTGTACCAATACAAGGAAAAGTAAGAAGAACATTTCCATAGATTGCATGGCATAATCCAGTAATAAACTAACTCAAAAGCAAATGTTATTCCCTGGAGCTGCTTTGTGACATTATAGATGCTGAATAAAAGAGTTTAGGAGCACACAGTAAGCTAAGTGAATACTTTTTTTTCTCAGAGGTGAATAGGGCCTCCTTGTCTGACCACAACAACCTCTCCCATGACATCAGAGTAATATCTGAAGCATGTGGGCCAGGGCAGAAAAGAAGTGGAGCCCCAGCTGGAACAATTCCACCTCACCATCTGGGTCCATGCCTTGTTACAAAACGCTAACACACGTGTGCAGCAGCCGCCCATGGATCCATTCAACCAACACTGGATCATTCATACTCGAATGAGCTACTGTTTTTTCTTACACATTTTGGCTGATGTTTGACTGTATAGCAAGAAGAAAAAGGAGGCAAGTTTCGGTTAACAGATCAGAGTTCATATTGATTCAGCTCCAAGTAGGATTTACCATAGTTTGGGGATACTTAAGAATGGCCAATTTAGTAAATCCCTGTAAGTATCAGGTAACACAGATACATATAATTGCTTTTTTCTTACTCTATAGTAAATCTTTTGCAAATGAAAACAGCTTATACTCTAAAAATGAGATTAACCACTATAAGAAGCTCTTGTCTAATAACGGTTTGCTGACCCTAAGGCTTAGCATCTGTCAGGCTTACGATTTCGCTGCAGTGATGAGCTGATATGTAAGAAGCTTTAGTAAGATGTAGGGGTGTGGAGGATGATTTTTTTCTTATGCTATTTAGCATCTCCCAACACTTATTAAAAAGCTTTCTTATCTATAATATTCATTGCCAAGTGTTTGCTGTTAGCATATGCCATGTACCATCAGTTACAATACAAGACAAGAAATTATCACTTGTGCATTATCTAATCTCAAAGGAGCTTGACTGTTAGAGATCTTTCTTCAAGCATGTGGCTTGTTCTGGGTGGCAGCCCCCTCTCTAAGATATAATTATTCTCTGAAGGCCAGAATTACTTCTGTGCCTGCAAGATGTATGTCACCTGTTGTTCACACAGCCAAACATCTATACCAGGCCTGTTGCCCCCCTTGCTCTTCCTGTTGCTACGTCTTTGATCAATAATTCTGTGGTCATCAATATGTGCACCAAAGAGAGACCCATTGTGATCTAATTACAGGCTTACTGCTCCATAACTGAGTCACTGCTTGAGTGAGTGTCATTAAAAGTCAGTTGGGACATGCTTTGGTTCCTACCAGTTCTTTCAGCTGGAACCAGCAGCTTGGAAACACAGCACAACCGAACAAAGCTGCTTTCATTACACTCCTTTATAGATGGTGATGTTTCTCTCAGATGCGGGTTCACAGATGTTATAAGTATAGGGATCAAGGATCTAATTTGTGATGAAATTGAGAGCACCTGTGGCATCTGGAAAGGTTGATGCAGAAGAGCATGGGTAGACCTACATCTTCACAGGCTGAGGCACCAAACATGAGGACAATAGCTGACAGCGGCCATCGTAGGCTTGTGTTAGGAGCCAAGACTGTTGTTTGTCTTGAATGGAAGACAGAAATTACAACATGAGCTAGAGACGATAGATGTGTACATGCATAAGCACGGATTGCAACCCCCTCCCTTCCTGTGATAGCATAGAAAAGTGATTGAAACAGCCGAGCACAGGTCCAGCAGTGACACTTTCACCTTTGGTTCCTGTGCTTGTACCTCTGCCTGAAATCACACTAATATTTCTTGCCAGAAAGTTAATTAAGTGACCACCAAGAGATGCAAAATGACTCTCAACCACAAAGAGACACAAAGCACAGAGTCACAAACTAATTTGAAAGCCAGAAGACCCCCCCCCCCCCCAAAAAAAAAACATTTTAAGAACTTTAAAGAAATACAAAATGATCACAAACAGATGCAAAATCAGAGAATTGCTGAAGGCAAAAGGACTGTGCAAGGACCAGAAGAAATGCAGGCATGAGGTCAAAAAGTAAAAAACTATACTATATTAAAAATGGTAAGAGCACAAAACATCCATGAAAAGACACAAAAAAGCCACGGGGATGCAAATAACCAGAGAGAAACAGACAAAAAAGAAAAGAAAAAAGTTTCTACAAATACAAAAATGATTGCAAGGAGACACAAACTAGATTTGCATCATTTATTTCTCTCATTCAGAATATGTCTTGCTATTTTGTAGAGATAGTGCATCTACAATTAAACTTGCAGATGCACTAGTACGACTGTTAATGGAGGAGGACTTTTCCACAGGGAACATACAAGAATCTTCTCCTCCTTTATCATCTTTCCTGCTGTTATCACAGGCAGCGCCAGCCTGCTCCCTCCTAATCTCCACGGTCAGCGCGGCCTGTACGTCATCCCCGTATAGCTCTTCTTTCTCAGGGCCCCACTACCTCATACATCTCCTCCTCTCCAAGGCCACTCTCCTCATATTACACTGCAGTTCATTCAAAAGCATCAGATAGCACAAATTATTCACTCGGTATGTTAAGAAAGTGGGCTCACATTTGACCGCTTTCAGCCTAAAAGTTAATAAAAGCAGTGAACTGCATGTATCTGTTTGTGCTCCTTATAATTGCAGTTAAATGGAAAGGGCAAACACAATTAACCATCTATGACTTGCGCATGTGTTCGTGTGCTTCTCAGTGATTTTTCTCATCTGCAGCAATCAAATTCTTACATCGTTCATGACCCGGGGCCTGGAGCACATGTAAGTCTGGAGTTGACTTTAGGTGACACCAGCGCACACATGCAATCATGGCCACAGCAAGATTTATGATACGGCATAATGAGCGCATATTAGTGCATGAACGAAACGTTTGCTGAAGCTCAGACTGCACATGTGTTCCTGTGTGGCTTCATTGACTCCAGTTACAATTAAGTTATTTTGTGCTATGAGGGGGTTTATTTTCATTACAGTAAAGTTCAACACTCACTAATGTAGAACATTGAAATTAAATAATAAAAGATTAAACCATGATTTCCTGACAGTAATTGATGTATAGCAGGAAAATTAAACATTAAAACAATGGAAAAGTTTACCAATTGAATAATTGGTCGTAATTAACAGATCAGTATTGATTTGACTCACAAAAGTGCAAAGATTCCAATGATGTAAATGGTTATATTATTGCTTTAACATGCCTTAACATTACGTTTTGCAAACACACAATGCAAAAATTCTGCTAATGTAAAAGCCAAACAACTCATTAGTAAATACATGAGAGGCTTGACTGAATCCCTCCAATTTTTAACCTCATCTTTCCCTGAACAACCAACCGTATGTGCTATTTAGATAACCTGTAGTGCATTAAGTATGCATCCTTCTGCTGAACCCTCCACTGTTGCTTTCATTTACACAGAGGGTAAACTTGCATGATGGATTTGTGGACAATCAGTTCTTGTTGGTTGTAATCCTGAATAAAAAGCAGTATTTTGTGACCACATTTGTCTCTGAACTCGTCAGTCTATGACAGCAGTGTTAACAGGTCCCATTGCTGTGCCCTGATCCTCTCCCTCTGGAGATGAAGGGGCTTTGTCCATGCAGCTCTGGAGACACAACACCCTGTGTACTGATTCATGTGCTGCTGCTCATTGCAAATAACAGAAAACTCTACCTCTAGCTTTTTCCATGGGAAACAAACCTGCTTTTGTTATGCTGTCTATCTCCCACAATCAATTTTTTTCATGCCTGTCCTGCTCAAAGTTCTTCTGGGCCAGTTCTTTTGGAGAGCCCTAATCCGTGCTGCTAAACATGTAAATTTTCTGTAGGTTTATGGTTCCTGCTCTGTATTGCTCAGATTTCATTTCACCTTTTCTAAATAAAACCTTGAAGTGTGAGAAAGTACAAGCTTGCTGTCTGATTAAGGATGAGAGAGATGCTCTAAAACTAAAATATCACTTCCTTTTTTTGTAGATTAATCCTTCACATGAAACTTTACCACCCAATAAATGAACCACAAAGGGCTGATAGACACTTTTAATTTTTCTGATGACAGGCAAAAAGATGATAAATTATGAATTCTGGGAGTGCTGGCCACAGTGACCTCTGTCTTATTTTAGGAAAATAGTGATGAAGGCGCTCAGAAAGTATTTGTTTAAATAGAACATCATGTCATCATCATCACCATAATCATCTCCACATAGGGTGTGATTTTACTCCTTGTACACTAACCAGTACATATCTCTCACCAGCCTGTACCAGTTAAAAACACACTGACACATCAAGTGTTGCATCTTAAGTAAGCAACAGAAAAGATTTTCTGAGATATCATATCGGATTTACTATATGGTTCAACTATTCTATAGTGTGTGTATTCATGTTACAGTAAGGTGCTGAAACAAAAGTGTGTTGGCTTAAACCTTCAGTGTTGATGGAGAACCATCAGTGCAGCTAAGAGTTGACAGTTTTGGTCATCAGACTTCACTGCTACAGCATCTCACAAAAAACCCCAAAACAATGGCAGGAAGGGGCTGCAAGTCTTCAGGAGATGAACCACACACAAACGTCTTCTGGGAGGATCCATTTGACTGGAACTGAAGGGTGGCGGGGATCCATCCATTTCCTGTTTTTACCTCCTGGCTAAGCGGTGACAAGGGCATGCGTGTGCCAACACCACTAATGACTTAAAACTTGTCGGGTGCTGCTAACACAATCATTCAATAGTCTATTACGCTGAGAATGGAAGCTGAGTAGACCACACATCCCAACATTCACACACGTGTGTTGGCAACAATATCAAGTCATCATTAGTGGTAACCAGAAATGATGCCAGTGTGTCTCCAGCTATGAGCACAATGGTTTGTTAAGAGCCACCCAGCACAGAGGACATCCTCCCCATATGGTTGAGGGAGCCTGTCTCCAATACTAATCTGCTTCCACTGTTTATAAAATAAACATAACCCACAGCCTACCCAGTCTCCCCACTCCTGCACCCTCCACTCTGCATCTGGCTGACCTTTGACCAGGACTATTTGAACTCTGCTTCCTGTCCAGTGCAATGAGAATATAGCATAACTGCACAAATTTGCACTGTAAGCATTTTTCAAGCATCGGAAGAGGGGGTTACCAACACATCCGTATGGAGGGGCCACATGTGGTAGGCACTATCTGACATGAGTTTACAAAGCTTTCCATCCCAGAAATTTCTCAATGAATGAGGACATAGTTGAGTAGTTGATTAAATGGGAATATTTACCACCTGGGTAATATGCTATGAAGGTGCAAACATGCATGCATTTAGATAAGCCTCCATTTATTGATGTAAAGTTAGCTCTAATTACAAAATTTGTGCCTCTCACGGGCAACAGAATTACTTTCAACAGACATCCCTACCAGACACCCCCTCCCCTTCTCACTGGGAGCCCCGAGCCCACTAAGGCCCACTGGTGTCAGAATGAGACGAGATAAGCCCATGGTTGGCCTCCATCAACACATGAGGCTTTCCAAAGCGAGTAGAGTTACAGACAGACTCTCCTCTGGGGCTCAGTGGGAGTGGGAGTGGGCTGGGTCGGGGCTGCTTAGACACTGGTAGGCTGCTAATCTGCCCCCAGCCAGGCTGCTGATGCCCACCATCTGTGTCTGTAAGTCATCACCCACTGGCCAGAGGTCTCCACAGGCACACACACGCAAACAAACACCCAGAGAGAAATGTTTTAAGGATTCTCTACCTGTCTTGGGTAATTACTGTTTATCAGTGGCACCTAAAAAAAATGGAAAAAAAAAGGAAAAAGCAGGAGACACGAGCTAGCAGTGAGAGGAAAGAGGAGATGAGAAGCCAGCTGTGAGTAGGGGGTCTGTCAACTTCAGGTTGTTTCATCTTCCTCCTTATTGAGGGAACTTATGTCAGACAAAACGGAAGGTTGGCTCAATAAGAAGGTTAGGATGTGAAAAAATATTTTATGATAGTGATAATTACAACCAGCAGGGATTGAAGACAGAAGCAAGTCTATAGAATTTAAGAGTGTCGGGAAAAACATGTGGCCGCTGGTTATGCTTCATTTACTTGACGAGACTTCACCGTCATAATTGCACATGCCCCTGGCACTCCTGAGCCAGAGGATGTTGAGGGTTAAGAGGTCAGGAGGATGGGTGCTGCAGGATTTGTGCAGGGAACAGACAAGTGATGGAGATTAAAATAAAACGCCTGAAACTTCTCAAGGAGTGTCACAGCCATGCAGGTGTGCTCCTCTTACCCCCACATAACCCCCACACGCCCACTGCTTGCAGCTGAAATATCCTGTGGGCACAGGAGCAGCAGGCAGGTGATTAGCAGATTCATTAACTTTGCCTCACTTAGTATTTTACCACTCACCCACATGTTTGAATCTCTCTTGACAGAAACAGGCGTGTTGCACCATGTGATCTGAAGGCTGGGTTAAATGGCTGACTTTTAAATGTCTGCTCAGGGAATTGTTTTGAAACCATTAGCGGGTGTGGTGGAGTCATTAAAAGGGTATGAATTGGTTTGTTTTTTGTTTTTTTTAGTGGACAGTCTAAACCTCAAAGGAATAAAAAAAGTAAGGTTTTTATCATTTCAGTGGTGTAGATTTGTATTTAACTGAACTTTCTTTTATTTAATTTTTTTTACCAAGTAAACTGTAAAACGAGATTAAAAGTCAGCTTTTGTTTTCTTTTTCTTTATTTTAACCTCTAATGTGCAGTTAAGATTAATAATCACAGCTAAGAAATGTTTTCCAACTTAACTGGGGAGTTGAAAGCTAACATCAAGAACCCGTTTTTGCTTTTATTTTTGGAGCGCTTAACCCCCCCCCCCAATCCTCATGCTGATAATTTCTATACAACCCCTAAAGCAGTGCCGAACATCCACTGGGAGCTGCTGGAATGAGAACTGTGATGACATTTAAAGCACTAAATGTACCCAGGAGAATTGTTCTGTGTTATTCCATTTTATATTTAATACAAGCTAAGTATAATCCATATATGTAGTCATTCGTGAACTCTAACTGGCAACTAAATTATACAATGGAAATTGCATAGGTGCCAAAAAGCACATTTCCAAAGAAGGTAAACCCTTGTATGTCAGACTCTGCGAGACTGCTCCAAACTTACATTAACAAGCATTCATGGCATTATTTAACAGTAGTCTCTGTTTAAGACAGTCTAAAATAGCTCATGGGAGCCAAAGGATGGAAAAAGAGAGCTGTCGTTTTTCCATCTAGAAGAATTGTACAAGGCCAGAGATTAGACTCCAGACAAGTTTATTTTACTACTATAGGTTTCTGTACAAAAGATAAAAAGGCAGTTATAGATGATTTGTTGTAATGGTCATGAATGTGGAAGAAAAAAATCTTTAAGCTGTTCATAATGCTATAAAAGAAAGACAAAGGTGTTTTTTTTTTCCTTTGAGAGATGAACAGAAGAAGTCCAAACAGAAAAAAACATACAACATGGGGATGATTCAATTATCCACCCTGGTCTTAGCACAGGGATCCCCCTCTTAATGCCTCTTGGCCAAAGACTAATGTTTTCCCTTGGTACAATAAATAACTTTATATTCCCAGTGCAATGAAAAGTTCACCTGCACAGATGATCCCAGTGTCTGCCCTCATATTTGTTATTGTGGCTTTTTAATCTAACCTGAGCCAACCTGTCATGCTCCATCAAACGTGGGAATCGGATACCTCAGGAGAACAGGCGCTTTTGCTTTGCTTTATGCTCCCCACTGCACCACCGACTCCCCCACACCTAAACACATTGAACCTGGGAGCAGAGAGAAAGTCACCCGCATCACATGAATCAAGCACTGTGACAGGGGGTCCGTTGGGTCCGGGATCACACGAAGGATCACAAGTCCCTCTTTTTACTGCTTCGTATCCCATCTCTGTTAGCTTGGGGTGAGAGCGGTGGGGGGACCCTCTAAAGGCATATATTTCCGTTGATTAAGAGATAAATCAGATCATTTCTGCAGTAAGAAAGGGAGCACAGAGAAAGCCTTCTTGGTCATCCCCCTTTGAGATGTAAATGGCACGGTGGCACTGAAAGAGGGCCAGGTGTCTGATGCAAAGAGGGAACGCGTGACGGTGCATGCATTCCTCAGGGACCTAGACCATTAACTGTTGCTTTGCCTCATGTGAGGAAACATAAGCAGATTCCATAATGGTTCCTAATGGCCTTGGCAGAATCACACAGTGGATAAGTATGATTAATAGCTATCAACAAATACTCCCTAAAGTATTAACTATTTCTACTGCACCTGCAGTGAAATTGATAAAGTAAAATGTTCCAAACAATGGTCAGAATAACGCCCATTTCTAAATGTCTTTGTTAATTACCACACTGAACTCCTGATGACAAGAGGTCAACAGCTGCAGCTCACACCTTGCTGGATGATTAGGAATGAACTGGATGGCTTACTGAGGTCATCAAGGCAGCTATTTGCAATTAACTCTTTCAAGCCTGAGGCAAAAACCTCCAATATCCCACACCTTGAGGTGGAGAAAAAGGGCATGTGGCAGTTAGCAACCTGTTATTAGTCTAAACAAGGAGAAGGAGCAGGAATGACCTCTTTAGGAGGAAGAGTAGTTTATGCTAAAGAGAAAGGATGTTAGGTCAAATATGTTGCGCATACACTCCTGCTTTGGCTTCACAATCTTTCTGTTGCTTCCAGGATGCCGAGACCGTCTGACACCAGACCATCAACTCCCATTTGATAAGATTCTGTAAGATGTTGGCTTGTCTGAGATGACACATACAGAATGGCACCGTGATGGGGAGGGAACCTGAACACTAATAACTAAATTATGCTGCTATCAGCAAGGAAATGTAACCAATCTACAATGTATAAAAGACAGTTTTAAAAATATTCCCAGCACCTCGGGCTGCCACAGAACACTAAGAAATGTACATCAAAGAATATGTACATAAGTGTATACTTGTGTATTCATATTTCTTGTTCTTTTTATGTAAAGCACATTGTGTTTACATGTGCTATAAAAATAAAATAGACATTCCCACTTTAGCTTTTTTTTTTTTTTTAAACAAACTAATAAAACTAATACTGGCAATGACAGAGCTGTTTGCTTACAAAAAGTACTGAACGCATAGGGAAACAGTTTGCCTCTATTTAAAGGCATCAA
This sequence comes from Melanotaenia boesemani, assembly GCF_017639745.1. NCBI lineage: Eukaryota > Metazoa > Chordata > Actinopteri > Atheriniformes > Melanotaeniidae > Melanotaenia > Melanotaenia boesemani. Next base: position 25,066,024 of record NC_055692.1, read on the forward strand.
AATACCCCTACAAATACTTAAAAGTTCACTAATAAAAGTTGGAAATTACCCCAGTGCCATAGTATATAGAAAGAGTACCAATTTCCCACCTGATACAACATTTAATTTTACAAACTGCAAACCAAATAAACAGTCTACAAATACACACATAGGTTGAATGTCTTTATAGAGCTTTATTCTGAAGTAGAGCTGTGACATCCAAAAACACAAATATGTAGTTAATTCAGCCACTGAGTCATATTTTTATGTGGTGCAACATGATACACACACAAAAAATAACATTACTGAAGGCATGTTGAGACCCTCAAAGCCTTTTATCATGTTACCCATTATTTCGAAGGTATGACTTTAGTGCGCCATCTGCTGGTGAATATAAGAAACTGCACAAACTACAGGCTGATGGCAAACAAACATGTAACATAAACATTGTCAGCTGCATTGAATCCAAATTTTTACTTATAACCATAAAACTCCAGCACTGTTTGTCAAATATCTCTTGCATAACCCTAGTGTAAGTGGTAAAATAATACCAAAAGGTCTTAAGAGTTTTAAAAGAAAAACTAGTGACAGAACTTCCTCCAAATCCCAGATAAATTGTTTTTTTTTCTAGTGTTACAAATACTGATCTAAATATAGGGAAGTTCAGAGTTCAGAGATGTATCCTGTGTGGTTTCTTTGACTGCTCAATAAAAATCTAATGAAAAAGAAATTCATTAGAAAAACAGATTATGTTTTTACACATATCTACACAAAAAGCCTTAAATTAAGATGTAACATAAACGAAATGTGTAAGAAGCTTAATGCAGGCAACTGAAGAGTATTGCATACAGGTGTGGCTGCAACCCCACTGCTTTGTAACTGACCTGCATATGCATTTTTTTTTTTACTTTTAGACAAACATATTCCCCAGTATGTCCTTGTTTGTCTAATCTCCCTTTACCACTGTTGTGAAATTTTATGAATAACAAAAAAAACGGTTGTCGTGTTTTGTGACAAAAAAATGAAAAAAACCTCAAAACCCTTAGATGTCTATGTTTCCCAAAGAAATGAGGCAGATTTTCATTGGAAAATGGCTACAAATCTCCCAGTAAATGTGGAAATCATAATCCCTCTTGACCATATACACAAAATAAGCCTGGTAACAGGTAGAGTTTATAAATCGTCTCAGGAAAAATAAAATCTTAACTTGCTTTGGAAATTCTAGCAAAAAGTAAGACAACATCTTATTGATTCTCAAGTAGAGCCAAGAGGAAGGTCAGCACCATTAGGTGATTTGTACAGTCCAGGTTTGACAGGAAACAGATAAACAAATATACACATCATACAGATTTGTATTTGGCAAGACTTTTTTTCTTTTCTTTTTTTCTCTTTTAAACTGTTTAGCTTTTAAGAAGGCAGGAATGTGTCATACAGTGGGGAATGTTCAGTGTTCTCCCCTCTGCTGTCCAAGCAACATGAATTACTGCTGCAGTAAAGTGGCTGGAAGTGCCTGGCACAGTGAAAACTGGAGTTTATACATAGTTCTGACCACAATAATTCAGCTGAGATTGAAATGAGCGACTATTTGCACTAGCAGAACAAGCTCAAACACTAAACTCCATGTTTACACCATTTCTCAATTACGTAAAGACTTGGAACAGAATGCAGAGCGACACCTCCAAGTTTAAGATTAGAAAACATAAGACATCTGTTTCCCTGTAAGAAAAAAAAGGTTTAATTTCAGAAAAGCGCCCTACCGATTCAATGAATTACATCATTGCTGTGGTCATTTTAACTAGCAGGAATGGGTCCAGTGACAGGCTGCCCCCTAGTGACCCAACACCCTAATGAACTATAACGGTTTAAGAAGTTAAAACATGGAGCTTGTGTCAGGAGTTCACATCCTCTGCTGCTGTATTACTACTTAACAGTGTTGAATGAAACTGCCTTACCTGTGGCACCGTAACACTTTTTATTACAGACTTAGAAATACTAGAAATACCAGGAGAATATCTTGCTCCCAGCAACTCGGTAACTTGTCTCCAATGCAAACAAAATACTGAGTCCTCTGGTCTGAATAAGAATGCTGAGCATCAAGAGGCAACATCAGCTTCATGCTGACAAATGGCAAAAGCGTTTAAGTAGTTTTACACTGAATACAAAATGGTCCAATACAACAATAATAATAATTGTAGCAATGCTGGCCAGTCATGGACTTTGGAAAGGCTGGCTGTTTGTGGACCATAGCGTGCTGGTGCTTCATCTACACACACACACAAACACACACACACATACACACACACCTGTGGAGCTACAGGTATGTATCCTGCTCTGTGCTGCTAAGGCTTTGTGTGGATTGATGAAGAACAGATTCTTTGGCAGGGGGAAGGTCAGAGGGAGGCGCTCTCTGCTCGTGAGGCGAGTTTGTTTCAGTTTGTGGCACGATCTCCGGCGTCACGCTGCCATCTGCAGGTGGGGCAGGTGGTGGGGTATGTGGTGGGGCTGGTGGATCAGTGGATGATGGAGGAGGTGGGGGTTCACCAGGAAGAGGATATGGATTAAGGATCTCCTCAATGGGCTGGGATTTCTTGATGCTCTTCTTCTTCTTGCTCTTCCTCTTCTCGTCCTTCTTCAGCTGTGGAGTAGGCACCTCTAAAACAATAGTGGGGTTCTGTTGCAGGTCCTGGTGCCTGGGTGGCTCGGCCAACATGATGAGGCGAGCGCCATGCATTCTTGGAGGAGGTTTGAAATTCAATTCTCCACGGTTCTTCCTCCAGCGTTTGTGCTGAGAGTGATGCTCTCTTTCCACATCTCGCGCCGTCACTGGAACTTCGAGAATCTGCAAAAGGAAAATAGACACATAATCAAGTCACAGCTAACCTTAGATCATGATCTAAAAGAAATTGGGGGGGGGGGACCAGCCATTGATGGAAAATATCTTTCACGTTCAGCTGCTGTGATAAAAATGTGAACTTTTTCAGTAAATGCCAAAGGGCCTTAGGCTGCTCTGGACTAATTGTCACCCACAGTCATGACAGCCAATAATATAAGAGGGTGTATTGTTCAAGGAGACAGAGACTCTCACATAACTTGCTACAGGACCAGACACTGCACAGCCTGCACTCTGGTCAATATATCTGGGTATTGTCAATTTAACTCACTCTCAGACTCCACTGTTCTCTTTGCTTTATGTATGAGCTCTTACAGAGTCCTCTCCAACTCCATACCCACAATGAAACAACATTCTCTGCATCACTGGAGGATTGTGCAACATGACTTAATGTCATTAACAAACAACTGTTCCAGTCTTTGGAAGATCTTGGGATCAGCCTTTGTACATTTCACCCTGCTGTGTCCATTACTATTCCTGTAAGGAAAAGTAACTACTGCACCTCACTCAAAAAAAGTTAATATACCACATAGTAACCAGCTAGGCTGGACAGATTATATTCCTTTTCATACCACTCTTTCACTGACGCACATTTTAGCAGAGTGACCCTTAAACACCTTAGCAGTTCAAGGATGTATCTTTAATTGGCAACCCTGATATGTCCTTTACTCTTACCTCTCGCACAAGAAAGCCCTCCTGCATGTATCTAGGATCTATGGCCCTGAGATGTTCCATGGTCTCATACAGGCCCTGGCAGGCCTTCAGCTTCTCCCGAGTTCCCAATGTGCACTTAAGCAGCACCAAACCCACACGAAATATTATCTTGACTCCTGAAGGATGGAGAAGAATCCAATAAGTGAGCATCAGCGTGCAGATATTGTGATGTTCTGCTTTTGTTTAACACCAACATGCTCCAAAAAAAAAACAAAAAAAAAAACAAAAAACAGCTGCTCTTACCATCACAGAGGAACATGTCCCAGACACGTAACACAGAAGCCCAGGGAAGGGTTCTGGAGAAGGCACACATAAACCACTCAGTCATGTAGAGGATGGGATCAATCTTATGTTTCTCCAGATGCCGGTAAGCTAGCGGACAGAAGCGTCGCAGCAGAGCAAACAGAATTTCTCCATCTAACTGTATAGCTTCCTAAAAAAAGGCAGAAACAAACACAAACAGTGATGTCTTTATTTCTAAGAAATGAAACCTCACGGACATGAGGACGTTACTCAATTAAACCAAATGTTAAAGGGATCAATTTCCTTAACTGTTTCTCCATTTTGTTGCTCCATACTTTGTTGTCACAATGACATATTTTATTGGCAAGCATTTGAAATGAATTCTAGTGTAACTTAATTACACTAGATTGTTACTATAAATCATGATACAACAAAAGAGACAACACCCCACAGGTTTCATCAGGGAGCTGTAACCACAATATGCGTTTGACTGTGTTTGGTTACAGCTTGTTCTGTGTGAGGACATTAAGTCTAGTTTAAATGGTAAACTAAACATATCCCAATTTAACTGCAATTACAAAAAGCCTAGTTTGTGAGGAAAATAAGGTGGAATCCTCTTTTGAGGATGTTACTCTGCAAGCTTTTGTGAGTTTCAGTCTCACCAAGCCAGGACTGTAGTAACCAGGAAGAAACTTCTCACAGATTTGGACCAGGCCCCAGAAAGCATCCTGTGGAAACAAATACAGATGATGTAAGAAATCACACTGTTCATTTTAGAGGACATGTCTCTGCTTGTATGGAAGGTCGATAACACTGGAAATGTTTATTTTGACCATATAGTAAAGTCTTCAAACACACAAGCACATGTTCTGTTTTGCTGTAATGAAGAAATGTCCACAACAGCAAAACATTAGTCTCTAGTTCATCTCCACCATACAGTACAGATAGGCCTGTCACGATAACAAATTTAGCTGTACGATAAATTTTCTCAGAAATTATCACGATAAACGATAATATTGCGCAGAGCGCTAATGTGTCATTTTGAGACCATTCTCAACTAATATAGTGACATATGCCGTAATAATGCAAGTACACATTTTCAAAGGTCAATAAACTAAATAAATAAAAGCGCCTTTTTCACATACGCCGGGATGCCGGCCCAAAAGTTATGCGGCCCACTGGGAATCCTCCCAAACCTCTCGATTAGCCGGCATTGCTCTTAATGTGTATTTTGTCATATACGGTAGTATATAGGCTGATTCTATTTGCGTAATGTGCCTGCGGATTACAGGGGTTATTACGGTAGACCAGGAAGTGGGGGCTTTGTACTGACGTCGTAAGCTAGAATGTGTGTGTTCTGCTTACATGTGGGAAGCAGCGAAACAATAAAAGAGGAGATGCTTGCATCTATTATTTACATATTTCAGCATGAGAATCGGAGGTTTAGCGCGAGAGCGTGAGAAGCCACTTAAATACGCAAGTCTCACGGCCATTGCGTGTTGGCAGCCGTGCAAAACAAATGCGGCTTACCGGCTCGTGCTGCAACATGCTGCAGTCAAGTGTGACACTAGAGAGATCACTCCGCAAGAAACCAGAGCGTTTAGTCGAAATACTCCATAGTGAAACCTATTGTCATACACAGTCTATGGTAAAGGGGGGACGAAAAAAAATTATCGCGGCCGGCAAACTTATCGTGCTCTTATTTTCTTATCGTTCAATTAATTGACTTATTGCTTATCGCGACAGGCCTAAGTACAGAATAACAGAAGTAGCTCAGCAACTGTAAAATCACCTTAAATATTCAAAACACAACACTTTTAAGAGATGTGAAAACAAATCATTTAGAAAAACTTCACTGGAAATGACAAGTAACAGTAAATGAAACTTGCAGCAACAATGTGAACTACAGTAAATTTTTTAACTTTGAAGTGTAGTTTTTTATCTGCACTTACAGTACTGCCAGTTAGCTAAACTGTGTGAACTTAGTGATAAAATGAGATGTGAACGGAGTAATTTTCTCAGTTTTAGACCTAAGTGCTGCATTTGCGTGCACACAGAATGGCCAGAGGAACTGAAAAAACATTAACTGTGTGACTTCTCAAAGGTGACGCTACAGGAAGATCAGTGACCAAGTACAAACACAACTGCAGCAGCAGCAGAGCTGCGTTGACTTAACCTAACAAAGTGACAGAAAAACATTCAACATAAACAAATGCAGACCACAGCAAGAAATGCAAATATTATTACAGTGACACACACGAAGCAACTCGCTCTATACAGGATTCTGCCAGCAGCATTATATTATTGTGGGTTTAAAAAACCCTGATCTTTTGTGAAGTCACCAAGTCTAATATCAACGTGTTCTTAAGATGTCATGAAGCTTAAAAATAGTCTCTGGAACAGCTCAAGATTTATCTGCATATTATATCAGTACAGTTTGTCTCTCTGCTATTAAGCTAAAAATAGACTTGTCCAAGCTCACACATTGAAAGCAAGCCTCAGAAAAAGATAAAAAGTGCCTAATTTTTTTTAACTTAAGGTTCTTAGATTTAAGGTCTGAAGTAGCTCTTCAGAATAGGACATCTACACTAGAAAAACCAGATGAGTGTGTGGATAGTGGAGAGAAGTCATGTAGCACCTCAGCAGGCATGTGCATTAGCAACACAGCAGCAATTGGAGCCTGGGCCTGGCAATATCCCTCCTCTGGTCTGTAGAGAGTGTAGGCCTTAAGAACACGTAACAGATCCTGCTGCCTGCACAGGGTTACAAAATTTAGATAAATTATGTCAGACACGACACAATCATTAATTATGGTGTGAATTGTCACATTACATCACATCAGACAGCTTACCCGTGTCCTCCTCGTGATACAAACATCTCATGAAATGGAAACTGACGATGGAGATCTTTCTCAATCACGTCAAGCCATTTGGGGTCCCCTGGCTGACTATCCAACTCCTGACAAAGCACATGGAGGGCATGTGAGATCCATTTACAGCAGTAACAGCACTGATAATGACATTTTACATTGTAATAATGTAGAATGGAGATTTCATGGTTCAACAACCCAATTAATACCTCATGAATTGTAAACATCAAGCCTTCGTGTGTAAATTAGAAATTCAGCAGTTCATGTTAGACTGTAAACTGACCAACATAAAAGTGAACTGGCTCTAACTTCACGCAACAATCAGGTTTCAGCTTAACCAAAGAGGTACCACCAGTGTATGACCACAGTTTCAGTAACAATTTCAAATGAAATTTCAAAATGAAATGAGCCCAAAACAGCATCAATGCAGCTGTGTGGAGGAAGTGAAAGAAGAAAGCGTCTGACCTCAAACTTTCCTTGGTTCTGCTCCTTCTTTACCTTCCCTCCTGATAAGTACAGCCATGCACGACCTCGCAGGGCAGGAGGAATTCCCTTCTGGCACCGTAGTCTCACCTGGGACACAGAGTAATGCCTTAACAAATCAAATAATACAACAAGGTGCAAGTGTGACAATGGTTTTACATAAGATATAAGATATAATCATAAAGCAATAGTAAAGGTAATGGACATGGTTCTTTCTGTTGGTTCCCTTTTTGTTTTTGTGAGGTTCAAAAAAACTGAATGGCAGTTTTTGTGGAAACAAACAAAAAAACAAAACAAAAGAAGAACAACAACAATAAGATCAGTAAGAGAACAATAAGAGTATACTCTAATGTGTGGTCTGATTACATAAACACTATATCACATAGATTGGATTCTTAAACACAACATATTAACACAAATACATACAGATATTGTTTAAAAAAAATCACTTCTTTGCTTGGATCTGAGGCTGCAAAGGAAAAAAAAACGTACGTGGGATCAAAGTGCAATTACATGCCTTAACTCTAAGTATAACTTGTGATAGCAATGAGCTTTGCTGGACAGTCACAGACCAGTCTTGATGCAACAGACTGGCTGAACTGGAGTAAACATTTCAGTGACCATTTTGTGACTTTTCCCCCCCCTTTTATGTTGTTTTCCCCCCTTTTAAGGAGAGTACATCTTTTAATGTAATCTTTGCAAATATTTTCAATCATAAGAACAATGGGGGATTTGATTCTCTGACCATAACACAACATGCAAATAACAGGTTACTTCTAAATTTACTTTGTCCTCTCATGATCAAAATGTTTGGGCGTATCTTTAACTTATACTCGCATCAGTTGGCTCATGCAAAGTCAGCATAGCTCCACCCTTAATCTGAGACTGTCAATTTGTCACATGGTACATGGGGTGCTAAAGACTTGGGTTGTGTCCTGGCTTGCTGCTGACTCATTGAAATGAGGTGTAGTTACAGTTACGCTGATTGCTGAGAGCGTTTCAGACAGAACTTGCTAGACAAGTGGATCTCCAAAACAATGTGTCCACAAAATCTTTTCCTTGTGCAATCAAATAGTTGAAGCACTTGCATTGTTTGGACATGTGCATAAAACTAGTCAGCCCCAAAAATCAGTTTCCTGGAGACAATCGTAATGACATTTATGTATCAGCAACAGTGCAATGGAAGACATACAAAGCATCCACTAAACAGTTTGTCTTGTTAATAAGTACTGCTGACCTTATTGAATCTCTTAATCATCCACTTGTCCCAGTGGCTGAGCATGTCCAACCACTTCACCTCCCTTTGTCTGAGCACCTCTGGGGGCAAATCTTGAGCTCTGGACATACAGTGGAGACAAAATGCAAAATACTATTTTTATATATAGCACAAGAAATCACATAAAAAATTAACTGTAGAATGTTTTCATGCAGTAAAACTCACATTATATTCTCCAATAGGAAAGCAAGACATAGGCGAGTTAGACCTACATTATGAGTGAAGTCATGCTTTAACTGAACTATGTAATTATATCACTGGCACAAGCCTGTAATTGCAGGGTGAAAATGTTTTCAAAGAGTAGCCCTTTTTTAAAATTTAGAATAGCCCTCTCTCAGTTAAAAGTGTCTGGTGGATAAGTGCAAGATGTTATACCCCAGCTACCGCTTCAAAAAACCCTTAAACAGTTGCTAAGTTACTTTTATGCCCAAGCAGTGTAAGCTAAAACCTGGGTTTGAGACCATCTATAGGACCAAGCCAAAAGAGGCCCTGTAGTAAAGGGGCTCCTGAGCTGTGGCTCCAAGCGAGTCTGCCAAAAACTTCAGAAAACAGGAAACTCCTTGCCAGCTGGTGCTTGGCACAATTTTCACTCTCTCCATCCACTAGCTGAGCTCTGTAATGCAGGCTTTAGGCATGCAGTTACAAAAATGGGGGGGAGAATAAAAGACCTTCTTAGAAAAGGAAAAGAATAAAAATAAATAAATAAAAATAAATGTATGCTGCTTGAAAGGCCATGAATGACTATTCAAACTAAACAGCCAGCCACATCGAAGTCCTCTTTCAAGCCTCCTCCATTAAAGGGTTGTGTGCCAAATATCTATTTTTGTAACATTATATGAAAAAGTTTAGAAAAACTATGGTGATTTTTATTACATTCGTCTGCCTGCTTCTTGCCATATTCTACTTATATTTACCATGCTTTGAGAGGAAAATAGTGGACATAAAAAAATAAACACACAACACATACATACACACTGTGCCACGCAGCTGGTTTGGGAGCCCTGTTGTTCAGAGGCGTCTACTCAATGCCATCTTCCGAACTTGTGACATTTTATCACGATTATGAAATTATTGTTGATTAAATTGCTTACATCACCTTTGTTTAAGTAAACTGGGCGTACTCTTGCAAGACACATTTAAAGTTAATGGGGATGAATCACTGTTAGACATAAAACAAACTTACGACTCCTCCGAGTACTGCTGTGCCCCACCAATAAATCCATATTTATCGGTTTGCCTTTCACTGGTGAAGCCGTTGATCTCTGAGTCAGATCCCAAAGAGCTTTCATCGTCAATATGAATGCTGCTAATAGTCCTGATGCTCCTTGTGTCCAATGATTGACGGCCGTTCTCTATTTTGGCCATAGCAGCAGGAAAGCTAGCTGGCTAGCCAGGGTAGCTAACGTCAGCAAGCTTTTTGACAGCCCAAAGTCAATCAAACTGCACCGACGCCATGATTTCAAGACGTGAACAAAACTTTCTAACTATTGTTATGTTTGTAAATATATTTGCGCGTCTATTGCCAGGCCACATTAAACATGTTATGCATTTGCTAGTACAATTAACTTGAGTCCGAATTAACATTAGCTTGCTAATATTGTTAGCTTTAACTGCTCGTACATTAATCCGATCTAAAACTACTTCTAAACTGACCCTACCTTTAATAAACGAATGTTACATGGTGGTCTCGGTTTTTGTAAATTATTTATTCTATTCTGCTCCTGGTTTGGTGCGCTGCCCTGTTATACCGAGTGCTGAACATAGTCTGCTTCGACCAGAAACTCGAGTCTACAATCTCAGCTTGGTTTTTACCGAAGTTATGTTATGGTTACCCCTAGTGGCTGCCAAGAAGAATGAAATAAATCCTATATCGCTCTTCATATACTGTATCATGTGGTCTCTGGCATCTTTTCTAAACCCAAATCTAGATGTAGTCTATGTAATGTGCATTTTAATAGTGTGATTAGTTTCCAAACTTGACATTTCATTTAATAGCAACAAAAGCACATTTTATTTTTCAGCTCCTTTATTAAAACAAATTAACAATACAGGGCTCTACACGTTCTTGCAAGTTACATGTTTATTTAACTTCAACAATGACATGGACATATTAAGAGTTTAATCAATATTGTAGTAGGGCAGAGAATATATCTTTTACCATTCAATAACAGCATGCCTATCACACTGAGGTGTGTAAACAATGCAAACGTTACCATGACATTAAAATGACATGACAGGACTGAGACATCAATTTTTCCTTCTTGCAGAAAAGCTCACTTCTTTCTTCCACCTCTCTCCTTCAGAGCCAAATGGATGATAGAACCGTTGTTCATGTTGTAATAAGCCAAGGAGTTGGAATCCTTAATGAAAATGCCCTATAAAAAAATAGAAACAATATATTAGTTATTTTCATTTATTCAGATAAAAAAAGCTTAGATGAAATTAAATATATTTACCTCATACTGCAACTTCTGTTTTCCTGCTGGCATGCCTGTGGCTTCATGGATTTTGACTTTAATAACAGACACCTGTGGAGACATTACAATTGCATATCCATAAAAATGGAGTGTACATGCATGCATTCACTCACAAAAAAAACAGAAAGTGGTTTCAGGAAGAAAATAAATAAACATAAAATCACTTGCACACCTGGTCTGTAAGCGGAACAGTGAAATTCAGCACTTGGCCATTCAGCTTCCATTCGGTTTTGTCCTGCATGTTGGGGACTTGTACTTTAACTGCCACAGGACCCTGGAGACAGAAAAAAAAAAAAATTTATAAATAATATAAAAAAAGATCTTACTGAATGACAGCTCAGATGTTACAATTGATCACATGTATTCAGGTTAAATTGTTACTGAAAATGTTTGCTTAGTTTTTTAAATTATTGCAAATAAGGCCATAAATTATCACTGCGTTCACAAAAATTAATAATCCATATAAGCCATCGCTTATTATCCTTTATTTCTTTTTCTCTTGGCAAGTTAAACAGGTTTTGCCAGTCTAGGATTCAATCCTGTGCACTGAATGTTGTTTACGTGCAAGTTATGAACTGAGCCCTTGTGTAAAATGAGACGATGGCATTGGTAATTTACAAATGTAAAGCTGGATATTTTAATATATTGCTGTTCCACCAAACCTTGTTTCTGCGAAGGAACTCCTCTTCTGGAATGAGGTTGTCCTCCGTCTTCATCTTCTTGCTGATGGGCTCATCGTCATGAGGAGGAGGTGGGTGGGCAGGAGGTGCAGGAGCGCTTGGTGGTTGTGGTACTGGAGGAGCAGGCACAAACGCTGAGAAGAAACAGGTTTTTATTTTTAAGTTAAAAAGATTTACAAAAAAGAAAAAAGAAGACATGATTTGCCAAAAAGTTCAATTGATAGATTAGCACAAAGTATCTGTTCACTTTACAATGAATATTGTGAATGTTTCTGAAAGCTGTTGGGAAACCTTCATCTTACCAGTTGGAACAACCATGGGGGGTGGTCTGGGAGCCATGACGTGTGGTGCTGATGGTGGCATGGGAACCACATTGATGCGAGGAGCAGGAATCATTGGAGGCATCGATGTTATAACTTGCCCTGGTGCAAGGCGCACCACTGGAGAAACAGGGGGTCTTGGAATTACAGGTACAGCAGACAAGAGAGTGGTGCGCACTGGAGGTGCCATCTGTTCGTAAACCATATTTGAGTTATAAAAAGGCACAAATTCTTAACAAAAGCTTTACTGTTTTTCTTTCTTTTCTTAAGGACAGCAACTCACAGATAAAGGTGGGCGAGGGATTGGTGTTGGGGGAGGACTGGGTTTAGGCAAACTGACTGCAGATGAGGGCATGGGGGGTGGCTGATGAATTTCACTTGGTTTGCTTGGGCCAATTTTCTCCTTAGTGTCATCTTCTCCCACTAGTCCTTTGGCCTTGTGAATGGCTTCAATTTGCTCTTGAAGAGTGATATTGGCTTGTGCTGCCTGCTGTGTACGAGCCATGCTTCCTGAGTGGCCATCCCAGGTTACCTGACGAGGGCAAAAGAACAAAAAAGTTGCAGGTACAAAGAGACACTGTCATAAACCATCACCTTTTTTTCTGTAATTTTTCAGGATGAAAAGTGTGCTGACTTCATTTCATGCAACTCAAGACATTAAACTAGAAATGTGCAGTGAAACCCTTCAACTGTTCTCACCTTTTCCTCTGGCTTCTGGATTTCTTCTTCACCGATCTTTTTACCTATGGCTGTCTCCTCAACACCAAAGATATCAGTACGCCTCTCAGCAAGTTGTTTCAAGCTGCTTTCGATATCCAAACCAGGTGCATAGACTTCATCTTCTGTCTGCCTGTCTCTGATGCTGCGGTCTCTTTGCTCCAGCCAGCGTGGATCCAGCAGACCAATTCGCATGTGCTCTTGCATCTTACTGGCTGGGATCTTCTCACCAGTAATTGGTGAGATGAGATACTCATCTGGAGTTGACACTGAGGGTGGAGGCTTAGAAGCTGTGGGGAAAGAGAGCATGAGTTTAACACACATTGTACATAGTAATGGCTTGTTATACACTTGATCCTGTCTGATCTGAGGATACGTGTTACCTTTTGGATCATAGTCCTTGCGAATAATAACCTGGTCTGGAGTAGGAGGCAGTGGGGGTGGCATGGGGTTGTCTGGTGGCAGGGGAGCCTTCACACCTTCATCCTCATCATCAGATCCCTGAAGAGGCAGCAGAGTAATGGTGTTACCAGCAGTTGATATTTATGTATATAGTTTAAAACATTAGATTAGCAAAGGAGATGGAAAATAAAAAATAAATAAATGAATACTTTTGCACTTAAACCATAACTATCCAACTTTGGTCTCCTTAAGTAATTGCTTCAAAAATCTTAACCTCATCCATGTCCTGGACTTGGGTGTCTTGATCAGGTTGTGAAAGGTGACCATCAGCCCGTTTCTCCCGTTCATCCTCTTCATCCTCACTCTCAACCTCCATCTCCACTTCCTCACTTTCTCCATACTTCTCATAACGCTCCTGGATAAGGATGCGAGCACCAAGCTCCTCTGGAGTTGTTGGTGGGGGGAAGTGGCCTTGGGAAATAAATAACCATAATAAGATTAACAATTCTTGCAACATTTTGGGACTCAACTGTTGATGTTCATTGTAGTTAAACTACCTTGCTCATTGGGCTGGAAATCAACAGTCTCCACCACTACAAAGTCATGCCAGTCGATTTGCGCATATGCCACTCGTTCTTTTTCTCTTTCCTCTTCCTCCTTCTTTCTCTGACGCTCCTGGTACTTTGCCCACTCCACACGATACCGCACCTGTTTGTGCCATAAGATAGACATAATTACCCAGGAGAAATAATCTGTTTACCAATTAGTTGGACAGTTTCTGCTTAAACAGAATACCTGGTCCATAACCTCTTTTGGGTTCTCAGCCTCTTTCTTGAGCTTGGTCAATAAGCCTTTGGGTGGGATCAGTATCTTAAAGTTGAGAGACAAGATAATGATACTGTTAACCATCACCATCCAAACCAAAAACACCAATAAAAATCTAATAAAATAGTTTGTTAGGTTACCTTTGTGTACTGTTCAACCAGTTTAGTAAAGTAGTTGAAGAGGCTGTGTTGTGGCCGCAAAAAGTCAAACTGGTAGTTCCTCTGTTCTTTCTGCATAAGCTGAGTGAGAAATTGACGGCCATTGCGAGCAACAAACTGGGCAGTGAGTTTTACGACATCCAGGTCAAATGCTGAAATTGATGGAGGGTCTGCAATGAACTCAAACTCAGGGGGAGGCTCTTTGGGAACCACAGTCTCCTGAATCACCTGTGACTGCACCTATTGATAAATAGAAAACAACAGTCATTAGAAGATTTACTAATCGTAAGCAACTAAAAATAAACTTAGAATTAATGCTTACTTTTTGCTGTGGCGGCTGCATAGGCGGCAGCTGCATAACCTTAGGAACGGCTGCAGATGGTTCTTGTGCTTTACCCTCTTTAAATTCGTTGACTTTGTGACGATAGTAAGCATGATAAGGATCATTGGGGTTGAGGAAATTAAACTTTGGATTGTTGATCTCATTCTGACGGATTCTGGCTTCAAACTCAGGCCCATTCCTGTGAGATGACAAGAGCAGAGTTATGCTACGAACAAAAACGCATTTAACATAGCTGCTGTATATAAACATTTAGAATAACCAACCTGGCAACAAAACTGGCTGTTTTGTCAACAATATTTCGGACCTCTGGAGGTGGATATATGATGCCAACAATTGGTTTGGTGGCTGGCGTTTCTTCTGCTGGTGCATCATTCTATGGCAAGATTTACCATCACCAACCAGTTTAAACAAGATTTACATGAAGACTTGAACATAGAGATTTTCAAACTTAAATCACACAAGACATTTTAACTAATAAAAACGTTATTTAATCGGTTTAAGGCCATTTTAAGTGTTAAAAACCCACGAGATTTAATGTTTTAATAATAACAACAACAACAACAATAATAATAATAAGCTGTGGATAAACTATTTCACTGTAATGGCGAAAAAAATGGTACTAAAAAGGAAAAGGCATAAAAGAACTCAGTGAGCAAAACAAAGTAATTACAACTGTTTTTCTTGAAATCAATGTCAAAGTTAGTTTCACCACCAAAAAATCGCGCTGTACTGAAATGTAGTTATGTCTCAGCAGATATCTACAAGCTTATTTTATCTTCAGATACCCTGACTAAACGAGAGCATCACTGCTAACAAAGTTAGCACGTTGCGCTTTATGCATCTTACACAAAAGTGGACGCTGGGAGCCAGAATTAACTTATCTTCAATTAAATTCGTCCGTTGTGACTAAATGGGTCAATATTACTACAGTTGAAAGACCGAGTTGACGTTATTTATTAACTGCCAACAGACGACGTGTGCTAGCTTCACTGCTAACATTAGCTAACTTAAAGCGTTACCTTGTCGTTGGGCTCCGGCTGAACTATTTGAACAGGCCCAGGCGGCATGGCTGTATCTTTTTGTGAAAGCTACCTATGAACAGCCAGCCAACAAGAAGATGGTGAGTATCTTCAAAGTATTTCTACTATATATTTAGAAAGAAACGCAATTCGCTTTAACTTCGCACTTAATTTATCTACGGTTAAATAGTTGGCACGACGCGGTTTCCTTGACCCAATGGAGACGTTTTACTTCCGGAAAAAATCGCAAAGGATTCTGGACCTCTGAGTTTTTTTTCTTTTTTTTGCTTTAAGTTGCCAAGGAAACACATAGTCAATAAGCTATACATATTCACGAACCATATAAAAACAATCTGCAAGACATGACTGAGTTGTTGGGTCGTCAAGACTGTATCAAGAGCCTCAGAAAAGATCTGGTCGACATTCAGGGTGCAATTCTGGACGTCTTTTCCAGGACCGGACCAGTCCAATTTTTTTCCTGGAAGTTCCCTGACAAGCTTTCTTGTGATTTGGATATGTTGGCTTTGCTGGAGGAGTATGACTTTGTGGATGGGGAAGACGCTTTCAATCAGCACTCCCACATAGTTTTACTGGAGCTGGTGATTGACAGGTAACATTACGCACACGACACTAACAAAATACATATTTTAAGATTATTTGTCAACACTTGCTATTCTCCTTCCCGAACAAGACTACTGCTTCTTCTACAAAGTGTTAGTGCTTATATTGGGCAACAGAGGGGACTCCACAGGAGAGAGCATACCCAGCAGAAAGGTTGCCTATCAGTTGGCCTTGTGGTTAAGACCTATTGGAGTAATCTATTTCAGTTTGCTAGCAGGAGGGTAAGTATATTGCTTACTTTAGTGAAAATTATAGAGATTTAAATATGTACAAAATATTAACATTTAAATGATAACCGTAATTACTTTTTATGCTCTCTTTCCTTTTACAGGAGACCTCAAAAGACATGACAAAACAGAAACAAACAAAGGCATTTGACTGTAATGAAACGAAGACAATGTCACCCATCTCCTCTATATCTAACGCAAGCTGCAGGCATTCATCTGCCTGGTCTTCAACAAACTCATTTCAATTTTATCCACAGATGAATGAATCCCTCATGCCCAACCACAAAGCCCCATGCTATCCCAAAGCTGACCGTCACAATGTTAGCTGCCAGACTATAGAATCTTCCCTCACTCCCTGTGATGCATGTCATCAAGCACAATCTCTTTTGAGAACTACAGGAAAGACTTGTGTAGATCTGTTACAGAATGAGGGCCTGCCTTCATCTCTGCAGCCTCTTTCAGACATCATGGAGGCCACAGTAGAGTTGGGACATATGACTGCAGGTGATGTTGCCCAGTGGGCCAACGAGCAACTCAAGGACATGCGCAGACTGGCAAAACATCTCCAGGATGTGCGGGGCACAGTGCAGCCTCTTAAAGACAAAGTAACAGCAACTGAAATTGAACGCAACAGATTCAGGTCTCAGTTGGAAGGTGCACGGAAAGAGTTCAAACAAGAGGTGGAAAAACACCAAGCAAACATAGTCCAGCTGGAGTTTTCCCTGCAGAAAGCACAAAGATCCATGAAGGAGACGGAGCGGAAGCTCCAAGTGGAGCAACGAGAGCTGAAGAGAGGTAGAAAATGTACAAATAAACCTGATAATGTTCCACTGAGATCACATTTACTGCAGTTTATCTGTGATCATTTTCAACAGAAATTTTGTCACTGGAGGAGAGTAACACCAAACTAAAGGAGGAGGCAACATTGCAGCAAGAAACTATACACACACTTGGTAATAACATCAAGGATAGATTTACTATACATTTTTTATAATAATCATATTTTGTAGCATACACTGTTATGCCTAATGTTTATTAGTAATTTTTTTTGTGCTAGAATGTGAAAAAAATATGCTGCAGGAGAAACTGCAGAACCTGCAAACAGAGGCGGAGGCCTGTTACAGACTGCAGCAAAGGGTCCAGCAGCTAGAAACTCAAATCTCTGACACTCAACTTCTTTTTGACAAGGAGAATGCCAAGTACCAGAGTGCTTGTCGTCAACAAGAGGTCAGTGTCACACTGTTGTTGTGAAAACCTGAACTTCATTTTTCTTTAATCAGTCATACTAGTCAAGATTTACCATGGAAGTTTTTATTTTCTTGTGGTTGTGTATCCAGTCAATGCAGGCGAAACAAAAGTCTTTGCTAGAGAGAGTTGATGCTCTTGATGAAGAGAATGAGGAGCTGCAGAGGGAGTTGGGAGAGAGAGAAGAGGCCCAGATCAGCTTACGCAATCAGCTGCAACAGATGTCAGAGGTGAAGGAACAGCTACAGACTCAGCTCACTCAGCAGCAGGTGTGTACGAGCACTTAAATGGATGTGATCTACAGTAATGCCATGAAAAAGTATTTTTATATGTGGTGGCTTTGCATCTATGGTTTGTTTTTCTCCCACCAGGACTTGTGTGTAGAAGTTCAAAAGGAGAAGCAGGCACTAGAAACACATGCAGATCAGCTGAAAACCCGTGTGGCTGAGCTGACAGAACACGTTAGAGCTTTAAGGGAGAGGGAGAGGCTGCTGGTGGCTTTCCCAGAGCTCAACAATTGGCCTCAGGCCCAACCACAGAGTAGGCAGTTCCTTACTATCATCAACTGCCTTTATGTACACAAACCTGAGTTATTACACTCCTCTTGAGCTACTAGTCTGTGATTGTTGATGAGGCTGTTGAAAGTGTAAATTTAGTTTCTAGTCTAGTTATTTATTGCCCAGGCACCTATCAATAAATGTTTACTTACATGTTGTTCTTTGCATACAAGGTACAGGAGACATGCTTTTGGATATGGAGCAACAAATGCAGGCAAATAGTGTTCGTATGAAAGTACTGGAACAGGAAAATGCTACTCTGCACAAATGTCTTGAGAAACTGAAGCAAAAAGCACATAATAGTGTTACCACGGTAAGGAATTGTGAAAATAAGCAATTTTATATTTAGCAAATTTTTATCTGTACTTCTCGCATAGTTTTCAGGATCCTTGAAAATTGCATATTTGTATTTCTTTCAATAGGAAGTTTTGCTTCAGCAGGCGTGGAGCATACCAACAGAAAAACAACAAAGTGACTTGGGACAAGTGCAGAAGAGTCCAATGTAAGTTTTTCACTTTGTAGTTTTACTTGAATTGTTAGTCTTACAGGTTTTATAAGTGTGTTACATAAATGCTGTTTCCTTATTTCTCTACAGACAGAGCAGCAGTGAAGCTCAAGTAGGATACAGTAACAGAGAAAAGAAAGTAAAAGAGGCAGAAAGTGTTTTACAGTCAGCCAAGTCTGAGGATCATGTGCCTGTCCTCCCTTTATCCCTGCAAATTCATCCACAGACTATCCACCTTGACACAGGCGCCGCTGATGTTAAAAGTTGCATAAGAAACACTTCCTTGATCTCTCGCTGCAAAGACTTTACTCAGAGGAAAAAATAAAACCCTGGATTTGTAAATGCATTTAAAAGATGGTGCAACACTGTGTAAAGATAGCTGCAAAAGTTACACTCTACTCCTAATATTTATCCAAAATTTGTACTAATAATTTTGTTGTTTTAGTTTCAACAAGAGTTTAAACCATGACACCTCTCAGTACACTAAGTTAAACATGTCCCAAGCAAACTTACTCTGGACTTATAAAAGGGTGTGTGTTAGTGCTGTTTAAATAGAGTTTGATGGGGAATGGATATTAGGTTACTGAGTACCTGTTATATGATATGCGACTCAAAAAAAACCTGCATGTCTCTGAATGAATGGCTTTCACAGTGGATGAATCACATGGGTCTCAGTAAATGGGGAGGTTGTACAGCCTTGAATGTCGCACAAGTAATGTCAGAGACATTGTTTCTATGTTGTCTGACAAAATGGGTAACGTTTCCATGGAAACACTTGATTGCTGGATCCTCCAGATATATGCTCTGCTGGGCAAGACCTCAGCCGATCCAGTCTTTCAGTACATCCCTTTTAGTGCACAAAGAATAGGGCCAATTGTTCTGTTGTAGAATACCTTACGAGTTATATCATTAGCGTATATTTATCCCTCGTTGTCAGCTAGAGTGGTGATTACAGGTGACAAAGTTGTGTATGAGAAAGAGCGACACATGAAACACGTTATTAATTACCTTTGGATTGGCACTGACCTTTATTAAAACCTGAACAGACTCATGATCTGACTTTTCTTTCTCTGAGCAGACAGCTTGTGAACACAGAGATAATCTCTAACTTAACTAAACACTTGTGACATCAAGCATAAAACCTCAAATCTTAAGCTCTTTACCCACTGATGTCAGTAAAAGTTATGTTGCCATTGATTCACATGAAATAAGGCAAAGCAAGTTTATGTTGTACCTTTCAAACTAATACATCTCAATTCAGTTTTAATGCAATCTTCTAATACTTCGGTACGCAAAAATAGGTTTTGAATAAACATAACTACTTTTATGTGAACATTTAAATCATTAGTCAAACAAATATTGTTAGTTCTGTATTCAGCAGCCAGTATGAGTTTGAATACATGAATTATCAAGTTATAGGTTTTTATGAGAGAAGAGCACTGGCATGAGACATTATTGTAAGTCAAATTTTATATATTGGGAATGTGGTGGCTGAAATTGAGAATTGTGTATCTGATGATAATATAATAAAAAATCGAATACAGAATAAAGGATTTATCGATAATCTCCCAATATCAGCCAATTTAGGCTGCCTCCTGATGTTTTGTCCGTAACCTGATTAGGTCTCTTTTAGTGGCATGAGGAGGAAATTTAGTCAGTTGGTCACAATGTATTTGACTATGAATGTATCAGCTCTTCTGTATTGTTTTTGTAAATTAACATATTGCTGAACTGTAGTTCTACCTCTGCAATTCAGCCTCAAACCAGCACCTGATACACAAAACAACTTCATCTTATGGGATATGATTCTCTGACATGACACCTGATGTATAGTAAGAACACACCATAAGTTAGATTTTTTTAAATGCTGCTTCAAAACATTTATTTTTTTTTTAGTCTTTTGCATTGTACACAGATATACACTATAACATAAAGATTCAAAACTTATGTGCAAGTACAGAGTACAATAATTTTCAAAGGTAAGAAAAGAATCGGACCAATTATATGTGTGCATACTGGCATAAAAATGACAGAGTTAAGAGAATATCCGGCTTAAAAAAGCACAACAGTAGAAATACATGTACTGGGTCTGACATGAAAAGCATAACCATGAAACTGAATTTTTAAACTAAAATAGTTTGCAACTTGTGCAAAGTTGTATAAAATTCTCTTTAAACCTTACTCTTTTTTGAAACTACGCCAAAATGCCTCCTAATGTACATTCTCTTCCATATTTGGATTTTTCTTCTTTTTTTTTTTTTTTTTTTTGGTTTGACAATTCAAGAGGATAAAGTTCTGGATAAGGGTTTTTGTCTAACAGGCAGATAAATGAATCAACCAAACCAGACTGGCTTTGGAGATCAGTCTGTATTAATAACATGTTTAAGGCCATTGGTTTCTAATGTAACATGCAAATAATGATAATAATAATAATAATAATAATGATATTATTATTGTTATTATTATTATAAAACAGAGATAAATAAAAACAGAACTGACATCTTTTAAGTGCTCTACAATATGTGATATAAAAAATGCCAAATTTGACTTAAATTATTTACACAAGTGCAGACTGAAGGAATGTTTCTCCATATTATGGGGGAATGTTTTCACACATGTGGATTCCTTTAATCTAGGTCAACCAGCAGACTGGTGACAGGGACTGTCACAAATCTGTTGGGATTATGGAGGCCTCAGACAGATAAGGCAGATCCCAGGTTTAACAAAACAAGTGCCTGCTGGCCAATTTCTGTGTGTTAAGACTACCATTCAATAGCTTTGTGTTTGTCTATGTGCTCATTTATCTAATTATTTCTCTAGTTTCTCAGGGAATCAGCTGTAATCAGCATCAGTGTTTGATGTATAATCTCATGCTAAAAGGGTATTAGGGGAAAACTGCAGTCTAAAAATGCACGAAGAAAAAAAACTGCTCAAGATGAGCCAAAAAAAAAAAAAAAAAAAGCAGGGTCATGGAGTGAGATTTATGAGATTAAGAGGGGAACTCATTAATACTCAGTCAGTTAAAGGTGAACACAAACGGCTGAAAAAGACAGTAGCGCTGTATATAAAACATATTACACAGAAATGGTAACACAAGAAACACAACATTGACAACAAAAGAAAATATGAGTGGTAATAATAGAAAAAATAAATAAATACATTATCTTATAATATAGGATTAAATACTTTGCCAGAAAGTGGCATATTTAAGAAAGTCTAGAAGTACCACAAGGAGGAGATAAGTGAGATGGAATCAGATATTAAAGCCTACTGTTTCTTCTGTGGCATAAGGGAGAGCAATTTGAGAAAAGGCAAAAATGTAAACTGACAAATCTGCAGTCCTCTGCTTAACTTAACAAAACAAAAGATGCATCTAATAAATTATTTTTCTTAAAATATCTTCCAAAAATTATGTTGGTTTTCTAACAAAAAAGTTATTAATTTCTCTACAAGCTCAAGGACTGTGCTTGTGTGTGAAAAATAAATAAATGAAAGAACAATCCTCCACTGTTTGTAAGAAATAAAGCACCATATACATCCTACAACCATGTGGATTCTGAAAAAGTGGCAAGCTTGTAAGAGAAGAGCTGGTTGTGTAGGACCTCGATGCTAGTTTATAGGACATTAATAAAGCTCTCTACTTTAAATTTTAATATAACAAGATATACAAATGTGCTTCACAATACGACAGAGAGCATCTCATCCTGTGGTGTACATACTTTAGCAGAGCAACAGGAGTGAGATACAGAAAGTACACTAGTAGTAATACAGTATGCGTGGGACACAACAGATAACATCAGGCAGTAATAATGACGACTCCCACCGGTAACACATCATCTCTTTCCACCACAATCCTCAGCTGTCGGGGTAGTGGATGAGCTGATGTGGTGCGCTGAGGTTTCCATTTGACCATCGGGCTGAACGGATTGCACCGTCTCCACCAGGCTGCCGCTGGGTAGCACCACGTACCGGGCAGCCATGTCTTTGGGTTCCAACTCTCGCATAGCTTCCTTACTGTGCCAGATCCCATAGCCAAAATACACAAGAAGACCTGGGAAAGGGTCAGCACATAACACTTTACATGGGCAGTAACACTGGCTACGTATTTTGAAAGAAGACAATGATTATCATACTAGCTTTGTATAATAAGCTGTAAACGTATTACTTACCATCTTTCAAAGACCCAGAACAATTTGTATGACTAAAAAGCTTTTAATCTTGCAGATAGCTATAAACCAAGTATAAGCTAGAAGCCTGTTTTTTTTATTTTCCTCAGCCTACTTGTCATGTCAGATCAGGACATTTTTTTTGCAGCTCACTATCCACCAAAAGAGGGCTGACAAAACTTACCAGATGACAATGTGTGAAGTACCACTAATGTTAAACAGGACTGGACTGAAGCCAAGACTCATGAAGCAAAATTAATCCTATTTGAGTTAATGCAACCAATGAGGTATGCAAGCTTCGATTTTTCATGCATAGAGTATACAGAATGTGTTTGCTAATGTGTTTGCTCAGTCTACGTTTTATAGAATGTAATTATTGTGTTTGGAAGCAGCTGAACTATTAAATTAAACAAGCTGTATTTGTGTTTATTCTCTATGAGAATACTTTGTGTTTATAAACGGTGTGTCTTTTATTCATTCCTCAGGGCATGGTTGTCTTAGGTTCACGTGTGCAAATAAATACCATTAGACAAAGAATGCATTGTGTCTGTGATTCAACCAGAGAGGAGTTTCTTAGATATTGAAAATTCCCCTTAATGACCCATCACTACGTTGTACCATTAGATTACTACAGTAGCAAAAAGGGACACATCATACACTGAGTCTAGAGAAGGCATTTTGGGTATATTAAAGGCAATCACATGGTTTGATTTTAAATTTGTGTTCTTTGATGTCATTGTACAAAGGATGTGAAAGAAGTTATCTTGATTTTCTAAAGTTGAGCCTTGAAACCTGGTTGCACTAAGAAGTGCAAACCTACGACTGGTCCATAACATGGATGCAACTTTATGATGATTATCCCCATTGGCTTAGTTTTTTATTTCTGTGGCCAACTAGATGCTGTATTTGATGGCTAGAAACTCGGAATTTCTGCTCAGTTGACTTGATAAAAATTAAATATATTATCTTTAGAAATCTTATTTCTTATGCCCTAGCAAATATTTATTTGATCTCATTTCATAAAATGTTCAAATAACTAATTTTCCCCCTGCTGACAAGCATTTGCACTTCTGCTATCAAACTCTGGAATATTTTAGATCACTATTTTTCCAGGGTGTTTTGGCTATGAAAGATACACGCCTGGGAAGGAAAGCCTTTTCAGCCCAGGTGTCAGATGTAATATTTCATGAGTGTGCATCTTGTTAACTTGCAGCAGGCTGACAGTGGTGTTTAAATGGTTTACTGATCCAGAGGAGCCTTAAGCTAATACAGATAATCATGTTTCCCCAGTGATCCTGCCCTCACAGACAGGGCTTAAACACTGCTTGGCCATCTACATCCTCATAGAGCTGCTAATGAAATGGAAAGGTTTTCTGTTCTTTTGGGGGAAAATGTTTGTGCAATCTGGTATATTAACATATATACTACAAGTTTCACATGACACATTATTAGTCAGCCATATACTCCAATCCAGTATCTGTGTGGACAGGAAGTTGTAAGCTTATTGCTCACTGTAAATCCTTTTAGTTACTTATTAAGCTGTGCAACAAAAGTATTTGTTTAGCAGAAATATATTTGAGAAACTTAGCTGGCCAGTACATTTTCTGACTTTCTGAGGCTGTCTTACCTATAGCAATCCACACGGTGAATCGAATCCAGGTTAGCAGGCTGAGCTTCATCATGAGGAACACATTTATGAGGATACTGGCACCTGGAGTCAGTGGAACCAGAGGTACCTTTAAAACAATTAAATAAACAATGTGAATTATTTACTCAGTACATAATTTTACTCCATTTTGCTTTATTTTAGTTACACATTGGCTTAATCAATAGCATGTAAATGACAAGTTTGATCACAAAACTATATTGTATTGGTTACAATGGATAATTTAATTTGATGTTTGTTGATATTTCAAATTCTGAAATGATACAATTTCACTTTGAATTGATTCAGGATGCAGCCATTATCCTCATCATTTTAGAATAAGAATTGTTGGTTAGAGTAAAATAAATGTAAAACAATTACACATGTTTTTTGAGCCTGACTTGCTGATTATTGAATCAATGTATTGATGCAGATCGTTGTATTTTTATACCCCTATGAAATAACAACAGTGAAATCTGACCTGGAATGTTGTGGTGTTTTTTTGTGGCTCATGAACCCATATAAGCACCAAGCTGATAATGTAAGCTAAGCTGAAGATCACCAGTAGCATTGTGAAGCTCCACAGCGGCAGCTGCAGCTGTGTGTTTCCAAATTCCAACACAGCACAGAGGGATACTGAGCTCACAATCAGAGTCATCACGCCAAAGGCCACCACTTCGCCCGGCTCACAGTCCCCCAACAGCTTGTCCAGGTAAGGCTCCCAGTAGGCTTTCAATTGTCCCACCCCACGTCGTTCTCTTGTCTTCTGCCTCTCCACCAACTGGAGTTTGTCTGAAAAGGACTCATATTGCTTGGGCTCCTCACTGTCTTCGGTTATGGTCTGAGACTCAGAGGGGCCAGGAGAAGGCTCAGCGTTGGGATTAGGAGATGTTGAAGCGGTGCCCTTAGAACTGGTTTTCTCAGGCTGGAAGCGCAGCACAATAACACTTGCTGCTACGAAGGTGTATGCCAGGAGAGTGCCGATAGACAAGAACTGAACCAAGGCTTCCAGGTCAAAGATCAGAGCCAAGATGGCCATGAGAATTCCAAACACCAGAATAGCATTGACAGGAACTTTGGTAAGGGGATTGACCCTCGCGAAAATGGAGAAGAACAATCCATCTTCTGCCATGGCATACACAATCCGTGGTAGGGAGAAAAGATTGCAGAGTAGCACAGTGTTCATTGCTAAAAATAAGGACAGAGAGAACATAAGTCAGAATACATGACTGAGAAGTCAACACTGCAGCTTAACATAATATATTAAAAACTATTTAAGTTGCACTACTCAGTTAAGGGTTGACACTCACCACAGATGGAACCTACAGCCACAACAACTCCAGCCCAACTATAACCACGTCGAAAAAAAGCATCTGCTAGAGCTGAGTTGGGATCCAGCGTTCGCCAGGGCACCATTAGTGTGAGCACTGTGGAAACCAGGACATAGGCTGTTGCTGCAAGTCCTAGGGAGATAGCAGTGGCAACAGGAATGGCTTTCTGTGGATTCTTTGCCTCTTCACTTGAGGAAGCAATTACATCAAAGCCCACAAACGCGTAGAAGCACGTCGCTGAGCCTGCGAGTATTCCAGACAACCCATAAGGTGCAAAGCCTCCTTGCTCCTGGCTCCAGTTGGCTGGTTCAGCCAACATGAATCCAAAGACAAGGATGAAAACAATGACACCCATGCTAACAGTGGAAAATATATGGTTTAGATAAGAGGACACTTGAACTCCAAAGGAAATAAAGACCGAAGCAATGACAAGAATTCCTGCTGCAAGTAGGTCAGGGTAATGGGCAAGGAAGGGCACGTTCCACTGCATGATATGTGTCTCTGTAAAGTTCTGGATAGCATGGTTAAAAATGGAGTCTAAATACCCACTCCAGGCCCGTGCCACAGCAGCACCGCCAATCATGTTCTCCAGAATCACATTCCAGCCAATGAGAAAGGCCCAGACCTCTCCCACAGAGACGTAAGTGAACATGTAGGCAGAGCCTGTTTTGGGAATGCGTGCTCCAAACTCTGCATAACAAAAGGCAGCCAGTAACGAAGCAAAACCAGCAAAAAGGAATGATATAATGACTGCTGGCCCGGCCTTGTCTTTAGCCACTGTTCCTGTCAGGACGTAAAGGCCAGAGCCTACCATGCCACCCACACCCATCAGAGTCAGGTCCAGGGTGGAGAGACAACGTTTCAGGGAGGTTGCCATCATGTCACCATCTAGTGTCTTGAGACGGTTCAGTCTCTGACAAAAGCGCACAGCTGGTGCACAGCCTCTTGTACAGGTTGCCATAGCTACAGTGTTAGACAGGCAGGCTGGGTGGGTTGATCTTGCACTTGTCACACTCGATCCATTACCTGTGAAAATTACCTGGAAGAGATAACACAATATTTACACAAAGACACATGTAAACATGGGAATCAGATGTAGCTTTGCCTTCAGGGTGTGTTGTTGAAGTCTGTATTTTGGTTCATGTTTTAGACAAAGATGCTGATACACACATACCATCTATGTGAAGAGCCAATTTATATGATGTATCATTTTGGACTCATACTACATGTGTGATCAAACAAAATGAGAAGTGGCATGGAATATGTATTGTTTAAAAATGTTTCAATTTATAAAATAAAAACCATTTAATTATTGTACTGAGGACCCTCATGTGGTTTTGGTGCCTTCTAAATAAAGTGATCTTACTGAGAGCAACACAAGGAAAAGAAACATATAATGAGGTTTTTTTCAAAGAAGCCTTGTTATCTCTTCCAGAGAAAAACAGGGTGGACACAACCATTTTGAATTTAAGTTTTTTATTTATTTGTTTATTTTTTATCTTTTATATATTTCTTTTAAAGTCTATTTGTGGTATCTAATCAGAAACCCATTATGTTGGCACTGCCCTCACCGCCCTGCAGGCCCATAGTCCACGTCACCTAAAAGGCATCGCTGATGTGTAAAATTATTACACTAAAATATTATTTTTCCTTGTTTGACGTGATTCTTTTTCTTTTATTTTATATCACAATTATGCAGTATTTACCCTCCCTGTCCACGGTGTATCATCCGATTCCTGGCGTTGATAAACATATTGCGACTGCAGGATGCCTCCATTATAATTACGTAACGCTTTATTCCCGTCCACAAATAAGGCAGCTGTCATGAAGTATATGACTCTTTAATATAACAGATTCTAGCAAATGTATCCATGACCAACTAAAAGAGGCAAGAATACGACGGCAAATGAAATAATAGTTGTTTTAAATATCACATTAATAATTTATAACAAAATGGACAAGAGAGCAGGGGAGGATCATTCGTGCGCCTCACTATGCGCTGCGCTACATTACACTTTTTCATCCGTGAGTTAGGTGCGACCATCCCCGTTCTTCGTTGTAATCACACAAGGAAAAGCGTCAGCAGAAACAGAAAAAGATAGATAAGCGAATAAATACCCTTGCTGCTCAGGCCTTGTCATTTTTGCTGCGGTTCCAGCGCAGCATTGTTAGAAGTTACCGGGCTGCATCGTCTGGTGATGGAGCTGAAAGTGCACCGGAGAGGAATAAAACCATCATCCAATGCCTGTGCTGTTTCTTAAAGGCACAGTTTCCTTTTATCCAGCTTTGCGAGGGGTGGGGGGGCTTCCCCACCCTGCCGCACCCAACATATATTTTATAACCCCTGGCAAAAATGTACGGATTCACCACATTTGGAGGATGGTTATTCAGTTGTTTTATTTAGTACCTTTTTTAAAATAATGAATAAATTATATATATGACATATATTCTTTTGCACATCTAATCATTCATTGTTGAATGTGGCACAACAGTTTATGAAGCACACTGCACATTTATGTACATAGATTGTTTACTCAGTTTTTTGTTATCTTATCTTTATCTCCTATTTAGCTTTAAAGTTGCTTTCTTCTATTTATATTCTTTTATGGCATTCAGTGTGGACGGCAAAGTGAGAATTTCATTGTTCAGGGAAACTTGTTTCCTTACTGGGCAAATGACAATAAACACTTTGAATTTTGAATCAAAGCAGTTTTATTTAATATCCTGCTTTATAAAACATTTAATTTTACTAACCTATTTTACTCTCCAGAATCCCCAGTTACCAAATTTATCAATCTTTCATTTGTTGAACTTATTTGTAGTTTGTTTTTGTAATTATAGTTGCAATACTGAGACACACAAACTGCAGCCACTTAATTTTAGAGGTACTTATGTCGCCATCTTCCAGTTATTTGCCATCTCATGAGATTTAACCCTAATTAACTTTCCTTCAGCTACAATCTTGTTTAGAGATGTGATAACTTGGATCAAGCACTGACTCCGATATATATATATATATATATATATATATATATATATATATATATATATATATATATATATATATATATATGTTTGTGTGTGTGTGTTAACTCCAAATGATTATATATTTATATTTTAACTCCAAAAGCAGAAAAAAACCCACAGCTTCATCAAATCATTAAACTTTTTCTTACATGTTTAGAAACAGAACTTTATTACAAACTGAAAACACACAACACATACTACTAACAGATGATAACAAAGCCATAAATAGCTACACATCAGACCTACCCTTGTGTGCAGGAAATCAAAAGCGGGCTAGGGCTGCTCAAAATTTGAATTATAATTAAATTCTGCCCTTCTAAGAAACTAAGAAATACTCATGTGATTTAGAAGGATCTTTGCTCATCTCATTGAGTCTTTAAACATTTATACAGCTGAAAGATTTGTAACATCATTTCCAAGAGTACAAGCTTGCTTTTAAGCTGTCACTGTGTTTTGCTGCACTTCTGATTGTGCAAGTCTTCTCCAGGACTTGTAATGTTCCATTTGAAAGGGAACCTTTCCCAAAAGGTTTATGGTACTGATGTTATTCTTCAAAGAACAGTTCAGCACCTTCTTGACTTCTTAAAGCAAGCAGTGCTGCATGCTGACGGACGTCAGCTGAATCTTACAACTAGTGACATCAGTTCATACTGTAATTGGCTATGTTGTATTTGTTGTGGCACAACTGGATTTGCCTCTCATCTTTCTTATAGTAATCCAGATTGTGACTCTTTCTGCTGAAGCTTAAGAATCAGTTCAAGGAGGTTCATCTGCATTGTCAGCTCCTGAAACATAAAAAAAGGTTAGGCGCAGTTCATGTTAACATACTGGATCATCTACTGGATATTTTTCTCTATTAAACATTGGAGGTTGTCAAACAACCCCATTATCATTTGTGTTGTTAGTGAGCACTTCATCAACGATTAGAGAAGTGGGGGCATTAACCTGAGGATTAGTGGTGATATAAAACCCAGGCACTCCTGCCTTCTCCAGGGTGTTCTGTTGGTCTATCACTTTTTGATCCATTTCCGCTACAATCTTCTTATCCATCATTTTTTGTTCATCTCGCACTCGGATTTCCAATGCCTGAGAAACCAAATCTCGGCTGTTAAACAAACCAAAAAGCATACGGTGATACCACATCTCTGAGTAATGATAGGTACTGGAAATCCCATTCTTACCTCTAATTCTGCTTGTTGGTTTGACTTGAGAAGTGCAAGGTTGTGGGACTTACATGACTGCAAAGCATCTTTGTGCTTTCGTGCCAGATCTTGTTTCAGTGCTATCAACAAAAAAAAAAAAAAAGAAAAAAGAAAAAATAACACTAACAACTGCAAATTGAAACCTCAGACTGAAAACCTGTTTCAAGAAGCACATTTTTAAGTTGACATTTGTGTATTTCAGAAGACGGCAGGTTTTAGCTATTTTCAGTCTAACGGGCAGGAGGATCCATCTCGGATAAAAACCTAATAATCAATGTGTGTTTTCTCTGAAGCAGATCACAGACCTTGGTGTTCACAGTGCAGCTTCTGCCTTTGGTTATACAGATTCTTCTCTGTCAGATGCTGAATATCCAAGAGGCCCTGTACGATCTCATATACTGTCCCATCTATGAGTGCTAAAGCTAAGTCACTCAGCGTGTTGTAGGACAGGCGCTGCTGGAAGGAGCTAATCGTGGAGAACAAACAAAACAAAATGGAATGACCAGGATGCAAACACGAAACGTCCAACACAACCAGTTTTACGACTTTTGTTCAGAAAGGGAGTTCAAGAGAAAACAATACCTCGGTAAGCCTTTCACTAAAGTTTGTAGTTCAGATAACAGATAGTAATGTCTTTCTTGTTGTTTAGTAGAATCACCATCAATGACTCCCGGGTAACCATCCATGTTTCTAACTGAAAATTATACATACGGCTGGACAATGCTGGTCAACGTAATCACCTGTATAACATTACCCCGTTCAGCTAGCCTAATTGGAATAGATTCACGCTAAAACTTTAAAAAAACACAACAAAATGTATTTATTGAAGAATAAACTGTATCTAATAACCCTTGAAAACCAACCAAAACAGCGACTGAAGCTGCTAAGCAAACAGAAAAATGGATACTTCTTGGTTTTAATCATGCATTTGTATTCGTTTGTATACTCAGTTCTAGCTAAATAGGACCCTGAATTGCTGTCTGTAAAGATGCCTGACTGCAATTTCACATGAAGTAGCTTAATATG
This sequence comes from Melanotaenia boesemani, assembly GCF_017639745.1. NCBI lineage: Eukaryota > Metazoa > Chordata > Actinopteri > Atheriniformes > Melanotaeniidae > Melanotaenia > Melanotaenia boesemani. Next base: position 25,096,971 of record NC_055692.1, read on the forward strand.
TTCAGCAGATGGCGCATTATGTAAAAAAAGCCGCCTATGAAAGAACATCGTGCCCAAATGTGCAGCTATTACAAATGAGAATATCTTAAATTATATAAATTATAACCATTTTATAGTCATTTACCGACACTATGTTCTATACTAACAGAATATAGTTGATCAAATCTTGTTTATTTCTGTCTGGCCCATACCTTACAGGTGATTTATCCAAATAAAGCAATATGAAATAGCAGCTTCAAACCTGGCAGTCTCACTGTGTTTAATTCGTAGCCTATAGTCTGTGGACGACGCTGAAGTTAGCTTCTGATTCGCTGAACGTGTAAAGGGTGATTCCATTGAATTAGCAGTAATAGACATCTCTTGACAAAAAACTACAGCACCTAGATTCTTCAAAGCTGGACTGAAATATCCAAAACAACATCCAGAATAATTAAAATACAGTTTATGATTTTTGAAACTTTTATTCTTTTTGTAAAAATGCAAATTAGGCTAATTTTATGATGTTTTTGCCACCTGGACCCCCTTAGACCTGGTCCTGTGAAAATACTACAGAGAATAAAACTTATAAGCTGCTCAAAACGCTGCTGCCAGGCTTCTAACAAAATCCTCAAAGTTTTCACATGTGACTTGGTTTCTGCTTTATTTCAGAGTGCAGTTCAAGATTCTTTCACTGACCTGGAGATCTCTTCACAGACAGACACCAGCCTATATCAGATGGCCTTTGAAGCCATGTACCCTGGCAGGTCCCCAAGGTCCTGTGACCAGGGCCTGCTGATGGTGCCCCATGCAAAGTTAAAAACTAAAGGAGACAGAGCTTTCTGTTCAGTGGCCCCCACTCTGGAACTTTCTTCCTTTTGGATTTGAGATTGATGGACTCTGTGGTTGCTTTTAAATCAGTTAAAAAACACATCTTTTTAAATCTGATTTTTATTCATTTTGTTTGTTTTTACATTGTTGGCTCTTGTGAAGCACTTTGTGATTTTGTATATTGAGAGCTGCTATATAAAGTTTTACTTATGTTTAATTTAGGATTTGATTGCATCTGCATGTATATAATATATGTATTTGTGTTTGTTATGGGGCTACCATGGGTGCAGATCCACCAAAGGGATGAGACCCGTAGCCAGAAGGATGATGAGGAGAATAACGATGAGGCTGAGTCAGGGGATATTCCCAGAGAGTTACACAAGCAGGGACCATGGCTGTTCTGGCTGCAACAATGGTTACATGATGCAGCTGAGACATGTCGTTTCACTTTGATTTAAATGTGATCACCTGACAAGCTCATCACAGTTTGTTAAATGCTTGTGACCTCACATCTATGGTGGTTTTTCTAAAACATGGTGATCTCCTTAACTTTGCAAACTACACCTGCATTAAGCTACACAGTAGTGAAGACAAAGAACGTTAAGGAACAAATAATTGTGTTGTGAATGTGAAATAACTGACTTAACAAATCTAATAACTAAACAACCAAAATAAAGCACATATTGTTTATATAAAACTGCCTGTTTAATACTTCTCTCCCTCATCTTCTTCCCCCACGCTATTAATGCCAACCTCTTTATACTCTATAACCTGGCCTCAGACAACTCTCCCTCCTTCATACATCAGATCAAACTTGTCCTCAAGCCGAGCCCAGGCCTCTGCAATAGCTGTGGTGTTGCTCAACATGCACACAGCCGTCTGGACCTTGCCCAGGTCCCCACCAGGTACTACAGTGGGCAGCTGGTAGTCGAGGCCTATCTTGAAACCAGTTGAACACCAGTCCACAAACTGGATGGTGCGTTTGGTTTTGATAGCAGCAATGGCAGCGTTGACATTCTTAGGCACCACATCACCACGGTACAAGAGGCAGCAAGCCATGTACTCACAATGGCACTGGTCACACTTCACCATCTGATTGGTTGGGTGAAAAGCAGGCATCAGTGATCTCAGCTATGGTCAACTTCTCTTGATAAGGCTTCTCTCTTTTTTTTTTTTTTTTTTCAAACCTGTCCGGTCCAGCATCATTGCAAGCAGAATGATAGTTGCTGTGTTGTGTCAAACAAATTTGCTTTGCCAAGGGGAGGCTTATGGGTATAAGGCTCCTCTTGATAATCTGATTAATTAATTTATTTATTTACTTTGAATATTGGAATCTGTGTAATCTTGCTGGACCTGACCGGAGGGGACAGAAAAAGAAGCAAAAGGGAAAGCAGAAAGAAGAAAGAGGAGACAAAAACACCACAAACAAAAGGCAACGACCCTTCAATCCACACTATCACCAGACAACAAACTGCTACATTTGTACATAAACACACCAAAAAAATTTCCTACGGCTTTTATAGAAAAACAGAGCTGCCAGTGATTAAGAGGTCTTAAATAATAACCAAATCGAAAAGATATATTACAAACTTATCACAACAACAACCAGATACAAACTTACAGAAAAAAAAAAAAAAAAAAAGATCTCTTAGAGTATAAACCAACTGGACAACTCAGTGACTTTCATGCATTGTTTTGCTCAATAACTATGTCATGTTCAAGGTCCTTTTAATCCCCTTCTTCATTTTGAGGCTCAGTTTGAACTTTGGGATTTAGTTGCTGCCATGTGATTGGTTGATTAACTATTTATATTAACAAGCAATTGAACAATAACAATAATAAAGTATGTAAGGGTTTATGGTTTTACATTGTTTTTACCACCACAGAACATAACAGAAAAACACTGCAGATGTAATGATGCAGATGTTATGAGTCTGGGTTCTTGACTGATTTGTATGAGTGAGGATACGGCAACATCTAGAATTTTCCAAGTGATGAAATGGATGGCAAGGAGATTTAGATCAGAAAATAAAATGATGTTGTATCTTTCGATGAAGACCTGACATTACATCAATGGCTTATTTGAGTCAATCACATGCAGTTGAAGCTTTTTTTTCCCCTTGAAATTACCTTATTTTACCAGCAGATGTCTCTGTTGCTCCATTTTGCTGCTCAGTTGTGTTACGTACTGTAGATGCAGGTGAGTGACAAATTAAAGGAGAAATCAAAACCTTTGACCCCTGTGTTGAAGCGATTTAGAGGTCCCATTTGCCCCCTTAGAAGGAAGAGTCGTCATCCATAGGGCGTAACGTGTAGGTCAATGTCTTTATGTGTTTGAAAAATTTGCTTGAATCATATATTCCAGCATTTGAAGTCATCATCACATCTCTACCATATGAACAGCTATGATACTTTGAACCAAATTGTCAGACATCATCATTATCAAAGCTCTATGTGAGAACATTCTTTTTGGAAGAGTGGTATCCCCTTCACAGTAGCTCCAAAGACTTGTAAAATCAATTAATCTGGCCATGAGATATTGTGCATCATGGGGTTCACTTGTGACTACGATCTCATGACTGTCTTATAAGGAACCAGCTGCACCGCTAAGTAAAACTGATTATTTTCATTACCTGTTCATAGAATATAAGTTATTAACATATTTGTTCATCCTGTCTGTGGTTTTAGTCAGAAAATGTTCTACAGTGGCAGCAAACTATGGACAGTGTACATTCTCTTGTTAAAGAAAGTTCCAATTTCTTGGTAAACTATGACATTTTTGCTCTCTAATGTGTTCGTGTGTGTCATTTCACCGCTAATCTCCGCCTGTCTATTTTCTTCCGTTTATCCAGGGGTCAGATAGTTGGGGTGGCAGCCAAAACATTGAAACCCAGAATTTCTCTTTCACAGACAACTTCTTCCAGCTTGTCCGGGGTGATCCACGTCAGCCGAGAAATGTAGTCCCTCCAGTGTGTCCGAGGTCTTTGGGGAAGACCCTCTGGGAGGAGGGTCTTGCCCGGAACACCTCACCAGGGATGCGTCCTAACCGAGATGTCGCCATCTAGGACATTCATGTGAAAGAAGGCCTGAAATGCTGGATTTAGGGTCAGCACACAGTCTATGGGTCAGAGTTACATCACATATTAAATAAATACACACGCATAAGCTATTTCAACACCCTCTGAGAAATAATGTGGAAAATGTTGAATAAATAAGGTTTTTTTTTTAAGTGAAATTGGAATGTAAAAACTATTTACAGAGGGCAAAAGTATATAGTTTTTAACTGAACATAAAATATTATCAGTATTTGCTTGTGCAGTAATTAAATAATGCACCCCTGGGGTTTTAATGTAATGCACTAAGTCCTGTTTGATTAAATAAATTAAAGTAAAGCAGGGTTTGATGAGACCTGTGTAACCCCATAATGATCATATTTGTATAGTAGTAGTTCAAGATTTGATCTGCATACACACACATGGTCTTTCAACTATACCTGTAGGCAAATATAGTTTCAAGTTACCATCATAACATTAAAACCGGGCCAAAATATTGAAGTGCTTTAATGGATGTCATTCAAACTGGAAAATAAGAAAAGGAAAAATTTCTTGTATATTCCTGAAACAGACATGAAAGTAGACAGACAGAGCCTGTTAAACTCCACTTATGTCCCAATACACTGGCAGGTTGTAATTGGAAATGGAACGCAGCCCATTAATGCTCAAAACAGGATGGAAACGTGTCATGCACGTACCAACATCCATAGCAACCACGTTAACAACGATCTTGCGAGACCTGACATACTGTTTAGTTTTTCTAGTTCTAATTTGTTTAAAGTCCATTGGGATTGAGAAGCAGCCTTTTCATTGTTGTTTGGCTCATAGTCACAGTTAAAATGTCCTAATTTTATGTAGTTTTTCCTGAAAATGCACTCCAGTGCTGAGGATTTAAGGTCTACTGGCATCAACTGGAATCTACTGGATTCTAGGGGACGGGATCAAGAGTCTTCCTGTATTAATACTGCTGATCAGCAATATTGATAAATGATAAGAGAAGTCCTGCAGACGACTCAACAGAGCACCACTGATTTATCATGGATTTTGGATATGTGGATTATATGTCATAAGAAATCATACAAACCATTTGTAGGCTGAATTGATCTGGGTAACCTAACACATGGCCTAATAGAAAAATGTCATATTGTTTTTTCATTTTGTCACTCATCCTGTATGTAGATCAAGCATGAATTGATCTATAAACCTTTTATTCAAACTTTCTGATTATTTAAAAAAATTATTGTGTGGATGAAAAAGTATCATCACACTGAAGAATAAATTGTTATTCATCTTTGCAGTGAATGGGGCATACAGGTCTGTAAATAGCTTACTTAAAGGAAGCAGTTAAAAGAATATAATAATACATATCAAACATAGGTCAAGTCAAGTCTGTTGGACTGAGTTTAGTTTCTTGAAGAGGTTTCACTCTCATACAGAAGAGTTTTCTCAGTTCTGATGGAGATGGTGGAAAATTTCACTGAAGTAGCCTGTAAAACTACTGATATATTAGAGTCTATGATGATTATTGAGTCATGAATCACCTGAGGTCTTGTTAAAATGACCATTGCTTATAGTTTCACTTGAAGCAAAGTGTAAATAAATGTGATCAATCTCCTTGGGATATCTGAAAGGATGCTATTGTAAATGAGGGAGAGGTGATAGATCCCTCCTCCTCTGTTAATTGAAGTGAATTGAACTTTTTCTACTAAGATACAGTAGATGGCCTCATTCCCTCCCCACTCAAACCACTTGTCTTCTCTGTCCAAGAATCCAGCATTGTGGTCCTCAGAAGTGTCTTTGATCATTACGGTGTAGGAAACAAACTGACTCCTAGCCAGATGAGTTGACTCTCCTGTGCTGAGCAATCCATTTGCTAAGTGGCTGTTTGGGTTCCTCAATGTAGAGCTCACCCCACTGAACTACATACACAAGCTTGCTTTTTGTGAGTGTTGGGTCCTTAATAAATTTCTGTCTGATGGTGGAGCTGTGTTTGAAAAACATGGGTACTGATTTATCATATCTGCCCCTGGGCAAGACACTTCACCCACCTTGCTTCTGTGTATGGATGTTTGATGGTGGTCAGACTGGCATGCTGCCACATTTCCATCAGTCTGCCCCAGGAGCTGTGGCTACACATGTACACACATGTACCACCAGTGGATTAATGTGTAGTGAATGATAATGATGGATTCAATGCTAAACACTTTAGGTGCCTATTGATTTCATTCAGACAATGCTTTGTCTTGTTTTTAAGGGGAAAAAAGCAACTATTAATAGAAATTCTTGCATTCAGAAGGATAATTTTGTTTAAGTTCTTTTCTCTCAAAGTAAGAAAGAAAACACTGAAATAAACATTGACAGTTTAGTTTTGAGGATTTTTTTTTAACTTCATAAAGGACTTGGAATGAATGTTTCACCACTTGTTTTTAAAGATTTCCCACTTGTCTAAAGTCTAGAATTTTAAATATTTCATTTAATCTTAACACACTGAATTACATGACTGCACTGGGAGATTATTTTTTACTTGATTAAATCTGAATCTCCTCAAGTTATGAGTTTTTTTTTTTCTTTCTCCATAAATTCAGATAGTTCACTTTCGCAGTGGACAAACTTCAAAACAAGCACATGTCGGTTTCAGCTTCTATTTTCTTCTGTCATTACGCACTGTTTATATGTCTGAGGGGCCCCAACAGAACATGTGGCTTCTTATTAAAATGTTTCATTGTGGCTGACTCTCAAATGCAACCTAAATTAAAGATTTTATTTTATTTTATTTAGTAAATAACGTAATTCGTATGTGTAAGCAAGATGTTAGCAGCGAAAACATTAGTTGGCGTCTTGTTTCTCTAGGAATCTTCTCATTAGATCATACAATGTTTATTCTGAAACCGGATACCGGAAGTTGTAACTTTTTTCAATATCAATCCCCACCACCCACCCACCCCCCGGCTAAATTTTATGGCTATGCATACAGGTGTGCCTGGACGTGCTTTCTTGGATACCCAGGATTGCGCGTTTACAATTTGAATGTGTGATTTTTTTTTTGTTTAGCTTTAAGGAAGGGACCGCGCGCCTGCAGCGGAGCGGCTTTGCTCTGCAGCTCATACTCTGCAACTGGGGCATGCGTTCAGTTAACACAGCGGACCAACAAGCTGCTGTAGTCGGGATCAGATTGACGGGAATGAAACGACGTCTTGGTCCTCTGTAATGAATGGCAGAGCCTCGATGTATGTAGGAGGATTTCGACTTTAATACGAAGAGGACGTAGAAATCCTAAATGTGAGAAGGCAGGTGCTCTTTCAAATATCAAGCTCGGTTTTATTCCAGTTTATTTGGCAGAGCGGATTTTCGTCCGGAGCCTGTTTAGACGCAACGTCTACCTGACAGATGTGTGGCCCCGCAGCTGCTACCTACAGGTCTGTATCACCAAAATGAATTCAAGCATATTTTCCTTCATTCAGGATGAGTCTTTTCACTCATTTTCATTGATAGATAATAAAAAGCAACAGCGCCTGCATCGCTTCTATGTCCCCCCCCCCACCCAACAGCTCTGTGCAAGGTATCTGAATGATAATCGGTCTGGTTTAGTTGTAGCATTATCTAACTGTATTTGCACCCGATATTTACCACAAAAGCTCATGCAGTTTTTATAGGTCTGAAATAATCAGTTTAGCTAAGATGCAGACAATAAATAAATAAATAAATTAAAAAATATAAAAAAGGAAAGGAAAAGGGGGCCTGCAGCACAGAACAGCTTAGATTTGTGCCATCTCTGCTGGAACTGTACCTAGAATTGCTCATGGGATAAATCACAGCATTCATTTACTAGTATATCTGTGTTCCTTGTTTCCTATACCTGCTGCAGATCTACTGTGTTTGGCTGTGAATCACTGAGACTCCTGCAGCTGCAGTTATCATCATCGTCAACAACATCTGCCACTTCAAACACAAGACACACGAGGACAGAAGCTACCTTTGAGCTGATCAAAGTGTGAGAAAGTACCTGCAGATGATGACTCTGGCAGGGCTGCTGAGAGCAGTATGAGATAATTCAGGACTACCACACTAATATCTGATTTAAGCTTTTTTTTTTGTTTTGGGGACTGATGAAAATGTTCCAGTGTGTCAGTTGACTGACAGAGTTGCAGTGGTGTTCTAGCACGGGACATAACCAGCAGCTCAGGCGCAGACACCACCAAGCAGATGGCTCGTCCAGGATCAGGGTTGCTGGTGCCCATGAACGGAGTGGGATACCCCCCTCAGAACCTGGCCAGGGTGGTGGTCTGGGAGTGGCTGAATGAACATGGGCGCTGGAGGCCGTACAGTGCGGCGGTTTGCCACCATATAGAGAATGTATTGAAAGGTGACGCCCGTGGAAGTGTAGTTCTTGGGCAGGTGGATGCTCAGCTTTCTCCTTACATCATCGACCTGCAGTCCATGCACCAGTTTCGACAAGACACAGGTAAGAAATGTGAGGTCTTCCTTTTTTCGGGGACAGAGGTTTCATCCATAGAAATCAAGGAAAGCACTGAAAAAATATACAACAGTATACCCAGTAGTTATCATGTCTGAAATGCATCAGTGAATTATCTTTGATTGTCTGGGCTGCAGATTATGCCATTCTGTCTCACTGGAGCAGAGCCAGTTTTGAGGTGGTTGCTACACAAATCCTGTATAGCTTTTGAGGGGGTAAACAAGAGTCCTAAGCGCCTTGTCTGCTTTGGGACTCCTATAAATGGACCACAGGTTGAGCTTCGAGGAGCTACAGCAAAGGGAACAGAGCACCATGCTGGAAAAATGTAATCATGATATTTTCACATGGGAGCATCTTCATGCAGCTGCTGGTATGCCATGACCTTGGCAAAGGTCAGCATGTGCTTGTATATACAGTGGGTGGTTACTTATCTGAAACAATACCATTACACACATGAATCTGTTACGTGGAAACAGTTACTGTGTTAGAACTGTTTCTGCTTCATTATTTGAGTGTTTCACACAATGGAAGCATTTTTCAGTTTAATGTGGAATCTGTGAGAAAGCACAAGACCAACATCATCTTGACTGAAGGGTCAGTTGCTTCTTGCCCAAACATGATAACAGCTAAAGAAGGGAAAATCCACTCTGTGCAGTTTCTGTTTGGTTCACAGTAATTCTCTCTGATGACTGCTGGCTTTTTAAGTAGGACCAGTTGTTTTTGCTGTACTTCAGTACTTAGCAGAGACTCTGCTTACGCCTCTGTGTGTGTGGATTTACTTTGCAGCTGTACTACTGTTCAAAGATCTGGGAGAGATTGAAGCAGCTGTTAAGATTAGCTTAGGAGAATTCTCATCTCTTGGTGTCATTTGTTTAGTTTCATCCCCACATTACTGTGCTGGAATCAGTTATAAACATATCAGCTGCTTATTAAGTTTTCTTTGTTAGATTCTTAGAGAGTAGAGAGGTCAAATCTGTGAAGGAATGAAACTTTGACATTTTAAAATTAGAGGCTGGGTCTTTAAGTGTTTACAGACATTATGTAACGGAGCGTCATCATGTATGGGGAGATACACATGAGGTGCAGAAGGTGACCTCACAGTGCATGGATCTGCACTATGTTGCTTTTCAATAATCTGCAGTGGTTAGTTATCATATTCACTAATACATTAAAGTAAAGAGCAGAAAACATCTCAAATGCAGTAAACTGTTTGTGATGAAATATTTCTGAAAATGCATCAGCAGTGTAATGCTGTCTTGTTACACTGACAGAAAATGACTCAAGCTGCAATTTCTGTACAAAGTGACACCGTCACAAATCTGCACTTGCTTGTACTTTGACAATAAACATGAACAGTAGCAAAATACTCTAAAAAATCTGCGTTGAATATACTTTTTAGAAGCACAAAAACACAATGAAGTGTGCTTGAAAATGACGCGGTGTCTCATTAGAAGAATGTGTATAATAGTGATATATAGCAAATATAACATTGATTGAAGAAATTATTATTTAATGTTTGAGTTGCTGAATGAGAGCACAACTGGCCATAGAATACAGTCAGGAGCTGCTTGGCTGGCTCTCTGCTACTTTCGCCAGTGCCTTCGCTTCTAACAGAGCATAATGCACAGCAGCACATGAGTCTGGAGTTGACTGGCTGTGAGATGAGCCACTGAATAGTTTGTCAGCTATTACCACAGCGCAGGAGCCAGGCCTGACGTTTATCGCTCCTCTTTGTGCCATTTAGTGTGTTGTTTTCCTCCTCCGTTGGGATAAACCTGTCACGGTGGAGTCTGACGGACAGCATATCTGATCCCTGCTACCTCTTCTCCTTTCTCTTTCCTCATATCCTCTGAACTCTCATCTCACACACACACGCAAACACACACACTCAAACCTTAGCTAGGTCATCGTCATTGACTGATTGAAACTCCCGTGTGGGCTAGCTTATAGGCTTTTGTGAGGTTGCTGTGTTGCTGCTTGCACAAAGGAGCTTTGTAAGCTTGTTTTAATGTGGATTGCGATGCATCTGTGCCACACTGGTGTCTGCTGCCTTTGTAGCCGTGCAGGTCACCCGCAGTCACTTACTCTGTTGCAGGCTTACAGAGTGTCCCTGTGGGGAAACCCCATTTCATGGCAGAGCCAGTGATCTTGTCCTTCGAGGCCATTTTCAGCGAAGGCTGTGAAGAGTTATGCTGCCTGCTGTGTATGTGTGTGTATATGACATGCTTGTTTCTGTAGATGTGAGTGAGTTGACTGGCTTTTGCGTATGCTGGTGCTCTCTTCCAGCTGTGGTGTTTGTGTCCCATCCCTGCAGCCTGTGCAGGAGCACCCTGCTCTGCTGTGGTTTTGGGAGGATCTCCTGTGGGTGGCAACCATGCTGAGTTACACCAACTAATGAGGCAGCAGCTATAGTTTTTGGCGTGCCCCCTGTAATCAGTGCGTCATGATGACCACACTGGCACGACAGACGATGCAGCAGGACTCTTCTTTTTTGGTAGCAGCCTAAACACATCTGTATTTAATTGCCAAGAACATAGGTCATGGGTTTAATTTCAGGACATCTGCTAGTGATGAACACTCGTCTTTGGTGAAATCCTGACTGAAAGCACAGACATTTGGCTTCAAGCCAATAAGGATCGATTTGTGCTTCTCCCCAGATGCACATTTGAACCTCTAAACACTGCTGAGGACGGATCCCCTTTCACTACAGCCGCTCCTTTAGCAAAACACATAGACCTATCTGCCACTTCTCTCATATACCAACACTTGTGGCCTGTCAAATGGATGTTACTCTGCCAGTATTGATTATGCTGCACAGCTTTAAAGCACTTATATCTTCAATATTTTCCCTTTGGGGAAGTGGCACAAATCCAAGACCAACTCATCTGCATTCGTTCGCATTGTTGTGCCATGCTTTGATTTTTGATTTATAGCAAGCAGAAATCTAAGCTGGGAACATGTCAGAAGGTCAAAACACAGTATTCACAACTCTGATAAATGTGCTTTACCAATGTTAACAAACTGAATTTAATTTCTAATTATTCAAATACTGTATATATATATATATATATATATATATATATATATATATATATATATATATATATTTTATATATACAGTTACCAAACTAGTGGGAACCTGTTCTAGAGTTTGTTTTTTCCAGCAGAATACAACAAAATTTTACTTCACTTCAGCTTTTATATCAAACAGACTGTGGGAACAGATTGCATGTGCTGTTATTTTGTACATTTTTTCATGTGTATGTGTTGCAAAGTGCTCATTGTTGTGAGACGGTCCATGTGTGACTGCAGAGATAACTCCCTATCAGCAGCTGTTGGCTGCTGTGCTGCTGGAGCAGGGGCCTTGTTTGTTTTGGTTCCAGATGCATGAGAACCACCTTTACTCTGGCTTATTTCCCTCAGCTAAATGCCCTCTCTAAATACAGTGAAAAAACACCAAAAGACAAAGACCTTATCTTGTGTTATGTGTTGCGCTGACAAGCAACAGCAGCCGTGGCTGTGGTTTCTATGATACCTGTAAACTAGCTGATCATATGTAGGACTGCAGACTTCTGAAGAGGGTTGCGCATTTGCTTTGCTTTTTCTTTAATGTTGTCTAGTATGAAGTAAGTGTGCGTGGGAGCTGTTTTGGTGGTCTGTGGGAGGAAGCTGTAAAAAGGATTTCTGCTATGTACGTGCGAAAGGTCAGGCATTGTATGCATCAGCTCTGACTGTGAAGTCCCACCTGTGTTAGAAGAAAGCAAAAGGAACTGAAAGTGGAGCCCAAAGACGCTAAAGTTCACGTTGAGTGAAAGTGTAACAAAATGTAAAGAACGAACTAGAAATAGAACAAAGACGGAACCAGTTACAGTGAGGTGCAACTTTAGCATCTATATAGTTATCTAGTATGTTCATGGTTTGTGAACAGATTAGCAATGACGTTAGGAGGCTCAGTGTCAGGTAGTACAGTATCTCTAGATATTTACGGGTTTATTTTGGTCTAGATACTCCAGTACTGCAGTTTGATCTCACATAGTTGCCAATCCATAACGTATATGAACTTTTAATACTGAATAAAAACTTATAGTCACATTCGGTCGTCAGTCAGGTGAATTCATTTTAAACAAAAATTATACAGTCATCAAAACAGTTTTTCTCTTAAAGTTACTTGAAATGAGTGTAATTTGAGAGGGACTTTAGCAGATGCCACTTAGCTAAGGTGCGACAGTCCTCAGAGATCCATTATACCCCCAGCCAGAATTCCACTTGAACATTGGCAGGAAAAGGAACTGGAGCTACGCCGTGGAGTGAGAGGGAGGAGCTCACAGAGGTGAAGAGTGAAGAGGAACAGAGGGAGAAGTAGAGCGATTTCCTGATGGAAAGTGACAGCTTGGGCAGAGGGAATAAATCCCTGCAAACAGTTTCTCGTCCAGGGCCTAAAGGTTTACTTATTTTAATTATAGAATAATCTACCCATGTTTGCTGTCGACTGTCTAACTAAACATTTTGTTCATAAAATGTAATGAACAGAGGCTGTAGCCTGCCACAAAATCCCAAAATCAGAAGCCTAAGCTGTAGTAAACACTGACACAATGCTTGGGACTCTATCTATATGCAAGAAAAAATTAGCATTTGCAACACTATAAAGTCGTTTAAAGTAGTTTATCATTGTAAAGTTTGCCTCTTGTCAAACAAAAACTTATACAACAAAAAAAGATGCAAAAGACAGAAGATAATGCCATCTGTATATTAGTCAATGGAGTGAAATGAACAAAAATGGTTAATCAATTGAAAAATGGTTTCATGCTGTTGAGTCTAAGAATGGCCTAATTTCTAGATTTGCTTTGGTCTGTTTCTATCCACATCTTTAGTCCATTAAAGTGATGAGTAGGCTTCTGTTATTCTGTGGCTTTGGTTGCAGAATCATCTCTTTGCATCTCTTTTTAACTACTGATCCAGCAAGTCACCACTTTTAACTTCTAAAGTGGATATCTTACTTTAAAGCCACTCTCTGCGCTGCTTTCTTATCAGACCTGTCTGGAAGGTCAGTCAGATCAGAGCGTGTTGTCTGCCTCAGTGCGTCAGCATCCTTCTGCCAGAAAGAAATGAGGCGTCATCACAGCATTATATGTGTAAACTATCCTCCATCCTCTGCTTACTTTTATTGACTGATCTCTTGTCTTATGTTGATCTGTCATGTTGGACTGATGACTGAACTCTTTAGTATACCAACCTAATATTTGCTTGCTGCCATTTTGAGAAGGGCCAGAGTGTCTCTGCTGTTGCAAATGTGGTGTCTTTGATCTGGAGGAGCTTGTGGTGTAACATTTGCTGAAATCATCTTTTGACTGAAGCCAGAGCTGGGCTGATACTCCTCAGGCTGCCAGCGGTTGCACTGAGCCAAACTCAGAGCTTCTTTGATCAGCCTCTGTAAAAGTAGAAACAGTGCAAGAATTTTTGTCTGCATCCTCACATAGTCACTCATTTTACAATAAATACACCCACACCCACCCCACTGCAGCAATATGAAGACATGTCAAACCTCTAAAACTGAAATGGCCTGAATTTTTCAAAAGCATCTCAGTGGTAAATCAGTCTTCCTTTTTCCCAGTGTTAGTTAGCTTATGTAGTTGGCATTAGTGTGCTAAAACTCTGACTGAACAGTTAAGTCCCTTGAGTTTATTAAATAACTTAATTTCACAAGAATGTGTTAAATGAGATACAGAAAATCTTACCATCATGACCTTCAGTTTACACTATTTCTTTTGTGCTGTTTATTAAAAGAATATAATCAATATAGTAATACATCTACCAATGTGAAGACATGAATATGCTAGCATTTTAGCACCACGATGATGATCAGTTCAAACAAAAACTCAGGCTACAAGATCATCAAAACAATAAATAAACAAATGTATAAATATGGAAATGGAATCAACACGCGTGGAGGATGTTATATTTTGTAAATCATAAATATGGAACAAAACAAAATGACTGTTTTTTGGTTTTTATGTAATTTAACTTAATAATTTGGTAATAAAAATTTAGTAATACAATAATTGTGAATACAGTGTCAAAAAATATTTTCAAATACATCTTTAATTACCAGTTCCACAAGTATCCACAACCTGGCTGCAAGTGTCTTTATGCAGACTCGTATTCTTTGAGCAAAGCCACTGGGTGTTTGGAGCAATGAAAAAAAAGGAGGAATTACTGCAACAAGGCATGGGACGAGCTCACGCTACACAAGAAATATAACTTATTTTGATTGTTTTGCTGCCTGGGTGCTTGGTAGAATGTCAGTGTGAAGCACTCTCACCTTCCTCTCCTTCTTTCTCTGTGTCACCTGTAAGTATTTCTAAATCATGGCTCTTGGTGTTAGGCCAAATCCTGCCACTGTTCGGCAGGAAAAACATCCTGCAGTAGCCTGGGAGGTGAGGAGATTTGCCTGATGCTCCTGGCAGCCTGCATTCACTTTTGCTTCTTAGAGGAGCTTCTCACATCCCTTTTTGGGGGGGATTTGTTCAAGACTTATACCATTGATGCATCAAGGTTGAATCCCAATTTTGTCTCCTCTGTTCTGTCAGTTGCAGAGAGGGTTTGTATGGGAAGCAACTTTACCTGAAAGACAAGATGAGCAATAGAAACACTTAATAGAAAAAAAATGTCAAAACAGTGACATTCTGTTGGAAATGCATGGATGTAGTGCTTTTTTCTAACCTGTCCTGTCCAGCATGGTAGCAGCAGAATGATGGTCTGACTGCTGTGTCGTCCCGAACGAATTTGCTTTGCCAAGGGAAGCTTTATGGGTATAAGGCTCCTCTTGATAATCTGATTTATTTAATTTTTTAAAATCTTATTTATTTATTTATTTTGATTTATGGAATTTACCTAATATTGCTGGACCTGACCGGAGTGGACAGAAAAAAGGAGAATAGTGAGCAGAAATAAAACGAGTAGAAAAAAGAAAGAGGTGACAGAGATATAACTCTGAATTTAAAAATTAGGCCCCCCCCCCCCCTAAATTTCACATTTAACATCACAAGTGATAAGTGACCAAAAACAGTTTGAAAAACATCTGCTCCAGATGTGTTAAAGCCATATAGTCTTAGGCTATTAAAGATATAATTGTTATTTATATCAAAATGTTTGACGTTTGATGCAGTTACAGTATCGACCTTTAAAGTAATCATTCCAATAAATTGTCTACCATTTGTTTTCTGTCTACTGGTATGTTTAAGAAACCATACAGCCAGGTGCTCTTCCTCAGGGAGCTGTAGAGTCCAAAGCTACAGAAAAACTGCTGATTTCTGAATGTCATTTTAAGAGTTTAAGTAATTCTTCATTACTGATATGAGCACAGCGTAAAGTTAAGTTGACCCTCGTCTGTTTTGGAATAATAAGACCTGAGAAAGTCAGAAATGATTTATTCATTATAGTTCCATATAAATTATGTATGTTTCTCCCAGCTGTTATACACCTGAGGGCATGAAGTCCTCTTGAAGTGATTTTGTATGGAAACAACCTTTTTATTCTGATATCAATGCACCAAAAGAAAAGAAAAAAAAAAAAAAATCTAAAGCACAGTTCTCACATACGTCATTTATATTTCAACAGCTTCTGTTTCCTCCTTTGACTCCTTAGCAGAACTGATGACTTCTGAAAAGTGGATATGTGAAATAAGTTGCTTTACATGCTTTATGTCTCCAGAGTCAGTGCACCGCTGTGTCACCACTGCAGGCGGGATCTGCAGTCTCTTTCAGCTTTTAGCCATCCTACAGCAATTTCTTTGCTAAAGGAACATGACCTTAACTTTATTCATCCGTGATATTTAGCCTTGACAAGCATGCATTGGTTCTTTGATAATTCTGTCAAATTTAGGAAAAGTGTACGCTATTAAACCAGTTAGTTTAAATAACCAAGTTTTTAAGTGAGTTATTTATAATGAAAAAATAGCTCTTTATTAAGTTTTATGTCTGAACGCAGCAGAAATGTGATTACACTTGTGATTCTGCAGGGAAATGGATCTGAGACTGATAATAGGAAAAATAGGTAGAGTTGTGTTTGTTAAATCCATCTCAGCATACAGTGGGTAAAACATGTCGATGCCTTCTCAACGCTCTCACACCATGTCCACTCTACTGCTGATCAAAGCTGACCACTGTAGTCTGGCACCGCGACACTTTGTGTTAATGTAGGCAGACGTTTCCTCTGATAAGACCTGACTGTGTCTGACAGCTGTGAAGAGGACCATAAAAGCCCATCTCAACAAGCTCATTTACTGCATGTGGTTCTTCTCCATTAGCAAGACTCAAGTATAATATTTTAATTTTTTTTCAATAATTTGTTAGAAATGAATGTTGCAACCACAAAGGATTCTTGTTGGAAAATTGTTTTAAGACCCACTTAACATGTCTTATGTGAAATGAGTGTTGAGTAGGTTATCATCATACTGTGGGAGGTTGCGTGCTCGAGGAAGTGAGTCAGAAACTTGTGACGTCTAAACGCTGACCACACAATAGAAGATGAGCTGGCATGCACGTATGAGTCTTTCCCTTCTTTTTAGGTTCTGATCTTATACTGTTAACTTTTGCTGAGTGCAGTGCACCAGTCACAGATGAGGATCCAGTTGTGTAGCGCGTGCAGTGTGGCAGAGGTCATGTGATGGAGAACACATGATTTATTCCTTAAAGTCTTTGTGATGTTGTACAGCCATCAATCAAGTATCTGCTGAGCAGGCTAAAGGGGCTTTACTGATGCATGGCTGGTCGTAGAGGTGTGGTTTCTGACATGAAATATTGTGTCATCTCAGATGAACTTCTTCATGTTAGAGTTTGGGAATTGGAGGTGGATGTGTCACATTCTCCTAATACAGTAGATAATAAAAAATAATGTAGTCCTTGATGAAATTGGGTAATGCAACTTCATACAAACCACAGCATGCGACATATTGCACTGTTATTATTTATTTAACACAAACTAAACCAAAAGCAGAAGCAGAAGCAGTGTGTGGAGTTTACCTCTTAATGCAGAAGTCTCTAGCACCATCTTTAGTAATGATAACTTGAAATAATTTTCTGTATTATAAGTCTTTCTCATTGCTGTTGAAGAATTTTGCTGCAATGGTCTTGACAACAATCCTTCAGTTCATTAATGTTTGTGGGCATTTGTTTTAACACTGTGTTTTCAAGGTCTTTGATGTGGTCATTGCTGCACTTTAATTTTTTTCTTTTTCAACCATTGTGCTGTAAATTTGTTGGTGTGCATGGGTTTATTGTCCTGTTGCAAGACCCAGTTTCAGCCCAATGGCCACAAATCTGACTTTTGGTTTACAGATAAGTTTATAGTCAGCTCAATGTTTGCATGGATGCAAAACAAGCTGTGCATTATTAAAAAAATCTTCTGTTGTCTCGTTTGTGGTTTGTTCTGGTGCAAATTTTCTATCAGGTTGTTTTTATAAAGAAGAGACTTTCTCTTACAACCCTTCCAAACAAGCAACAGTTGTTCAGTCTTTTTATGGGTGCCTAATGCTGAAAAGATCAGGCACACCTATTCATCATCGCTTTGTCATGACTTCGGCATTGTACTCCACCCACAGCTTTTTGACTTTAACCTCACAAAAGTTATATCAAAACTAATCTCAATCAGGAATAGTGTGTTATGACTTTTGCAGTACAAAAGTCTTACAGTATTTACGTAATTCGCCAGATTCGCAGAAATGAACCAAAAACCAGCCTACTTTGGAAACTTACAGCTCAGGGCTGGTTTCACCCAGAAACATCATTCAAACAGGTCACAAAAGATAAATAATTAACTGACTAAAAGTACATTTATATATTAGATTTCTCACATGAATAAAAAAGATGCATTGCCAGCATTGCAGAAGGTGCATGTACAGATGTTAAATTTATTATGTAGAAATTCATTGGATGGATAAATGGCATTCAAGATTTTGAAATGATTTTCTTTTGCTTTGGATGGAATTGGAAAAGAGAGATATTGAATCAAAGTTGTGTGTATATATGCTAAGATCTCAGCAAGCTTCGGTAAGTCACGCGAGCGTAGGGTCACGTTACTGGAAATGACATTTAAAAATTTTATGAGCCAATATTGCATTTATTTAATTTGAATCGATTAAAATCAATCAGTTTTTAAAACCCAGCCCTATTTTCCACAGTGAAAAATCCTAAATTTATGGAAAGTAACAGTTGCTTTTATGAGATCACTGCTGACGTCCGTTCTCATGTGTTAACATGTAAACTGATTGCTCCAGACATGCAAACTGCCTAAAGTTCTCCAGTAAGCAAATCAAGCCTGCAAATCTCACAAAAAAAGTTAAAAATGCCAAAATGCAGCTGGATATGCATCTCAAAATGTTTTTACAGGCAAGCGACTTATATGTGATTGAGGTTAAAGTTGGTATCCAGGGTTTCTGATCTATATAGCCCCCCTACTCCTTTCCCCAATACAAATCCTAACCTAATGGCTTCATAATACTTCAGTTCTGCTCACTATAATCTGTAATCCATGTGTTCTCTTAAAGTCATCATGTGTTCATGTTTCAGAATGATAATTTTTTTATACCATGTTATAACCATTGGGGGAAATCACAATGTGCATTGATATAAATTTGAGATGGACCAACATCAAAATTAGACTTCTACAAGTTCTTTTGTTTTTGAGACATTAAATGTTTTATGAATTTATACATCAGTGGATTTGTCATTAAAGTTCAGGGATTATAAAAAAAATATATATATATATATACTGAGCGACAAACATGGCTTACGGTTTTTTAAGATGGATTTTTTTTAATGTGATCCTGTAAATCTCATTAGAATCTAACATGCTGAAATATTTTCAACATTCACATGCAATCATTTTTGACAACCTAAGGATAAGAAGTCCCTATAAGAAGCATAAGAAGAAAGTTGGCAGCAAATAATAACCCTCTGTGCAGGATGGAAGCAGGTAAAAATTACCAGAAAATTAATCAAACTCATCTCAAAATGAAATTCTATAAAAAAAAATGCCTCAACCATATTAACTAAATGTGTGATATAGCAGCTTTTTGCTGTCCGTATGACTTCACTGCTCACAGGAAACGTTATTTACTGTAACACTGACCCCAGTCTGTGGCTGTGTCATGCGAAGTCAAGGCTGCAGGATTTTTGTATGTGTGCTCTAAATTATGCCTGGAGCTGTGCCTCTTGCTCTCTTGCCACACTGACATGACGGCACGGCGCTGAAACGCTAACAAGGTTCCTGCTGGACATGATGCTGCTGAAGTGGTGTGAAATGGAAGCTGTTGTGCATTGAAGCACACAAATGCCTGCCCCCATGTATTCATCCACACTCACCTCTTGACTGTAGCCCTTCTCCTGTTCAGTCTTCTGTTCCTAATGCACACTCACATGAGCATAAACTGTACTCACACATAGTCAGAGCTCCTTGGCCGAGGACACTCACAGTGTTACGTCAGAAGGGTCTTTCAGGGTCTGCTGCAGTGCAGGAGCTGGCAGGTGGACAGGACTGTAACTTAATTGTCTCAAGATTCTTTTTCTTTTTTATCCACTCTGTCTTGTTGTGGTATCTCAGTATGTGCAAACTCTGCACAAGTGCAGAGTAACTGGCCAGCTCCCTGCACCATGGTGTGGGAGAGTTTGGAGAGTTGAAGAGGATGAGGATGGTTGCAGTGGAACTTTTTTTGACAACTTTGTCTTGCTGGCAGCAAAACTATTAGTTGGGCCGGTTTTACTGCAGTGTTCACTTTCTAAGCTCAGGCAGAAGAAGTGAGACGTCATCTTTTTTTTTTAATTCTTTGGCAGAAAACTACTCATCACATGCCTTCTATCTACTCCCTCTCTCCTTCTGTACTCATGTACTGTAGTGTTTTTTTTACTTTTCACCCTCCTCCCCATTGGTCTGGCTTTTATCCATCTCCATATCCTCCCCCTCAATTCTCTCTCCTCCCACATTTTCTCCTCTCTTCCTCTCTCCTCCCTATTCCTTTTCTCTCCTCTTATTCCTCCATCAATTTTTGTTTCCTTCTTACCCTTGCCTGCAAACCATTGGCTTCACCTCTGCTTTTGTTCATCAATCACTTTTGCCAACAAAGAGATGGCAATGCTTAAGGGAATCAAAGTCACCGCTCACTGCTGAAGCCCATTATGACCAAGTGCATTCTGGGAAAATGAAAGTGTCTTCTCAGGATAGAAAATAATCTTTAATGTGTGATTTTTGTGAGAGGGGAGCAGAAGAACTGGGATATTGTAACATTTAATGCTGTTAAAGCAGCTTAATACCAGTCTGTCACACTCATTATTACGGCCTCTGATCTCTGGGTATTCGCTAATGAGCAGATAATGCTCTTATGGATCTTTCAGACTTTGATGTACAGGTATGACAACAGCTTTTGAAAAGGAGAGGGGTTTTACATTTAAAACGTCAGTGGTGCATGCATTTCAATGAAAAGTTGTCCTCTCATCATACTCACAGGCTATATTATCAGATCTTTTTGGAGATGATGATGCTTTCTTTCAGTCTGTGAGGCATTTTTAACCGGAGCAATATTCTCTCTATCTTCACTAATAACCAGCTTGGGTGAATTGTTTGTGAAAGCCTTTTTTGGGAGATGAAAGTCCTTTTTTTTTTTTTTTTTTTTAAACAGTGCTCTGAGGGTTTATGTAAAAACGCGCTTCAATTATTTTATTTCCTGCATACTGGAAGATGTATTAGCATATTCAACATGAGTTCACTATTCATGTGAAGGATATCAGGAAAAGCTGTATGATGCTCTGTTTCTGCACAGATGCTTTGTTGGTTGGATTCATCTCTTTTCTACACTCGCTTTTTCCTGTTCAGGTTCATGACATGTTCCAGCTGACATTAGGTTAGAGGTGTGATGACTGACAGGAAATGTAATTTTTTATTTTTAAACTCAGCTGGTGATAGATTTCTCTGTGTGGTTGTGTTCCAGGCACAGCACATCCTTGAAGGCAAATAACCTTCTTCTAACTCATCCTTGAAAAAAATGGAGACAAACTCCTGTAATCTTAGTTGCTGTGAGTGGATGTGATTTCCTCTCTCACATTCTGGATATGATATGAACTTGATTATGTGCATATTTGAGAGATTCTGATCACGACATCATATTACTTGGAGAATCTACATTTTATTAAAATTTTTGCCGGCGAATGAGCTGAGGGACTGCAAAACGACCAGAATAGGAAAGAGTAAAATCACTTGTGCACCATGTTTCCAGTAGAGTTCAGAGTACAAATGTAGAGTTGGATTAAAATGAATTCTCTTACAATGAAGAAATGTATGGGCTTCATCATCTGATGTTAAGTCTGTGTTTATCTTATTGTTGTTTATCTTTTGATTCTGCTTCTAATTGTTAAACACTTTGGACAACTTTGGTTGTTTTTTTTTAAAATATACAAATAAATTTGATTTGATTTGATTTGATATGATACTTTGATATTTTAAAGAAAATATAGCTGATGTGTTTTAGACCAGTTTGGTATTATTTACCATTTTTTTCTGTTTAGTTCCCAACATGACAAAAGTACATTTTATTCCCCCAGAATGCATTTAAATGAAAATTATTAACTGATTATTATTAATAAATTATGCACTTTGAAGTGAGAAAAATGGATAACACTACTTTTACTATGAGTGTACTTTTAATAGTAATTTTAATGGGCGGTATGACCTAAATTATATATCTTGGAATTTTTAAAAATTATACCAGTTTCAAAGTATTTGACAGAATTCTTTTCCATGCATTACTGGATGTTAACCACATTTTATACTGACTGAGCTAAACATCACTACTTCCTTTGTTATGAGAATTGTACATTGAACAAAAATGAACATTTAATGTCCACAGCATCTGAGATTCAGTGTCTTGATCCTAGTTCTGAACCCATTTTTCTCCACAGTAACAGAACCATGTCTTTGGCCAAATGAACTGGGATGGTGTTGTGTATCTCCTCCCACCGCTTGCTTTTATTTGTTTTTTAGCATAACCTCTAGAAATGTGTAAAGTGACATCTGACTCAAGTATCCTGTAACTTTTTTCAGTTTGCTTTTTCAGTTTTGTGGAGGATGTGCAGGGTGCTGATTTCACAGATTCTTGGTAATCCAAAGCATATTTGTGGCTAAGGTGTTGCAGCAAATTTCCTGTGTTATTACCTCAGGGAACAACTTCAGCTTTTTGGCAAATTTTTTTGCAAAAAGTTCCTTTGTCGTCTATTTAACTTTAACCTCTGCTACAGCTTCCCTTTCTGAACTTTTTCCATCTATTCCCATCACTCAACATTTCCAATAACATAGTTGCTCTGCTGCATGCATGTTAAAAAATGTCTTCTCTAAAACAGCTTCCCGCTGCCCCACATTCCCAACATTGTTTAGGCTATTTTATTTAGTATTGCGTTATAAGACAAATTCCTATCATGACAAAATAAAAACTGGTTAAGGAGAATTCCTTAGAGATATTTAAATCTGATTGTTGTTTACATTTTAGTTGTACATGTTTTTTTTTCCAGCTTCAACTGAAATCAATTTTCTGTTTTCCCAGAATTAAAGAAAACTGTGTCTTTGCTTCATATAACTTGATTAAATATTATTCACAATATAACAATGGCACAAAACGTTTTCTGGTAAAGAAAGAATAAGAGGGACGGTGTGGTGTGTACTCTAACTTGTTGTTTGAATAACACAAAGCTACTGAAAGTGATAAGCTGTGACTGCATCTCTGCAGCTAGAAGTCAAGTAGAAATTGGCTTTCCTATGTCTGCTTTAATAAATGTCTTCTTGTGTGCTTGGTGAGTGTAGTCTGAAATAAGTGAGTCCAGAAAGACACAGTTTTAGCCTCTTGTTTCACCAAGGTTTGCTCCAGTTTCATTTGAGGTGGTCTAAACACAGTATTTCTGTGTGTGTATATTTCAGCATTTGTTGCATCTTCGCTGAAAGAAAGCATTTTAGTTTTGCATTTCCTTATGTTTAAAGTATGTCTCCTTTAATAAATAGGCTTCTCAAATCAAATCAAATTTTATTTATAAAGCACTTTTCATACATCAGCCCCTAACATAATAAGAATTTAATCTGACTTGACTCTACTGTGAGGGAAACAGAATCTTGGGGATCCATCCACACCAGGAGCCACCATGGCCATAGAGGGTGCCACCACGGGGACAGCCCAGGTCCAGGTAGGCCAGGGCCCATGCCACAGCCATTTGGGATGCAGTGCTAGCCACCCAGACCCCAGCCATCCCCATGGCAACAATCCTGCTGACCAGGCAGGCAATGATCCCAGCGTGGAGGGTCCCCATGAGGAATACATTGGAGTTAAAAATGTTAAATGTAGAAAAATAAATACAAAAATTAGAACAAATAAGAATGACAAATATGAAGGTTTAACTAAAGGAACCCATAAAAACAATGTGTAATTTTTTAACCTATTAAAAATAAAGGATTCTACATTTCCATATATGCATCACAATATGCATTGCAGAGGTGTTTGCAGTATCCAACCAAGCAGAAATACTTTTGCTTTACTTTCTAACAATCCCATTGAATGCTAACAGTCAGCATTTAAAGACTTTGTGTGGAATTTGATTTAAAATGTTTAAAATAAAAGAAAATGCTCCAGGGAAGTGAAATAAAATAAAAAAATACTTTATCAGTCCCCCGAGGGGAAGTTATAATGTAAGTTTTTGACTGGGGTTAAGAATGACTTCCTGTATCTTCATATCTTGCTGCATATTTGAAAAAGCCACTGACCGAACATACTTGGTTGTTTTCTTTCTGTGTTGTGTTGAGTGTGAAGGCTTCCCGTGATGTTTAGCAGCTTGTGCAGTATTCTTTTGTGGACAATCGGCTCCAGAAGCTCCAAATTGGTCCCCAGTAAAGAGCCAGCTTGTTGGAACTTGGCTCTTAAAAGACTATTTAAATGACAACTCACTGCTAACAGTTGCATGTGCATTCCTTTATCATGACTTGTTCAAATATACATACATATTTATATAAACACATAAAAGTCTGGGATATATTCCTGCAGCTATGTCTTTGTGAAACAAATGCTACTGAATTCTCGTTTTTCCTGTTGTGTCCTTGTTAGCTTGCTAAGCTCGTCCATTTTGTTAGCTAGCAACAACACATTTCCCATTAGAGCAGTTGGAAGAAATGTTATGATTTTCCTTAATTTCCTCTGTCTGCGCTCAATATTCTCTTTGTTTTCTCATCAACTCGATTGATATAAGTAATGCTGCATTTTTACTTTTGGAATGGAAAACTGATGTGCCAGGTGAAGATAGAGCAGGGCTACTTAATTTGGTCCCAAAAGCAGGTTTTCCATGTATCTCTACTCTAACACACTTGACTCACATCAATGAGTCATTGTGCAGAACATGGCTGTTAGATACATTTAATTTGATTCAGTTGTGTTAAATCAGGAATACGTTAAAAACCTGCTGGATCGCAGCCCTCATAGGGGCCAATTGAGTAACCCCGAGACAGAGTAATGCAACAAGGTGCCTTTAGGTTGTTGTTAACTGTTTGTTTTTTTAACTCAACTTAAATAATTTTTGCCTTGTATGACATATTGCTAGCTTTTCTTGGGTTTGTGAAGTAAGGTTTCTAAGTCTTCAGAAGGTGTCTGTTGCTGTGGTGCATTTAATGGCAAAGTCAATTACTGGTCAAAGTTGGCTGAGATAAGAATGGTCCAATTCTGATTCTGTCAAATTCATAAGTACATCCGTAAATTTAAGTAATTCATCCTGAAATAATCAAACAAAAATTGCACAAACAATTATAACTTTAATGCAAGTAATGACGTTAAATTATGGAGTTCAGATAAGTTATGAACTTTTGAACTTGATGGAAACATTTGGTGTTCACATGAAGTGTGTGTGTTTTTTTTTTTTTTTTTTTTTTTTTTTTTTTTTTTTATTTAAATTTGTATTTTTCACCCAGTCAACAAGGAAGATCGGATAATATTGATATTGGAGTTTATTCTACTCTTTGTGAACGTTCTCTGGCAGCAGCTATAGATTAGCTACATCTAAGTACCTCTCAACCAGCATTGAGTTATATGATGCTGGACCTGTTACTGGCCTCTCTCCCTCTGTAGTTAAATGGAAAATTCAACACTGTGTTTTAATAAGCTCCACAGAGCCCCAGGGAAGTTGGAGAGGTTTGTCAATTACAAGATCCAGGCGCTTTCGTCTGCCTTTCCCTGCGCAGCAGCGGGGTGAGCAGGAGCAGTTAACTACAAGGTGATGTTATTCAATGACACAGATCTCTAATCTCTGTCCAAGAGCTGATAGTCATGCGAAAGAGAGAGAGAGAGAGAGCAGTATGGCGTCCAGTGACTGGCAGAGTGGAAAATGTGAGGAATAGCTCAGTGCGACAGTGTTGGTCAGGATCCAGGAGTGATGGTGTAGAGTGAGGGAGAAAGCTGGCGTCAGCAGTAGATGATGAGTACAGGAGGAGTTGACTCTGCTGCTGCTGTTCTCCGGGAAAGGACTAGCAGGAAGGTTCACATGTGTGCAAGTGTCCCTCCCATTGCTTTTTCTCTCAGCTGCAGTGACGGCTTTCGTGAAAACACAATCTTTCCCCAAGTGTGTCTGTGGAAACAGATTTTGAATCTGTTGCATTTTAGTGTAGCTCTTCTGGTATTTCCTGTGGTGACATCAAGTTGCTGATAGCTTCCTGTAAGAGTGTTTTGTTCACAATTTCTTGGTTGACCACAGTACAGATGTCTGATTGTGACACAACATTAGTCACAGATTCATGAAGATTTGCTGGTCACAGGAGTGAAGCTGCAACACTGGCTGCACAAGCTTAGAAGGATTTTTTTCTCCTTCTTTTACATCGAGTTGTTTCATGATATAATCTGTAAAAGTATTGGAAGACAGAATATAATGAGTATACACCAATAATGATAGCTTGAGTATATAAAAAAATCTGCATTAGAGTTCTGCTTTGAGATTAAATTACACCCTCAAGCCATCCTGTATATCTTGTATTCAAAATGGGCAATAATTGTGCATTCCTGAAACAAGAATACAGTGAAATTAACTACAAAGGATGATACCTTCCCTGCAGTATGCCTCTAAGGGGAGCTGAGGATGTTGCAAGTTAATGATGCCTGTCCTTCCTTTTCAAAGAGTGATCCTGCCTACACTTCCACACAAAAACAAAGCTATTAAGGATAGAGACTGACATGGCCTTATTGTCTCCCCAGTAAGATGTGAAAGGCCAATTGAGCTCACCCTGAACCCACCCAACTCTGCATGAAGGTGGGGTTAGAGTCCCCACTGTGAACCAGATTGTAGCAATACATCACATTGCTACAGCTTACCCTGAGATGGAGGGGGAGGCGACATTGGTGCTGGGAAAGGACAGCTGGAGGACATCGTGGGAGAGTGATAAGTGATGAGAAGGGAAGGCAGGAAAGATGGCTGCCAAATGCACATAGGGTCGGACAGGAAGTGGCCACTCTCGCTTTGTTTCCTGATAGAAAGAGCAGGAAGGGTCAAGCAGAGAACATCAGCAGCTTAGTTCAGGCTTTTTGGCAGGGACAGGTAGTGTATATACAGCGGTAAGTTACGCAACTAATAAGAGTTGCAGGGTGTGTGTTTGGCTCAAAACTTTCCACATTAGGGCCTGGTGCTGTAGTTTCCTCTAGTCTCTCCTCCCTGATCAGGAGCTTTCCCACCTCTCCAAAACACATGATTTTAAATGCCATGCAAACCAATAGTGTCAGAATGGTATGTGGCTATACTTCTCATCCAACCACAATCAAATTCACTTTATCCAGATGGAGCAATTTATCAGGATAGGTTTTATTTTTGTGTATGTGTGTGTGTGTGTGTTTTGATGACAGGCTGGATTAAAAACAAGCAGAAATGAAATGGGAAATGTAAGGAGTAGAAAGTACAGATAACTGTGTTTAAATGTAAGGAGTAAAAGTACAAAGTCTGCTGATAAATATGGTTGAAAATGGAAAAAAATACTTCAGTAAAGTATAGACATTTAGGCTTTGCCTTTTTGAGACTGTAAGTTATACTGGACAGATTTAAAGCACATAACTTTAAAGGTGTAATAATTACTGATATCTAGTGGTAAAGATGGGCATAGAAATGACTACAAATGCCAAGCAGAGTTGTGAATGGAAAGTAGTCGTTAGTGGCCAAAGGTCTCCCAGATATAAACAAATTTTAATCTGCAAGTGAATCCAGAGGCTATAGGTGCAGTGATGACTGCACTACAAAAAAATTGTATACATGTGGACTGCCTTATTTTCACTGCCTGTTAAGGCATTACTTATCTCACTTTTTAATGATATATTACATTTCTGTCATTGGCCTTTGATTTTCACACACGTTGCACCTTTAACTACAGCACAGATGACTGATGTTGCTCATGATATGTCCTGTAACATATCCTATACACTTGTTAACAAGGTTAAAAATGTCATTTTTAGCAGAGGAAGGCTTTGACATAGTACAAGCTTCTACCACATATTGTGGTTTTAAGACGTCCTGCTCGCTTGGCATATTTCTGTGAGACCAGCGTTAGTTGTACTAATAGGCTTTCAAAAAAGACATACTGTTCATCTTTTCTTGCCTAAGTAGAGTGGACTAAATTTATGCTTGGTAATAAAACATCCCCACATGTTCAAATATTTATGAAGCATGTGTTAAACCGACCCCTGTGTTAGATTGTGTGGGGCTGCGCTGCTATTGATCCTGGCCAGAAACATACAGTGATTTTCAAAGTCTAGAGCGTAATGTGACTCTCGGGATTCACAGTGCAGATGTGCAGCTCCCCATCACAGTCTTCAACTTCCACAGAGTACAGATGTGGATTTAATCCATTGTTGTTATTTTTCATTATTTTCTTAAAAGTGGTTGAGATTAAACCAGCAAGCCATGACACTGCACAGATGCCACTTGCTGAGAAAGTTGCGTATGGCTGGCTGGCTGAAGATGTGAGAGACACAGGCAGCTGGCTCACTGAGCAGTCATCTGTGAATACGTGTGTGTGGTTCTCAGCAGCTCCAAATGAAATTTGCCATCAAACCAAGTCCTTTCAGAAGCAGTCTGCAGCAGACACTCAAGGTCAGACTTGCTGATTCTGCTGATGCAGTTTGTTCCCTGGTGTTGCCACCAAACTGTCACATGAGGGGTTACCACTGTCCACCAGCCCCCCGAAGTCAGCCCCACACCTATCCATTCTCTGCACAAACTCCTGTCCCTCCATTATCACCGTGGTCCTCCCTGGCATGGGAGTGTGCATTTACCCGTTAAATTAGCTGCAGGGAGGAGGGGTGATGCTTTGTGCTGGAGTGCCTGGATACCCTTGCTGACGTGCAGTACAGAGATGGATTGGTTTAGGTGTCCTGATTTCCCTTGTGACTACAGTAATTGTGTTATAATGGAGGCAGGAACCGAGTGACCATCAGCAGAGGGACAGAGGTGCAAAGCTCCCGGCTCAATGTCCCACTCTTTTCTTCCATCACACGGGAGAGAGTGCAGACTGAGACAGCAGGGCATTGTGGGTATGATGCCTGTGTTTTTTAAAAGCCATGTTTACCCCTTTTTTATGTAGTGGAAGCTTTTTTGAAATTTCACAAATGCTGAGACTCCACTGTTGTCTCAGTACTTGTTAGTTTCTTGACAAACCCAAAACTGTAGGAAGATCCCTTTTCCAATCCCTTATTTACTTCAATAACCTTTAAATATGATGGCAGACTCCCATCATGAACTATTTTTGAGCTAGAAGCTTTAACATTTGGCAAAATTTTCACTACCTCCCCATAGTAAGGAATCCTTTAAAAAATTCCTGGGTCCAGACGGTGATTCGGATCACCCCCAAAATCTAATCACTTGTTCTTTTTTCCATTTCCTGAAATTTCTTGAAAATCTAATCAAAATCTGTCAATAACATTCTGAGTTATGTTGTTAAGAGACAGCTACACAGACAGGCAGACAAACCAACACCAGCGAATACAAGACAAGCGATAATCTGTAGTTGTTAGGGTTCATTGAGATAGTGTAATTTCTTAGCTGCTATAATAATAAAAAAGAAAAAAAGAAACAGACACTTGAAAGATGCTGGGAGGCAGAAGATATAAAGTTATGAAGACCTGCCTAATATTGAGGTAGTCTTCTTCATGCATTTAAAAAGTCTCTGATTAGCAAGTGTGTGCAAATGTTATCTGAGTGTGTCCTTAAGTTTATTTCACTGGAATGATGGCAATAAATCCCATGGAGCTCCGTGGGTTCTGGGATGGGGTCTTTGTGGATTGGGCTTGCTTCCTGCAGATTGGTATTTGGGGAATTTTGAGGCCAGGTTAACACCTCAGACTCTTTGCCGTATTCTTTAAACCTTTCCTAAACAGTTTTTTCTGGCCTGCTACAGAAAGCTGATACTGTAAGTTAGTGCTGTTGTTGCTGGTCTGTAGAAATTAGGCAGGGGGCAAATGTCAAAGTAACACCCAGGTGAAAACCAGGATGCAGGTTTTTGTAGCAGAACACTGCATTGTGACAAGATTAGAAGCTTTACTGTCTTTACCTGGC
Organism: Melanotaenia boesemani; assembly: GCF_017639745.1. Lineage (NCBI taxonomy): Eukaryota > Metazoa > Chordata > Actinopteri > Atheriniformes > Melanotaeniidae > Melanotaenia > Melanotaenia boesemani. Next base: position 25,126,898 of record NC_055692.1, read on the forward strand.
CATAGTTTTTGTATTATGATTGATTGATGTAGGATTTCAGTTGCATTATGTTGTTGCGACTTGACTCATGTAAGACTCGAAGGCCATTATGTCCTTCAACTTTACTTACATTATTCTAAACTGCAACTTTAAAAATGAGAAAACTTTTTCACGTTTTTTTTCTCTGTTCTTTATTTTAGGCACCATGAGACCAGTCCAGAGAAACTTTTATGATCCATCATCTGCACCAGGGAAAGGTGTGGTGTGGGAGTGGGAGAACGACAACGGCTCATGGACACCATATGACATGGAGATCTGTGTGACCATCCAGAACGCCTACGAGAAGCAGCACCCCTGGCTAGACCTGACCTCTTTGGGCTTCTGCTACCTCATTGACTTCAACAGCATGTCTCAGACCAACAGGCAGAGTCAGCGCAAGCGACGCCTACGAAGACGCATGGACCTAGCCTACCCCCTCATTATGGGCTCTATTCCCAAGTCCCAGTCCTGGCCCGTTGGCGCCAGCTCTGGCCAGCCCTGTTCCTGCCAGCAGTGTATCCTCGTCAATAGTACAAGAGCTGCCTCTAATGCTATTCTGGCCTCTCAGCGGCGTAAGATTTATGGAGGGACAGCAGGCAACTCAGGCGCTACAGGAACCCTTACTGTAGTGCGGCAGAGCAACACCTTTGCTGGTACCTCACTCTGGTCTCCAACATCCGTCTCCTCCGGCACAAACAACAATAACATAAGTGTGGGAGGTGGGCAAGCTAAAGCCGAACAGGTGCAGTCGCCACTGTCTTCTGCCAACTTCCCCTGTTCCCCTGTGATGCCATCTCTTTCATCCGCCCATGGCCACCACACTCTCACCATTAATGGACAGAACAACCTGAACCGGCCAGGCACCCAGCGTATTTCCATGGGGACGGCCCGAGGAGCCATTCCACCCGGGTAATGATGTTTACAAACAGAATCATACATTTCTTATATTTTACAATTCTGATTTTTTAAGTCTACAGTACCATTACATTTGTTATAGCAAGGGCATAAAGCTAGGATTCAGTTGAATTTACAGTTCCTCTGAGGCGATGGGTAGATATAAAAAGCCAAGAGCCTGTCTCCATGTCTGCCTCACAAAGCTTTACGCTGAATGTGTCTGGTGTGTGGTGCTCATTTTCTGTCTTTCTGTACTTCCTCCACTGCTGATTTATGACTACTCTGTTTTACGTGCTGATCAATGGATCTGCAGAGGAAAGTCCAGCTTGTTCTCATTTGTGTGACTATACTGAGCAGTAGCCCTTTTCTTCCATATGTGTGTCTGTCATGGTTGCTGCTCCATAATGAGCTTATGCTGGCCCCAGTGGGCATGAAAAACTGCAGCTCTTCTGGATCATTCTGTTGCTTGTGCTTTGAACTAATTTGTTGCTATCAGACTGCGTTATGGTTGTATTGTCAGAGGATGCAAAAACAGTCTGACACTGCACGTGGAATATCTGAATGTGCATTTAACTGGACATTTGTTTCATTGTGTGCTGTGTGTGTGAGTCATGTATACGCACTGTCAGACCTGTGAAGCGGGCATTGGTGTAACTGTGGAAACCTATTTGCCATGGAGGCAGTACTCCACTGGGGAAGAATGAATAATGGATCAAGGAAAAATGGGAGCTTCAGCAGAGCGCTCTGACCTCAGAACAAACGGAGAAAGGAACCAGTGAAAAGAAGTGTGTTAGTGTTGAAACCAATACTTCTGTCCCCTACCCTGCTTTCTTATACTAAAATAAACCTTCTCCTGGTCTAATTTGATTCCATTCTGTTCTCACTGCTCATGGGGAGAGACACACTTACTGCATGTTTGAATAATACGGTCCCTCACTCAGGCACTTTAACGTCCTACGGCCTAATTCGGGTCACTAAATCATACAGGGTTTTTTTTTCCTGTCACCATATCTGCCGTGACTTTTTTTTTTATCCATTTAACCTCTGAAAAATGGTGTGTCTCTGCCCAAAAGTATCTGTGATAAAGAGAGGTAGAATAAGATAACCTGTTCAGAGACATCTCTTCTGTATTTCCAGAATTCAGTGAAATCTCAGGTGCGAGGAGTTGTGGATTCAATGTGACTTTTTAACCTCACAGCACAAAGAGTGCTGTAGGGACAGTGAGAGCTAGAGCAAGAGAAAGGAAGAGAGATGGAGGGGGGGGGGGGGGTTGAAGCAGAGTACACTGGTTCCCAGGCGAGTGGCTCGACACACAGGATGAATGTGGTTAGCATACACACAGCAGGACCTGAGCGCTTGCAATCACACAAACACAAACTGAAATGTAAACTCCCTCGCACATTCCCACAAGCGTGCTGCAGACAGATAACAGAGGAACCCACACAGAATGTAAATCATCAGATCTGTTTTTCACACACCCACACCCTAATATAACTGCTGTTGTGCAAGAAAGGTATTTGTCACAGCGGGGCTTGTTTACATGAGTTAAATTTGCCTTTTTACATATAAACACTCTTGTGATATTTGATTGCAAAAATACTTTTTGCATACAACTGACTTGATCTGCATGTAAGCTAGCGGAGTGTGACCATCGTTGTCATGGCCTTTGCATTATTAACTGTGATGGCTTCAGTTTAGATATTGATCTTTTTATTTAGTCATAAAACAACTGGTTGTGGGTTGTGAAGAGGATGGGGGTTGGTGTTGTGTTGCCTAATGCATCTGTCTTACATGCACAAATATTAGAAGTGGCACCATCTGCTGGTTTGTGTCAACACGTTGGTTTATCTTATAACTGGGCAGCCCACACATCACCATCTCTAGAGTGTAATGGTGACAGATGCAGACCGCTTACACACTGCTGTTTGCACTAAAGGAGGAGCTTCTTACTTTCATTCATGATTTATGATCTGATTGTTTTGTTTATTGATCGGTGAAATTGTTCACAAACTGAATCACTCATTTGCTAAAACACGACAATGACTGACACTTCAAATTATTTAAATGTATAAAGTGTAAACAGAGTGGACTCATTATAAACAGGAATTTTATGACACTTGGTTGGATAATAGCGATACCTGTTCTGCTCTGAATGACCATGAAGTGTAAGACATAACAATTTGGTGATTCAATTTTAATTTATGGTGAGACTGTAAGGTTCTTAAATCAGAGCAGTGTAGAAATTATGTATATAAGCTCAAAGAGGTAATTACTGAGTGTCTAATATTTGTTTAAATGTACCTTGCAAGTTAGACCTTTATCAGAGCTGTTATCAGAGCTTTGGAAAAACTATCCCCAAAGCTTTGTGTGTGCTTGCTTTAACAAATCATCAGCCAGTTTAAGCTTGTGTTTGAGGTAAGGTAGTTCTCCTTTTACATTATTGCCTTGTCTTTGTGCAATTATGTACTTTTTCAATGAACCCAAATAACTCCAATGGATGAGACCATCACCAGGTGATACTGTGTTCTCATACTTTTACTCTTCGTGTGTTATTTGACATAAACTTTGTTCAAGGAAGCTTTTTCTTAGGGTCTTTTTACTCTGACTGAAATCATCTGAAATCAGAGCTGGCACCAGTCTAACACACCCAATTACTGCATTTGGGATCAAATTACTCCTACATTTGCAATCAACTAGACTCAAGTGAGCCTGTCATGCTCCAAAAGTTCAATCTTGTTGCATCTTTTTTTATATATATCTAAAAAAGTTGAATTTAAGTGTGTGAATACAGCTTTATTCTCTTTCACACATTTTTCTGTTTCATCTGTCAGATGGCCGACTGGATTAGAACTGGTGGCTAAGAAGCAGTTCATTAAGGTCATCTAGCAAAATCATTATTTAGCTTAAGGATGTTTGTGTAGTAAATTTGGCTATACTTACATAGAGTATGCAGTCTTCCCCACAAAAAGTTAGGAGTGCAGCATACCTAGAACATTTTTGTTACAGTCCAAATACTTCGGTCAATAACTCGATCCCCCTCCCTGGTCCCAGGTGGTCCAGTAAAATGAACAGGTCAGACTCTAACTACAGCTGGACTCCATTCTTGCTTGTATTTGTTCAGTCTTACTGGTTCTTGGGATCTCTTGACTTCTAAACTAGTTAGTTTTTACAAAGATGACAGTCTGGGTTTTCTTTCACACCTTGGAAAAGTAGATCCACCTCCAGTATGCTGTACTGATGTGCAGTTATTTTTGCTGACAATCATTCAGATCGCAGTTACTTTTAGAGACATGGCAATCTGTTAATCAGCAGCACAAATGGTTGTATCGTGTACGAATTTTTAGTTTTGTTTTTTTTGAATAAGTGACTGGTGCAACCATTCTTCCCCAGAAGAACAGCGGTTCAAATAAATAAGTGAACACCCAATAATTTTTTTAAACTGTTGCTAAATACATATTATTTATTATTAGTGTTGTCAGTTTCATTCATTCATTTTTTGACACACCAGCCTCAGTTTATTATGAGCTGCCACATAAGACAGAATTAATTTTTAACTCTAACAATCAGCTCTGAAAGTGTGCATATATTATAATCTCCTGTACAAGCAGTGTCTCGCATGTAAACTATTAAAAATTTACACAGACACACATCTAATGAGCACTTTGTAGTATTTGTGCGTGAGAGATAGTTTTGTCATGGAAGAGGTGCAGCCAAACATCCAGTAGGTGGCAGTAATCTAGTGGAGTTGATCTGTCAACAACAATAAGCCATATAAAGAGGAAGGGAGGGTTTGGCTAACTATGATTTAAATAAAGAAAGAATTGGTCAAGTGGCAGCTATTTTAAATAGTATTATCTCAGCAGTTTTGACTTTTCTGCTGGCTTTTGAACCTTAAAATCAGCAGTGCTGAATATTATTCTAAAATATTCTAAAATAACAAATTCTTTAACAGCCTACCCGTTGTGACCAAAATCCATTATTAAATTCTCCCTAGGAGTGAGTGTGAGTGTATTTATCTCTCCATGTTGGCCCTGTGATGGACTGATGACCTATCCATGGTGTGCCCTGCATCTCGCCTTGTATCGACCCTGCATTGGAATAAGTGGGTATAGACAATGGATAGATGGATGACTGAAATGCTCTGCCAAAAAAACAAAAACAACAAAGAAACATAGAAAACATAAATATCTAGATGAAAAGAATAAAGAATTTTTTCTCAGTGGAGTAGCTCTTAAACTGCCACCAATAAAACCTACAAAAAAATACTGCATCGATGTTCCGCTGAAATTCAGCTAGCTTTATCAACATGAAAAAATTAGGCTAATTCACTCTTGCCTAAATCAGTGTGGTAGTTTAGAAGCTTTAAAGGAAGAGACCACTCTAATAATATGAAGAAATAAAACATCTTGATTAAAATAGCTGCTGATTGATCTATTCTCTCTTTATTTAACCTACATTATTGTTAGCCACACTCCTCCCTTCTTCTTTTTATGGTTTATTGTTGATGGCAGGTCATTACTGCCACCTCAGATGTTGGACTGCACATTTGGCCTTCGATCTGTACAGCACATCATAGTTTATGGGTGATTAAAGGAACAGATCAGTGCATACAAAACTTGGGGGACATTTAGATGCTACTGTTCTTATAAAAAAAATATATATATATATATAATGTGTGTGTGTGTGTGTATATATATATATATATATATATATATTAAAAATATTTAAATAAAAATACATTTTTTATATTTTCTTTTTAAAATATTTTTATATATTCTTTTTGCATGATACTGTGACCAACAAGCTTTTAAGCAAGCATCAAACATGATGCCCTCACAAGAAAAAAAAACACAAAAAAACAAAACAAGACATGGATTTAACATGCTTAAAAATACAAACATGTTGGAATGAACAAAGAAGCAAGTACGTTTTTTTTGGGGGGGGGGGGGGCTTTAAACTACTTCCTTGTATAACAGAGCTGAAGCCTGCTTTGCCATAGTACTTTCTGTATTCTGACAAGTGAGAAATAAGAAGTAAAAAAGAAAAAGTTCAGTTTTCAGCTGAAAGAAAAACAGTTTGAATAACATGTAACTGTCAGCTGTGTTTACGAGCCTCTTGTGTTCAGAACGCTGCTTTGAGTGTTGGCCAGAGGGCTGTGATTGTGTGGAGCGCACAGATCATTATTCCTCAGTGAGATGCTTTGCCACTCTGCTCTGGTGCTCCCCTTAGGATAAAAATTAATATTGTAACAAATGAATAAACCATGAGAGCTCATATAGGCCAAGCTTACGCAATTTTGAAATAGTTGCTGTCATTATACCTTATTATCGGGGCATTTCTTGTAGCACTGTGACATGTATCATCCCATTTCCATTCCATCCACTCCCATAAAAGAGAAAAAGTCTTGCCTCTGCTTCCTGCAACCTGCATCAATATAACAACAAAGCACTGCAAAATTCTCTCCATCCAACCCTCCTCACACTGTCTTTATGGTGCATAATAAACAGATGATGAGATATTAATCCTTTGTCAGCACTTTCTTATCTTGGTTTAATGTGGTTCCTTATTTGGGGAATCAGGTCTAATTAAGTCCTCAAGGAAAGCTGGATATTCCATCAAGATGAAAGGGTAGTACTGAACAGAGTAGGTGCAGTGACCTTCATGCCCTAACCTGGCAGGGACCACAGTAATGTAAATTAGGAATGTAGGTATTATACAATGATTTTAGGTAAAAAAAAAAAAAAATATACATATATATATATATATATATATATATATATATATATATATATATATATATATATATATATATATATATATATATATATATATAGCCAAGACACTTCCTTGTCAACGACTGCAAATACAATAACGATACATGAACATAGGTCATCAGGGAAGAAAGCTGTTCAATTGGCAGCATGAAAGAAATGCAAAGGTGACCCGTTTCTGTGTGGTTATCACAGAGGAACCATATCACAGGCCTGGGCTTGTTTACTGATGATGTATAATTGCTTGCATTTGAACACAAGCCAACAGAGACTATTGTTCATTAAGAGTTTGATTAGATTCTAATTCTTCTGCTCACAAGTCGATTAAACATAGATTCTGAGTCCCTCATTCTATAAATGTCATTCAGTGCAAAAGAATTGTAATTTAATAATCTATTTAGGTCCACTGTGTGCAAGATAAAGCAATAGTAAGCACATTTAATTTTATGTAAGTTCACAATGATTTACAGATCTCATAAACTATCATGTGTTTCTATTGTGTGACAAAACACTGGAGGAACCATCTAGCTTTTAACATTCAGTTCAAAAACCTGCATTTCTGTGATGGTGTGGGGATGCGTTTGTGCCGATGAAATAAGCAACATGCACATCTTGAAAGAAAATAAAGGCACCATCAAATTTTTTTTTTTTTTTTTTTTACTGTCATGGAAATCCTTGAATATTTAATCAAGCCAAAGCTAAACCTCATTCTCATCTATTACAGCTGCATGGCTCCATAACAAAAAAAAGTCCAGATGATGGACTGCACTGTTTGCAGTCCAGACTTGTAACCAACTAAAACATTTGGTACATTCTGAAATGCAAAACTAAACAAAGAAGTCCCAGGACAGCAGAGCAGCTACAGTCATGGCACAGTTACAATGATCATAAATCTAAAGCCTTTGTTGTGTTCATGTATGAGGGATGGAGGGAAACATGAATTTCGAACATGAACAGTTTTGTTTGTTTTGCATATCTAGGATTTCCTGGAAGCTTTGTAAAGTCTTGTAATATGTGCTGGTCAGCAGCTGCACTTTTAACTTATCCAACCACTTTCAGCTCTGGATGACATCAGATAATACAAGCCAGGACATTAGTGCTGTTTCCAAAGTACTTGACTTTCATTTTGTAAACCTTGCATGTTAAATGAGTCATGCCCAGCTCTCTCCTGAACATTGTAGCATCCTAAAAGCAAGCACTTACTTTCACTCAAGAGGGCTAGGTTGTACTTTCTTGTAATTTCTTGCAGCTTCATATTAATTAAAATATGCACTCTAGACTATGAAAGCTAGCATTAGCAGCAACAGACTTACATGCTATCACCTTGACTACATCAAGATGTAATCTAGCATGGAAATCAGAAGAGACGTGAAGTCAGCTTTGCACAAACGGTTATTCAGTCTTAGGGATTCAATTTAAAAACAAAAAAATAGGAACCACAATTATTGTGTGAACTGTAGAAATGAAAGTTTAGTGAGGACAGCCAACCCTAATGTACTCATGGTGTTTCTGAATGAAAGAATAAACTTGAGTTAAATCCTGGAAGTCACCTAGTTTTACGCACTGTCAGCACAGTGCAAGGAGGTGGCTTTTGTCTTCAACCCATGTGCTCCACGCACAGCCAGGACGGACAGGGTCACTGCTTCAAGAAGTGCATATTTCTATATAAAGTAAACAGGTGAGGAGGGAGGAGAACAGAGCGAGATGAGGGGTGGCAGCTGCAGGCAGGTCTCAGGCTGACTGGCTGATTAAGGACTCAGCCTTGTATGCCAACAGTATCTGCAGTGCTTAGATGGGCAGTCACAAACTTTAGGAAACTTGTTTACAAGATGTACATCAATCAATAGTAAAATAAAGCATAAACGCAGGGTAGAGAAAAATGTTAGTTTCTCTTCGCCTAGCAGGTACCTTTTGCCAGTCTTCATTTTAGCTGTATTTTCATTACGCTGATATGTCTATATTTATCTTTGGAAGAATGGGAACGCAGTAAATATGAAAGGTATTTTGGTTTAATATTAGACATGGTACAAGTTCTTGATAGATCATCTGTAGGCTACTGTCTGCTTAGAGTTAGTATAAGAGGTGCAGACAGCACTTAAGGGGATAATGTTAAGACTTCTCATGATGTGTAATGTAAATTAGTTGTTTGATTACTGCGCATTTTGTGAACAACATGAATTATACATGAACTCAGGAAGTGTCTGGTTCTCTGTTTTGATTTGTGAACTTTCTGGCTTAAGTGTATGTTGAAATGAAGGAGAAACTCACCTGCTGGACAGCACTTCTTCTTTTTAATGGTTTTGAGTATAAGGTTGTTTGCTTTACTTCATCAATCATACTTTTGATATTTATTGTTAAGAAGTTGTTCCCTTGCCTTCAAAGTTTTCCTCAGTAATGAAAACGAACATTTCCATTGACAGTCAAAATAGGCCACCTACCTCTGATTCAGGCTGATACTTTATTGAGTGAAGGGCAGCAACATGCTGTGAAATATCGACTGGTTAGTTTTTGCTACAAGAGCAGGCTGCAGGGGGTGAGTTCACCTATTATTTCCTCTTGTTATAGTTGGAAAAAGGTCTTTTCAGCTAAAATCACACCTCACATGGTTTGAAACCCCTAAATATTTTTTCATTTGTCACATTATGACTCATTCCAGTGCTGCCAGTACTTTCTGATCCACCAGTGTGTGAGACACAGTAACTGAGTATCTACAGGAGCTGCTATGGAATGCATAAACTTCTCAGCCAGGCCTCACATCCCTTTTTTATTAAAGGGCTTTCCCTGGCATGGGAACAGAGGCTCTCACTTATATCAGAGCAGTCTGGTGATGCGGATTCATGCAGACACCTGCAGGGCGAAAGACCTCCGCTGCCTCATTGTCAAAGAATGAGCAGATTCAAAAGCATATGCAGTGGCATGTGAATCTATAGCTTATGAACTTGGGAATGTTTGATTCAGTGAGAGCAGATTGATGAACATCTAGCCTGTTTTGATTTCTTTACTCCTATCTCTTTTTTTAATTTAATGTATATACAGATAGGAAAGAAATTGAGCCATAATATGAGAGGATTGATGGTTCTGTTGATATGGGGGCATTTGGCTGGGATCTTCTTATCCCCTCAGAGGGACGGTTCACAAATCAGTACAAATTTGTTTTGACTGATTCTTTGATTAAACATTTATATCCTAATGGGTACAGTGTCTAAAAGTTTTTCTTTTTCTCTCAAAGTAATCACACACCAGAAGAAGAGAGAGAAGGAGAGTATATGTACCAATGTTAACGGCAGTCACTGTAGAATGACGGAGGCTTGAAAAGACATAATAATTAATAAGAAAAATTAATAAATTAATTAATTGCTTCATAATTAACTATATAATTGTGTTTAGGTATGTATTTACGTATTAATTAATTTATACATCCATTTATTTATGTGTATCTGTGCTGTATGGTAAAAAGGTGAGTGTTTCTAACACAGTCCTAAAGCAGGATTATTTATACAGAAATAAATAAGAGAATAATAAATATACAAATTTAATAAATGTAGAAATACATAAATAAATAAATAAATCCATGCATACATAAACACAGAAATGAACAATATATTAATATTTGTATTAGTATTTTTTTATATTTAATCATGCTCCACCATATAGATTCAAGATCTTTATTGTCATTATGCAAGCATAACAAAATTTTGAGGAGTCTCTCGGCTTAGCAGACATAAATAAGAAAATATAAACATAACAGGCACAAATAAATAAGTAAAAATAAATATATAACATATATAACAGATATAAGAACAGTTCTATATTTACAGTAAATGAAAGAATTTAAAGCAGACAGTAATATTTACAGTGTGGATAAAGTGCATCCTAGTACAAGGATGGAGGTCTGTGGGTGTGTGTCTGAGAAGGTGTGAATCTTAAATGTCTGTGGAGGGTTGGGTGCATGTGTGTGATTATGTTAGGGCGGTATAAGTGTTGAACGACAAGGAGGCTATTGCTTTCACAGCTCTGGAGATGAAGCTATTCCTGAGTCTTTTTGTGGGGGTTTTACCGCTTTCCTGATGGAGACAGTACAAATAGTACATTGCTTGGTTGGATGGGGTATCTGACCCTCTTCTGGACTTGGGCGGTGTAGATGAAGTCCAGATTCGGTAGACAGTGGCCCACAATCCCCTGAGCTGTCCTCACCACCCGGGCTAAGTTCCTCTTCCTGTGCTGTGCAGCTGCCATACCACACCGTCACAGTGAGACACAGGATGCTCTTAATGGTGGCGCTGTAAAAGTTCACGAGCAGCTGAGAAGAGAGTCCCGTCCCCTTCAGCTTTCTGAGAAAGAAGAGTTTTTGGACCTCCTTCACCAGGTGTGAAGTGTTCAGAGTCCGGGAGAGGTCAGAGGAAATGTGGACGCCCAGCAACTAAATGCTGTTCACATTCTCCACTGCCTCTTCATGTATGCAGAGAGGAGCATGCTCAGTCTTCCCGGACGACCTGTAATCTACTATGACCTCCCTCTTCTTGTTAAACCAGACTGTTCTTGGGACATTATTTCGTGAGACTCTGGACCTCTTTTCTGTAGTGGGTCTATCATTGTTGGAAATGAGACTCACCACGGTGGTATCATCTACAAACTTCACAACCATGTTGGTGGGGTGGATGGCAGAGCAGTCTGTGTGAAGAGGGTGAAGAAGGTGGGGCTGAGCACACAACCCTGCTGCGTTCCAGTGTTGAGGATCTGTGGTGAAGATGTTGACTTCCCTATCCTCACCATGTGGGGCCTGTTAGGTGACAAAGTCACTGGTCCAGGTGCAGAGTGAAGCTGACAGACCCAGGTTGTGGCGCTTCAGGGCCAGCACTTTCAAGAGAATGATGTTAAAGGCTGAGCTGAAGTCCACAAACGGCATCCTAACATAGGGGTTGGGATGCTGCAGGTGAGGATCCACTCGAAAAACTTCATGATGACTGGGGTGAGAGTGACTACTGAACTTTGGAAGATCTTCACACTTTAGTGCCCCTAACAAAGGCTAATTTGACATCTGTCTTGCAGCCAGTCTGATGGTGACTCTTTTCTTATCTCTTGTTCTATCTTTTTTTTCCCTCACTTCTTCCAATAATGTCATCTTGGGTTAATTTGCTAAATCAGCCATGGTGCATGTTCAAAACAGATCTGATGTAGTGCCATAAAGCAAAACGCAGCTGTCCTATGATGCACCAGGCAGAAATGTAAAGTTGTGAATTGCAGCACCAGGATGCTGCAGGGCAATGACAGCACAATAAATGTCCATGTGCCATCAAAACATGCCAGAAGCAGAGTTTTAAGGTTGGAAAGTTATGTTGTATAGTTTTAATTGTATGTTGCCATCAGCAGGCTCATGACAAAACACACAGGTGGTATTCTACTGAAGAAGGTAATTTTTAAAATCAGACCTCATATACACAATGTATATCCAATTATAAAAAACAAAACATACCTTGTTTTATCATTACTCTAAACATGATTTCAACTGTGATTTCAGCAAGCTTGTCGGTGTTGGTAAAACCTGTTTTTTATATTGGGAAATGTGGTTGAATTTAGTTTGAACTGAGGCTTTGGCCCTCTGAGTTACTGAATTGTGTACTCAAATGGATGCCCCAATGGTTTTGTCCGCTCTGCTCCACAGATCTTGCAGCGTGTGCGAGTCAACTGTCGTCTGTGTTTGTCACAAACTCCAACCTCTCCAAATGTCATCCTGAATCAGGCTCTGATACAGTGCTTTGTACACGAATCAGGCCGTCTCGTCCCATTGCAGTTATGTCTTGTGTTGAAGTGGATGACGTTTTAACTTAAGTGCTTTCTGCTGCTTGCAGGGAAAAATTTTCTGCTGCTTTATGATGTAATAGTGATGTACATTTCAGATAATTCAGTGCCCAACAGATGTTAAAATTTATTTATTACTGTTTTGTTTCATGCTTGATTGCCTTCTCTTATAGTGTTCCTGCTCTCCCAGTGAAGAATCTAACTGGCTCTGGACCAGTGCACCCAGCACTAGCAGGTTAGCTTTTGAAATTGCAATTTTTGTTAGGTTGCATGTTTTATTTATTTATTTTATTATACATCTACATTTACTAACCCAAAACAAATTTACTATAACTTTCTTTTTCTTTACCTGTGTGTGCATTTGTGTGTGTATGTGTGTGTGTGCATGTGTGTGCTCTACATATTCATCAGGTATGACAGGTATCCTGATGTGCGCTGCAGGTCTGCCAGTTTGCCTGACCCGAGCACCAAAGCCCATACTGCACCCACCACCCATCAACAAGAGTGACATGAAGCCTGTGCCAGGGATCAATGGCATGCGCCGCAAAACCAAGAAGAAGCACCTCAAGAGAGGTGAGTTTTAAGGAATCGAGAGAAGAAAATGGCATAAACCCAAATGACTTGGGTGTGGTGCCAGCTTTATATATTTTTGTAGTGCATTGGTGAATGACTAGAAAATATACAGCGGAGAAGAAAAGACCAACTGCCAACAGTCAGCAGACTGTTTTTGTCCTGCCAAGCTTTGCAAGATGTTCCTGTATCAGCTGTCTGAGTCTGTTGTTTAGTATGCAAATTAACCCGCAAGTAAACTGTTTAAGGATTCATCATTACTTTTACAAATCTTTCATTTAAGCTCCATATTTTCATCTCAACCAAGCTTGCTGATGGTCACTTAGAAAAGCAATTCCTTACTTTTTAACAAAGGTGTTATAAAATGTCATGATGATTTGTCAGTTAATACAGTAAGCTGCAAATAATAATTTTATAGCTGTAATACTATGTGCAGTTTAATGGAGGCAGCTGTGAGGAGGGTAATGAAAAGGGTTGTTGGACTGAACTAGTTTAAAAGGGGATCTTGTGTTTAATTTAAGGACTCTGAAAACAAGTAAGTTTTGCTTGACCGAGCTGCCCTCCTAAGAGGTCAGTGTGCCTGTTGGATGTCCACCTCAATAAAGTTCTGGTCTTTTTAGTCTTTCAAGTACTCCTTTACTGTAAACACAGACTTGACTAATTTGGTGTTTTTCTGGTCCTACTTTACTATAACTTCCTAAAAAGGGGATGATGTATGGCTGTAATTTGGCCCATGTTTCACTTTAATAATGAATATATAGAAGATTGTAAATGTTCCAACATTGAATTTCCTCAGAAAATCAACAATGAGACAAGTTGTTAGCATGCTAAAAACTTTCTGAGGCTGTCAGCATTGCAAAATGCTAGCATGAGCAGCAAACACTGAATATTTAGCAGATAACTTTAACAGCGGTCAATATATTACTTTAGTGTATTAGTTTGCTAAAACATGGACATAAAATAGAGAGTGGGGTTGTTAAGTGTAACTCATACATTCATACATAAAATGGTTACTTATATCAGCTTACATGTTTGTGTGACATGTTTAATAGCATCTTTTCACAGAGGAAAACCCCTTTACATGGTTGGTTAGTATACACTGAATAAGTCTGTTATCGTTATCATGCATAAATGATCCTGTGAATGATGTGTAATTGAGTCGATACAGTGTAGGCAAGTAACTGTGGACTATTAAAGTACTATATGTGTTAACATGATGGTGCCTGTTCCACAAACAATGGCTGTTCTTGTACTGCTGAGAAAACATGTATTCAGAGATCACACTGAAGTACTGGCCCAAGATGATGACTGGCTTAAGAGCCAGTTCTAATTATAAAGAAATTTGCTCTTATGACTGTGCAGAACTGGGTCCCGTTTTAGGAAATGATTGCTACCATCCTCTATTTCTGTGTTATCAGATCTGACTTTCCTCTACCTGTGATCAGCAATTTAATCTCACAGAAGTTCCTGCTCTTTTTTTCTTTTTATTGTTGATTGTTTGCTGTTTGTTATTATTGTTGATTGATAACCCTTTGCATAGTAATTTACAGAAAAAACAAGGTAGGCTTACAGGCTTGTGCACATGAGCTCAGTTTCACATTCATTGAGATTTGCGAAGGAAAAGTGTGCAGGATTCTGCATTTGTATCATTTTAAATATCTGGATAGTTCTTATTTCATGCATAATTCACCAACACACACACATACACACAAACACACACACACACACACACACACATGACACACACACAAGAGTATCTTCTGGTTCAGTGTTCAGTTCAAAACAAGCAACTTCAGCACATGATGAAATGAGAGGATAAGCACACAAGAAAAAAATATTCACCACAACTCATTCTAATAGTTTACGTTTCTATGAGAAAAATAGAGCAAATATTCATTTTGTCTGAGACTGAGATATGCACCCTGTTACTTTGCAAGGCAACTGTATTCTTGCCTATTACACAGAAATTAATTGTGCCAGGTTCCAAGCTGTGTGTTTGTGGCTAAGGCACAGTTGTTTTGGCCTAATTCACTTCCTGTATTGGTAGATACAGACAGATTTTAGATCAGACAACAGTCAGCACTGTTGTTGATGTTGTTGTAGCCTTGATTATGCTAGATGTAATGTATATAGATTTTGTTTCAGGACAGAAAAGCTGACATATCATAGCAGGAAGTGTGCAGGTGGGTGCATTTCATTCGGAAGAAGGTCATTCTGTTGTGTTATGGTATTTTGTGACAACTTGAAAATGTCTGCTGTGAAAAAGGTCTATTTCTTCATTAAAGGTGAGCAAAGTATTGAAGTTTTTTTTTCTGTTCTTCTTCCAATTGGTGACAAAAAGAATTTGCTCCTACCAGCTGACTCTGCACTCTTCACTGGTTGAAACTAGCCTATGATAGACAGGCGCCACATCCAATCACCTGCCAACTATTTTTCTACGGTGCCCGTCTCTTCTCCAAACATTTTCCAGTGAAGACTTTGCAGATGGTTCTGCCTAAGGAACAATCTGGTGTGTAAGGTTAGCAGGCAAACATTGCCATCCCACAACAAAAGGAGGCCTCTACTTTACCCTTTTATTGATTTAACTTCTTCGTGAAAATTTCTTAAACATTTTCAACCAAAAAGGCTGTCTTTATGTGTTGTCTCAATTATGAAAATGGACTCTGGTTGACGGTGAGAGAACTAAAAAGGTTCTTGGAAGGGAATTTGGGTTGCTTCTGCTTTATTTTTGCAGAGAAGCTTCAGATCCTGCCTAATAGATCTGTCAAATAGCAGTTGTCTTTCTCCTCTTCTTTGCTAGCTTTTTTTCATTGTTGGCCTCTTTCCTCTTCCTCTGCTCAGCTTCTACACCTCAGCGTGGTTGTCTCTTTCGGCTGCTGTTCCTGCCTATGCTCTCTGACTGCTCCTCAAATGAGCAAACAAAGACTTGTGGGGAAAAGAGGTTGCCTGTAAGCGTATTAAGGGTGTAAGCCGGGGGTGTGCTCTCAGCCATGGTAGTCTGGTTGCACACAGGGATTATAACAGTGTGTGGGGAATGGCTGTTTGCTGTGTGCTGTTTTCAAGGTGACCTTTTCTTCAACATCACATATGAACTGTAAACACATGCAATATATGCATGAACATGCTAGATATTTTCCTGTAAAAGAAAATGGCACCTGGGCCAGAGTGGTAGCAGAAACACAAAGAAATATGAGATGAATGAAGATGAGGATGTACTAGTTACTCTCCTGTGCAGTAAAAGACAATTAAAATGTCATGCAGAGGACCACTTTTTTACTTGTAAAACTTGTGTAAGTAGCTATAAGTGGAAAATTTTTGTTTGTTTCCTTTAACATTCATCTTTTCTATCTTTTCTGTGAACAGGAAAAAACCCAGAGGATGTGGTGCGAAGATATACAGAGAAGATTAAAGTAGTGCCAGATGAGGTAAAGAAAAGGCCCTCGGAAGTAACGAACACACACACACACACACACACACACACACACACACACACACACACACACACACACACACACACACACACACACACACACACACACACAGAGAGAAAAGACTTTCAAAATCATTTATTTTTTTCCTCGTTGAAAATAAAAGTATTCTAAAAGCACAACAATATATACTTGGAAAGTAAGCTGAAGAATTTTGGTGTGACTATTCCAGGATTGTACCATCTGTATGGAGAGGCTGGTAATGTCGTCAGGCTATGAAGGCGTCCTGCAGCACAAAGGCATCAAGCCAGAGCTGGTGGGCAAACTTGGCAAATGTGGTCACATGTACCATCTGCTGTGCCTGGTGGCCATGTACAACAATGGCAATAAGGTGGGTAAAAGCTTGTCAGGCAGACATTGTTATGTCACTCTGTGCTCAAATTATAGACTTATGATGTCTTACAGTTTGACTGTCTTGCAAGGCACTGGCCGATGATCAGGTCTCTATCTGCACATGTTGCACACAGATGGGGATCTTATATACTTTTATGAGATGTCATATGAGCACAGTACTTAGTAAAATCTCGATAAATTCTGCTCATTTCACTTTGCTTGCATAAAATACACATTTACCACATGCTGGTGCAGATGAGGCATATAAAACTATTATAAACCAGCAACCATCAATGTTGCTGATTAAATCTGAGAATGCATTTAGCGTTAATGAGCAGTGAAGTGACAGTTCCACAAGAGTCGTCTTCAGTATTTCTGCCTTCAACTCATTTTGTATAGATGAAAGGAATAACCAAATTGCCCAGTTAGTTGAAGATACAACTCAAGTCTGTTACCAGTTATTGGTTCTACAGCATCAAATCTAAGCCTATATTAAACTGGAGTTTTTTTTTTCTTTCTCTCTTTTTATTACTTTTTTTTAACCATCTGAGCATCTGGCTGAATGCATAAAGTCGTTATGAGGATAAATTAATTTATATGATCTTGCTGTTTTCAATCCCAGACATAAAAGTGGTAACAAAAAGTCACTTTTTTAGCCTAAAAAGATATTTTAGTATTATTATTTTTATTAATCAATGTTTGGACATGAGATGTAAAAGAGATAGAACAATCCATCACAATTCCAAAGTAAGTCTGTCAGAAATCCCTGAAACATAATGAGTGGAAATTTCAGAATTTCATTTTAAAACTATTTGTTTTTTTTAGTGCTAAAGGGACGACGTTGGCCCACACTGTATGGATTTAAAATGTTAAGTGCAGCTGCCAAAGAGCCTGATGTTATGTAGCCGAACAATGTCATCAGCATAAAAGTGAAAATTTACTTATAAAACATTTTTATCAGAACTATATGGCGCTAGGGCAGGGTTGATTACTGCTGCAAACCTTTTAATAAACCAAAAATATCTGTAATGAAACACTTTTTTTTAAACAATAGACAATCACAGCTTCATGCTGATTAACTTTAGGAAAGTGTAGGTGCTTTGGGATATAAAAGTGGGTCAAAAATAAAATGATCCCGTATCCTCCAACATGCGCTTTTGCTGCTTAATACTGCCTTTGACCATGTTTACCATCTAGTTGCTAACATTCTGTCTGCTGTTCAGTGTAATGCTCATGGTTTTCTGATGATGAAAAGAGATGCCTGCTGCAGCCAAAAACAGCCCCATGAGATTAGAGGTGAGACAGAGCCAACGCTGTAAAGCTTCGTCTCGTAGAGAAAACAAAGAGCCAAAATTCACAGTGAAGTTGTGTAAAACCGAGGAGAGTTGCACAGTCAGGTGTTAATTCCTACTGGTTTCATCAGTCTGAGCAACTTCTTTTGCAATAAACATAGAGATTCTCATTGTGAAGATGAGCTTTTTGATTAATTGAGCTTTAAATGATATCAGACTTTTAAGCACTGCAAGCTAAATTTGACATCACTTGGAATATGGTCAGGAATCTCGTAGATCAATAATAAAAAAAAAACTATCATAATAACAACTACTGAAAGTACAGAAATATCTTTTTATTTTTATTTTATTTAAAAGCAACATTAAACAAAATGTTAACAACTACTAACATCTTCTCATTGTTGATTTTTCTGTAAACCAGGATGGCAGTCTTCAGTGCCCAACATGCAAAACCATCTATGGAGAGAAAACAGGCACCCAGCCTCCTGGGAAGATGGAGTACCACGTGATCCCCCACTGCCTGCCCGGCTACCCGGACTCCAAAACCATCCGTATTGTCTATGACATTCCTGCTGGTATCCAGGTGAGAACAGTCTCACCTCCCTAAATCCACCATGCTGCCTTTGTGCCCGGATCCACTGTCTCTTCACTCTAAATCTGCGAACTGCTTAACCGCTTTAGTTTGACTGACAGATACTCATGCAGGAAGGTGACTTGTTGGGGGCACAGAGGAAACTGCAACCTTAGACTGTGAGTGTGAATCATAGGCTAATCTGAGACTGTGGGAAAGTCAGACTATTTGTAATCTGGAAGAAATGTGATACTATGTAATGCGATGACATTTCCATGTGAATTTAGTTGGTTTATCTTTCAGTAAAGACAGTAGTAGTTGGAGCTGTTGGGTAGTTGGAGATGATAGAGCTGCATATTTTATTCTGACCGTAGATATGAGTGTTATCGAAGTTAATGTAGTGACCTTTTTCTACCAGCCGAGTAGGGTTATATTCCCTAGGGTCCTTAATACTGGAGGTCAAGATCAGCACAGCAGCACAATATATCACTGCCTGGTAACATTACTGAAGGTCTGACACCTCTCTTTGTTTCCTCTCACACCTCAGTCCACACTCTACACACCACGTTGGTTTTCATTAGGCTTTGAATGTTAATGGACTCGGTCTACAACATGAGAATAATATAGGTTTTAGAGGTGGAAAGAACAATAAAGAGAAGCTGTTTGGTTGCAACACCTTTTATAGATGTAGAGAAGTAAGAAATATATCAGTGGATATCAGTGGAGACTGCTCATACGTCTGTCTAAATCAGACTGATGTGATTTTTTTCTACATGGTGGCCTTAAAACAATCTTTCTAAATATGGTTATTAAAGAAGTAATTTCACATTTACTGTTGCAAGTCTCTCAGTGGCCTTTCTAACAAAGGGCCATTGTCAGCAATTTTCACAATAAAGCTTGTCCTATGGGTGCTTTTGGCATTTTCCACACAATTAAATTGTATTTGGAATTAAGTGAGTTTAAATATTTGTTTTTGCTTGTGGCATTTTCACCAGACTGATGAGCACCCAAACCCAGGGAAGAAGTTCAGTGCGAGGGGGTTCCCTCGACACTGCTACCTCCCCGACAACGAGAAAGGCAGGAAGGTGAGCTCTGGCAACAAACCCAGAAACATAATGACCTTACATTTGTTTTCTTTCCTGCACATGGTGGGATTTTTACAACCCTTCTGCCTTTTTTCTGTGTCTCCAGGTCCTGAAACTCTTGATCATGGCCTGGGACCGCCGCCTCATCTTCACCATCGGCACATCCAGCACCACAGGAGAGTCAGACACAGTGGTGTGGAATGAGATTCATCATAAGACAGAATTCGGCTCTAACCTAACCGGTCATGGCTACCCTGACACCAACTACTTGGACAACGTCTTGACAGAGCTGTCGGCCCAGGGGGTCGGCGAGGATAACCTGAAGGACTGATAACCAGCTGAGCTAGCACACAGGAACACAATCCACCATGTCCCGCTGTTGTTCAGAGAAAAGGGATGCTACTTGATGGGCCATCATGCAGCTGACAACTCCTAACTTCCTACAAACATCCTTCAAAAGTGGTGGAATAAGAGCAATAGAATCAGAAATAAAGTTGGGTTTTGTATTGCATAACCTAGAATATCCCCCATGCTGTGTCTTGATCCATGCTTTGAGCATGTTGTATCCATGACAGTCTTTAATAGGGTTATGGATATGAGAAGGTTTTTGTACTGATGTTGGAAGCTGCAAGCAAATTGTATTTAACCCCTTTTAGATTTAAACCGATGTCCGCTCCTTTGCCTTTGGAGTTAAATGCCAAGGGGCCAAATCATACATATTTGCAAATGCTGAACTTTTCAATGCATGGCCCCGACTAACGCTGCAAATGAATGTTGAGTAATTATTTTTGCAATAAAGTGAAAGGTGTTGCTTAATATTATGAAGATAAATGGAGGAGACTTTCAGCTTTACGAATTAATCCAAATTATTGGTCATTTGCTTTTCCCATTTACTTTTATAATGAATCATTGACCTGCCTGAAGTGGTGCAGCCTAGTTGTGTGATTTTAAGAAGATTCTGGTTTTTGGTGACATTTTTAACCTCTGATACAACAGGTTGGTTAATCTGCAAAATGGTTCTGCAGTTTCTGATTCATACTCCAGAGAACTGAAGACTACGAAATATTGGTGTTTGTTTATAAATGTGTTTTGTACGGTTAAATTTGTGGATTGTGTATGAGAAGAAACAAGCGTCAGTTTATCGCCTGTTACGGCATGTTGTACCTGAGGCTCCGAGTTTGTAAAGCAGGATCTGCACTTGCGCTCCAAGGTGAAACTCATTTGTTTCGTTGACACGCTAATGTTGTGACCTCTGTGAATGTAAAGCCTGCATTATTATTCTCCCTTTTGGAGGAATCCCAGTCACTAGCGTGATCCATCATGTTTACCCTACGTGAGGGGCGAGTGTGCGATCACTTGCTGTTAGGCATTACTATGCTGGCTTTAAGTCCTTGAGGAGAAGGCGGAACACACAGACAAATGTTCTTCTTTTAGACACCAACAATTTTCCTGTGGAGATCCATCTTGGGTAGCACTCCTGCTCGTCTGCAATCTGCAAGTCTCCTGTGAGCCTGCTCGCTCTTAGGCAGCATACTGGGCTCAGCTGCCTGCATTGTGTAGCAAGCAGCGAAACATCTTATTTCGTTCGTGAGCTCACTTAGAGTGGTTAGGGCCGATACTGATGAATGACTTGGACCCCAGTCTTCTCCTCAGCTGCAGAGTGCTTCATCATAGGAGGCATGCAAATATTGGTCTAGAATTGAATTGGATGAGAACAATTTTTTCCTACTCGCTTCTTTTTCTCTGTTGATGGTGTCCATGGGCTAAAGACTCTTTGAAGGTCTTTGTGATGCTTTTTTTTTGCTCTGAGATTAAAAATAATCCAAATGGTGCATAATTCTCCATCAGTGGATCTGATCAATTTAAATGCAGAGGGGCGCCAGTGTTTCAGTAGGCACCCAGCAGTGGGTTAAATCATAGTCTTCCATAGCACTTTGAGGCAACTGTTTTTGTTTCTTTCTTTGTTTAAACAGTATGTTAATTTTCGGAAAATGTTTTAAATTGCAATTAAATATGTCCTTTTTTTAAGTTGACGTTTGTAAAATTGTAATGCTTTAAATTATATACATGTACATATATATATATATATATATACATATATATATATATATATATATACAGATGTGACATACCTTTAACTTAAAGCTCAGTTTGAGTCGATGGTGTAACTTTAGTTTATTTTTATATTCTTCTATATAGAAATTATAAAAACTGTCCCACATATTTATACGCAGGCACATGTTAACATAAATACATGTAATCTGGCAGGATTTGTCAGTTTGTCAGGGACTGAAACATGTATGACTTGTTATGGATGTCTAATATTACAGGTCTTAGCGTATGCTGCTGTTGTTACCTTAACCTAGAATCTTTGTAGTTGATCTGCTGTGGGATGCCAGTAAATACAATTAATGTGTCTTTATTATTGGTGGGGGAGCTCTAGCAGCATGAAGAAGATGGTTGCCCCCCCCCCCCCCCCCCCCCCCTTCCAGGATGGGGCCATTTCCCTTTTTCTACTTGACCCAACCATGGGAAAGACATGGAGTTGGTCATTTAAGTGAAGTGTGAAGGTTAAACAGCAAATATTCTTAAGTTTGTTTGTTTTAGTTTGGTAAAGACATATTGATGGGACTCAGCTTAGATAGATGTCAAATATAAAGAACTAAGCTGAACTAAAGATCTTAAAAATATATTAGAGATCAAGTTTACTATGTCCTTGCAAACTTTGGTACACCAACACAGAGATGCCTCGCAGTTTTAATAATGTGTATTTATGACTGTCAGAAGAGGAAGTTTATCCACAGTTAAAATACTTGTAAAATTGCTTGTTAGTTTAGCTACACATGCCAGATATGGAACAATGATGCAGGATATCTGATTATCTTCATGACAATATACTTAATCTCTATAAATAGAAATGATAACATTCCATTAATATCCAAGATCTACTAAAAATATTTTAATTAGGTTTCTGCTAAAGTTTTCTCCTTTAGATAAATGTTTATGAAGTACTGGATTTGTAAAAATTCCGTAGTGTACGAGCCTATCCATGTTGAATTCTGCAGGGTTGAAATTGTATAAAAGAAACTTAATTTAAATCATATTTGGACTGCAGAACCCATGAGAAAAGGAACCTTTAGAAGTAC
The DNA here is from genome assembly GCF_017639745.1 of Melanotaenia boesemani. Classification (NCBI taxonomy): domain Eukaryota; kingdom Metazoa; phylum Chordata; class Actinopteri; order Atheriniformes; family Melanotaeniidae; genus Melanotaenia; species Melanotaenia boesemani. The sequence goes on from NC_055692.1 coordinate 25,149,865, forward strand.
CATGCCCCTAGTCCTTGTTTGAAGCAAAATAAATATATAAAATAAAAATAGAGAGAAATTTTCCCAAATTATAAACAATAGGAGGGTTCTCTCTATATGATGACTCTGCACCTACTCTTGGCTTTACAGCAAGTTTCATCTCATTGTTCAGGCTGGAAATTTACTGTTTAGGCAGCAGAGAGTTTGCAGAATTTGGAAATCCCAGGAGGTCAAAATTACAAAGCAGCACCTTCACTTCTCTGTCTGCTTCTATGCAGAATTCATTCAGCAACAATAACTGCAATCACACACAAAAAGCAAGAGGAATTAATTGTGGAGTCCAAAATTAGATAGCTTTTTACTGAAAGTTGAACTGATTTAAAACAAGTAGGTTAGATCCAAGTGAGACTTTTGAAAACATTGGCTGTTACCTGAACCAAAACCAATTAGTTGTAGCAGATTTAAGCATGTCATTAACTACTTTAGGTTGTATTTTTTTTAAAACAATGTTTCTTTCAAGAGGCTAATTGAGATCTGTTTTACCTTTTGGCTGTGCTTTTAAATACAGCTTCCAAGTAACCTGCACAAGCTAAATCAAACTACTAAAAATATCAGAGCTCAGTTTTGACCCAGGTGTTAAAGAAAGTTGCTGTTCAGCCTGTTCCAATTTAAGTTTTCTTCTTCACATCCTATAACATTAAAGAGCAAGAGAAAATACTTGTAATCTTTCAGGGAATTCTTTTTCCATGTTGAAGGGAGTTTCAGTAACTAGAGGGATCCAGATGTTTTACTCTTCAATTTTTCTTTTCCATTTGTAGGAGTTGTAGTATGAACAATGCAGGCCCTTTAGACTTTTCAGGTGTGTAAAGACTCATGGGAAGGATGATGCTTAATTAAAGAAGAGAGAGATGGTTTTTATGCAATTTACTATTTTTGAGATCTAGTACATAATTTATGTGTAGCAGGAATGCTGATTTCTGGTATAAATGGCATGGGATGTTTTCTTTATGGGGTGCTTACCTCCAGGTTTCTAAACTAGAGGGTTGCAGTCCGAGGATGTTAACATGTATTTGAAAACATATATTTTTGATGTCTTTTTTTAATGATTGTCTCTAAAAGAACTCTTACATAATATTTCCTGTATTATTCTTATTAAGATTCATGTCATATGGTTGCATTTGATTAGAAGTGAGATAAGGGATGAAATTATTTTGTTCATATTCTCTCATAGTGTTTGTTGCAAACTGTACGCCTCTCTCTAAGTGATACCATAACATTTTGTGTGGATATACAGTTTGTCTGTGTCTGTCTGTGAGAATGAGTGTGTGCTACGTGAGCATCTAGTAGACAAAGCTGAGGTTCATGTCCTTTAAAGATACAGTAATCTTCTCCTAGAGGTGCATGTCAACCAAACTGTGAGCAAGTGTACTGACAATGCATAGCTCTTTGCGTATGAAGAAAATCATAGTGTCTTTAGAAATAATATCACCTTTTTTTTCTGGTGAATTCCCACTGTGGTTTTACAACTTTTTCAGTAAGAAAGATGTTTTTTTCCGCTGTTGGTTTTGATTTACGCAGATGAGGATGGGACAGCGTTTGGCTGCTCTCCTCACTCTTCAGACACCATATAAAACATCTGAATGTTTTGCATTATAAGTGCCCATTTGATTTTTGTGGTTTATTTAACCCTAAGCAGTGTGACATAATCTAAAAGCAAGATATGGAGAGACATTGATTAAACTATAAAGGGCTTCTTAATCAATCAGTCTTTATTAAATTGTGATGACCTTGTTGCATGTTTGTTTCTTGTGAAAAAAAAATAAATAAATGTGCCCTTGATGGGGGTATTATGTTTGGCATTTTGTCACCTCGGCTCTGCCTCATTTTTAAATTCCCAGTCGGTGGTGTGTCCTTCTTCGTTTAGCTGCACGATTGCCGTTTCCCCGGGCAGCTCTGTGCTCTGCTCCTCATTATATGGATATAAATGGGCTTTGCTGGAGCTGTGGAGTGCAGCAGAACCAGTTCTCGCTAACAGTAAATTTGCTTTATAGCCATTTTCTGTCACTGCTGTGGTGAGGAGCTAGGGTTGGTGCATGTTAAAACAGGGCTTGGGATCTGTTTAGGCAAAGATTCCCCCTTGTAGCCCCATCATTCTCCAGTACTGGCCCAGCCACTCAGAATTCTGTCCAGTACTCACCTTGCCCTGCCTCTTCTTATCGGTCACATATCATGCCTAATGTGAGTGTAAACAAGGAGATTCTGCTGTATCATGCAGGTGCATCTGCTCTCATTAGCATTTTAATAAAATGTGACTCAATTTAACATTAGATTCTGACACTTGTTGTATTGTGAAGGCTGTGGTCACGGTGGTTTGATTAAATTATTCATATGAACAGCAGGGTGGTGTGGTAACCATGACACTGTGAGCCTGCTCTGGAGTCTGTCACATGAATGATTGGATGTCATTGCCTGTGCAGAGTTAAGCCTTCCCCTTAAATACTAACTCAGGAACAAATATACATAGAATGTGACATGTAAGCTTAATTTTTCTGCAGCACAAATTCAACACCAGATTTGTTTAAACTGGGGATTTATTAAATAATACCGCTGTGCTCACAATTACAAAATGCCTGGAATAAACCATTTCTGTGAGTTGGAAAATAAAAAGCAGGCAGTGTGTTTGTCTTTTAACAAGACAAGCTCTGACTCACAGAACATGAAGTTCACAAACCAAGTATGTCTACTCTTGTTCTTAAAAGAGAAAGTCAAATGGCAAATAACTTTTCAAAAGCTGCAAATACACTGAAATTGGAATACATACTTACAGCAACCCATCTGTTACAATGGAAACAACATTTTAGGCCAAGAGACCTTAAGTTTATCAAGGTCTTGCATCCTAATTAGCTCCTTACAGCTATGGCTGGTTTATTGCAATCTTTGTGAAAGTCCAAGTGATGCAAATTACAAATTCTTCTAAAACCTTGTCCCAAAAAGTAGTTGTTGTGGACACCACTGTGAAGAAATTTTTTGTTTCCTTGGTGTTCTAAAATGTCACAGAAATAAAAAATAATACTGATTAAAATGGTAAAATAAATATTTCAACATCATCTTCTTGCTTAGCTTTACACACAGAATTTCTGACCACTTTTGCAAGTCACTGTAAAAAAATCTAGCCATGCTGGGCATGAGTTACCATGTCTGGTATGTGTACCATACTGTTTTATCTAATGCAGGAAGAATGTTTCCTCCACAAAGTGGCAGCAGAATATAATTGAATCAGCTCCGGAAAAGCCAGTTGAAGTTTTCCCAGATCACAGATCTGATCTCTGTCAAAGTCATTGACCTTTTCTGCTCTTCAGTCACTGAATTTTACTTGATCTTTAGAAAATGATTGTACATGCTCTAAAAGCAAAATTGGCATCTAAAACATATCCTGACACTTGTGAGTCAGGTAAATATTACCCATATAACTTAAGGAAAGGCTACATCAAGTGTAAGGACATTTTAAAAATGCAAATCACATCAGAACATAACTTTGACTGGGCATAGCACCAAACAAAAGCACATTGTACGGTATAAAGGGATCAAAGCAACATGTAAAGAAATATTCGGTTTGCTGATTGTACAGGCAGCGTTACACTGAGCATGTGCATCACTGTTTCATAATTTTGTGGTGGAATGACCTGTACTATTTATGTCACTGCTACATTGTTGCCACGGTGATCAAGTGCCTCAAAAAAAGGTACAAAACATTTAAAGTGGTAATATCAAAACACCTCACATTCAGGTACTGTAAATTACACTACAACAAGCCTCTTGCATAAAAATGTGACTGTACAGTATCTTTAAATATAAAAGCTTCTTTTCACATTTCACAAGCAGATGCAGGCCATGCAACAGACTGCTTCTTATGCACAGAAAAAAAAATCAAGCCAGATCATGCCTCAAAGTCGCTCACACCCCTTTATCATCAACAATCTCCTCCTTAAGCTGTTGTTGGTGGCACTCAGAGAATATAAAAAGATTAAAAGACACTGAATCCCATCGTCACTTGGCTCTACAGCCAGTGGGAAATGTACTAAAAGGTTGGAGGAAGTTGTACCATGTAGCCACTTTTTCTCCCTGACAGTAAAGAGAGTGGATAGACGATGCTTAGTCATATTGGTATCCCTCCATCACAACCATCACCAACCCCCACCTGCAGGCATTAATAGATCTCAGGCCATGGGTAGTCTAAGGATTCAGAATAACACTGGCAGTGTCCTCTTTCTCTCTGCGCTGAAAGGTGGCGTGAGCCTGCTCCAGATCCTCTATCACTGCCAACAGCCGAGCAGCAACACTCTGACCTGACTTCATCAGCTGAACGTTACATTTGGCGCCATCTACGAGACAAAAATATAGAATATTTTAACTTTATATTGAACAGAATTCAGAAGATACTATAACAGCATACACATAAAAAAAAATACTTATACAATTATCTTTTAGCCTCACCTGGGTGAACATCAGAGTTTCTCTTTTCCTTATTGTCTGACATCTGCTCACCATCTGGCATCTCCACATATTGTTTCCTGCAGCATCAGTCATAATCTTATCATATTATCATTGCCTCCTTTATAATCATTGCCGTGACAGATAAAAGTGGGATTCACTGTGAAGCCAGGAAGCAACACAGACCTGTGTTGCAACATAGACCTCTAGTGTACAGTTTGTGAGCTGCACCCAGGCTCATGGTGTTGGCAGACACTGACCTGAGTTTATCTCTGCCCTGAAGAAGTTGCTTGTAAATCATTTGCGTCTCTACGTCAGGATCCAGTGGATCACTCCAGTCACCCAGAGTCACAGCTGAGTGGGTTCTGCTGCAGCCTGTAACTGAGATTCAGCCTTGATTGAACAGTAGTGGCCCACACAGGAAACAGACTTCAAATGGACAACTGGCACATTTTACATAATATTCAGTATGAATGTCCCTTGTGGCAGTCAACCCACAAATTCCATAGTGAAGATATATCATATAAATGATGATCAATAAGTTTATATTCACAGCAGTTGGAAAAAATGTAATAACGTGTAGCTCTATTTAAGTGCTCACAGGTCATTGTTGTCATCACAGCTTCTTCTAAATGAAGCAATAAAAACATGGTAGCAACAAACTGCCAGGGTTTGACAATTTAACATAGATCATCCTGAACTTATTCACTGTGCAAAGCCCGACACAATTTACCTATAAGGAGTGGAAGTAAAAGGAATAATATCATGAGCCAATCCACCATGTTGATAACCTATGCTGCTTATACTCTAGGATTCTGTTAATTCTTGATAATCCTTCTGGTGTCTTGGGTTTATTTCAGCATATTTTCATATATTCTCCTGAATGATTCAGAGAAAATGGGTCGGTAATCGCACCACATCCTGAGTCCTCAGTTGAAGCTTGTGCAGCATTAGAAGTAATAACAGTGGGATTACCAGCACGGTCCACCTGCAGGCAGCAGGTCCACTTGCCGCTGCGATGAGCTCCTGGGTGGAAAGAGGGCAGGATGCACTCATTGTAGATGCTGACTTTCCTGATCGCAGACAGCCACTGGTTCAGCTCATTCACATTCTGTTTGAACCATGAGTGTAGTGGCCAAAAATAGAAAAAAATGTAATAGTTAAATAAAATAATGTAGTTTGTTAGTATTTCATTTCGTCTTAGCTTTGATCCAAGAACACTGTAAAATCTGGCAAACTGAAAAAGGTCCTGCACTTTGTTGGTGACCAGCTGGTGTTGGTACCTACGCACCTTGCACTGGACGTACATGGTGTGCAGCTGCCCGTCGTTGTCCTGCGTGATGACCTGCATTACATTCTGCTGCTGAAAGGCATTTTCATCCACCCTCTCCACAGCACACACACACTGAATAGGGATTGAAGAGCGCACCTGCAACAATTTAGCCACAAATCACAATGCAAATTAACACACATCCACATGCCAGTAATGATGTATCATACTTTTGCCTGAGGCAATTTTCACTATGGTTTAAGCTAAATAAAGCTGACGTTTGATCACAGAGCAAATTAATGAATCTCCGTCTGCTATAGAAATATTTTGCACACATTAAGCTACGAGAAAGGAAGTGAAGATGAGATCACTGTGGCAGCAAAGGCTACTTTTAAGTGTAAATCAGCCACTTCCGATGGGAGCTCGCCTCTCTGAGACTAGAGTGCTCCAACACGGAGGAAAGGGGCCAGGACATTGTCTGAAATCTGATTTGCAAAGTTAGCATGAATATCCACAGCATTCAATTAACCCTCGCTTTTATTCCAGTCACACAAAGCAGGAGACTCGCTCAAAGAGAGCCTTTTAGTTGGTGAGATTGGGCTGCTCTCCCTCTTTCTCTTACAGTCTCTGGATGGTAAATGAGAGGAGATCATTATCACGAGGTTAGGCACCACATGGTAATAACACTAATGATGATCTCACAAGAGGATCAACCCAAATACATTAAAGCAAGCTGGGGATCACCAACATGTTTTCTCACTGAAAGAGCCATGATGATAAATTTCTATGAAAGGGTACACACAGAATAATTCATCATAAAATGGCAAATGTGCCTCTAAAAATTAATCATTCACATTCACGTGACTTTGATCTAGGAGATGAATAATTATCATGATTATTATTGATATTTGATCCAGATTTCACAGTTGGAGCCAGATCAAAGTACCATGTTTTGTGAAATGATGGAGAAACAAAACATCAAACAGTCGCTGGCCATCAAAACAGCTGGTTGCTAGTAAAGCTTTAACTTAAGAAACATATGTTGGTGGATTACAGAACTTTTTAGCCTTCTTGTTCAATACCAACCTGCCAATCAGAGGTCTTGGCATAAGACAGTGTCTCACTGGTCAACCAGAAGTAGCGTTTCTTAAAAGCAAAGCGGGAGAGGAGTTGTGGCCCCTCTGCTTTGTGTTTGTGGAGGTATCCCTCCTTAACTGTCACTGAAGGCATGATGACAGCTCTCTGAGGCACCTCAGATGCTGCAAGGAGAAGGGGATACAGGTGAAAAGGAAAAATGTAGCTGTGAAACAGAGGGGCATATGCATCCTGTCAGACACAAGGTGGTGCTGTGTCAGTAAATAAGACGCACACATATAAATGTTTAAAGTTAAGAACATGTCTTTATTTTCAGCATTCTTGTTGGTGGCACCTGAATTTCCATCCATCGCAACAAGGGCACCTTGAAAGAAAAATAACAAATCTGCAAAACTAATCCACCCAAAGAGCGCTAAATGTCAGTGGCCTTTTAAGAAATAAGAGTGGGTGCAATGTGAAGAATGAGGCTGAAACATGATATATCAGAAAGAGAACATGTTTCACAGCAGCCTCATTGACACAACAGTAAGAAGGCAGCCAAGACATGTTGGGTAACCAGTCTGGCATGTACAGGGGCATGCAGTTTCTCAGCACCCTGCCAGCTCATTAAACAATGTCATCTATTTTCTAGACTTCAAGTTTGCTATGAATATTTCACCACAGAGCAAACTGTAGTACCTCATTTAATCCTGATGTTAGCTGGGAGGTGCCACACAGGTGGCAGATAGCCAGTGGCTGGTTAGCTAAACAGCATGACTTCTGGACTTGGCTTTAGATAACTAGTTTAGTGTCCAGTCTCATCAGACTTACCACTATCATGATCTATGTCGATCAACTTGTCCAGGAAGTCTTTGACAGAAGCCACACTGCGAAGGATGATGGGATGAAGAGGTGCCATCCACTGCTCCTTTCCATGGCCCAGCTGAAGCCCCAAGTTGCCGACACTTTGTAGTGCCTGGCGACAATAAAGACACAATATTTGCTCTTGACTTGCACCTTTCATCATGTCAAATTTCCACTCACTGACAGCAGATCTCAAAGTCAAAGATCAAAAGGGGCCCTGAGGCCTAGCATGCTGTGAGGCCCTTTGTCCAGCCCACACCTGGCCCATGGTGAGGCGGAAGTCCCTCTCTATGCCCCTCTCTGATGCTCAGCTTTGAACCGTAGTCTGGTTGCAGCACATGCAGAGGTAAAAATAGCCTGTTGCTGTTTTTGTAGAAGACTGATGGGAGCAGCGTTTCAGCACCATGGACAGCAGCATGTGGGAGGGGAATGAGATTTCACTTCTATGTGGCCTGTATTTTTAATCATATTAATGATAGTTCACTCCCTGGTTTTACTGGCATCCCTTACCAGTGGCACAAACATACTTTGGTCACTGGAGTCTGTTCTAATTTCATCTATTCCCCTATGATGTGAGGCAATATTGTTCTAATTTTATTTCATTCTGTGTGGTTCCTGAATCCATTAGGCTCATTTGTATTATCTTGAGTTGTCATAAATTGTCTTGTTACTTGGATTTGTCTGATAACATACAAAAAGGGTACTTTAAAGATAATAATGTGAGTATTATAGGAATTTCTTTTATATGTTTCATAAAACTTCTGACTGCTTAACAGCAGACAGCATGCAGTCTCACCACCAAGACACCCACCCTTTTACTGTTTGTTTCTGCCTTACCTAAGTGTGATGTCTGGACATGAATAAATTATCAATAATAGCATCTGTGTGCATGTCTGTGTTTCGACTCGTACCTTTGCCAATAGTAACAGTGTTCTGCTTGTCCGTGTGTCAGCATGCTGGTCTCTCAGCTGGAAAAGTTTAGGTGTGAGTATAGCAGGAGCAAAAAAACGCAGGAAGAAGAATCCACTGATGGCCAGGTACTTCACATCCTGTTAATGTTGTGGTGAAAAGATATTCACTGAATTATGGACAGCTTCCCTAAAAACACTCTGGAAATTAAAATTCCAAATCCTACAAATAAATTGAATCTTTTTTGAGGAGGTGTTTACAGCTTCTTTTCTAAGTGCCTGCCTCCAGACTAACCTCATTCTCCGGTTCGGTAAATTGCTCCTCTACTCTCTTGTGTAGCTGTTTGAAGGCCACTCTCATGACAGGAGGACACTGATCGACTGAACTCACGATGGATTCAATGATGCTGGTTAAATAACTCTGCAGCATCTCCACACTGCTGTCGCGTACCTCTGCCTCAGACACCGCACCCTTAAATGAAATACGTCTTCAGAGAGAAAGATAGCATAAGTAAACCACTAAATCAATGCACTGCAGGCAAATACATATTCCAAAAAAAAAAAAACTGTAATATTTGGATTTATCTAAATTGTGTATATATCAGATTCATCTCAATTTACTTATCAAGTATACTTCAATCTATTCAGTCATTGCATATAAGAGGAAGGTATTTCAGAAACTGGACTGATGAAGACAGACACTGAGTGCTGTACTGAAAATGCCCGATAGGTTATATTGACACAACCCACAAATAAGATGAGGATAGGCAGATCTACTGCAGATGCAGGGGATGTTAGATCTTGGATCTCCCTCCATGTCAGGGATAGATACACGTCTCAAGGGTCTCATGGCAGTTGCCAAGCAACAACCCTCCCCCCTTTTTACATTTTACATTTTTTTCCTAGATTTTCTCACAAATATATCTTTCTCTCAGGGGTAAAGTCTATTTTAAAAATGGACAGTTTGCTCTGACTGTTTTCCAGTTTCACCATTTCAAGACTCAAAACTCACTCGCTCAAAATGTTATTTTCAATTACAGCATTTATAGCATAAGCATGAGCCAATCCTGAACTATTTTTAGGTTGAAATGTGATATTGCTATGGCATTGTGAACCAGCAGAATGTTTTATGGCTGTTTTACCTTGTGCGGTTCAAGTCAATCTTACATGGGTCCAGCTCAATGTACTTTCTCTCATCAAAGATGCGATTGATGATGGGTTTCAATACCTCATGCAGATACAGCATGCCAACAGCCTGACAGCAAAACAATGCCATATTTTGAAGATATTTAATTCACATCTTTGGTACAAGAATGGGCTCAGAAATGTAAAAATCTTAATAATGCAGAGAGCAAACAATGAAGAGTAAGGGTCAATGTGCATTTAATATAAGTAGAAAATGCAGTTAGAAACATGGACAATATGGATTAGTAATCATTAACAGGCAAATTATTTCTCAGTAAAGAGAGATAAATAATCAACTTACATCCCCCTTAAAACTAAAAAAAAAAAGACTATTTAGCTTACCTTCATGAACTGCTCCATGGCCTTGGAGGCGAGTGAGTTTGATCGAAATAAAGTGTTTGGATCAGCTAAAAGAACAAAAAATAAAAGCTTAATATGATACAAATACAAATACAATATATTGAATGTTTGCAGTGATAATACAGCTCAGATTTTAGAGAACATTAAACTGCAGCATCTATAACTCCTCTTTTATGCTGTTTGTGATGTAAATCATGGAAAAACAATGGATGGTGTGTATATATACAGCTCCTGGAAAAAAACTTAAGAAACTACTGCCATTTATTCCTAAATCTGTATCTCTGAGCATTACTACCAAAAATTGAATTCCTATGCAAGATAATCTCAAACAACAAACAAACAAAATTACTGTTTGGCAGAGGGTTAAAACAACTTTAACCGAAAGGGATGACCCCAAACTCGTCACTCAAGAACCAGAGGCGGACATCAAGTGAATATCAAACACAGTGGCAAGCTGAGACTGAGGTGAAGTTCATGACAAGAACAGTTGGAAACAGACTCCTACAGGCAAAACTCACCTTAATCGGTGAGAAGCAAAGCCCTCAGGCTGAGGGTTGAAAATGACCTCAATTTGGACATGTAGGTGCCTTGTCACAGTGGTCAACCCCTAAAAATCACATTAGCCTCCTTCTTTATGAGGATTCTGACAGTTTCTCAGTCTTACATTTAGAGGATGCTGCAAGATGACCCATTTGATTCATCACACAATCACTAAGTTGTCACTTGGGGGGTGGGGGTCGCGAACACCAACGTATGTTATCTTGGGGGTTGCAGTTCAAAAGGTTTGAGAACCCCTGTTCTACTGGACTGAAGAAGACTGGAGTATGGTCATCTCTGGAGTCAATTTTCAGCTTTGCCCAACACCTAGTGGTTTTAGGGTTAGATGGCGACCTGGCCGGGCCTACAATGCACAGTGTATTACACTGACTCTTAAATATAGAGGAGGGTCAGCAAAGCTGGAATCTGGCAGATGTGTCTTTGTAAAGGATACATTAACAAAGCCATATACAAGATTATCCTAAGAAAACATTTACTTCCTTATGTTACGTCTGTTCTCCCCAACTCAGAGGATTACAGCAGGACAATCCTCCACGCCACACAACCAGGGGAATCAAGGTCTGGAGGATCACCACATCAAGAGCCTGTCATGGTCACCTCAATCTCTAGATCTAGATATAATTGAAAAACTAGAAACAAAGAGCATAGTGTCACAAAGGAGAGCAGCCTGACCTTGTGGCAACAGAGTGATGATAGTAAAATACCCAAAGCCACATGACTGATTAGCATGGTGCACCTATGGGGACAGCAGGACTGCTTTCATAAACCCACTGCCCACTGCTTTGTCCTCTGTGCCTAACTTTAATGTCTGGCTGCTCACAGCATCTATTCCTGATCAAGTAGTTACTGTTTGGATCATGTGGGGTTGCTATGGAGTTGCTAAGCATACTGCCCATACTTATTATTATTATCTCAGACTACACCAACAAAATCCAAAGACCAGAGCACAACTCAGTGTGAATTATCTTGGGGATATGGTGCGGAGGCAATAACATGACTAATTCCGACCGTAAGAAGCCATGAAAAGACTGTTGGGGTGAGTAAATAATTGGCATCAGGATAGAAAATATAGTGCTAGCAGGCTTTTACCACCCGCACACAATCCGTAGCTGCAGTGTTCAGAGACTTTAATGTCAACTCAGAGTTTAACAGTAGCAACCCTCAAAGGGTCTCTGGAGACGATGAAGCAATAATTTAAATTGGCATGCGCCAAACTGACAAACACTAAGATAACAGAGACTTAAGTCTTACACGCTTTATGTTTTGTGCAAGTTGTTATATGTAAAATGTTTAGAGCTTATTAATGTATGGATGTTACCTTAAAATAAACCAGAGCCATAAAATGTGGGATTGTTACACTAAGCTTGGTGAGCATATTAAATTCTAAGTTTCTTTCTTTTAAGTCTGGTGGCTCAGACTAACAGAATTATTTTCATCCTGATTTCATTTATCTCTTACTGGTGTGGTTGACCTCCCGGGTGTTAAGATAATCAAGGAATGGCACCACCAGGCCTTGTCCCAAGTAGATCTTCACCAGAGTCATTGCAACATCCTGCCTGCTTTCAACTGTGGTCACCTCCTCCAGCATGGTCAGGGCGCTGCTGTCCTCCACCTGTTGAGAAGTGGACTCAGGTCATGTGCTAGGAATTAGTGTATCTTTGGATAGCAGATGGAGAAATGTAATGTATTGTGCAGACTCTTGGCACGATGATGGTGAATAAGTGAATATCCGTAATGAGGACGAGCTGCGATGCTGACCTCTGCGGGGGAGATTACCGACTCAACCAGAAGGTCGATGAGAGGCTGATAGTACATGGACGGCAAGATCCGATCCTCCACCAAACGCACCTTCAGACGAAGTGCTCCCAGCTTGCCACTAGAAGCAAAGGACAGTAGCATAGCACCACATGAAGTAGCATTGATCCCTTTTAAAACAGCTTGAAATACAGATATGCTTTTAATTAGTTAAAAAAAAAAACATTAAAACATTAAAAAAATGTTAAAAAAAAGTTACTCAGTCATATGAAATTTCAATTCTTAAAACAAGAGTCACACTGCTTCCTCAAACAATTACTGGTGATAGGATATTTTCAGGGGCTATTCAAACAATGCTGCCTCCTACAAAAATCTTCTAAGCTGGGGATCATTTCCTAATAAGTCTCAGAGCTTCATTTTACCAGACACTATTTTCCTGCAGTTCACCAGCTCTCTTTGTTCTGCCTCATGAAACAGATACTGCACCTGTGAATGTTCATCGAAATGCATGAAAGAGTGCGGAGGAGAGAAGCTACTTTTCTTGGGTGAATTTATAAGGAACACAGTGATTTCTATGAAAATGTATTTTAGGTTTCCAAAGGCAATTTGGTTCAGGGATATACAAATAAGCAGAGTGGCCACACTACACAACCTGGCACGTCTATAATCCTCACCCTGTCTCAACCTCATTATTTCCCAGGGGTAGCAAACGAAACCAGCTCTCTAACAGAGGTGTCTTGTGCAAACAAGCAAAAGGGATTTCCACCTGTGGAGGGAAAGAACAAACAAGGATATAATATCAGATAAGAAAAAAAAAGTAATTATATGTGCAGTGGATCAATTATTTTTAAAGCATTTATGAAATTAAATAGGCAAATCCTGACCTTTCCCAGAAAGTCATTCTTGCCCACCATGTCCCAGTCCCAGACCTCTACAGTAACAATCCCATCCTCACTCAGCTCCTCTGGATCTAACTCCAGCTCCAAGGTCTCACCCCAGTGAGGAAAACGGGTCTTCTTGATAATCTACAGCCCAACAAGAATTAATGTATAAAAAAACAAAACTAATTATTATTAAAACTAATTTTATTTAATATGTTAAACTGACTGTACATATACTATGGCTACAGTGAAACCTATATATAATCTACATGCATGTTTTCAGAGCTCACCGAGGTCTCTGCACTGTGATTGTTAAAAATAACTCTTGCAAAGGGATCAGAAGTTCCAGAAATGTCTCTCGGAGCCAAATCTCTGTGTGATACAAGAAGACGATAGAACTAATCAATAAATAAAAATGCTTATATCCTATATAAAAACCTCTCTCTCGCTCTCTCTCATTTATATATTATATGTACATATAATATACATATATGTATATATATATATATATATATATATATATATGTATATATATATATGCAAATCAAATTAGTTATTGTGGTATAGCATAGATATCAAAGCGAATCACGACCACTTGGTGTTATTCTGACTTACTTCACACCTAACACAGCGTTAAGCCCTGATCGACAAGCTCATTAGAGGCCTGACTGAGACTGAGAGATTGTAGCCTGGGATGCACAGATGGGGCAGTGAGTAGTGTAAAAGTGACAGTATGACTCAGAAGGGTGCGTGGAGGCCTGTAGACCAGTGGTGATAGGATTTCAGCTAAGAAATAGTAATTTAGTTCTGCTACAGAAACTTAACTACATATAAGATGATAACATGATACGCATTTACACATGCCATTATAGTTGATCTACCTTTCTAATCCCAAGCCTGCTGCTCTGAGGTTTGGGCCATGGATGTCCAATGCTAAATCCACATGAGCTCATTTCCCTCAAATTTGCAGAACAGTTGTCGAGTTTTGTTTTACCTGGCTTCAATAACTTTACAACGTAGACTTATCTTCCTTGTGCATTTCAGGAGCTCCAGACTGAGATGGATCTCTCCTTGGACTTCTTCATCAGGGTCAACCCTTGTCAGGTTCAGCCAGCTATCAAGACCTGATCAGACCACACAGAGAGATGTAGCCTGCTTAAGTATTTAAATTATAAGACTACAGTATACTTGACACTCTTTTTTTTCAAAACACATATAGATAGAAATCTGTTGTCAAAGTATGAATGCTATAAAACTGCTGATGACAGGTAAACAAGGACATTTATCATTTATAACCAGAAAATTCTGAATACTTTTTCATCACTTTTACACATTTTATGGTCTAATTAATTTATTAATAATTGATTGTTATCAATAAAAAAGATAAATGTAGAGTGCAGTTGCTCATATTGGAGCAAAACCTAAATTTCTGTCCTTTGCTTCTGCACACCAACCCACTGCAATTCAAATAAAGGAATAGAGAGGTGTTTGGGGTGTGAAACTGATGAATAATGTTCCATGTAACAGTTATTATTAAACATTTGGGAATTACAGACATTTTTCTAATAGTAGTTCTAATGTTCTGGTTCAAAAACAAACAAAAGAAAAATTATCTACCTAAAGCAGTGGTTCTCAACTTTTTTTAGTCACGTACGCCCAGAATAATTTGGTTACTGTTCACGATAATCCACTAAATTTAATTGGTTAATTTGATCCAATTAGAGCTTGTGTAAATGCTCACTCAGAGTCTTAAAAACATACTTTAAAAAATTTACTCTAAAATTATGTCTGATACAGGCAACATAATGAATACACCATTCTCTAGTATAATATATTCAATTTTATTTCTCATATTTTATTTTTTCCACAACCATCGAGCAACTCCTCATAACCCTCTTGGAAAATAATACCCCCTAGGTAGGAGTCACTGGTCTAAAAAAAAAAATCTTTTTCCAGAACTGGTTTCACACATTCTCCCCAATATCTGATCTGGCCTACTAATGCTACCAGTGGTTTACATCCCTGTTTTTATATTCATGAGGATTTGCTTGAAAAATAAATAGCAGAAGACACAACTACCTCCTCAATGCTGTAAAACCAATGTCATTACATTACAGAAAAAAGTATGCGAGGATACGTGGAATACTATCCAATACCCAACGACAACTAGACTAATCCTAGCAATGACATTAATCCACAACACTGTACAACAAAGAGGGAAACAGATTAAGCTGCACTTCACATCTTCTCACAAACAAGTGTTACTCACTTCTTATCAAGTCACAGCTTCAGAGATTTAATACAGATTACAAGTAAATGTCATAAATGTGAGAAAGTGAACTGTAAACATAACTGGGAAAACTACTAAAACAGATTACTTACATCTATAGATTAAATCTATGAACTTCGCTATATACCAGAAAACCCATCCACATGCCTTCATCGTAATCACTGCTGTCTGTCATGGTTAAATAACTATAAACTTTAATCTTACTGGTGTTAATAAAGAAAAACAGTTGATGTAATCCTATTGGCGTTTAACAATTAATATATATTTCACTTTCTAACTCATCTACTATAGTCTTGTGATATTTAGATTATTTAAATTCTTGAACCCTCCAGGATGATTTATTACAGTTCAGACTTGAAGTTGAGTTTTCCTCTATGATGAAATTATTCTGCAGTCATCTAATTTAATTGATAAAGAGGCTGCCTCTGTGCTGGAAACTGCACTGTCGCCCCTGGTTGTGTTCTACAAGCGTTTTAACTAAATGGACAACACTGTAAAATGTCTACACAACATACTGAATAAACAGATAGTCCAGGGAAAGGCTTCTTCAGCTCCTATTCAGCAACTTTTGTCTAGATTCTACAAAGTATTCCACAATGCCTTTCTTATTCAGTCATTCTTCATATACTTTTACAGTGCTTCTTCTTACATGCAGTGTATATATACATTTCTTTTAATGTTTATGACGACCTCTAAATATTAAGATTAACTTTGAACCAGTGTAAACTGAGAGACTGGGTAAAAATGGCAATCAACTGAGTTAAAGGTGAAAGTCCAAACACTGATCCTATTCAGATGCTTTATTTCAGACTTATTGCAGTGTTGAACTAAGACAAAATTATAAATGTATAAAGACATGCTGACTAGACTGGACCCTGATGATATGAAAAACATGTATTTTGATTTTTAGAAGCATCAAATATGAGAAAAGATATAAAGTCAAGGCCAGACTATGAGAAAAATCCTGCAAGGGAGTAAGTGACTCAGTACCAACATGAAGCAATGAATCACCAGAGTGAAGGCCATGCCAGGTGACTTTCAAAGGTATCGGTATGGAGTAAACATGCCGCCACTCCAGTGATGCTATCGCATCATAGCATATTTTAAATGCCATATGTCTGGCCAAGACATCACTGTGTGTTATGTATTTACAGTAAAGCTTTCTGTGAGAGGAGTCAATCATTTAATGGTGGGAGTCTGTTTGAAATTCACCTCTTTTCCTAGTTTTTGATGAAAAATCACATAATGTGGAGAAACTATGTTATGAAAGTCATTAATAAATGTGAGCAAATAATAATAAATGGTGTGAGAGAGTATTAAGAAACATTCCCAGACTAAAAAAAGACTAGGATTTTTGAGTTCACCATGGAAATACATGTACGTTCGACCTCTGACCAGAGCTCAGAGGTTAAACACACATGGTACTTTAGCTGCGATAAACTAATCTGGATTTGTTGTCATACCTTTAGCTTGAGATCCAATGGCTTCTTTGCTCAGTGTAATCTTACCAATAACATCATCATGCCTGTGGAAAGGGGCAAAAAAGAGATTATCAGTGGGAATCTAGAATTTGACAAAAGATACTGAATAAATTATTACATGGAGTGGCGTGAGAGGAGATAAAAAAAAAAAAATTAAATCAACCTTTAATCACTTGATCTGTGTGACCATCTGGCTGATAATGTTTGTTTATTCAAAGCTTGGAGGGATTTTTTTCCCCCAAAACATTTCAGATGAGCATAAGCTCTTAACCCAAAGATATCAATTCACAAGGCAAGTTAAACAAACTTTGAGGACTATAAATTAACTGCCAAGCTCTGCCAGTAATAGCTGAATAATCCATAAAAAAGGCATTGGATCAGTGTTACCCAATTGTGTCCTCATCCATGACATGGAACGAGAGTGAATGGAACCCCATGGGAAGGTGCAATGTGTACTCTTCACCCCAGAAAGGATTGAGATTCTTCCACACTGTAGCAGTCCTGAAAAAGATGGGTTTAACAAGTCTGCAAAGCAAACCAAACAATGTCATTCCTCATGAATGGATGAAAGATGGTGGAGGTTGAGGGCATGTCTCATATGTATCTAATTATCTGCTATGTTTATAAGACGTGGAATTCCTCTGAGGGATCATAACATAAGGCTGCATAAAAAAGAAGAAAAATCATACATCTATACACATTAAGCTAATGTCTTTTTATATGCTTAGTAGAGACGTTCTGCTGAGGGCACGTGGGGTTTTGCTTTCAGTACAACCATGACGTTCTCAAATCTCAATACATTATTTAAATGTGCTCATAACAAATCTTCTGTCAATAACAAATATCAAGTAATGAATGTTGGGAATTGATGCAAAGTCAGTAGTTCCTGAATATTTTTTTCCAATATTGCTTTAATTTCCTTCATTAACTGTTTTCTAATCCGTTACACTTAGAAAATATTCTAGAGAGTTTCAATCAAATCAATGTGATCACAGTCAGGTGTGAGAGGGAACCTTGATTCATTTATGGCATTTTCTCAGTCAAATTTTTACAGTACAACTGCAAATGCACCACAGCACATGAAAAGGAAATGTCAGTAGAATTCAGAAAATATTTTTTTATGCTCATTAGGCTGGAAAACACTGCAAAGCCATGTCTAAACAATTTGCACTTCACTTCCTTTATGAGAACACCAAACAACAATGGTGTACATGGCCAGACCGCAAGGGAAACCCACAACCATACCAGGGTGGAAGCTGTTCTGTGGAGAGGAATGGACAAAAACTCCACTAATGAAAAGCTGTTTTTCTACATATCTGCAAATGCTTCACATCCTTTAGCCCCAGTAATTTGATGTTGCTCATGACGTTTACTTTTGTGGAAATCTGGTGGTTTTTAACTTCATATTTAAGCAAAATAAAACATATGTGGCATTAACCAAGTTAATAAATTGTAAACTTTGAATGAAGAAATTTTCAAAAGGGTGCACAAACTTTCAAGCCACACTGAGAATCAGTACAGGTCATAATTCATACTGCCAAGAGGATCAGAAAAAACCCACAAGACTGTACAGTAAAAAGAGTATTGTAACTATTACTTCCACCACAATCCATCAGCCTCATCATCTATGAACATCACACTCAGTTGGCCAGTAACATTGCAAGTGCAAAGTGACTAGCGTGACTGTCTCCAGTGAATCATTGTGTTGTTTTTCATCATCATGCCAGATGGAACAATAGCCACTGAATACGCCCTCGTTTTCTGTGCTTTAGTTCTTTTACTTGAATATCTTCTTTCTATACTGAACTTTACAGTTCTGGGCAGTATTCTGCTCTCAGCTCCCAGCATTCTCCTTTCTTACAGGTGCTCCCTGATAACTGATGCATCCTCTCCATGGTTACCCAAGGGTGTTTAAAGGCCAGACCAGTATCAGGTTCTCTGATGGAGGGGCCACGCTGTGGGCACCAAAACATACACTCCACCCTGGTTACAGGTGCAGAGTAGCAGGACAGAGCAAAAAGAAAAAAAAAAACAAAACAAGTAAACAAAAAAAATAAACAAAAAAAGAACAATGCATGTACTATATATAAACTGAGAACTTGGATTGAATGCAGGATTAACCCATCTGTTGCTGCAGGTAAAGCAAAAATTTTTTCCTTGACTGTATAATTCATATAATCAGAGAAGGCTCACCTGGCAACAACTTCATTGTCAACTTTAACGATGCAGTAAGGATCACTGGTTCCAGATCTTAATATATGAAATAAAGACAGAATAAGCAGAGTGAACGTTCTTGCAGTAAATTAATATGAATTAATCCCAATGTTTTTAATTTGCTCAGGTCGATAAAAAAAACAACACATACCCACCTTACTATTTACTCAGAATGTACAGGAGACACCATACTAGAACATGTCATTTGAAATTTTGTTATCTAATTTAATGAGAAAGGATTTTTAAAATTCCGGGCATATTTTAACAAATTAAGACTTGAGTGCGGGTACATGTCATTCAGAAATTACTTACACGTCTTTGGCCGGGAGGTTCCTGCCCTCGACAATTCGAAAATAGAGAGAAGTGTTTTTGGACATTTTCACCGGAGCAAGCTATACAATCAATTTCTCGTGTCTTGCCATACGGGCTCGTATAAAAGGCGCTCTTCTCCGCCAGTGAGTTTTCTTCGTTTCATGACACCTTCAGCTCGTGACGGCGTACAGCCCACCAGTAGCGCGCGACACAGGCGCGTATCCGCTGCTCGTTAGTGCGATGACCACAGGCTACGTCGTTGAAGTTAGCTTCCGATTCCCAGCTTCAGAGTCGCAGAATGTGTAAAGGGTAATTCCACAAAATTTACAGCAATCTAGACCACAATAGACTGCTCTTGATAAAAAAAAAAAAAAAAAAAAAACTACAGCACCGAGACTCTTCAAACCTGGACTAATATATTCAGAACAACGTACAGATTCATTAAAACACAGTTTCTGATTTGTGAAACCATGTTCTATTTGTGAAAATGCAAATTAAACACGACGCAGAAGTTAGCTTCCGATTCTATTTGTGAAAATACAAGTTAGGCTTTTTATGATGTTTTTGCCATCTGGACCCCTTACACCAGGTCCTGTGGGAAAAAAACAACAACAAACAAAAAACAAACAAACAAACAAACAAACAAACAAACAAACAAACAAACAACAACAACAACAACAAACAAACAAACAAACTAGAGAATTTTTCTTAATTTGTATTCAAGGCTGCAGAGGTGTCCGACATGAATGACTACATTGCAGACATTCTGGATTGTGGCTATACTGGTATATACTGCATTCCTTCCTTGGGTAAATGTAAGTTATCAAAAAAAAAAAAAAAACAAACCAAAAAAAAAAAACGTGAGGGTGATCATTACTCAATAGGAATTATCCAAGGTGAATAAGAAAGATATATTCCAAGGCAGATCTTCTAAAACGTTTAAGATGCCTTTATTTCAGGCAGCTTGCATCCTCATGAAAGCCAATGTCAGGATGATACATGTTGACAATTTAAGATATAAGCCACATGAAATGAAAGCTGTATATACTTTCTTAAAGCACTACCTCAGACCATCTCTTTATTATACCTTGGTATGTCTTTTCTTCCTTTTTAAATATGGTGCAGAATTTGGCAAAGCATGATGCATCTGTGATTTCCATTTCATGTACTTATGTTCAATTGGGAAGTCTTTTTATTTCAAGACTACCTAGTGTTTTGATGAATAAAACCTACATTTCTACATCAAGCTTTTCTTGTCATTACTGAAATGAACTAGTCTATTAAATGATTAACATAATGACTTTTCCCCACAGACCAGGTAGTACTCCCCTGGCGCCGGTGAGGGAATGGAGTGTGGCTGTGTCGCAGTGGTCGGTGGAGTTGTCATGCAAAGTGTGTGCAGTGGGCGGCGTTCAAACACTTTCTGAGCTGCCATATTAAATATACACCTGTAAGCTTAACTATTGTTCTTTAGAGTCACCTGCTGAGACCATTTAAAAGCTACAAGAAGCATTTAAAATTATTCAGCTCAATCTTGTTTATTTTTTTTTAGTTTTTAAGAGAAGACAACTAAAAACAGTTTTACAAGAACCATGCCTGGTTTAATTTCTCACTCCTACGTCACACATTACAGGGCACGCCAGTAGAATTAGTTTACTCATACAAATACCTGGACTTTATGTTGGAGGAAAACTCTTTTAAGTCTTTTAAGTTCTATGTTGAGAATTACTCACAAAAAATTACTCAAATTTTTGTCTATTTTAGTAGCAACCTGCACCACCCATTGGTCTGTGTGGGGAAACCCTGATAATAATTTTATAGACATTCATGCAAACTGCAATATAAACTATTCATACCTCAGAAATCCTGACCGAGGCTCTGAGAGCAGGAGGGTCAATGAAGTATGTAGTTAATAAAAGGGCTAATAGGCTGTTTGCACAAGTTAATCAATTGAAACTACCTCCCCCCAGTCTTCACTGAGTTGGCTGTTGATAAAAGGTAATACTTTTGGTGTGGCGCATGGATGGATAACAGCATAATAATATACAGAGCTGGAAGTTGAGAGCAACTTGATTTTCAACCAGAATTTAGTGTTATGCCATCTGGTGGTGGTTTATAGTTCCTACAACCTTACATATACCATAAGAGATGTGAATTTAAATAGAAAAAGTACTGCATTTTAGCTTTGTTCATTGCTGACAGTGCAAACATCAGATGTTAGGAGTGTAACGGTATATGTATCCGTATTCGGAAGTTTTGGTACGAAACGGAGGCATACGGAATGTTCCCACACGGAAGAGTAACTGCGTTGCAGACATTTCCTAAAAAACAAAACAAAACAAAACTAACACACACACACACACACACACACACACACACACACACACACACACACACACCCACCCACACACACACACACACACACACACACACCCACACACACACACACACACTGGCTAGCGACAGTATCAAGGAGAAACCAGAGCTTCAAGACACTAATCTGTTGTTAAAATCTCATGTTTGTCAGAACTTTGGCTTCCCAGTGAATTTTTAATGATGTTCTGATGTGTGTGTGTGTGTGTCTGATCGCTCCCTTCACAAGAGGACGACAGCGCGCTATCGCTGAAAACCTGTTCTGGATAAACTGCTGGACCCAGAAATCAACACAGAAGCAATGAAGCCTTTTCCCATGCGGAGTTTAAATTGCTTCCATTTTAAAGAGCCGTTAAAAAGACTTTATTATAGGCTATATATATATATATATATATATATATATATATATATATATATATATATATACTTTTAAAAGAGAATTTAACTGTGGATTAAATTTATATTTGTACAAGTCTGAATTAATAATCTTTATTTTTCTCTTGAAACATCCCTCCCTCCCTTATATGTGTAGATACTGTCTATTAAAATAGACATTTTTTAATTTAAGAATCTTTTACTGTGTAAAGTTCCTGTTCACACCAAAGTTAAACAGTTTCATGTTTTACTTTTATTCCCTTACTGTACTGAAAAAGTACCGTGACCTTAAAACAGGTACAAACATAAAAACCAAACTGTGAATTTGGCATACCATTACACCCAAAGTTAGGGATATCCAGCTTTTGTGCAATGTCAAAATGTACTTAGAATACACAATAACCTTTACAGGTGAACTTAATTAAACCTTCTCTAAAATTTTGAATGCACATGTACAACCGTTTAATGTGAATGTATTTATTGCATAACATGCTGTTGTCTAACAAAATGAATTACTGCAAAAAAAAAAAAAAAAAAAAAGTGTCTGAAACGTGAATCGACCACTAAATGTTTTGGTTAAATGACAAATAGTATCTAAACAATTCTTCTTTTATGTTGTCTGTAAATTTCACCTGAAAGTTGAATATCCCTGACTTTTTATGAATAGTATATTTAATGAAATTGTAACATGATTTCTGCTGCTTGTGGTGCACATAAACCTGTCCCTGTCTAAATTAACAGATGTAATCTTTCAGTCTGATCTGACAATTGTTAAGTTTGTTTTTAAATACTCTCTTTAGTTTAAACTCGGGATATCCTTTCAATCCAGACCATTTAAACAGAATTGCATATTAGATTCACAATAAGCGGATCACACATATAAATGAAAAGAAACCAGTTTCTGTGCCAATAGGCTGGAGAAATGGTGAAGCTGAAAAACTGATGAGGAAGATTAAATCGGCTCCATTGATGGTGTCAGTTATGTGGAGAACAGCACCATCATGTGGGCTATTTGTGTTGGTGAAACTTGATAGTTATCACAGTAAACATCACCCTTGTGCTTATCTGCTTTGGATTCCAGCTTATCAAAGCCTCTGTTTATCTCACAGGTTGTTTTTTTTCCTCTCTCTCTTTTTGTTTTTTTAATAATCTGACTTAGAAAAGCTAAATAAATCTGAAAAAAAGCACACCTGCAACTGTAAGTTCGTTAAAACCTAACAGCTTTGTTTTACATAATACAGGCCTTCTATCAGGAATTCAACAATTAAAAATTGATACCAAAATAAGCAGCTTAAAGATATACAGAAAGTGGGTCAAGGAGGGTCAACATCATGGGCTGTTATCTTGTATGTGTACACATGGGCTGTAGGTCAGTCACTCAATCTATCCAGGGACTCCACATTAGTCCCCAGCAGAGAGCAACAGTTCTTCACAGGCCTTTTTTTGTCATAGAAGACATTTTGACGTGAACTAATATGACAAGCTCAGGTGTGTTAACGAGGGGTGCATTACGATTCTGCACCTGTGTGCGTTGGTAAGCTGTAGACCATTTACAAAAACACAACATCCTCCCAGTGGAAAGTAGCCTTCATTAATACACCCATGTTTGTCTGACTATTCCAAACCAAAATGTCGGCTGTTGAAAAGGCCTATCACATTTAATATGTTTGAGTCATTGGTTCTGATGTTGCTGCCTAAACAGATGAGTTAAAATAAAATTGCATCCTCCAGCAAAGACTTATAGGCTTTAAGCTTCCTCAAAAAATAAAGTCTTTGCTTCTTGTGAACAGCATTGTGGTTGCATTTGTTGCCTAAGTTAACAGCAAGGTGTCCTGTATCCAGTGATGCTCTACCACCTCTATCTCTTCTCCCAGAATGGAAATGGAAATAGAGGTCAGCTTATTTCTACTTCTTCTTAAAACCACATTTATCTCCTTTTCCTTTAAGACAATTGTTCCCTAGCATGATAGCATATGAAGCAAATCACTGTTCATGCTGACCTCTTAGCAGGAAGGGAAAGTCAATGGAATATATAACACTATAAAATTAACTTGTAGACATGATATTTACTATTACTGCAGATCACAGAATATCATAGTGACTGTACACTCACTAGCTACTTTACACTTTATCAGTACTCTGTTGAATTTCCGTTTACCATTGGAACTGCTTTCATTCTTGGTGGCATAGATTCAACAAGGTGTTGGAAGCATTCTTCAGAGATTTTAGACCATATTGACATGTTTGCTTCACACATTTGCTGCAGATTTGTCGGCTGCACATCCATGATGAGAATTATTCATTCTACCACATCCCAAAGCTGCTCTATTAGATTGAGATGTGGTGACTGTGGAGGCCATTGGAAAATAGTGAACTTATTGACCTGTTCAAGAAACCAGTTTGACATGATTTGAGCTTTGTGACGTGGTGCATTATCCTGCTGGAAGTAGATGATGTGTATACTGTGGTCATACAGGTATGGACATAGTTAGCAGTAATACTCAGGTAGGCCAGTTAACCTGACTATGTGTACATGCCTAAATGTATTACGTTGCTGCCATGTGATTGGCTGATTAGCTATTTGTGTTAACAAACAGTATTTATCCCTAATAAAGTAGATGGTGAGTGTACATCTACTTTGGCTGGAGCAGCAACAGCACTACCCAGTGCATTTTTTATAAAAGAATAAAAAACAAAACAAAACCATATTAAGTCCTTACTAGTTAAGTATAATATTTATACATGTATTATAAAAATATACTTTCACAGAAATTTAACTTGTTAAATGTATCTCTTTTATTACAAACCATGCTGCTATATTTAACTTATACACAGTCATAGTACCATTCTGTGACAAATGTTTCATTGGTGACAAAAGTACAAGTACAAATCTCTTCACATAAAGTGGTTTTATAATTGTCTACCCAACAATGCAAAAATACTTTGTTCTTTTAGGATTATAAAACTTTATCTTTTATACTGTATGTTTTATATTGTATGTTTTTGTATAATTATTTTAATGATCCCTATCTGTAATGGAATTTGGACTGCTGCTGTCTTGGCCAGGACTCTCTTAAAAAACAAATCTTGTAATCTCAATGAGACTTAACTTGTAAAATAAAGGTTGAAAAAAAAACAAAAACAGTGGAATGAAAGTTGTCCATTCTCACTCTCTGTGAGATGATGACTGGTTTGATTAATACATATTGCTTTTATACAAATATACAGATTAATATACAGGATCACAGTCTTTTGGACATTTGAGCAGTGTAAATAGAGAGTCTACATAATTCATGGACACTTCCACGTGAGATAAAATAGACTTAACTTTGTAATTACACTGAGTAATATATAAATCATTAGCAAAGAACATACACAGCATATTCAGCACATTTTTTTTTACAAAGATTCAAACAAAACAACGTCAACAGCAGTGTATCTGAACAGTAGGAGGCTCACAGAATAACATGTATGAAGAGAGCCATAATGGCAGCGCTGATCAGCCCGGATATAGGGACTGTAACAAACCAGGCGATGAAGATATTTCTGAACAGACGCCAATCAACTGATTTCCTGGAGCGCAGCCATCCCACAGCCACCACAGATCCCACCTGTGTGCACATGATATAACAGTTAAGCAGGTGTGCCAAAGGACACAAGAAACCATGATTTTACAATAGTAAATCTTCATATATTTAAGTTTTCTTACCTTGCAGTGGGTTGTGCTGACAGGAAGACCAATGTTGGATGCAACAACAACGGTGACAGCTGAAGCCAGCTCAATGCTGAATCCACTAAAGTAGGAGAAAATGTTAGTATGATTTGACAACATGATGAATCATAATTTTAGGTGTTACAGGAAATGGATATGTGCCATACCTAGAGGGTGTAATCGGGGTAAGGTCTTTGCCCATGGTCTGGATTACCCTCCGACCCCAAACCCAGAGTCCACTGCAGATTCCTATTCCACCATACAGAAGCAACCAGATGGGTGTGGGTGAGTTGGACACTACAGAGCCACTCTCATAGAGAAGCCAGAGTGCCACCAAAGGGCCAATCGCATTGCTGGCAATGAAAAATATATGAAGTAAATCCTCTGAATTACCACACATTTGTATATTACTAAGAAGAAAACCACCCTTTCCCACCTGACGTCATTTCCTCCATGAGCAAAAGAGCCAAAGCACGCCGTTAGAATCTGCAAAAACTGGAAAAGTGTAGAAACAGCAGGTTGGTCGACCTCCAGCTCATCCTCCTCCGGAGCAAGCTCCTTGCCAGCTTCTTGAGTCACACTCCCATCCGGGACCACACTCCCATTGGTCACCGTTGAGCTGTAGCTGCTGTAACTGTCCACCCTAGATCTTCTCTGTGATCCAGTGTCTACATCTTTATATTTAGGATCTCCTTGAATTCCATATAAAACCATGGTGTAGGAGGTGTAGCTGTTATTCCTCCGCATGGACCGCTCTTCTGTGTCACTGTCACCGATGCAGTCCCCAACCTTGGCCATGTGGAGCTTGTGAAGCAGGTCTTTGTAAAGGCCAGAGTCTTTGTGAATTGTGTGGGAGCGTCCGCTGTGAGGATCAGTGATCATCATGGGGCCAATGGTGCCATTTAGAACTATAAAAGCACATTTTTTTTTTTACTAAAGATCATGATGACTTCATCAGAGTCACTTGTGGTTAAGCAGTATCTTTATAAACATGAGAAAATACTTCAACATTTGAAGCACAAGACAGAGAATTCTGTCAACCATGTCATGCCAATAATGTCTCACCGTTGGAGATGTCCAGGTCTTTGGAGTCCACATCATTGTTTAAGTCAGCTTCCTCTGAGCCTCCGAGTTTGAAAGCGACTTTTTGGCTGTTTGCAGGAGAAGTCTGAGGTTGAGTGTCAGATGGTGCTGAGGGCTGCTTCTCTAGCACTGGTTTGCTTATGTTCTTCTCTATTAGTGGAGTTTCACAGGGACCAGCAGCTGTTTCTCCTGCAGTAAAGAGCCAGAGTTGTATTTATTTATTTAGAATTTCATTACTTATTTTCCTGCCGGATAGTGTTTTGTTAATACCATTGATCAGTTTAAGTCTCATTACAGTCTAAGGTAAGACATTTTCATCTTTGCATTACTCATCTTCAGAGTAAGCAGAGTGTATGAAGTAACAACATAAACAATAAGGCATGACAACAAACCCACCTATCTTCAGTGTTCTTACTCAAGACTTATGATTTCAGCCTTGATGAAAAGTGTCAAACTTTCACATTTACTCACGTTTTATTTTCTTCTTGAGACGCGGACAGACAGCAAACCAAACAACGAGAGCGGTAACTAAGGCACAGCCAAGAGAAATGCATAGAGTGCCCCACCATGGCACTCTGTCAAAGCCCAGCACTGCACACACAAGACAGGGAAATGAGAGAGAACTCCACCTCAAACTAGTACAGACACTTAACTCTTCGTATTATTTAACTCTTATTCTGCATGACTGAAAAGTGGGGAAAACTGTTAGTGCCTGTATAAACTTTGGTGAACTTTTAGAAACATCATGACATCTTGAGAGGCAGGAGGCTCACAGTGTCATCCAATTTACCATTTTCTAATTCCCTGAGCTGTAGTCACGTGATGTGTAAAAACTTGTACAATATGTCTCAACAGCTTGTTACACACGTGTCAGTAAGTTCTTCTGGACAACAGTATCAGTGGTAGTACACACTCCTCCAATCAGATAGTGAGCACGAGGCCAGTCTTGCAGGACTGTGATAAACATTCTGTTAGAAACAGTCAGAATTTCTCTTTTACTCTAATATTAACACTGGAGGGCAAAACTGCTGTTGAAATTTGTCTTCTGAAGAAAAAATGAAAAAAAAAAAAAAAAAAAACAACAACAATAAAACACAGGTTTTTATTGCAGATAATTACTAATTACTGCTCCACCCTTCCAAAAAAAAAATAAAATAAAAAAAATTGTGAGCGTTCCCTATCTTTAGCATGAGTGTAGAGCGAGACTGGTCTCAAATATCTTTAACTGCGCAAACTGTCAGTCTGTGTGTGTGCAGTTGGGTTGGTTCATTTTTAACTTGAGAAAATCATACATTATAATGTTGTTTTCTCTTTTTTAAACTGTCCTCACACCATTTAGTTTTGATATTTGGACAAATATTAGAGATAACATTACTTTTTTGGCAGAGAATGTTCAGTTCAGTTTATTTGCCATTTGCAGTATAAAAAAACCACATTGGAAAACAGTTGCAAGAAGCTCAAGCATCGTCCACATATAAACAGACGAAACATAAAAAACACAAGCCTAAATAGTCACACATAGATAGATCATAAGAACACATAGATGCCAGTAATATAATAAAACAACAAAACCCTGTATAAATAAGTAGCAATAAAAAGGCAATAAAAGCAATACAATAAGGTGCTTGTTCGGGGTATTCAAGGTGCATTGTTCAAAGTCTTCACAGCTTGTGGGATGTAGCTTCTGTATAGTTAAAAAAAGTCTCTGTTTTATAATATCTACTTCTGCCTGTCATCAGCTCTGCTTTGTGCACTCTGTGAGCTCTATCCACCTCTTTTCTCCAAGGATTTCATCACATTGTGCAGTTGTTCAGCACATCAACAAAAATAAATACTAATGTGGTGGATGAGCTTGATACTCACAAGGTGCACCTGTAAACATGATGGAGAAGAGGTTGATGCCCATTGTAATGGCATAGAAGATAGGAAGGGCTCTCAGTCCATTAGGTACAGGGTTAGACTGTAAAGAAATAAAATTGGTTGGGTCATATATATATTTTCAGAGACCCAGTGGTGGAATGCAAAAGCATTGTGACATTTTCCCTTTCTTACCCCTGAGGTAGATGAAAAAGATTGATGCACCTTTTTAATGATGCATTTAATGGCAGGAGACACGTTTTTTTATTCTGTACGCTGAATTGCAGGCAGCTGTCTGTAGCAGCTGTGATTGCATTGTGAAGTCATTTGGTCTTAAAGAGCCTATAATATGAATATTTAGTAAAAAATAATTGTACTAGAGTAAAATAGATTTGCTGCTGCAGCTTTTAACACATTTTGAACTAAAATGTTATCATTGCAGCTTCTGTCACATCGTATTAAATTCACCATCAGGCAAGCATTACACATTTCTTTCATTACAATGTGCTAAGATAGAGAAGTAAAGGCTGTGTGACTTTTTTTAACTTGTTAGATGGTTTGACATGCTGTAGAGTACACTTTTAGTTTTCATGCTTTAAATTCTTGAGCTTCATTTAGGTATCATTTAATCTTTTACAGCTAAAACTCTTTCAAATAAGTTTGATGGGAACATTCTTTTGTTTAAAAACAAGGGTCTTACCTTGTTGAGAATGAATTTGCGGACAAAATAGAAGAGAATTCCTGACATAATTCCTGACAGCACAGGCGACAGGAACCAGGATGCCACTTAAAAACATTTAACAAAGCTTTGATTAAGGATTTACCTTGCCTCTTCTTTTATAGATTGAACAGTTAGTTGAAACAACAACAACAAACAAAAGCAAAATATATTCACCAATGCGTAGCAGTTCCATCCATTTGACCCCTTGGTGGCCTCTGGCTACCATAGAATATCCAATTGTAGCTCCAACAATACAGTGGGTTCCAGAGATGGGGAGCTTCAGAAATGATGCAGCCAGCTGCCACACAGCCGACCCTGTGGTACAAAAACATGGATGGTAAACAATGTAAATACTCACATTTTAAGTCATAGACACTAAGAAGCCATTTATGCATGCATACTCACCACACATCGCACTTATAGATCCTGCCATAAGGACATGTTCTGAGCCGTTGTACATCCGAACATCAATGATCCCTTGTCTGATAGTCTCACTGACTTTGGCCCCCAGCAGCACTGAACCCACTGTCTCAAAAACAGTGGCCAGAATGCAGGCTTGCCGCAATGTGACCACTCCAGAGCCCACCGCAGTACCAAAGGAGTTGGCCACGTCATTGGCCCCAACAGAGAACGCCAGGATGAAGGCAATGACAAAGCCCAGTACCAAGAGCCACAAGTAGCCAGACATGTCAGACTGAGAGGCCAGAACTGCAGTGGTGGCAGCTGCTAGGGTTGCTAGTGTAGTGGTATCCATTGCTATTAAATTATTATTAGTAGTAATTATTATTATAATATATATATATATATATAATATTATATATTATTAATATTATTTAACTGAATAAAAGACACCAAGCCAATTTGTTGTAGTTTGAAGGTAAGTTCTAAGGTAGTATGTATTTATAAATAAATACTTATCATAAAAATACGTAAGTAGCACTTCAGATCTAAAAGTGCTAATGAGAAAAAAAAATCTTTATTGCTAGCTTGGTATAGAATGTTTCTCTGTGGACTCTATGTTAAAGTGATAGGGTATAAAGATGAGGGAGACATCCATGGTGACACTTAGTCTCTGATAGTAGGACAATACACACTGCAAAAAAATAGAAATGCACAAGTTAGAAGTAATATAGCCTACACAAACAAAACCTAATCTGAGTTACATATTAACAACACCAGGGACCATGATTTACTGAACTATGGAAGAGGGAAGTGTTTTCTATCTGTAGTATAAAACCAACCTCAGACCAGTGACATTTAAGTTTGGCCTAAAACTGATCAAATATAACTTTACTGTAGAGTGTGTCTGAGTGTGCAAAAAGCAACAAAGTCAACTTCAACATGATGAGTGTCTGGATGCAAGAGTGCAGTTGTGGATATAAAACAGGAATAAAATTATTTACATAAAAACCAGGAAGAGGCTGTTTAATATTTTAAAAACAAGAAGTACTTTGACATTGAGTTATATAATTTAATTTATGATATATAGTTGGGTCTATGGGTTGAGTGTTGCTGTTCAGTGTTGATGGAATAATTATAAGTTACTTAACCTTCATGACTTATCTGCTCTTTTAAGCTCATTTCACCACCTGGAGGTTTATTAATGGGGATTACACAAAATTGCAACGTTAAAGCCATGTATGTTGAATTAATGTGGGAGTGATTATTTTCTTTTTAACGTGCATTTCTTTCATTGTTCAGTTGAAAATGTAGTGTTACATCATTTTAGTAGCCTCTAAAATCCCACTTGCATATAAATCCACTTAAAACTTCAAAAAGAGGTTGTAAAGCTGTGAATAATTGGCCTATTCACCCCTGCTGGCGATCAGAAACTTTTGAGCAAAATCAGCATCAGTATGGAAAAAAAAAAGAAAAAAAAACACAGTGGTATGTTAATCTCATTAGTTGCTGTTGTATAATTGAAACTGAACAAAAACACAGAGAAATTTTGAAATAAAAAAACTTACATGAGACCAGACCAGTTTTCCTGTAGACTGTGGCGTCCTCTGTGTTCGCTCTGTCTTGCTGTGAGGTGTGAAAAGTTACAACAACAGATGCTTCAGAGAGCCAGGGGCCGTGAGAGGAGGGCAGTGCAGCAGCCTGCAGAGTGTGGCCGCCCCTGTTGGAGGCTGGTTTATATATTGTACTGAGTGAGAACACGCCTTTTGGTCATGAGACAGCAGCAGTACAGAAGCTAATGTTTAGCTTGTTTGTTGACAGGGAGAAAAATAATTATAGTTCTCTGCTGATTATGTTGCTTTACTTTATCCTCAAATTGTGTGTTTTTTTTCAAGCACCTGGAAGAAACAGTAGTGACTATTGTTTTTATATAATGGATGTTGTATTCCTTTAATATCACTTAAAATTGTGTCTAAAAAGTCTTTATAATTATAAATTATTATTTATAAAAGTAATTATGGATAATTAAGAGTCATTATAGATATCGCCAGCTTGGGAAACTTTAGTTGTTTTTTTGGTTTTTTTTCATTTGATTCTCCTTATCTTTGTCAATTTGTTCCTGGATTAAAGAACATTCTTCTCTCTAAAAAACAAAAAAACTATGTTTGGTCACTGGCCAAGCCAAAGGGAAGTTCGAGGCTCAATAGCACATGAAGCAAACTGTGTTACTCATCAACCTGTTGATCAAGTCATTTGACTGAGAAGCTCCAGGAAAGTAACAGGAAGCCCTCAACGTCAGCAGTCTTGACTCTGGTCTGAAATGCTAGAGTGCCTCTGAATGTGCTGATCACTTCCTCTTCATTACTTATTTATTTAGTTCCTGTTAGATGAAGTGGTTGGGATGTGACATGTGCACACAAGTGCCACCTCTGTGGAATATTTTGACCTCTAAAACATGCAGCCTGTCCAACTGGACTGAAAAACCTGAAATGCAAACGTGGCAGAAGCAGCATGTTTACCATTTCTTTAGTTCGTTAGACACTTTGAAATATATGTTTTTTAAATGTTTGAATTTTTGTATTATGATAGAAATAAAGGAATAACACCCTCCAGATTGTTAGGCAGGTTCAAATTGTCTGCATTAGTCTGATATAATTAACATGATATAGTTTGTCATTTCTTTTGTTGCTTTAAAAAAAGTTACAGGTGCTGCCTCTGCATTATAGATAGATTTTTCTATTGTCTGCATAAATCCTTTTAGAGGTAGGAGGGATTTCACATCCTGTACCCACAGGCAAAGTTCTCATTTTAATAACAAAACAGCTCATTCATCCATCAGCAAACAACCATGAACACTCACACCTATGGCTAGGCCAGAATCACTCAACCCAGTAGTAGTGAACCCTGAGTTCCTGCATGCTTTCCATGTGTCCCTGCGCTAACACACCTGATTTAAATCAAATGGATCCAACGGCCTATCAAGTTCTGCATGGTGACTCATTAATTTGAATCAGGTGTGTTGAAGCAGGGACACAAAATTTGCAGGACGAGAGCCAAGGTTCCCCACCACCTATCATGCATAACTTTAAACTGTGGGAAGACTGAAGTGCCCCAAGAGAACCCACACAATAATAGAACATGCAAACTTCACATAGAAAACCCAGGGTAGAACCCGAGGGCTTACAGCTGTTTTGTAATAGTGCTAACCACCTTTGGAGACACTGGCTGCCAGTTTGGCCGTGGGAGCACAATGCTGTCTGAGACCAGGTAATTGTCATGTGAATATGAAGACTTGAATAAGAACCTCTAAAATTAATCATACCCAACAACACCATGGGAGATGCATTCCATGCAATCATGTTATCATGAGATAAGTGTAATACTTTTAATTGTTTGCTTAAAGATTGCAGATTTGTTGGTGGTAATTTAACAGAAAAGGCTCAAGAACTTTCCCAGATTGACACGGCAAATCTTTTGTATTGTAAAACATACCTAATTACTGTTGCCATGAGGTAAATGTTTTTTTTTTTTTTCTTTTTTCTTTTTTTTAGGTTTCCAATATGATAATTATTATTGTTGCATCACATCACAATGCACATTCATTTTTTAGAGGCATGAGAAGTTTTAATCGCAGCATTCTCATGGCAAGCTGATCTGTGTATTTCAAACTGTGAACTACTTTAATCTCAGCTGTTCTGAACAGCATAATCCAATAGCTAGGCATAGTGTATTTAACTGAACCTTTTAAATATAACTATGATTAAACGCAGTGCTTATAAAGAAATAAAGGAAGATATTTTAAAATGTATTTTAAATTCTTCTTGTTCTAGCATTAAAACCTGGACATAAACTTGACTTTCTGGGTAAGAAACATAATCCATGTTTAAACACGTACACCTACAATCATATTTACAGTGGATTAAAGCTTATTAAGAGTGTAACCACCTCCTAATGTTGAGCTGAGCACAATAATTTTCTCTCTCCCTCCAGTTTCTAAAAGTCTTTGTCAAGACATTTTCTTGTTTTTAGCTGCTTGTGCTGCTCATCATGCAACATGAGACCATTTGTCACTGGCAGTGCTGGCTGTTTAAGGTTTACCTTAGGGCCTCTAGGTGGCATCAAAGCCCCTATTCAGGTTACACTGGCTGATTAGAATACGTTGTATTGAAATACCAGTTTGGGACTCCATGAGGGAAAGTTTGGTCACTATTTGTTCTCATGTATGTGTTTGGTGTCAACTTCTTGTTTCTGTTTGGAAGATGTTTGAACTCAAACCATCAGGGACATTAGTTATTACATCTTTGGTAGACGGTTTTAATTACCCCACCATAAGACCCATAATAGCACATTCTTCTTACTTGTTTTTCACTTTTGACCTATAACCTCTTTTCCAAATTGTTAAAAGTTTTAGAATATCCACAGTCATCCCTACCCCTTTAAAATGTTGCAGCTTTGTCATTTTGAGTACAGAGGCTTTGGTTTTTTTTTTCTTAAATGCTCCCTATCATATTTAAAATTATACAAGATAGGACATGCAAATAAGCAACTGAAGTGCGTGGCTGGTTCTCATGCTCAGGCCTATGTTAGCCCAACCCTTCCTTCCCCTCTTCCCTCCCTCCTATCCCTTGCCAAACAGGATCTGTAGGATCTTACAGAGTCATTTTCTCAGGAGACAGGAATGTCAGAACACAAGGCCAAGAGCCTGCTGGAACATGCTCCCTACATTCTCTGAAACTTACAGGAAAAAGTCCAGAATGAGACGCTCCTACAGCCATTTAATTTCCAGTCTGTTGGGCAACAGTGTAAGGTGCAGTGTTTGAGCCGGATGTGTTGTTGACACATAGTGACTCAGAACTTACATTACCTTGTCTGGTACATCCCCCTACCAATCTTTTACAAGGTGCTCATCAGTTTAAGAAAGTTTTATTCAGTCTGTGTACTGTTTAGCTGCAACAAAAATGTTTCATTGCGACCCAGTGTTTACTTTGTCTTTACAGATATATCTGATAAAAGTATAAAAAAAAAAAAAATATGGCCACCAAATAATAATAGAAACAATAATAACAAAAAACAACACTGACACAAAAATGTGGGTAGAATTTTTATATCTTTATTCAAAACTCTGTCTTTTGTAAAGCTTGTAAGCACAATATTACACAGCAGATAGGCTAGTCATTTAGCCTAGTTAACCCCGTTGTATCAGAATATAAATATAACATAATAACATTGTGACATTCAGACTGTATTATAAGAAAGGCATAAAATCAAAGAAATGTAAAGGATTATTTGGCTGATTTTTCGATCACCTTATATCACCAACTACACGATCTCAAGTATTCAGATGCTAGAAAGAGGATAGAAATGTAACAAAACAAGGAGGTCCCACTTAATGCTACATTTATCTGCATCAAAACGGATCAACGCAAAACTGGACCCACACATGTCCACAGTGACTGTACCCCTGCATCTGTCAGCTCGCTCTCAACACTAACGCTGGCTTTTCCTGTCACATAGACGAGCAGAGCTGCTTTTAATGAAATGTAAAAAAAAAGTCACCAAGTCCAGTTTTCCACATGGATCAGTGTGTTTTTCTTTTTGCTTTAATTGACAGACCAGTGGCTGGTAATTGGTGACAAGCTGCTGGTGGATTCTTTGCGGCACCGATTTGGGCTGTGGCTGTAGGCTGGGGAGAGGGTGACACTTGGACTGCTGGGAGGTGTGGAGGAGCAGGAGGAAGACTTTGATTTAATCTGGAGCCACTTGTCTCCTAAAGCCTTGGCAAAGTGATCATCAACAGACACGCTGATTGAGAGCTGCTGGGAATGAGTTTGCTGGTAGTTCACTCCAAGACTTCTCTGAAAATGCTCCTCCAGAACGTGATCATAGTTGCCTTTGGATACCACTGGAAGAGGAGAGATGCATGATAAACGTCATATAAACATCAGTGAGTAATAGTGAGTGGTAATTTACACCATTAGGTGAGTGACAACGAGGGAGTGACTGTCTGGTGAGTGAGCTCATTCGGGGAGTGTGAGACTGACCTGTTGAGTTGCTTTTGTGAACCTCAGATCTGCCGGAGGGGTTTCTTAATGAGGACACACAAGTGATCACAGAGGGACGCATCTGAAAAAAAAAGGAATTATTAATTAAATCAACTTAGATTAACACAACATAGAGACTGTTTTTCATCAGAAGCCCTGCTTTGTGTTTTCTCAGAAATTCCTGTAGATCTATGGCCTAAACCTGAATGTGCACTCTGTTGAAATGTCAAAGGTAACTGAACAGAGTTTAATATGAAACGATCTGAAAAGTGATTCAACTGGTTGGATTTGCCATGAAAATCAGATAAGTCCCTCTGTGTTTGTATAAACAGGTAAAAAAGAAAGCAGTCTGTTTGGTCTTGTTGATGGCATTCCTCCCTCCATTGCTCACATTTTCTTCCCAAATCCTGCTGGATTGCATAGCTCAGGCAAGCCTAGGCTTGCATGCACTCTAGGATTCGCTAACTAAAGATGGGAGATGTACCACTGCTGTGGGTAGCCTGGAGCTATGCAGAGACTACAAAGGGACAGACAGTAGTGCCACGTTTCCTGACTAATGACTGTCTGAGCATCTTTTATCTTTCATGAAATCAGCTTTTTGAAGACAAGCAGCACGATTTGGCTCGGCTGAATTACCTGGATTTGACTGGAAGCTGAGCTTTTAGCCTTTTCCTCAGTGCTTTCTGGATCTTTTCTTGGTTTCTTAATGAGAGCAATAGGTTCGTCCATGACCGGTGTACAGTACAGATGGGTGGGCAGAGGGCTGGTGGGGCTGGGTGCTGG
This sequence comes from Melanotaenia boesemani, assembly GCF_017639745.1. Taxonomy (NCBI): domain Eukaryota; kingdom Metazoa; phylum Chordata; class Actinopteri; order Atheriniformes; family Melanotaeniidae; genus Melanotaenia; species Melanotaenia boesemani. The sequence goes on from NC_055692.1 coordinate 25,186,831, forward strand.
ACTCTGGGCAAATGTTGGACTCTGTTGACTGCTAGGCACAGCAGGTGTGGGTGCAGCTCTCTGGGCCATTTTGCCAATGCTTCTGCTTATTGCCCGCTCTCGCCTGAAAATAGTGTTCATTAAAAGATGTTTGCATCTCTGAAACATAATTTTCAATTAGTTTGTTGCATTTTTAAGAAAAAGATCAATAAAAACTTGCATCTACCTTTCTTCCAGAGTTAGTCCTCTCTCATGGCTGCGTTTCCGTTTGATGGGATACACTGCTGGGGCTCTTGCCCGGTCATTTGTCATATTTCTGTACCGGTCCTCACTCCTGAGGTGGGGTTGACCTAAAATACAAATTCAAGCACACAATTAGTAAAACAGAAAGGCAATTTAAAACAGGTAATATACTATGAGAAATAAATCTTATAGGGAAAAGGATCCCTAATTAATTTAATCAATTGACAATTGTGTCTGACGCTTAGTGATGAGTAACAGCTTGTTTTGATCTATGACTTCAACCTGCATGACTACTATTCGTGGGAAAATGTTTTTTTTTTTTTTGGTCACCGTTAATTGTAAACTCCGTTAAGCTGTAGAACTCGAACTACCTGATCAGTGAGGGTTACAACACTACTCAGCTGATTCAATGCTAACGGTAAATGTTGTTTTTCTGCATAAGTTTGGCATTCAGCCCTGTCACACGCTCACAAGGACTTTCTGTTAGGATGGAGAAAAAAAACATCAAGTAGCTCCCAGGGTGTCAGGACCATGACTTGGGTGCCACCCATTTGTAAAAAGGCCATCAAAGTTATCACACACACACACGCACACACACACACAGCAGTGCCAGTACAGTATTTTGTGCAATTAGCTATGTTGAAACACACTAACAAAGAGCTGATGATGTCATTTATGATTTGGAAAAGATTGCTGCAGAGCATATCCAAAGTGCATGTTTAAAAATTTGTGTTTTTAGAAACATTTTAAGTGAAGAGTTAAAGTACAATCAGAACAATTTATGAAATATTACACCAAATCAGTGTGGTCCATGCATACAATTAGAACACAAGCACTGTGTGAAAATGTAATAGCAGAATAATTACACTGTGCCCATTGTTTGACTGTATGCTCTGTTAGCATGTGAAAATCCACACTTTATTGGATGGCGGGAGCATTCAGAGGCATTCAGGAAACAATAGCGTCTGCAGCCTTACTGAAGTGAAACAATAGGCAATTATCTATTTTGTATTCAAAGACAAAAAGAGCTGTTCAGCGTCTTTGCACCTGATTGCTTTGCTCACTTTAGTTTCCATTTCCTACTCATAAACACTCTAACACCTGTGTGTTACTCCTTCACACAGAGTGCTATTGTGGAGAGGGGCAGGTATTACCACACCTATGCTGATTTTCTAATGCCTCAGGCATGGATATTTCTTCCTTATAAGCAGAGGGATATGTGCTCCCTGACCTTCTGCTTTGCTTTGTTTAATCAGATTTTATGAATTTACAAAAGTGGTATACAGTTTACAGAATCTTAGCTGTAGTTTGAGGCCAGTGAAAGCCTATCAGTATTGAATGTTTTGTTCTGTATGTATGAAGATTGCCGCAATAAAAGCTATTAATTAAAGACAATCATCATGTTTCCCAAAATATAATTAGAAAATTCGTGTTGGTGTTGCTTTTTACCACACCCAATTCTTTCCATCTAATTCCGTATTTACATATATTTCATAACAGAGCAAAGGTAAATACCACTGTCACAAAGATGGATCAAGCATTAAGTTGTGACACAACACTAGATCAAAATTATATAAATATGTATAACTGGAATATGAAAGCATCACCATAGCAGAGGTTTAATTCCACAAGCCAACGTTTTACACGTATTCACTATCATCAAACTAAATGAAGGGGGGAAAGAAAATCATTACTCAAGCTTACCCTCCAAAATGTAGACCTTAAAGCCACTGCTCATCCGAGTAATGTACTGGAAATTAGCCACAGCCATGGCGCCTTGTCTTTGTCTGAGTGGAGGAGAATACAGAGGACCACCTTGGCTGCTGGAGTTTACAGGACACAATGAGCCTCAGTTATGGATTGTATTGGAAAGGTAATGAGATGCTGGGTCTGAGCTCAGGTAGGTAAAGTATCAGGTGTGTGCAGATAGGCACTGTGGCTTTACTTGTGACTCATCCCCCTGCACGCAGATTGGCTGCTACCTGGCCCAATAGCAAGCTCCCATTCATTCAGTCTGGTTTGTTATTGTGTTGTAGGCGGAATGTGCTCACAGGTAGGCCTGTCTCAGATGTAAAAGGAGCTGTTAAAAGCTATGGTGTTTGAATGACTTTATTCAGCACTTGCTTTTGTAGCGATGTTCATGGCAAAGAAAAGACAAAACATCTTCAGCCACATATTTATTGTCCACACAACTTTTAAGATTTCCTCCAAATGGTGGGTGAAGTGTGTCTTTTGTTTCCCCTCTATGCAGTCGGCAGCTGTCCCACCCACCTCCCTCCCTCCCTCCTAATCTGCAATCTCACCAAACTGCATTTTTCTGAGTGCTTAGCCCACCGAGTCTCCAGTCATTCCTCTGACCTGCCCTAACACGCTTGCAGCTGTACTCTGAGCCGGCCTCACCAGTAATCCAAAGGCTTTTGTTGATGGCCAGACAAAGACTCCTAAGTCTTGAAAATGCTGCTGCCATGAGAACAATCTCATCTGAGCTGAGGTACTGAGGAACTGGTCACACTCAGATACAATGACATAGATCCAACACACACACAAAAGAAAACTTTAAGAGTGAGATTGGTATGTTATGATCTCAAAAACATAGTTTAATTCTTGTTAATTGTTATTGCCTAATAATGAGAATGATTCTTTTTGCTGCCCTGATGTATAAGCCATTTAATCCTAATAGTGAATATTAGCTTTAGAGTGTCTTAACAGGTTTGAAATGGCACGGAGCTGTTAGAAAGGTCTTGCTGTTGATTCAGGTATGAAAACATGCTGGATTTAATTTCAGCTCAACAGTGCCACCTTAAGTTCTTCACTGCAATAACATCAAAGGCATCAATATGCATTTTCATGCAGGCCACTGTATACTGTGTTTTGAACAAATAGGGATAAAACGACAGGATTTTATTTATAGATCAAATAAAACGTGTTTGTTTAGTGACATTGTACAATGCAAAGAATCTAATTTAAAAATGTAGGGAATCTGTAGGTGGAAAGTCAAGTTCCAGCTTTGAAGCAGTACCCCTTATGGCTGCAGTGCATGTGGACTAGAAAGGGCTTTCCTGTTTGCTAAAAACTAATGCTCAAAGAATATGCATTGCCCAGAAATCTCACATTTAGAAAGTTTTTTTTCTATAATGATATGTTTTTTTTAATGCACTTGTATTGCTGTCTGCACCCTGCTGTAATGATTTATGTAAAGCACTTTGAATTGTCTTGTACATGAAATTTGCTATACAAATAAATTTGCCTTGCCTAATGACAATATAGAAATTCACCAGTTATAATCCTGACATCAGCATGGAATGACAAGTATGGAAGACTGGCATTATGTGCTCATGAAGCTGAAAGTAACAACTGATGCACTATTACATCACCAGCTACCTGTGTCAATTTTGTCATAAGGTTTCTAAGTAGTAATTATTTGAATGATGGACATAATTACAAAGGGTAATGCACTTTCTGTGAGCACCATTTTACTACTCTGTCAATCAACTTCTGATAGTTCTTTAATTAAAAAAGGATTATCAATGCACAGCAGAGAAATAAATCAGTTTATCATTTGAATAGTCATAATATCATTCTATCATTGTATAGATGTATTTGTTTGAATACAAAGGGAATCAAATCCCAATTTATTTAAATCAGTTCTTAGCACAATTCCTATGATATTGGGACATTTCCACATTTTAAACTGTAACTGCTCCTAAAGACCTCCTAGAGGCCTTGTACAGGTTCCATGCATGAATCATCTTGAAAAAGGATGGTTATTTAAAATAAAAAAGCACTCAAGTAATACTAAATTTTGTAAAGTTCTTAATTATGTTTAAATAAAGTTTGATATGTTACAGTATACCCCGTGGGGACAGAAACTAGCAGGTAGAACACATTCACACACTATAAAAGATCAACATTATGTGTATGGAGTGCATTTGTGGGCAGGGATTTTATTTCACTTACACAACCCTGCAACATTTAAAGTCTGGGTTTGAAAAAAACATCAAGTTCAACATAATTTTACAGATTTATCAACCTACCAAAAACTGTTGTTTAAGGTTGCTAAGAATCCTATATATTTATATTTATTCATTCTTAACTCAAATAACCCCATCTGTTACAGTGAGTTGATCTCCATGCAGGCAGGTTTATGTGGAAAACAATTTAGTCGGAACATGAAATTACAAATGGTAAGGTTTAACAATGATTTGACCGATCATTCAAACAAGTCATAAACATTCAAAGGTACAAATGAAAACCTCACACCAAAACTAGCATATCACTAACTGTCTTGTTAAAAATCATGTGAAAAAGAAAGTAAAAGTTTCAGTTCTAGGCTTCAAAGTGCAAAGACAGTGTGCAAAAATACCCTGTATACCCTTACTGTTCCCTTGAAATTAAGAGGGTGAGTAGCAGCCAGGGTCTGCTAATGAGATTGCACTTGATGAATCAGTCCTCTTCTATAAAATCAGAAGTTTTGTAAGTTTGCTGCTCTGGAGCATTGGAGTGTGTGTTACCACAATTCTGAGAAAAGAAAGACACTGGCAGAGAAGCAAATGTATTTGCCCATCAATCTGGGAAAAACTACAGGCCTTAGACTACAGGACTCATTTAGCATGTAAAATATCATAATAATTTATCATAAAGTTAATGATTAGAAAAAGACTGGGCTGTCAGGAGAACGCTTCCCTTCACTAAAAAGAACAGAAATGTTACAGCTGAACAAGCTGTGGAGCTAAATAGGGCCATAACATTTGTTCATTTGAAAGAAATATTTGAAAGTGAAAAAAATGTAAGTTGAAAATTAAAATCATGTTTTGACTGTGAACTTTGAAAAACAAACAATAGGATTCAAAATAAAACTATAATAAATATTTATATAAATTTGAATTTCAACTGGATTATTATTATTTAAAAAAAAAAAAACTTTATTGATAAATTTTCAGTATATTTTCTTTTCCAGGTTTGAGATATGTTTTTCTTTCCATTTTTATGTTTTCAGATTCAGATTTTTCCAATAAAGGTCGATGCTTTTTTCTTTACAGTTTCATATTTTTATTTCACCTTCAAATTTTTATTCTACACTTTCAGATTCCTGTTTTTCAGTTTTCAGCTTTTGGCCCTGATTTTGGTGGGCGTGGCTACAGACGATAAGGACTTGGAATCATGAGTGAAAGCATAACACATGAGGCTGAAGGCATTCCCTCTATCAAATTGCCTTCAGGAAACGTGGAAACTGACAGAATCTACAAAACACCTCCAACGCACTATTATATAACTGGCAGAGAGATTATGACATTTGCTACTAACAAATTTTGAGCTGTTTCAGTCAGCACTAAAGACTCAATCTGAAACTCTAAAAAAAAACAACAAAACAAAACAAAAAAAACAAAAAAACAAAAAACAAAAACAAAACAAAACAAACAAAAAAAAAAACAGACCTTTATTGGAAAGATCTGAATCTGAAATGATAAAATCCGAAACTAAAAGTAAAACATATCTCAAACTTGAAAAAATATATAATACTGAAAATGTATAATCAAAGTTTATTTTAAAAAATAATATATTTAACAATGATATAAATATTTGATACATTTTAGTTTTATTTTTAATCAAATTTTTTTTCTTTAAAGTTCACAACATGACTTTCATTTTCAACTTCCTTTTTTTTATTTTAAAATAGTTCTTTCAAATGAACATTATGGCCCAAATTTAGCCCCATACCTCCTTCCCCAAAAAGGCAAATGTGCTGCATCTGTCTGAGAGCTAAAGAAATGAGGAAGTTGGGTAATGCAACAGAACAATGACACCAAAGACACCGTTAAATGACTGAAAGAGTAACTGAAAAAGAAACATGTTGCAATGGTCCCGTCAAAGTCCAGACCTTAAGAAAACTGTGCATAAATGAAGGTCTGACAATAATTAACTGAAGCAATACTCAACCATGGGGACGTGACTGGCAGTCATGATTCTGCATTTTGGCTGTTTGTCTTGAGTTAATAATGACACAGTCTAAATATATCATATTTTGTTGTTAAGGCAAGAAGATGATTGATATTTATGTCCTCATACTTTGACTTCAGCTTTATCCTCCCTCCTAAAATGGAACAAACATTGCCAGCAAATGCCAACTGAAAAAAAACACCTTTTATATAAACATGAGCTCATGTATTTTCATTATTATGTCATCTTAAAATACTATAAGCTATTTTCTCTAAGGCATTAATGGTTCAGGAGAGAAATGCACCAGAAGTTTAGTCTCCATCATTAACAGCTTCTTGTTACCACCACAGTGCAGTTTCCATAGTAAAGCATATAGGACTCCCAGGGGTTCTGTCTTCATTAGGGGTGTGACGATCACCAACAGATGGCGCATCTCTCAAATCGTTTCGACCTGTATTGAAAATCTATATCACTCTAAGTGAGTGACTCCAGTGCAAAAGGAATCGTGTCACTGCTGTTTTATTGGCTCCAACGGACTCCCATATAACTGCAACACTCTTATACATCATGTTGAGTGAGCAGCAGCAGGATCATGTATCAAAGAGCGACGCCCCTGTCACCGTTCTCTCATCAGCACCACCGTCACAACCCATCACAGAGCTGCGTCAAGTCAGATAAACACAACCAGAACACAGGAAGTCTGATAACGTCTCTTTTAATAAACACTAAAAAAGAGCCCCAGTGATTTTACATTTATTTATTTAATTATTTTTTTTATTATAAGCAGCCAGCAAAACTTGGATATGAGCTGATAAATGAAACATCGTTATTAAAAAAAGGAGAATTTCAATTTACATATCATGTACGAAAATATTAAACTATCAATTGTACTTTCGATTTATATATATATATATATATATATATATATATATATATATATATATATATATATTAATCACAGTGGGGGAAAAAAGCGTGTATTTTGTATGCTGCGCCCGGAAGTCTCCATCCACACGCTGCGTAACTTGATCGTGGTCTTGCAGGCTCCTCTCCCTCAGGATGACTGGGAGTGACGCAGGGCAGACGAAAAAAACTAGGTATTGAAGGGAAACAGGACGGCGGAGATGCTGGAGAGACTGTTGCTTTATTTCACAGGTTGAAGCCCGATGCACGACCTGCCCGCCCGCACAGAGGACATGAAAGTCACCTGGATGCAGGCTTTCCTCAGACACAGAGCTGGTTAAGAACCATCACCTCATCCTTTGGGCGGATCAGTTTGGATACATTCCCAGGTATGCTTAATCATACCTTGATATGGATGTTACTACGAGTAATAATGGTGATTACTGGTATTATCAAGTAAATTAATTTAAGATAATGATGAATCGCTTTATTTTAACATATTTTGTCACCTAAAATATGGAGGATGTGAGGTGCTTGCCTTTACCTGAATCAGTCACGATTTCTTATTGTGATTCGTAATTTAAAAATCTCCTGATTATAAAACCAGACTTTTTCTCTTTAGGCAACGCTGATCCTCGTTTTTGCACATGGGAGAGCACCCTTCTCATTCATTTTTCTTACTGCACACCAAGTTGTAAGTCGTACTCAATTGGAGAATATTTGGACCCTCCTCTCCGTCACTTCAGTATATCTTCATCATGAACTACCTGCGTCGACGACTGTCGGACAGCAATTTCATGTCCAACCTCCCCAATGGCTACATGACCGACCTCCAACGCACCGACCCACCGCAGCAAAGCCCCGCAGTGTCGCCGGGACCGGCGGAGAGGCGCCAGTCCACCAGTCAGCAGCAACCTGCAGGTGGGGGCTCCGGCTTCTTCTCCTCCATATCCAATGCTGTCAAGCAGACTACAGCTGCTGCGGCTGCAACCTTATCCGAGGCGGCGGATCGGGCTGGTGTCTCCAGCAATGCCAAGATCCTCCTGGTTATCGACGACCAGCAGACCGACTGGTAAGATCAGCTCGCATAGGCTGCGCAGCGCCTCGTCTAGACAAGAATCTGTGCCAGACTGTGGGCTGCAGTGGCCTATCATCTAGAAGGTCATATGATTTAGCCGGCCCTGTGAGGTATATCACGTGAAAACGCCCCTCAGTTTCCTGGTCAAATCACTTTAGGCGAGAGTGGATGTGTCTGTACGCTGATCACGTTAATAGCAAAAGTGCAACAAACCAAAAGCTTGCAGGGAAGCCATTTTCATTGATCAGCTATCTCCTGTAATGAACTCAGGTTACAATCTCTCTGCAAGAGATGCCACCAGGATGATGCAGGACATTTTAAACCAAACATCTGTAAGGGGCATAGTTCAGATCCAGAAGTGATAACATTTTTGGTTAAATTCTGATAATACTGATGTCAACTAAAGCATGTTTACATTGACCTATATTGTTCTCAACTTAAAGATACTTTTCCTGCTGACAAAGAAAATGTCAGCTGTTATTTTAAGGGGTAAAAGCTTGTTTAGACTGGCATTATGTTCTGCACGTAACTAAAAAATGGGCTTGTCTCCCTGTTTCACATTTAGGGTGAAGGTCTTCAGAGGAAGAAAAGTCCACGGTGAATTTGACATCAAGGTAGAACAGGTAGGTTTTTACAGGTTTAAGTATGTGCTGCTTTACTTTGAGTTAGTGTTAATGTTTATTCAAATAAAAGGACAAGAAAAATACAAAATAAAGAGAATAGAGAGTGGACTAGTTTAAATAAAACAGCTTAAATGACTGTTAATAGTTCAGCTGAAGAGATGTTACAAGATTTTTTTTCATATAATCTCAGTATTTTATATTTTGCTGATGGATAATGCTTTTTTGGATCTATGTGTCCAAACAGAGATAACCTGATGTACACTTAAAACTTTTTTGGTAGATAAAAGCACTGCCATGATTAATGACCTGGTCATTATCCACACTAAAAACACAACCAGCATTCACAGAATGATAGATGTCTCAGGATCCAGCTCGCCACTGTGGGTGTTGATACCCACTGGGATGACCACTTTTGTTCCCATAGTAACGTGTTCCCTCATGGTATAGATAAATCATCAGTTTGTGTACCCTGACAACCGATTTATAGCCGTTTAGATCAAATTTATAAGTAGGAAAATGTTGCCTTAAAAACTATGGCTACAGTTTTAGCCAGTAGCTATTCATAGCATGTTAGAGCAGAGGGAACATTTCAAAATCTACTTCTATGCCTCAGGCACTTTTATCTTTTTCCATTATTTGCCTCTACTTCTTACAGCACAGACTTGCTGCTCTTGAGATAACACTTGAGATAATGTCTAATATCTTCTAATTCTAGTGTGGCTGATGAAGAAAATCTTGTATGCCATCTCAACCTGACTATAATCACTGCTGATTTTGTGATGTTTAGCAGAGATTGATCATGACGTTGTCCTTTCAGGCAGAATTCTCTGAAATCAACTTGGTGGCCAATGCCACAGGCACCTACAATGTTGACATTGATGCAATCAGAAATGGACATAAGGTTACTAAGTAAGTACTCTTCAGTTAAGAATTATTGCACTGCTGCAAATCTGAATTTCTGAGATTCCACTGCATCTTGAATGGTGGTGAATTACGGGAAAAGTTTGTCTAACTATGCAGTTTAATATTTTGCTCATGTTCTCTTTACCAGATCCTTTAAGCCAGACTTTGTGCTGATTAGACAGCATGCCTTCAGCATGGACAAGAATGGAGACCATCGCAACATAGTGATTGGACTGCAGTATGCTGGAGTGCCAAGTGTTAACTCTTTGCACTCTGTTTACAATTTCTGTGACAAACCATGGGTGGTATGTAGTATTTAATGATTGCGGTCGCTTAAAACCAGTTCAAGTTCATTTTAGTTGCATAGGCATATAGACTAGCATCTTGAGGTTTGTGTCTTCCTCAGTTTGCTCAGATGTCAAGACTCCACAAGCAGCTGGGCCCTGAGGAATTCCCACTGATTGAGCAGGTTTACTATCCGAACCACAAGGAAATGGTTAGTTCTTTGTAAAGTACTCTTCTCCTTTTTCTGTGGCCTTTTCAACTTTGCTCATGTGTACGAGTTCATGCTAGGCAACCTGTAAAGAAACACACATACACAGACACATCATCAGTCACATTTATGGGAGTAATTAGCTACCAAATCATTAATGTAGCTGCAGAAGCCATTCTAATTTTCCATGGAGTGTATTTTTGTTTGGCTTTTTGTCACTGATGCAGGCTGAGCTTTTGATTATTGCTGTGCCAAGTCAGTGTCAGTACAGTTTAATTGAGACTGTTGCTGCAGAGCAGTCATCTCCACCCCTGCAGTTGCAGCCTGACATAAGAGGGCTTGGTTTCAAGTCATCAAAATGAATGCTAATATCTGCAGGGAAAAGGGAGGGTTGCTTTGTGTCCTCTGTATGATTGAAACTAAAATAATAAATTATGTTTGAATCATTAGAATGCCATATTGGAAGTTCACCAATAAAAATCTGAATATGTGATAATGTTGCTACAGATTAGCTCCCCTCGATTCCCTGTCGTTGTAAAGATGGGCCATGCTCACTCTGGAATGGGGAAGGTAACACTGCAGTGTTTAAGAATTAAATAATCTCATCATGAATATTACATTTGTAGGAGTTTTACATGCCATCATGTTTAGATTGTGACTGTTGCTCCTCTAGGTAAAGGTGGACAATCAGTATGACTTTCAAGATATTGCTAGTGTTGTGGCACTGACCAAGACATATGCAACATCTGAGCCTTTTATCGATGCAAAGTATGATGTCCGCATTCAGAAGATTGGCAACAATTACAAGGCATATATGTGAGTTAATTCTGTTTTCTTTAGTTTTTAGTAATTCGCTGCAGATTGTGACACATGAAAGTAAAACATCATGTCAAGCAATTTCCATTTGAAATTAACAGGAGGACATCAATTTCTGGGAATTGGAAAACTAATACTGGCTCGTCTATGCTTGAACAGGTGGCCATGTCAGACAAGTAAGAGCATGTAGCTATATGCTATGAAAATGCAAATAATATAATGTTCCACTGTATTACGATGATATCTCTGTTCAACATGTTATTGCAGGTACAGGATGTGGGTGGATTCTTGTGCAGATATCTTTGGAGGGTTAGATATCTGTGCTGTGGAGGCTTTACATGGTAAAGATGGCAAGGATTACATTATAGAGGTACTAAAAGACAGTGTGATCACTGTAAATATTAATGGTTGTCTGTGATCATGCTGGAAATCAACAAATTTAATCATGTTGTGTTTAAGGTTGATGACTGTTCAATGCCACTGATTGGGGACCAGCAGGAAGAGGACCGTGTTCAGATTGCAGAACTGGTGGTTTCTATGATGAACCAGAATGTTCCTCGCACGCCAAGCTCTTCCACAGTCCGTGCAACAGCAGGACAGTTGGCACAGGTGCTCAAACTACAGATACACACCAGTAAACTCACCTCTGTACCCCACCTTGTTTCAAATATATATGCCATGACTTGTTTAGGAATTAGGATAATAACTGAAAATATAGCAGTCATAATATAGGAAACAGCCTGACAATATAGGTGCTTGTCTCTGACTGAAGCAGTACTCATCCTTGGGGTTATCAGCATTTTACATTGTAGCCCAGGGTAAAGTGACTTATAACTGGGAGTTTGAATGATGAGTAAGTCTTAAAGATGCTTTTTGTAAATAAAGGTGTGTCTGCATTGTTTGCACAATCCAATTTTCTCTGATGCTAGGCTATCTGCATGGTGGGTCAACTAATATGTGAAAAAACTGTATTTTTGTAGAAAGCAGTTTCTCCTCAGCCCGTCTCACAGTCCAGAGTACCACAGGCACAACAGCGTCCCTCACCTCAGGGTAAAACAATTATCTTCCATTATTATGCAAATATATCTTGTATTCATTTAGTAGTACTTCACAATAATAATATGAGTGTATATGAATTTCCCTGCTCTTAATTTATCATTCATAGGTGGTCCTCAGCAAAGCCCTCCATCCCAACGCCCACAACCTCAAGGTCAGCCTCCTGCACAGGCCCAGTCACCTGCCGCAAGCCCTGGTACTGGTGACCCCAGTACCCAGGCTAAGGCTAGTCAAGGACCTGTGGCCCAACCTCGGCCTCCAGGTCAGGGTGCTCCTCAACGAAGCCAGGGAGGTTCCCCTCAAACTCAGAGGCAACAGTCTGTATCACAGCAACAGAAACCCTCTGCAGGCGGCCCTGGCCAGAAACCTCCAGGTGGGCAACCACAGCAACAGAAACCTGCTCAACCCACTAGACAGCAGTCACAGGGGGGATCACAGCAACAGAGGGCATCTGGTCAGCAAGGCCGGCCTGGAGCACCCACCACCCAGCAGCCGCGACCTGCTGGTCAAGGCCAGGGTGGTCCAGGAGGACGACCCCCTCTGCAACAAAAGCCTCAGCCCCCACAGAAGCCCAGTCAGGACAGCCCGGCCTTGGGCGGCTCTCCACAGCTAAAGTAAGTAGCTGCATGTGACAACTGCACTGGGATCTGTTACATCTCATTTTCATTAAGAGAAGCTCAGAGTTGATGTGCACAGAAGATTCTTTCCTAGTTTTTGCTTGCACTTAGATATGCATGTCACATGAGAACTCTCTTTATTGAAATTAGGATCTGTCTGAATGTGCATGGTTTGTTGTTCTTACATTTGTCAATTTCTCAGTGGCAGAAATAGTTTCAGATTGTCTGCAAAGATTGTGATACGTTAAGAAAAACTAAGAGAAGCTATAACAAACTGAAATTTTATAAATCCTCTTTGTTGAGTGGAGGGACAGAAAGATATAAACATACACAAGTGCTATATAAGTGCTATATCTAATTACGCTCTACTTTTAGAAAATTTTAGAAACTGTAAAAAAGACTTAAAACATTATTAAATTTGATATTCTTATAATTTTCAGCATATTTAAATATATAAAGTTAGTGAATAACTATTGGGAATTTAATCTGCTATAATAAAACAAATTCCCACCATCATTAAATATGGTGACAAATTGAAAACAGACCAAATGTATTTATCATTACATATAATAAGAATAATAGACAGATGAATTGATGACCTGCAAACCCTGTACAATTAATTTTCCCTTAAAAGCTACATAGATCGTAAATTTGTGATCCCTTCACGATTTTTTCAGATTTCTACAAAAATATGATGGAAATGTATCAGTAAATAAATAAAAAGACTTCCCTGCTCATCAGGCTAGAAAAAGTTGTAAAACCACTTCTAAAGAGGTTGGATTCCGCTAACATGCAGTCAGACAGAGTAAGTACAGGTAGAAGAAATTCAAGATAACCTGTACCCTCTGCATAAGTGGTGCACCAGTAAAGACTGCCCCAGTAAGGTGTGTGAAAAATGTCTCACATAAACCCAACTTAACCGTTAATCAATTTAAGGCCTCTGACATTTATTGATGCTGATATTCATAAGGCCACCATTAGGAGACCATTAAACAACGGTGTGGGTGTTGAGGCAGGAAAGAGAAAGACACAAAAGTGCTGCTCGTTTTCTCTTTGCTAAAGATTATGCTGACAAACCAGAAGGTTGCACGAAAATATTTAGTGGTTTAGAAGAGGAGTGTTGTGCATGGATGAAGGAAAACGACTCCAGCATCTTATCCCATCTGTAAAATAAGGTGGTAGTAGTATCATTGTTTGGGCTTGCTGGTCTGAATCTAGGCCAGGACAGCTTGATGATGAAAGAATTCATTCTGAATTGAACCAACAAAGTCTAAAAGGAAATTTTTGGATGTTTATCTGTGAACAAGTGTGACCTGCTGCAAGACACGTTTTCAAATCCTCAACAAAAACACTGGATGGTCAGGAAGTAAGCAGTTCACATGATGAAACCCAACATCCAAAGGTTTACATCATAGGCCATTCGCAGATATGCAAGATTGAGGAATAATTTTCCTCAGATTTTGATGACTAATTTGTTTAATTGGGCTTGACTTTAGTGGTTGATAGGCTCTCCAATGAATGCTTTTCATAAATTAATGACTCACATAACCATGCTTTTTTCAAACACCAATCCCTGATAAAACATGCATCACTTTGCATCCAGAAAAGTCATTCACTATTCATATCATATCAAAGCTGACTTGAAATGATAAGGTAATACTGAATGACCCTAGAGAAGGAATGGGCTTTAATCATCTTTTACTGAACCTTTTCTTCCTTATATCGCTCTCTCTCTGTCTTGCCATGATCCAGTCTTCTCACTCCATTGGTTTGCTGCATGACTTTAATAGCCTCTCCTTCTCCTCTATTGCCATTTCCTTCTCTTTATAGCAAGTCCCAGTCTCTTACCAATACCTTCAACATTCCAGAAACTCCAGCGCCACGAGCCAGCCTTAGCCAGGATGAGGTGAAGGCTGAAACCATACGTAATCTACGCAAATCTTTTGCCAGTCTCTTCTCAGACTGAGATGGCACGAGACCAACCCTTAACCCCACCCTTTCTTCCCACCTCCTACTGAGAGAAACGAGGACAGGCAAACTGAAGGACAGATCCCTTCTTCCCCCAACGAGTAAGGACCAACTGGATCGCCAATTTATCTTAAAAGTCTGAAAGGAAAATTGTCACGCACTGCCGAAACAATTTAAATGTATTAGAACAAAAGGTAGAACATGGGCAGGCACTGATGTTTGAAACGTTTTCTTGCCTTGTTTCAAGTTTTAAATGAGTCATCAGCTAAAATCACACAGACGCTTGTGTATGCATGCAACACACTTACACATAAGAAAAGAAACACCACAATACTGGTTCCTCTTGGTTGTTGGTGCTGTAAAGTTATTGTGGATTTTATGTTCAAATAAAATAAAGGGACTGTACAAATGGTATTTCGATAGGGAGAATTGCCCTTTTTTGAAACAAAGAGCCTTTCCAGTGTTATTCTAACAGTAATCTAATGATGAAAATACAGTTATTCTCTATTATTGGGGAAAATCTGATAGATAAACTTTTTTGTGAGAACCTCAATAGTTTTACCCCAAATCCCAAGAGCTTCCCATGCTAATCCGTAAATACAAGACTCTGACTTTTGAAAAAGCTCAAATAAGACCATCCTCCTTTCTCCCTCCTGAAAGCATCGTACAGTCCCTCTTTCATTTCAGCTGCACATATAGGATGTCCAGTTAGTGTAATCAAAGGCTAGATTTGTTTAAGGCGCTAACCGCTCACGATTAAGTCTTAGCTGCATGTCACCAGAGGGCAGCCATTGCACTTTCTAACCTCTGACTTTAGCTCTTGTAACTGTGTTGTCACATGTGGGTAAGTTAGTAAAGTAGCCTCGTACAGTTGGTGTTGTAATTACATTGTCATTCTCATGTTTCTTCCTCTTTTTTTTTCTTTTTGTTTTGTTGCCACACACATATGAAAATTCTATGTAAAAGCATGCCTTACACAGACAAGAAGGTCAAATCAAATGGAGCTGTCTCAGGGATGTCCAGTTGATTGTGACCCTTGTGTGTGGCTGAGGGTCTTCCATTACAGTCTTAACTCGATTGTTTACAACTAACAAAGGACAAGCATGCATTTTCGTGAAGTACAATGTTCTGTTATTTGCACACAGAGTATACACAAAATTATACTTGAATACAATGTCATGGACTGATGGATGAAGTCTGCATTTTCAGGTTTATTCATTTCCCACCTGACAAGGCAGCAACTCACTGTTTCCCTCTGAGTTGCTGCTGCGTCTGTGACAGGTGTGCTGTGGTGGGAAATGGCACAGACAGGGTTGGTAACTGTTCAGGTACAGTTAGTAAAATATTATATTATTTAAGGTTTCATTTCATAGTCCCAGTTTTTTCAAAGCAAAGTCACCAACTTTTGACTGCGTAGTAGCTATTAAACTGAGCAGATTTACAGTAAGTTTTACGTGAAATCAGACTGATTTTAGGGTTTAGCAGTAGTGCTGGGGGCTTTGCACTTAATCACAACCCTTTGCTTCCATATATTGTATGTCTCTTACTTTTTAATATATGTTAAACCATTTCCCAAAGCATACTCAGCCAAGGAATATTCATTTATAAAGCTTATCTATACAATAAAAAAAGGAAAAAAATGTAAGGGGTATAGGAAATTCAGCTGCAGAGTTTTCCTCTGCAGTAGTGCAAGCACTTACTGCCATCCACCTTTTGCACTGACAAAGCTTTCTTTAATCACTATGGAAATCCATTCTCTTACTGAAAAAAAAAAACATCTGTTTCTAGACACTAAAATGTCTTCCAGAAGGCGCGCATACATTACATTTGAATGTTGATGTAATATGGCAATATCCTGCTTTTCAGAGACGATCCAATAGCTAAAAGTAGAAAGGAGTCCCAATTCCCCTGCAGATTCTCTACCCTACCTGTGCTTATTGGTCTGTTGTGTAGCCACAGTGACCCCTTGTGCTCAATGGTGCATAAACGTGTGAATGTTGTTTTGTGATTGATCAAACCAAATAGATGTGTTGTGCAAAGCTCAGAGTGATGCAGATCATCACCTCTCTTCCCCAGCTGCTATTTGTGCTTGTTGATATTTGATGTGTCTTTAAATGGTTTAGTTTTATTTTAGAAAATTGTGGACTGTTGTTCTAATTATTTTGCATCAGTTTTTTTCTCTAGGCACCACTATCAGGTCCTCATAAGTTTATGCAGCAGTGATTCAGGGCCTCATTTTTAAATTTTACAGTAACTCAGTGTCAGTGCATAACTGTTCAACTTATTACAGCACAGCCTGCTGTCAAGAGAATCAGTGAGAGCAGTACTCGTTACACTGGGTGAGTAATTTATGAAAATGAGCCGTCACATTTAGCATGAATGGCTAACTTTGAAAAATGTCATTCTGTCACTCAAAGGCCTCTTGGCCGTGCTGAGACTACATTTGCCAGACAGAATGAGCTGGGACAGCAATGCAGTTCTGTAGATTTGTATTTATGTTTTTGATATTTACAGATTTTTTTTTAAGGTCTGCATTACTTATGGTGGATATATTTGACTGTGAATGTACTTTTGTCTACAGCTAGTTTTATCATTTTCTAATTGCACTGTATAATCATTGTGGAAAAAGTGAAATCATTACAACGTTGTGAATGAGTGAAAACTGAATGTCTGTTCATGCCTGCCAGATTTAAAAACGTACACTATAAATGTAAGTGAAACAATCTGAGGTTTTTGTTAATCAAAAATAAGATAATGCATAATGTAAATGATGGTGGATTATTGAATTCAATGTTAAAAGATTAAAGATCAAATAAATTGATGTTATATGCAATGTAGCTAAATAATGTGAAAATTAAAAAATATGCACATGTCTAATAAAATCTATGACCAACAATATTTGTTGTACTTGCTACTGTTCACTTCATGTCTCTTAAGGAAAATAGTACCTTTTTTTGACACTTGTAGGTCTTAAATCACCTTAATTTCTTTAGATTGTGCTTCCTATGAACTAAGCTCTTCTGTTATATTTTAAAATGGTCTTGAGTAATAGTTAATCATTACCTCAGAGTTTTTCTTTGGACATCAGCTGCTATTTCACTCCGTCGAGTCCTTTACCTGACCATTTCCATTGGAATGTGTTTTTGTTGTTAAGTCACTGAACACTGAATTCAGTGTGTCATTAAAAAACTGAGAAAACTGGAAAGGTGGAGGACAAAATAAGAAGTGTCAGGCCTAAAATGGATCTACAGCAGATGAACAGTGTCTAATAAAATAAATAAATAAACAAAAGGACTTTGGAGATTCATCTGGTCCTTTAGTTGATCCATCTACTGAAAGTTTAGATTCATACTGTATTTCCATTTGCATTTGCTCATGTTTTAATAAATTGTTTCACCAATTTCCTATTTTCTTGCCAACATATGATGATGTAAGGGGTGGCTCAAGACTTTTGTAATACTGTTACCGTAGTTTGACTGTTTGGGCTCTTTTAGTGTCAGTTGAGACCTGTTTGAAACAACATGGCTGGCTATGTTATTGACTGTGTGTTGCGGTCTTTACTAAGCTGAACTCTTTAATAGCAGTTTTAGCAGCAGCACAATGTGACCACACGGTGGTGTAAGTCTACAGCCATCTCCACACAATTACTCACACATTATCTCAGATGGTATTATGTCAATTTGGCTAATGCATTTGACTAAATACCAGCATGTGTATTTTCATCTGACAACAGGGCCTATCAGAAATGCAGCCGTTTAAGATTTAATTGTATTGTGTATCATCATCTATCACATTATGGTATTTATCAAGTTGTTGATGCTGCAGTGGTGAAAGTTTAGCCTTTTTCTATGTGATGAAAAGCAATATGGTTTTATTTTCATTATATTTTGAGACTTGAACTGAACATGTTTAGCCAAAGTCATGCAGGAAGCATAAATACCAATGATTGTATAATCCTATTAATTTTTTTTCAACTAAGGAAAAAAATCCTTTATATTGCCATTTATTTTCATCTTTTATTAGGGCTTCAAATCTGTACACAGCTGCGACGGCTGAAAGAGGCTATTAGTATTATGCTCGTCTCCACTCAAGAGAATGATTTGCTTCATTGCCCTGTCTTGTATAAATCAATGGCTGCATGTGTAGCTAAAACAAATGCATTAAAATTGTGCAGTTTACTCTCCATTTACTCCTCCACATTCATCTTTAAAAAGGATTTGCCCTGTCCAAAAATTTTGGCTGATAGATTGTATGCAGTGTGAAAGAGGGTTCAATTTGAATCACCAAATGGATAAATTTCTTCTTCTATTGAAACTTTTTCATTGCAAACAAAAGTGAGTGGTGTGCAAAATCCAATTTGCAGACAGGATGTTTTATGACTGCTCACTCACAAAAGGTCAGTGTAGTTTTTAAAGCTCTGCCTGCTTGCTTGCCTTTCTTAAAAACCTGCCCAGGGGAACCACACTGTTCTCAGCCAAATTCAGGTTTAGTTTGAAGGTTATCTGATCAGTAAAAACATGATTTCATATATTGTATGAATTGACTGGTATCCAATTGCTCCACCAGAGGAATAAGTTTATTAATTTGATAGAAGACCAGCAGCTATTATTGCAGAGTTTGTCACTGCCTGGCAAATCTATTCACAAGAAAAAGATTATTATTTTCTCCCAGTGACTTTTTGTGTGCTTATACTGATACAACTTTCATGACTTTGCTGGTTACAAATAAAGGATTCAAGGCTATTACAAGCAAGAGTCTTGTTCAGATACAGACGGGAGAGAAGACAAGAGGAGGGGCCATCATGATGTATTCCCTAAGCCAAGATATTTCTAGAGCTGACCCATTTAAACAGCCTGGAAAATCTGCAAGCACAGGTGCATCTGGATGGTTGCAACTAGCATGTGTACTTACATATATTAATCATTAATTCAAAAATGGAGGCATGTGTCAAAACTGATTTGTGCATGTAATGTGATGGGTGGCCATGCAGACTGCACAGCATTCAAATACAATAGGGAAGAATATCAAGGCAGTGGTTTCAAATTACAATTGTGTGTTTAATTGAAATACAGAAAACACATAACAAAAGTTCTTAACATGCTTTTCTAAAGAAGTGAAGAAAATCTTTTTGATTCGACTCTCAAAGGGTCATGCAAATAAGAGACAGTGGCTGTTGCAGCTATTATACATGGCATACAGCCTTGCACAATTAGTGCAACCCAGTACTGCTTTGCATTGTGCTGCTGAGGGATGGAGGGTGAACGATATCCATATTTAGAAGGCCCTCATTGATTCTTCCCAACTGAGGCACAAAAGATTTGTTGTCTGTTCATTCTTGAATAGCAGGACCTTAATGACAGTCCTGCATTATCAAACCTCCTGCTGACCTTAATCACTGTTTGAAAATCTTATGAAACTCTGAACTGAAGCTGTTTGCTAAAACTGAATATAGCTGCATTCTGTTCCTGCATTGTTACATAACAATATCACGGTGACAGTGCATTACCACAAATAATTTGCATCACCAGGAGATCTCAGGGAGAAAGAGCACCCACTGAGAAGCCCATCACTTCGTTCTAAATGTGCTTTCCCTTTAATAAACTTGCACACATGACTGAGTGATTCACTAGCCAAAATGGCAGATGAAGGATGAGAGAGGAGTGTGTAATAAAGATTTAATTAAGTCTCACCATGGGAAGTCTTACAGCAACTCTAGAGACCAGGACAGGAGTTTGTGTTTGCTCAGAGCAGCTGTGAATGATATCTACACTATTCTTACTTTGACCTATATGTATCAAGAGAGGGGCCTGAGAATATGCCCACATCATTGCAGATGTTTCTGTTTTATTTTATTTTCACCAGGAGGCTGCCAGAGGGGTTTCCTTCTGGTAAACTTAATGTTAACTTTGAACTGTCATTTTCTGCTGGAGATAATTTGGGCAGAGAAAGACGTGCAGGTTGTATGTCTATAAATTTGATATGAGGCTGCACTGCCACTGCAGATGCATGGATCTGCAAATTGTTGAAGATTTATGAGCAAATTTCTTTTTCCTGCATCTCATCTTTGTGACGTAGATTTTTATGGTCTCCATGGACGACTCCTATAAGCACTTTACTTCATTCCCTTTGAAATCAATCCTGTGTCTTTTGCTCCTGCTCAGTGTGGGTTACCATGGATACCACTCCCAAATGGCTTGGCTTGCACATGAATTTGTTTATAAGCGTTACTTGGGAGGATTGAAATGTTCTTTTTTTTGCACAACCAAGGTAAACAGGATTTTTTTTTATTAAGAAGAGGAAAAAATATATGTCATGGCTGTTCGATTGCAATTTTTATTTATTTTTCTTTTTTTTCCCCTTGTCTACAATTTAGGCAGAAATTATGAAATCTCTTCATTTAGCTATTTTGGACCATGCAGTTTCAACTACCTGAGAACACAACCAGTGGCGCCTCCAGCAATTTTCTTCACTCTGGATAAACTTAACAATCCTTTGCATCTAATCCAGTCTGATCCAGTAAGAATCAAAACTACGCCAGCATGGATTCTACATGGCCCCACTGAGCTGAAAAAGCCTCTAAAGGCTCCACATGGCTACTTCTAAATCCCCAATGAAAACATAAGGTCTGAGTGTTTTGAACCATATGTGAACTGCCACAACTTTCTGGACCAAGGTGGCCAAAGAGGATTCAGGGGTTTAATTTGCTGAGAACTTAATCGGGGTTCACTTGTAATTAAGAGGAAAACTGGGAGCATCTCCCAGTGAGGCTTCAGATTCTCCTCTGCTGCACTTCACTCCCATCTAAATGCAAGTCCGTTGAAAATACCCTGGGGGTTGATCTGAAGGAACGACTACATTTTGTCATGTCTATACAAGACATCTAAATCTGACTGTGTGAAATATTCAGTATGGAAGTGGCTGCAGACAGCATCCTTAGTGTCCCTGGGTATTTCCTGTGGCACAAATGGTAGAATTTCTTTGCCTTACCACATTTGTCTAATGTTTTTCTTGTTTTCCCTTATTTGTTATTACAGTACAAAAAGAAAGACAAAAAGAAAGAAAAAATAAGCTAAGAGTTGTCTTGTATTATCCTGCCACACTGGCTATTTTTGGCTGGACTTTGTATATATGGGGCCTGACTGTGTGTGCATCCCCACATCTCTTATGTAATTCCCTCCAATGGGAACACAGAGATGAGAAAATAAGTTTGCAGAGTCACTTAATCTAACGTAGACTTAATTGGAGACAGCAAAGAGCTCAAGGCTGTTTACTGACTTGCAGGAAAGCTTGTTTGAGCAGTCAAAGCAGTGTGAAGCAGTGTGAAGCAGCGTTCTGCTTCAGTGTTGTTACTTTGTGGTGATACAAGCCTGATTGATCCCCATCAGTGGGGTTTCTAATCAACAGAGAGCCATTGATTTTCTCTCCACAAACTCCACAAGGTGCCTAATACACCTGCTGGCAGCCAGCTGACAGACACTCATGCCTTCTAACCAACAGCTGACACAAACTGATGCCAGTGCACTGTGCTGGAGAGGGTGACTCACACATGCTCAGATAGAGCCCACTCTCAGGGATGCTGCATGCACAATATGAGACCCACTGTATTCTGAATCATGTCTCCAACACGTGGCATGACACAGATGGAGCCTCGGTTAGCTTTGGTGTTTTGTAACCACTGTGCAGGCAGAAAAAAGTTACCATAACAATAAAAAAAAGACACTGGTCATCATCTTACTGTGCTAATGCAGTGGAGAGCAGTGTTTCTTGTGACAAAATAAGCTCTGTCAAAACGGAGCATCATTGCAGTCTTCAGCCTGATCAGCACGTTTGTCTGGAGTGATTTCCATCTGCAGGAAGAGTGCCTCAGTAAGCATTTCTTCTGCGGCAGTCACATGCTTTGTACCGAGGCTCACTGCCAGCTGTCGCCATCATCAATTCTGACAAAGCAGAAAGAGGTAGCGAGGTGAGAGTTTGGATCGGTTGTGTGTGACACAGGGCAAACTGAGAACAAAAACAACACAGACAGCCAAAAAAGAGAGGAAATGTTGATTCAGAATCACAGAGGTCTAAAAGGACTCCATCACTCCCTGTCAGAGGAGCAACAGGGCCATACAGTTCAAGTGTTAATAAACATTCCATTGGAGCTGCAAGAGTAAGTCAATTAATTGATTAAGTAATTGAATGAAACACCATTTGTGAAGCAAAAGTGTCAAATGTTAGTAAAACATCCTTATGCTTTGAATGCTGTTTTCACAAATTTTCAGTTTTAAAGATCAAGAATGATTGATCAATAAAAGAGATGTGTTTGACTAAAATGTTGCATCTACAACATTTGTACTCCCACCCTTTAAAACGAGACGTTTGCCCCGTGCCCAACAGGGACACCAGCAGTGATCAGCCAAGCACAGAAGCCTAAATCTGCAGGCAGTTTTGTGTAAAACTTCCTAAAACTGTGAACAGTCATATACTTTTTCTCACGAAGATCAGCACTGACTAGAAAGCACCTTCCACTGCAGGATGACCAAATGACCAGCAGTTCCCCCGGAAATGCCCATAAGAGCTCAGACCGCATTGCTGCTCTGAGACTGCACATCCAGATATATCCCCCCCACCCCAAACTTCCCCTTCACCCTCCCGTCCTTCCTCCCCAAAACACACACAGCCACGCCTCCAGAGGCACGCGCACAAGCGCAAGCTGAGACACACCTCCTCCTCCATCACACAAACACGCACACATACAAAGCCCATAGGCGAGCGTGACCACATCGCCGGGTGATGCAGACAACATCATGAAGGACGAGTGCTTGGCTTCGGGAGATTCACGGCAAGTGCAGCGGGGCTGAAGCTACACCTCACGGGGGAACAGTCTGCAGCTTCGCTATGCCCACCGCATCCGATCAACTCCCTGGCGAAACGGTAAAGGCCTCTCTTGTTCACTCACAACATCCGAAAGGTCCAAAACTTAGCTGAACTAATTTTCTTTAGCTTGT
Organism: Melanotaenia boesemani; assembly: GCF_017639745.1. Classification (NCBI taxonomy): domain Eukaryota; kingdom Metazoa; phylum Chordata; class Actinopteri; order Atheriniformes; family Melanotaeniidae; genus Melanotaenia; species Melanotaenia boesemani. Next base: position 25,210,437 of record NC_055692.1, read on the forward strand.
CGCTTCCCGGTGGGTTCTTGTTCTCATATGGATCTGCTGCTTCATTCTTACTCCGCAAATGATGTCATTCCGGGCTCAAAGGCACCAGGTCAGCAACAAAGGATGGAGGGCCGTTCGCCCGGTGATGCAGCTCCAAAATAAAAAGGGGTGCACAAGTGCGTTAGAGCAAGTATTTGGTAACGCTTCAAGGCTGAATGCGCCTTGCGGGCCCGTTGGGAGGTTTCAGGCGAATCTGCATCAAGATTAGTCATTGTGTAGACAAGAATAATAAAAATTGATAGAATATAGCTGTCGAAGTTGCTTCTAGTTAAACATAAATTGGTAAACAAATTATATTTGATTGTCATAGCTTCAGAGAGAAAGTAGGCTACAGCACGGGGAAATGCAACCTTTGTCTCTTTTATGTAATATTGCTGCATCATTTTATTACAAAGCATAGCTAAGCAGTCCATGCTGATTATAAGTCAGATTTCTAGACTGAGATCAGTGTGGGCTACAACTGCAGGAGTGCTTAATGGTTTCCTTGCTGTGTGCTGTAGCCATGGAGACAGTATGTGGCATGTGGTGTAGAAAAAGTAGTTCCCCCACTGAAAAGGAGCATTGAACCACAAATGAGTAGAGGAAGGAATGCATATATTTTAAGTCCAAATTTGCTTTGTTTATCCAGTGTCATCACTAAAGAAAAAATGTATTCATTTTTTTGGAGGGAAGGAAAGTGTGTGGCAGTCAGTGGTAATATTCACAACAACCCTTCTAATTAAAGGACAGGTTTTAGTTTAGATGCTGGTGATTTAGCATCCATGTACTGGGGAAAGTGGTTTGGGGGTCTTATTTAAGTATAGATGCAAACCTATTTATAATAATTTTATTACATAATTTGATTCAACTTGATGTGGAAGTAACATCTATTATTCATATCTGTACATGTGCATGACTCACCAGCATCCGTGTTGTTATCATGGACACTTTACCACATATTAATTTAAGCTGGAAAGATTCTAAATAATAAACTTTGTTCTAGTTAGTACTCTATCAGAATTTCCATTTTCATCTTCAATCAGACAGGTTCTTTCTCACAATATTACACCTGAATAAAATCTTATTATACTGACAATCAGCCATTAACCAGAACATTAGACTGTTTCCCTAAGATGGTAAAACATCTGATAGTCCGTACTGTAAAGATCAATAAAACTTTACGCAATTAAAGACAAAAACTACAGCTTGTAAAAAAGGCTGATATATTGTGAATGAAATTGGTAAAACTAAATTTACATGCTCAATTATTTTTGAACCCCCGGATTTTATTTATGCAAATCTAGAAAGCCTTTTTTAATAAAACATATCAGGATTAAACATTAGCCTCTTTTATCCTGATAATGGAAAAAATATACTCATCCCTGTCCTGCTATATGGCTCTAACAAAACATACAAATCAGTGAATGACGGTATAGATTTGTGTGTCGAGGCTGGTTGTGAACAGACATGATATTTAGGTGTGTTGTGGAGACATGACAGGGAGATAGTTGGTCAGTCTTCTCTCATCATGATGAACAGATGGTAACTCAGGGTTGGCTTGTGGGTGAGTGCCAAAGAGAAAGCCCATGTGTGTGTGAAACACATAAAAACCCATTGTTGGAACATTTTGTCCACAATGTTTTTTTTTTCTGTATTTATAATTTAAAAATATCTCTGGATGTATTAATATGAAATTTACAGGCGTTTTGTGTATTATTAAGATTTATATAGCAGCTTTGCTTTTGTGGTAAGGTATAGATTTGGCTATAGCTAACCTGATTTAATTTTCATTCAAGAAGTGATGCAGTGATAGTACAGTTACTTAAAATGTGACTTACTGTAGCTAAAGCCATGTATTTTGTTGTTATTAACAACCATCTTTAAGACTGATTCTTTTTCAAACAAAATTTAAAGTCAAAATATGAGCAAAGACTTTCTGTTACAAGCAGTCTGTTGTGTATATTGCCACTAGTGTTAAGCTTTGTGTTTTCTTCTGTTTAGCTGTGTAAGATGATGACAATGTTGTAGTTTACGATGTTGCTTAATTAAGCAAAATGTTCCTTGATTAATTAAAGTTATATATTTGTCTGTTTTTATGGACTGACAATGTTTAAATCACCTCTAGCTATATTTATACATGTGTTTAAAAGTATAATTGTTTGCTGTGTTGCTCAGACACATTGTTGTTTTGTGTTTCTCACCATGAAGTGCTTTTTGAACCTGGTTAGTAAATGAGCAACTACCCCTGTTAAATTTATGCATAGTAACTTATGTATCCAAGGTAGCAGTTTTTGTTTAGGATGAGTGTTTTTTAATACTATTTTTCTACATGTATTAAAATAGCCTTCAACTGTATTTGCCTTATCTTTCTTCCACAGGTTGTGTTGATTTTGAATCACACTAACTGGAGAGCACTGGAGGTCCTTTAAGATGACACGAACTCATCCCCCTGATATACTGGCATCGACTCTGTATCAGGACATTACACTAAACCCTATCGCTGACAACTCAATTTCTCTCCATTCTTCGAAGCAATGTGACTTGAAAATGATAGATAAATCAGAGATCATCAACAAAAGACACTGCCGTAGTTTTGACTTCATTGAGTCTCTGGATGATCCACAGTCCTTGTCTTTCTCAATGGAGTACCCTTACAAGAGGTCTGAGAACCAGACATTAAACAAAGATCTTTGGAATGGACTAGATCAGCCAGGACATCTTCGCTTTTCATCTCCTGATCTTTTTAACTCTAAACAGTTCCAACAGCACACTACCCACAACAAAACCAGCTATCTCACATGGTCAGATTCCAAAAGGAGATCAAGATCTAAAAGTGCTCCTCGAGTCAAGGCTACCCTCACGCCTGTGCCCATATCTGTATCCCCACCAGGGGCAAGGAAGGGGAGAGATGGACTCGAAGGTGTGCCAGATGCATCAAGGACCTCCGAAACCCAACGAGAAACTTTAAACAGAGTTTTTGTGAATGAGGTGCACCCAATTAAACTACAGCCTCACTCGCCACTTTATGTCTCAGACTGTTTTGAGGAGGAAAAGCCAGATAAACCAGTTGTAACTCCTCATGTTAGGTGCCGTGTGGACATTAAACCAGACGCTGCTGTTCTGCAGCATACATCTAGGCAGGTTCCCCATGTACAGTCTGAGCATCCTTGGCAAAGGTACTCCCAGGCTAGTAGCAGGGGAGGTTTGTATGTACCTCGGCAGATGATCTCTTCACCAACACCCACTCCAAGTGAATGCTACAGTGGAGATTTCAGACAAGGATATTACTACACCACCAGCATGTCTCCCATCTCTTACCAGCATCTAGACATGCACAGGATGCCATCACCAACAGTACCATATCTGAGTCAAGAACAAAGAGCTTACTCAAACCCTAACATACCAACCAAGTTTTTCTATACAGAGGATGCTGTTCGGTATCCAGTCCATCCCTATTCACGGACGTACTGTCAGGATGATCGGTCCAGTCTAACCAGCCTTGGTAGTACAATGACTAGTCAGTATGATCCAAGAACTCGATGGGTGCACACACTTCCTGTGAGGTCATGTTACACAGACCACCTTACCAACAGAGAGCCAGCTCACTCTGTATATAGCAGGCCTTACTCCACAAGTGAGGCAGGGTCATACTTTTCTCAAACTCCACTCTCTAGAGCTTACTATGGCGAGGACAGTCGGTTCAGTCCATACCATGCGAGTAACTCAAGGCTGTTTTATTCCAAACCATTAAGCTCTCCTGATGAGCAGTATTTTCCATCGAGGCCATATCAGACAGAGAGTCGGCGACGTCCTCGAATGTCCCAGGCCTTTTCAGATGACTGGTATCGCTCCAGTATATCTGGTTACTCTAACCAGTCTTCTCAGGCCACACCACCAAGAGTTGGACAAGACCCTAGTATACCTCCCTGGTTTACTAACAGCTGCACAGAGACAAGTCGACTAGGAGCAGATGTCAAAAACCACTCCAAGTCTTGGGACAATATTCTTTATCCACGGCATGACAGAGAGCAACCTGTGCCACGTGGAAGAAGCTACGAGAATCTTTTTTACCAAGCAAGGCAAGGGGCATCTTCAGATGTTACATCTAAGCCTGTTATACTTAACCTTTCAAGTTCACCAAGGCGCTATGCTGCTTTGTCTCTGTCAGAAAACTCTTTGGAGAGGGGTTCAAGTAATCCATGGAGGAATATCAAGAGTAGGAACTGGTTTGTGACACCCGAAATCACCATAACAGACAATGACATCTGTGCAGGCAATAGCAGGCGACGTGATGTCCACTCTGTCAGCTGGAATATATCAGACAATGAGAAGACAACACCGCCGAGGGTAATGCAGAAGCAGCCTTCTAACACAGAAGACACGACCAAAGAAAGGAAACACAACAACTTCTCCCTACAGCAAAGTTTAGAACAACTGGATGAACTCTTAGCGGATTTGGTTGTTGACTACAAACCACCAACTAGCAGAAAGTCAAGTGAAAATCTTTTAGACCAGTTAAAACAGCTGATCACTGAAGACACTGACAAAGAGAGAGGATCATCTGGTCTTGAAAACTTAGGAAGTCTGAACACACAGCTTCCATCCTCTAAATCCAGCCCAGACACAGTCAAAGACCCTGATAGTGGGTGTGATGCTTTGCAAAGAAGTGCAGAAGAATGTTCTCCAGACCATAGCACAGATGAAGATGACACAATGGTGTGTGCTAACAAGAAGTGCAACCGTATTGAAAATATGTTCAACGCTTGCTTGTACTTTAAATCATGTCACAGTTGCTACACTTTTTACTGTTCACGAAACTGTCGCAGGGATGACTGGGAAATTCATAAAGAGACATGCCTATATGGTCGTGTCAGCAGTGTATGTCGGCACACTCTGAAGTTCTGCAGAGAGAATTCAGAGATCCACAAAACCTTCTCACGCATTGCTAAAGCTGGCTACCTCTCAAGAGGGAGAGGCGTTCTCTTTCTGGGTTTTGCTAATCCAGAGACAGCTGACAACTTCCTGCAAGTTGGGCTTCAGAGCCTCCTCATGTCTCCCACATACTTGTCGCTCAGAGAGCTGGATGGCTTCAAGGACAACCTCGGTGAATACTGCAAGGAACTGCAGCAAGCGGGTAATGAGTACGACCCCAGTGAATGTTTCCTTTTGAATGTATCTATAGCTGTTGGTGAACTAGTGCCTAACAGACCTTCACCAAGGGTCCAAGCACCAACAGTTCGAAAATATGCAAAGGTGTCATTGGCCTCTTCAAGTCCTGACAAAAAAGTACTGAAGAAGGAAAATGAGATGGAAACTCTCATCCTCACTCCACCTCCTGGCACACCAGACATTGACAAGGAAGGGGAGGAGGGAAGAAAAGCCAGAGAGGTGTGCTTTATCAATATCCAGCGAGAGCTCAGGACAAGGGGAGTCTTCCTTCGTCACGAGTACCCCAAAATCTATAATCAGCTGTGTGAGTTTGTGGAGAGCAACAAAAGGTTCACCCCCACAACCATTTACCCAATAGATAAAAGAACAGGGAAACAATTTATGTGCATGATCATGGCTGCATCTGAGCCAAGGACACTAGACTGGCTGGGTACCCCTCATCTCTTAGATGATATTATATAGCACAGCACTAAATAGGAATGATAATGATGTCAGAAATGTACTTATTGTAAATAAATGGCGTGATTTAGCTAATCAAACATGAATTTGGAAACCTGTACATATGTGACTAATATTTCTATTTGTCTCACTCTTTCCATTAGTTCTCTCTGTTGCCACACTCTCAAAAACACACCACATATATAATATACATACACTTTTAAAGGTTTATGTGTGTTATTTTTTGGCTTGTTTTATTCCTATTGCACTCAGAAAGTTAATAACCTGCATGTAGACTATAGGCTCAAATCCTGATAACCAGGCATTTAAGATGTAGAAGGACAATATATGAAGCACACAACATTCAGGAAGCGCACGTGTACTTGTGTCCACACTATAGTTGGCACAGCCAAATCCAGTATTGTAACAGTAACCTGCTTTTCATTTCTGCACCAAATTGTTTATCATAAATTTATATTAGACCATATTGCAGTGGTTGCAGTAGTATTTAAGTATTATTTCCTTGATATGCTGTGGTTCTGTGGGTATTTTTAATTATTATATATTAGTGATTGTTTTATTGACAAAGAAGTACAATCAGACCATCTATGTTTCCCACTTTATTAAGGATTTTAGTTGGAGCTTATATCATCTCACGAAAATGCTTGATGTCATTCTTGTAAAAATTGCTTTGTTTGAAAGTGGCCTTTATTTGAAAACAAACTAAATGCATTTGACACAAAGCAATGTATGGAGGTAGCTATTTCTAAAGGCTTGACAGCTCTAGACATAGGTTGTTTGAATAACTATTATACATAGATGATTATTTTGCTCAAAGCATGTTATTTATATTCAGGTATTTTAATATTGCTATTGCTTCTAAGTAAATTTATTATGTTAATGAGATACCACTTGATGCTTAGAAATGTAAAAGATTCATCATACAGTATATTAAGTATTAGATCATTGAACATCCTGACTTTGAGACCTTATTAAAACTAATGCCACAGTATGTTCTTGATTAAACCATATGCAATGAAAGAGCAACCTTACCATCTATATTGTAAAATCATATTTTATTATGAATAGAAAATAATTCCTTTCAATTAAGACTTTTTGCACTAAAACATAAATTATGAAACAAGAATGTTCCTAAGATAGCTGCAGCACTAAACTCAGACGTGCCTGCTTTAATGGCCATTGTTCATTAAACTAAGGTTGCTCTTTTACTTGATTATATATATCTTTGTGCAAGACCTTCCACGAGTTTCTATTTTGTGATGTTTATAACCTATATATAAATGCATAATAAATGGGATTTAAAGTGTGAGCACATGACTCTGAATTTCTCTTGAAGATGTTTAAAAATGGTTGAAAGTTTCTATACATATAATTGATATTTGACCTTTCTGAAAAAAACAGCAAGTGCTACATTCAGTTCTAACTTATGGTATTTAAGATTTTAGGCTTAATATATTTTATGAAACAGGAATTAGACTAAAAACATATCAATCCAAGTTAATGGCACAAGAAAAATGAATTTTTACTAGCAATTTTGTTTAAGTTTAAATTATAGCTTGTATAAAAAAGTACTGATGAAGCAAATGATTGTTAAGTTTTTTTTAAATGCAGTTTTAGAAGAAGAATTAGCTACATCGATTATATAATGAGGTGTGAATTATGCAGCTATATGGAGCAAAATGTTTATGTGAAGATGGAGCATACAACGTCTGCAATTAGTGTGTAAAATTTTCCCAAGGACATTTTTACTCTTATAAAGACATGATGTTATTCATTGTATTAGACTAATGTTAATGAAATAATCAATTTGCCTATATAGCCATAGTTTGTGCTTTGTATTGAAGGGCTAGTTTAAGTATCAAATGAAGGAAATGGTGGAAAGTTCTCCACAAATACTGAATTGTGAAAGAGAAACAACATACACACTTAACTGTACTGCTGAATCACGTTTATTTAAAATATTTCTTGAGGTCACTGCTTTTTCTGCTTTTAGACCACCACCTAGTGGAAGAACATTTCCATTACTGCCTACATTCTCAATAAAAACCAATCTTCTACTTACCTATCTGTTAAACTATTTAATTGTTAGACAAAAAGCATCAATACAACAATCTATGTATAGCAATCCATTTATTCATGGCTTGTTTATGTTTACAAATGTTTACAAAGCTAGAAAAATAGAAACTGATCATTAAAAATTGTTTATTTTTCTTAATCTTTTAGGCAGGCCCAGACTGCAACTACTTTTTGTTGAATTTCAAAGGGTAAATTACTGATAAGTCTTACATGACTTGAAGGGCAAACTGTACTTTCTCATGCTGGCATCCTGCAGAAGCAAAAGTAAATGTAAAAATATGTGGACTCGTGGTTGTTGCAATAAACTTCAGTTTTACTTAATATTTGAAACCATACTGATATGGCTTGGAACAGTGCCATTTTAATGAATAGAAATTAACTCTGAAAATCAACAGTTGTTTTCTATATTGCAGCATATTTTTTTCTATATATTCTGCAATCATGCATAATAAGACACACATGCACAAACATTTCCCTGAATGTACAGCCAGAACTGAAAAAGGAATATTTACCTTACAGGAAAGAGAAATACGTTTACACTACCAGTTAACAATTTTGACACATTTTCTGATTAAATTTAATGAGAAATACGTCCAAACTTTTTAAATTTAATTTATTCTACTTTAATAATTCCAGCTTAATCTTTGTATTTAAGCCATCCTAGTTGCTAGGAGCAGTGGGCTGTCAGATTCCAGTGCCTTGAGAGCAGTTGAGGGGTAAGGGCCTTGCTCAGGGGGCCACAGTGGTTTACCTTAGTTGCCAGTCTAGGGACTTGAACCCATGGTCTCCAGACCCAAGCCCACCTTTGTTACCACAAGGCTACCACTGCCCTTTGACTGGTACTGTACAAAACTAAAACCCAGAGGAAGGATGACCTCACGTTCCAGTTATTTTTGATATGGGATATGGACTCCACTCATCATTTCATAGGATGTGTGCCAGGATCTGGTCACAATATCAGGCCTCTTCTACTGTTCTGTATTGACATAAGACATGCAAGGGGCACAGTGTAGCATTGTTTGCCAGTATTATTTCAAGATTTGGGCAGGCGTGTTACATCAAAGTTAGCTTTTATAAATAAAATAAAAAATATAATCATGTACCACAAAACACTAGATTATCCAATTAAACAGAGCACAGTGAATGAATGAAATTAAAAACTGAAAAGTAGAACAAGTAGATAGATAGATAGATAGATAGATAGATAGATAGATAGATAGATAGATAGATAGATAGATAGATAGATAGATAGATAGATAGATAGATAGATAGATTGATTGATTGATTGATTGATTGATTGATTGGCTTGCTGTCTATTTTAGAGCGAAAGTTCCCTTTAATACCGACAATTCACTTTGTGCGCATGCGGGCTGCGCAGGTCTCCTCGTGATGACAGCAAATGACAGAACTGTTCGCCCTAGCAGAAGCCAGTGTGAAACAGCTAACCGCCAACAAACAATTCCTTAGACGCGACACATTTTATAATCAACCGTGTTTAGAGACGTTGTGAACAATCCGTAGAGATCAGTAAGATTTGGTAAGTAGCTTAAGTTACGTTAGCATGTATTGTTGGTCACGTTTAGAGTATTCTATAGTCTAGGCTAAGCTAATGCAGCTAACCAGTTAGCTTTTCTTTAGCATGTCTTGTTTGACTAGCAAACGTTGGTCAAGTTAACTTGGTTAACGTTAGCAAGCTACTGCTATATTAGCCAGTTCACTAGGATGCTTTCTGTGCCCCTCCTCCAAATCAGTGCAAACACTCTTTCTTCTTAATGGGTGAGAATGTAATACCAGCGTTTTTTGGATTACTTAGATACCTTAACCGCGTTTAGCTATTCAGATGTTACGCTAGTTATATGAGGCACATCTTTATTGGTGATCTGAGACAGGTCAACCTCGCAGACGGGAAAATACATTATTTTACGGTAACGCAACCCATTTAGGCATGTCGGCTGCCATGCTAAATCTCGGTTGTGTAGTACATCGTATCAAGGACACTATAAACTTAATGCTCAACAACACGTCGCAGTTAATCTGAAGTTAAAGAGGTCTTTGCTAAATTTGCTTCCATCCGCCCACTGAGCCGATGAGATGAAAATATTACACCCTAGTATAATATTCAGAATATATGATGTGATGTTAACATGAAAGGCCTGTAGAAGTACATATTACGCTCTCAGAATTTTAAATGTTGAAAGACTGAACGTTACAGTCAACTGTTTTTGTATGCAAGTACAATAAGATGACTATAACTGGATAATTTTACCCCAAAATACTATAGCAACAACGGCATAAAGGCACCAGATTATTACTGAAAATGTAGTGCTTCCTTGTGTTTTTATTAAATTGAAACACTGACATTTACAGTTTGCCATTATAAAGTTTAAATAATTGAGATGTTGATTGATTTAATCTATTATTAATGCTGCTTCAACAACTATTCCTGAAATATCTGTCCTTTTATCTACTATATTACATAGCAAAGTTTTTTAAGTTTGCTTGATATTAAATACCAATCCATCTGCTGCGGTTATTTCAGCTGATAGTGACTCAAACTTTGACAACAAAGACTTTAATATTACTTATTCATTGGAATGCTGCCATCAGCACTCTTTTAGCGTTTTAAGTTTTTTCTTATGCTTTATATACACAAGTCAATGATTTATTGGTTTCTGTCCTGATATTTTGCTTATCACCATACTGCTCCAGTGGTCTCCACACTTGTAAAGAGAGGTCCCAAATGTGATCTAATTACATGTTACTCCTTTAATGACAGATGGTATACAAATTTATAAGTTTTTGTTTTGTTATGTTTTAGCCCCTTATACACTACTAAACTTTTAATCTCTTCATAAAATGAATATCCAGCAGCATGATGCACCATTATTTGGTCCTCCATTGATGTGTCAGAGGGCCTAGTAGCAGGCTAAACTTGTACCTGTTCTGCAGATTAAGAGATATGCTTTGACTGAACCAGAATGAATAGTACATTGTTATGTTTGCCATCAACTGACTAATTTTTTTATTGATATATAAATGATGTTTTATCTGTATCTTGTACATTTTCATCCTTAAGACTCATCTGATACCACCTTGTGATTAACCACTCAGGGTTTATAGTTGTAACAATCAGTTGAGTTAATTTACACACACGCGGCAGCAGAATATATACATTAAATTATTATAATCGATTATATTCTGTTGCTGCATCGATGCAGAATCCTTCATGTCTGCATCGTGATGCATCGTAGAAACGATTAAATTCAACACCTCTACAGAGATGGATGTTATGTATTCTTTGTATTAGTGTTATGCTAATTTTATTTATTTATTTTTAGAAAGAGGCATGTAGTCATAAGGACGCTTTTTTTTGATCCCTCAGATTAGCAGGTTAAATCGGGGTGGGGAAAATGAAAGGGGACTACTTGTCTCTCCCTTACCTACACTCAGCTGACCACCCTTAAAAGCCCCAACATTTAAAGTCAGCATTTGTTTTTTGTCATTTGAAAACATTTCCCAAAAAGTATTGAGCTGCAGTATCCAGGCAGATGGAGGAGAATGCCACTTATTAACAACAAATACCTTGCACTGAACAGTGTAAGAATTTACCACAAGGGGAAGTGTGAAGGGGATGCTGGCTTAGTCACAAATGCCTTTTGTAGAAAGCGAATTCCTTAAAATATCTAAATAAAAAAACACCTTTTGTTCCATTGGTTGGTTTGACTGTATGTGTGTGGGATCTTGTCGTGGGAGGAGAGGGCTCTGTTCCAAACATTTTTACTGACATTGTGATGTTTACTCTTAAAAGTACAATTGTTTTGTGTTTTGCATTTCCAAAATGATTTTAACCTCTTTTATTATGTAACTTGTGTGAAGTGGACTGTCCTGTCTTTTGTTCTTTTCCAGCTTCTTGTCTCTAATTCTACTGTTATAATTGCAGCTCTTCCATGTATGTTGTGGCTGAACAACTGGCTCACCTCTGACTCATCTTCAAAGAATTCTGTAGCTGTCCTACCAAAATTCTCTCATACAACACACAAAGTTGCTGATTATGGCCTCTCTACACTGTCTGTAGGTTGGTTTCTCTTCTGCTTCAGAGTTCCTCTGGGTTCTCCATGACTCACCAGGTAGCTCACTACTGTGGATTGTATTGGAGCTGGGTGGCACATGAGGCAGTGATAAATGGTAGCACGCCTCACTTCTGGCTACTAATAGCTAAGTTTTCACTTCCTTGTGAGGAGTGTGCTTATTTAAAAATCTAATTGTGCTTGTGGAAGTGTGCCATGATTGTAGGGGGCCAACTGATACCAGTTAGTAATAGGGAAATTTTACTTGTAATGAGTCTGTGGGCCGGTGGAATATGCTCAGATTTTCCACTGATATACACTTTTCTTTTGGTTTGGATATTTTATATTAAGTAGAAGCAATTTACATCAGAGTAACGTATATTTAATAGTACTTAGTGGCCAACCATTTAACTAAAGCTTACTTTGAGATAGGTGTAAATATCTTTGGTATTTTTTTACCTAACTGGCTAAATCCCTGGCTTTTCTATGGTTTTCAGACAACTACATTGTTTTTAGAGAAGTAGCCTCACACCCTGCCACTTCAGTATTGCATTGCAGTCATCTGTTCCAGTTAAAGGATATATTGTGTGTATTTGAGAATTGACTAGCTACTATAGCTGTGAATTAATGCAGTGGAGTAAAAAGTTAGACTGCATGATAGAGAAAATCAACATTACAATATTTTCATTTTCTGTGATTGTATATACTATTTGTACAAAAAAATTCCCAAAACCAACAAACCAAAGAAACAAAAATAAAACAATAAAATTAAACAATAATTATGAAATTACATCAGTATATCTGTAATATTGTACCACACAGACTTCTCTTAGCATCATATAATGAAGCAAAAAAAGTGGAAGCACAAAACATTTGCATGTCTTGAATACATAGTGAGTTTAATGGATTATGCTATGTTATTTAGCCTATCAAGTGATTTTTCTTTCGGAAATGTTGTAGCTGTCTCTAAAATTAACTGGATAATGGTGCCTGTGCAAATGTACTGTAAAGTTACTTTCCAGAATAGCTTTGAAGTATTCTCTGCTATATCTGCTAGCAGTGACATTGATTGTACAGCTTCTCTAACTTTGAATAGATTCCAAGCTATTGTTTCTGTTGAGTTTTGTTTGTTCTTGCTTACCAGAGCATACCATCTTCAGCAGTATATTGCTATCAGTGGATGCACAATAGCCCCAAAAGTAAGTGAGCAGAGTCAGCTGAATAAGTTGAGTCAAGTTAGTCGAGATCAGCAGCTGTGCTGTCTTGGGAAACCTTCATAAGTGGGAAAACTCAGACTTCTGAATACTGAGCGTTGTATATTTTTGAAAGGGGTGCTTCTAAACCTAAACAAACATTTTGGTTTTGTGTAAATTCATGTTTGCACATTAGCACCCACTATGCTGACAAGCTCAGAGAGTAGTGCTTAGTGTGTTTATTAGCTAGTTAGCGCTAAAATCATCATCCCAGAGTGAAAGATCAAAAAGCTATTTACTCAGTTTCCAACTCTGCATCTCACCAACAAGAGAACAGTCTTTGTATTAAACGGCCATGAGACAAAACCTATCATTGATTGGTCCATACTTTGAACTGTGCAGGCAGGCTACAGTTCCTTTATGAGGACATTATGTGGTTGCACTTGATAGTTGAGGTTTTGGTTTTGTTACACCTATTGCAGGGCAGTATAAAGGAGAACATATTGATACTCTCACATTATGGTTTTTGTGGTTGTAGATTCCAGTCGAAGGCAACAAGAGAAGCACTATGAACTTTTCCTTTTCAACAAGAAACTTTATAAAAGAAATAAAAGGCATTAAGACAACTGCAGAAAGTCCTGCGGCTATGTTCTGGCCCAGCTGATGACCGACGGTTGAATACTAAAATAAACACACTTCTTCTTGGGTAGCATGACCAGGAACAGGGAGTACTTTCATTCCTGCCTGCTCACATCTTTCATTTTTACTTTAGTGTAAATATACAATAATTTGCAGAAAGTGCTTTATATTTAGAAAGTAATCTGAAAATATAATTAGGAATGCTAAAGAGGGACACTCTTTGATTTAGAGGTCAAGAGGTCGTTTTAGATGTTAAACTCTCCAATGTGGAATGATACAAACCAAGAGCAGTTCTGTCTAGTTGAAAAATGCTTTAAATACTTATTTTACCACACCTCTACAGAAAAACACGCTGAATCTAAGAGTAATTTGTTTACCAATTGCTATTCTTGGTTTGCTAAAGGAATTCAGCGTCGAACCCATCATTTTCTGTTTAAATATATATAACCAATTAGGTTTGTCAGGCGTATCAACCCGAGTGTTGTGGATGTCTGTTCACTTGTTTAGAATGATGCAGCCTTGTAGTCATTTCCATTCTCCAGCAGTTCTCTTTGCTTTTGTTCCATTCTCTGCCTAGAGCCCTAATTCCACACTTAAATCAGTGTTTTTTCTGTTAGCAAGCTACCACAAAGAGGCTTTTGTGGAAACGATTCAGCAAGAAATCATTCAGATTTCATGCACTCAACTGGGATTGCACGCTCTGGCTATATGTGTGTTGTAGAGAGAGTGATTTGCATTTTCTGCTGTGCAGCATCTCCTAAGGTTTTTGAAGAAATGCGCTCTTGCTGTTGTCATTGGGCCAGTGTGTGAAGCACGCTGACTGCAGATGATCGCTAAATGCAAATGCTCAGACGATGTGACAATACTCTTGTTAACTAATGGAAATTAAACTATTTCCTATTTGACCTTTTTCATAACTCAACATTTTAATATGTGGACATTTACTTCTGAATTCCTTCGTCATTCATTCCTAATTCAACAGCAAGTGCAGCAAGTTAGAAGTATGAATTAATTAGAAAACACCACTCAGTCTGTGGCAAGGGAAGTTTAACCATTGTAGTGAACAATTTTACAGCTCACTCAAAATGGTTTTCCAACCTGTATCAATGTTTAGAACAATACAGATAGCTGGCAGGCTGGTATGTATTTTATTGTTAGTCAAGATAACAGTTCTCAGTTTGCATTCATTTGGATGTGTTTGGAGATACAGCATATCTTCCTAAAGCAGGAAGCATGCTGAACATGTTTTAACAAATACACAAACTGAAACTTCACGGATTAATAACTTCCACCTGATACTGGTTTCAAGCACAAAAATTGTTACTATTTCCAACCCCAGTGAAGTAGACAGCCTACAAGCTAATTTTAGTCAAAGTGAACCATCTTTGAACTGGATAAATAATGAGTCTGTGCAACAGGCTTTAAAACCTGTGCATGGGTACAATCTGCTGGAAAAATTACATAGTGTTCTTACTTTTCATGTTAATGTATAACCAATAAAGTCAGTTGCCAACCTGTATATATGGAAGTTCTTTAAGTAATTTAAGTATTATAAAATCTCTCAAACAGAAAAGTATTGAGTTCCCTCAGTGGAAAAGACAAAGTCTTAGCATGTTTCTTATTTAATGACTTGCATCATTGGCTATGATAAGGCTTAGTTAATCCTTTTTTTTGTTTTGTGAATCAATTAATTGACCGAACCTTTCAACCCTAACCCCTGGCTTCCTTTTTTTTTTTTGTAGGTTTGCAGAATTGAAACACAAGATAACCCTGATTATATCATTGCAGGCTATTGTCTCAGACTTAAAATGTTTCCAGAGTCCCGTCAGTCGTTTTGCTGTGGTTTTCACATGACGGTAGTTCCTGCCAAGAAAGCTGATTTACAGGAATGAAATAATTGCAGTATCTGTTTGACACTGTTGAAACCTCATTCTTGATTAAGTAATTATTTGAGCTTTTGTTTAGTTTGTGTTCCACATTTTCAGCTAATATACCTTTTTTTCTGTTCAATCTCTTCCTATTTTTGCTCCAGCTATTTGCCTCACTGCCCGTGTGAGCCAGTGAAGATGGTGAAGCCAGACATCCACACTCTGGCCCACCACCTGAAACAGGAGCGGCTGTATGTGGCATCGGAGAAGCAGTTGATTCAGAGGCTCAACAGTGATGTGTTGAAGACAGCTGGGAGGCTGTATCGGGCTGCCTGGATCGCCAAGCAGCAGAGGATCAACCTCGATCGTCTTATTCTCACCAGGTCAGACCTGTTGTCATGGTTGCTTCAAGGCCTTGAATGGAATTATTATTATTATTATAGGAAGTACAAGCTTAATGTCTCTAACTTCTGTATTATTTAAAACAACAGGAATTTCTTTTGGGGAATATGACCCAGAGAAATTTATCAGGAATGATCTTGCAATTGATTTTTTAAAAAAAAATTTTTAAATTGGATTTAATTTATTTTTTTGTGCGTGTACATTTTTTTAAGTGTACTTTCATAATACTAAAAGATGCTCCCTGGGGATGTAAAAATAAACCAATATCAATCCAAACCTAATTGGAAGATGTAATTAGATCAATATGCGGAACACTGAATTGAGGTTAATGTACTATAAACCAGTTGAAGGCCCAATTCTTCAGGTAGGTGAGCTGAACAAGGTTTGTTGTAGATCCTGCATATTTACTATAATGTTTAATTTGGCAATGATGAGAAAATCTCAGAGTGGGCCTGAACCATTTTAATGCCGGCCGTGCCACAAGCGAGTGGAGTCAGTACACTATTTAAACAGCAGAGTAGCAGAACCCCTTGTGTGAATGCTTTGCTTAAAACAATACATGTCCAAGGACGGGTGACGGCAGGGTTAACACTACAGCGCACCATCCAGTCATTTGATAAGGATGAAGAAACATGCTTAAACTACAGTGGTGATGTAACAGATTTCAAAACTCACCTGGTGAGATGGTATGGTAAATCTATGAATTCTATAACTACTGAAACCAAGCATACACACAAGACAGACAGAAATACTGAAGACTCTTTCTTATCAAAACATAGCAGCAAGGTCAGAGATACAATATTGAGGTTGATAGTAATGACTTTATTATGTAATCAGAACCAAGGTACAAAATACTGAGTAGATGTAAAAGTAGAAGTGAACGATTTTATTTATTTTTTTACACTATGGAGAATCAGAATACTTGATCCTCTGGTATTATAAGCTATATATTTTAACGTAACTAACCAATGTCACATGGCTTGTTTTTAATTTGGAATGGAAAATAGATATTCATATTAAATCTATCACACACCACATTGAATTGCACCTTCCTTATATTTTGATTTTCTTACACGGGTGATATGCACGCCTCTTACACAAATTAAAAAGTACATGTTCAGACATTTGAAAGAATTGAGAAATGAAAGCAACTGTAGGTACAAGAGATGTTGTATGAGGTGTATGTGTAATTAGACATTTCTGTTCTATAGTGCGGAAGCCTCCCCGGCTGAGTGCTGCCAACATGCCAAAATGCTGGAAGACACACAATTTATTGATGGCTACAAGACTTTGGGTTTCCAGGAAACAATCTACGCCGAGTTCTTGGCCAGACTGAGGGAAAATCCCAGACTGGTTGCATCCTGCCTGGTGGCAGGAGAGAGGCTGAACCAGGAGCACACCCAGGGTGTCATCCATACAGTCTTTACCTCACTTTATGGCAACTGTATCATGCAGGAGGATGAGAGCTACCTTCTCCAGGTCAGAGCTCCTAACCATCTCTAGTAATAAGACTGTCTAAGAGGCTCTCAATAAAATTAGTTTTTAGATGGTTCATGATTTCCTTTCTTTGGTTTTCACTTGCAAACTTGCAGGTTTTGAGGTACTTGATAGAGTTTGAACTGAAGGAAAGTGACAACCCTCGACGTCTACTCCGACGAGGAACCTGTGCCTTCAGCATCCTTTTTAAGCTCTTCTCTGAAGGTCTCTATTCAGCCAAACTCTTCCTCACTGCCACCCTCCACGAACCCATCATGCAGCTGCTAGTGGAGGACGAGGACCACCTTGAGACTGACCCAGCCAAGGTGACAGAGCGCCTCACTCCAGCCCAGCAGGAACGCTTTGGAGAGAAAGGCTCTGAGGGCTACAAACAAAGGGTGCAGACTGCTGTTGAGGCCAATGAAGCCAAGCTGGTGGCGCTGGTTAACAAGTTTATTGGTTACTTAAAGCAAAACACCTATTGCTTTCCTCATAGCCTGCGCTGGATTGTGTCCCAGATGTACAAGACTCTGTCATGCGTAGAGCGTCTTGAGGTGGGTGAGGTGCGCACCATGTGTACAGACCTACTGCTGACCTGCTTCATTTGTCCAGCTATAGTAAACCCAGAGCAGTATGGTATTATCTCAGATGCACCCATCAATGAGGTGGCTCGCTTTAATCTCATGCAGGCAAGTGCTGTAGAGAGTTCTATCTTCATGTTTTGACACATTTTTACCTTTCGGCCAAAGTCTGACTTGCAAGCTTTTGTTACACAGGTGGGGCAGCTCCTGCAGCAGCTGGCCATGGCAGATGATGACGCAGACCCAAGACGGAAAAGCAGTTTGTCTAAGTTTGATAAGGTGAGTTCTGTCAGAGAAATGTTTTCTTGTTTCCTTGGTCCTTTTAAGTTGCTTTTACCCTCTGTGTTGTGTGTGTGTTTGATGGGAAGGGGTAGGGGGTGGGCTTGCTGCTCTTGGGTTGGGGTTCTGGGGGATTTTACTCTCTGTAAAGCACCTTGAGTTGCTATTTTTCTGTATGAAAGGTGCTATATAAATAAAGTTTTATTTTATATTTATTATTCAATCCAACTTGAATTTCTGATATTTCTTTTCATGTAAAGAAACATGCTGTTTTTTTTTTTTTTTTTTTTTCTTTTGGGTTCGGCAGAGTTGTGTTGCTGCCTTTTTGGATGTGGTGATCGGAGGACGAGCAGTTGAGACCCCACCCATGTCCTCCATGAACCTTCTAGAAGGCCTCAGTCGGACTGCAGTCTATATTACTCATAATCAACTACTTGCACTGGTAGGTGTTGTTTCAAGTTTACGTTTAAAAAGTAATATAAGAGGTAAAAACTGAAATGCATTGTACAGTTGCCACACTATCTCGGGTAGTTCTTGCAGACAAGGTTACTTTACAATATTTCAGAGCACCTTCCTGCACATTAAATCAACTTTTATACATATGAGCAAAATATTACTATATATAACTTGGCAGGAAAAGGCGAACATAGAAAGATATGGACTAGACTGTGCACATGATTGCAGGCAAATGAGTTGCAAACACAGCAGAAACTTGATGAGAGGAAAGGTTCATGCATCAGCTTGATGTCCTTAGCTTGACCTGACAGGATATGTCTAAATGCGTTGTGATGTTTATGCAAGCACTTCCAGAAGCTGAAATGCCCTTTTATGCGTTATTTGGTATATTTCAAAATTTTGGAGAAAAATGTCATGTACAAAGTTCTCAACACAACTGAAACCGTTGTTTAACATTCAAACTTCAAAATATTGGTGTATTTAGATGATCCTGAAAATGATTTTTTTTTTTCCTGCTTCCTGCTTAGGTGGACTTTGTTCGAAGTGTGATGGCAGGGGATCACCTTCGAGAGGAGGAGCACATTGCCTTGGAGACCCTGCTGGCAAATGTGCCCCAGTCTCGAACTGTAAAGAGCAACAGCCTGGAGCTCACCCCCTCCAACACCCCCCAGCTTTCCCCAGCTACTACTCCTGCCAACAAGAAGAACAGACTACCCATAGGTACCTTTCTCCACTGCTTCTACACCTCCATCTGCTTGCCACTCTGGTTTTTAGATTTCGTTTACTGATTCACTTGATATAATAAGAATCAGAATAAGAAAACCTTTTTTAGTCTCTGTGGGGAAATTGCATTGTTGCAACAATACAGGTGCAGTACGCAGATGCACACAGGTGATATCAAATGAGAACACACACAGCCTTTTTTCACTCTTTAATATCTGAAACATATTTTGCTCTAAAAAAATACTATGAATAGAAAAAAGAACTAGAATATACAAGTATAATATTTAGCCTAACGAGAAACGCAACAAACAAGCAGAGTTAAGTGGTGATAGCTGGTGAAAGTCTGCGTTTTACAGGAAGCTAATGAGCAACTTCTCAGCTTGTTATAGAGATAATTAGCATAGCCTGCATTGGGGCTCAATTACAGAAATGACAGCCAATTAAATTACCAAATATAAATGAACTACATTTAACTAGAATGGATAGGAAAGATGCATAGACTACCTTCATTAGCATTTTCAAGATAAATGATGCTATAGCAACAGTTCTTTAATGAGACATAAACCACTTGTGGTTGCTTTGTTTGAAATATGACATTTTATATACAGCAAATGATTCTTGAAATACTCTTAATTCTGAGATATACTGTTTATTCTTTCTCCAACTTCCCTACCTTGTCCTTCTCCTTTCCTTTTGTGCTGCCAATGAATGACCAGGACAACACTTAGCCGCTATAACATCCTGGGACCCCACAGCCACCACTCTGTCTGCTCACATTCCATTAGTAACCCCTTTTGGTGGGTAGCCTGTCAGTTGTGTTTGAGCAGGAGAGAGCTTAACCCCTGTGTTTGTGGTCATACTAAGCTATCAAGCATTAGTGTGTTTTCTGAGCTGCACAGTAACCATGCTTCCTGTTACTTAGCACTGCTGTTTCCACATGCTCTCACCATGCCTGCTTTGCTCTCCACGGTGCCTTGGCTCCTCATAGAGCTAAAATGGTTTTCCACTCATTTTGTTTTTCCTTTTTTTTTTGGCTTCCTCGTTAAGCGGAATTTGGCTATTCATTATCAGGTAGAGTGGGAAAATGATAAGTATCTGTTACATTCCTCCTCTTGTGGTAGATGGGATTTACTATTTCTAATGTTTGAACTAATATATTGTCCAGCTGTAGCATTTGTTCAGTACTTTAAATGTAAAGTGCAATAAGTGAAGTTCCTTTTCTAACCAAGTACAAATTTGTTACTCAACCAACTAGTCTGTGCCTTAGTTGTAGCTAAAAGTATAAGAGAAACTAGTGTTCTTTTTGCAGTCATTGAGATCTACTCATCTGTCAGAAAATGTAATTAATCTGATAATAAAAGGATTTACAGATGGGCTCCTCAGGGTTATCGGTACATACATGGAAAGTGCAGCCTCAGATCACTTGAAGCTCTTTGTTAGGATGATATGTTATTATTGAAGAATGTAAAGTAAACACAGTCCAGACTGATTGTGTTTCCATGCCTCTTTTGTATTTAGTTTTTTTTTTTTTTTGTAGATACCATTCATTCTATACAATTTAAGAACCTAAAGGCACTTTCATGGGAGATTTCCTCACTTCCAGTGAATGAAAGCAATAATTATCTCTTGTGCATTGTGGCAAGAAAAATGTGGTGCTGAGCTGCTCCACTTTGTTTAGCCAGTCAGTTTTTTCCCTGATATAGTGTAAGCAGGTTATGTGGTGCTTTAAATATGCACACTGTGATCAGATAATGATAGTTGCTGCTGTTGAGGTACATGATAAGCAAACCCATCTGTGTCCTAACAGTTTAACCAGTAAACTGCTGTGTATCTTTTTAGATTAAATTATATTAAGCTAAAATAAAACATTTTACACACACACACACACACACACACACACACACACACGAATGCATGTATGTGTGTGTGTGTATATATATATATTTTTTTCTTTTTCTAACTGCTACTTACCATCTAGAAATGAGAAACTCATCCTTAATGTCATACCAGTTTGTTGCTACCTTAAAGATGAAGGCATTTGAAGTCTTTCTAAAGTCAACAAGCCACTGTGAGCTTCAGCTGAGTTGCAATTAAATATTTATCAATAAACGGTCTATAAAGTAGCTTTCAATAAGTCATTCTAATTATAAATAAGAGATAAAAGCAACAAATTGGTATGATGTGCAAAATGGGTCCTTTTATTTTAACTTTAAGCTTGTGCTGTTATGTTATTTTTACAAATACTGTTGGGTTGTAATACTTTTGGCTTCAAAGCATAATTTTGTATTATTGGTGAGTGTAATAGTCCAAAAATAATACTTATTCCCTCCAACCCCCCAGCAGCTGCTCGTAGCCGCAGCCGTTCCAACATAGCCCAGGAGGGGGAGGCAGAGGCCAGCTCCCAAGAGTCCCTACAGGAGCTGATGCCAGAGGAGGTGCTGGTAATTTCACTAGGAACTGGTCCTCAGACTGTCCCTGGGATGATGTCAGAGAATGAGGTAATGTGACTTGAATTAATGTACTCATTTGTAGAGAGATGATGATGTGATAAATTCAGTCTAATATTATTTCCTGTCACTGAAGGGGAGTAAAACCTCTTATAGTATACGTCATGCGTTTTACAGTTCTTTACACATGCTGGTTTTACATGTTTCTAATGCAAAACGAACTCCCTTATCCAGATGTAAATTTTTCATGCTGTTTTTGAATGTGGTAATGCCTGAAACAAGAATGGCTCATGTGAAAATAAGATTCTTGCCAAACATAAAAGATATTTTTTTTAATATGCAGTCTCTTCCTTTCTCTGCTGCTCTGTAGGTTTTGAACTTGCAGATGGCTGATGGGGCCCAGGGGGATGGCAATGCTGATGATACGAAGCTGCATGGTAAACCAGACAAAACACTGCGTTTCTCGCTCTGCAGTGACAACTTGGAAGGAATCTCAGAGGGTCAGTCTGCAACCAGATGACACAGAAAGCTAAAACATTGTAGATCACCAAGATTTTCTCTTTCGTTCAGATTAATATGAAAAATTATGTTCTCAACTTTGTTTTGTCTCCATGTGTGTTTTTTTTTTTTTTTTTTTTTTTTTTTTTTAACATAAGAATTTGGTGCTATTTAAGCTTAGAGAATGACCTGATTACCGTCTGTATGATTTATTCTTTTAATATCAGGTCCATCAAATCGTTCCAACTCTGTGTCATCTCTGGACCTGGAGGGAGAGTCTGTGTCTGAACTGGGAGCTGGACCATCAGGGAGCAATGGGGTAGAGGCTCTGCAGCTTTTGGAGCATGAGCAGGGTATGTGTCTATATCTGTGCATGTTGCTAAAATGTGTTTTTGGAAGCCTGTCTGCATGTTTCATATACATTCATTCTATAAACAAATGAAAGTCATGAATGTTTGTAGATGAATGATGAGCAGGCTCAGTCTAACTTTGGAATTGTGCATCTCCTTCAGCCACCACACAGGACAACCTGGATGACAAACTGCGCAAGTTTGAGATCAGAGACATGATGGGTCTGACAGATGACCGTGACATTTCTGAGACGGTCAGTGAAACCTGGAGCACTGATGTGCTTGGCAGTGACTTTGACCCAAATATGGATGAAGATCGACTGCAGGAAATTGCAGGTGCGGCACAGTTTAATTATATAAATATGTAGACTTTCACTTAGTGAGAAAATTGATAGATGTGCATGATCATTTATCTGCTGTATACAAAGATTTTCTGACTTATTTTGAAGGTGATTTAGGGAAATGTCATCACCTTGTGGTATTAGAGTGAAATAGCTTCAAAGGGCTTATTAATCTGCTAAGAAGTGCAGCACACATGTATGATATCTGCATTCATTTTTGCACTTTTTTTGTTTTTGTTTGCTAAAAGTAATAATAAAGGCCTGTATAGCAAATTAAGTACGATGAGCTTTTTAGGTTACATTCATTCACTCAAGTATGAAGTTCAAATTCAGTTTAAAGGCTGTTATGCAATTTCCTGTATCTTGGCTCGCAAGACCAAGAAAGTCAAACTATGTTCTATGATTACATAATATTCTGCTTAAAATCCCCTCTGTTTATACATATTGGCCAGTTCACATTATAATCCTTTATTACTTTAGAATAAGGCTTTTATAAACTAACCAGTATTATTGGGACCTTTGTTATAATTTATCCACCTAAACTGAAAGACTGTATTTCACAGTAGTTTTTACTTTGTATTTAGTAATCACAAACCTTATTAATTGCGATCATCTTCTCTAATTTTCAAAAAAAAAAGTACATGTGGTACATAAACACACAAAAAAGAAAACTTCCATTATTTTAAGTTGATTATCTCTAGATTTTAAGGATTTAAAACAGAATTAAAAAGTAAATAAATTAAAACTATATTTATTATATTACTAGTAATAGCTTCTTTTAAAAATGTAATTATAGAGTTTGTATTTGTTTTGTATACCGTAACATATATGGTATAATTTTCATACAAAACAGAAGCTTAATATTAATTGCTTAGATGTAATAAAACCATCCTTAGTTTCTGTGGAGCTTGAGTCTCTGGTCTGTTTGGCCAACACCACTGTAGTGAAACGCTGGTGGAAAACTTAATAGGTTTATTCACTGTGAAAGCAGCGGTAGACAGAATATCTTGAGTCTGCATGTCATTCAGACCCTGCCTGTCTCCTTGGCTTCAGTCTTTTTGTTGACATTCTTCGCCCTGCTTAGCTCGCTCTCTCTCTGACATTCACTCAGTCCCTGCAGTCTTATTGACCTTGGTTCCTTCTCATTTGCATCAACCATTTTTCATTCTTCGGAATATGGCGTTGGGGGACTTTTCCATCATTAAGTGAATTTACAGCGATTTCCTTATGTGTTTTCTCCAAGGGATTAGGTTATGAGATGCACATTAAATATCCATTAATACCTCATTATCCCACTGATAAGATTACCATGATAATGAGGCAGAAATTCTAATTGTTTCACTTCTTGTTGTGCCACTCATTTAATCATCCACCTGAAAGACAAGTACTCTGTGCCCCTACCTTGAAGACTGTAAACATGGACAGCGGGATGGAGCTCTCCCACTGCCAATGAGAGCCCTGCCCCCGCCAGCAGCAGCACACACACTGTTGTCTGGGTGCTGGCATGCGTGTGTGTGCGATGAATTGGAGCATTACGTAGTGCAGCTACCACAGGTTGACTTTTTGGTCATAAGCCTTGGACACTGACTCCCACTCACACCTGCTCGCTCAGCCCCCTCCTTCTTTGCATTCTTCCGCCTTGTTAAGCCACAGCTTCCCAGGTGGAGATGGAAGGACACGGTCGTGAGGACTTTGTGGGAAGGTGGACAAAGCAGTAATTTGGTTGTGAATTATGCTAGGCTTAATCAACAGCTCAAAGTCATGGCCCTGGAGGCCAATGCGGGATGAGATGTTACCATTAACCTCTGGCCTCTGGCACAGTGGTGTATGTGCCTGTGGCTTGCTGAGCTGTCTGAGTCTGAACCCCTTCATGGGTCTCAGTGGGTCATATTTTTGCTTATCTCAGGCTATAATGCTGTTCAGTTTGAAAGTCATAGACGAAGGCACAAAGTGATGGAATGGTTACATTCTTAATTAAGATGCACTGTAATGCATCAAATACCATTTGTGGAAATGGAAACAACCAGTCATTCCATTGAACAAGCTAAAAAAAAAAAAATAGTTTTGGGTTCTCATATCCTATTTGCTTTTATATTAACATACAAAACCTAAGATTAAGATTGCTCAATCATTTATTTTCAGACTAAATTGATAATTGGTTGATTAAGAAAAGCAATTAATGGATCAATTGATAATAAAAATAGCCATTATTTGTACTGGCACTCCAGTGGGATTGACTATTAAATGGAAAAATGCTTGTAAGAAGTTTTGTTTTAAATTATACTTGTCTAAAATATGAAAAAAAATTGTGGCTCTGCAACTGTAGATCCAGCTTCTTACTGAGCCAACTTTCCAATTGGTTCAGTTTCCTAAGAAAAAGAAGGCTAACAATGCTCAAGAAGGTTAACCCTCTATCTCACTTACGTCTACAGGGGCAGCTGCAGAGAACATGCTTGGCAGCCTGCTGTGCTCGGGTTCAGTTCTGCTCGACCCCTATGGCTCCACTATCTCTGAGACCACAAGCGAAGCCTGGAGTGTGGAGGTCCTTCCCAGTGACTCTGGTGGGGATACAGCTTTATTCTGCTTATGCACACACCCTTTGCTTTACCTGCTGTCTTGATTATTGCTCTCCATCTAACTGACAGCCTCAGATGTGTGTTTGATTGTACATTTGTGCATATGTGTTTTCACTATAGTGGGGGATGGAACACCAGGTGCAGAAGCGCTGCATTCCATACCAAAAATGTGCGCCTGCATCTGTCATCATATTTGTGTGCACTTGCCTGTCTTTCAGGGCAGATCTGCCCGTGCCAGTAAAAGGCAGCTAAGAGTTTCCTTAGAGGGACCACCAGGTGTGTTTGCACCTGTAACAGAACAGTGGGGAGGGAAGCACAAGGACAGCAGCTGTCCTCGGTTTACACTCAGCTTACATGGTGCTAGTTTTTTATCTGGCAAGTCTTAACATGGTGTTGATTTGAGTTTAGTTTTACGTCATTAATCTCCCAGGGCATGTTTTATCAGTCATGTTGATGTTTTAATGCCAATACGTTCCAATAAAATGCACATTCTACTTTATCCGCTCTTGCACAGTCAACACAGAGACCAAGCCTCATACCACTTAGAAATTCTGTGCCTCCATTTTGGAAACCGGTGTTTTTGTAAAAAATCAATAAGAGCTTTTTTAACTATTAACCAAGTGTTTCTTTGGAACATGGGTCTGTGTTAATTGAAGTAATGCACTGTTTCAATATGTGTGGTGCAGAAATGACATGCATGAGTGTCTTGATTGCTTTTTGTTCCGTTTACTACCCCTGTTGGCCTCAATAATGGTGTGATTGCAAGCTTGCTTCAAGTAGAGTGCTTGTTTCATGGCCAAGCAGCAGAAAACTACACTCTGAAGAGCACTTCACCAACACATTATTACTAACGAGCATGCAAATGAGCTCTGCTGTTAGTATGAAGCCTCTGGGTTTGACCCAACAGCTCTATTGGGTAGCCAAAGAATTGGATGTGGTAGTTTTAATGTTTGGATTGGCAGTTATAAGACACGATAATGTATGCTTTTATATATTCCTTGCACACTTGGTTTCCTAATATCACAACAGAGGTGGTGGTGGAATTGGGAGAACAACCATCATCTGGACAAAGCTGCAAAGCCCTTGCCTCACTTTGTGATCAAGGTATAATTTTTACTTTTTTTTTTTTTCTTTATCTGCAGAAGCTCCAGACTTGAAGCAGGAGGAGCGTCTGCAGGAGCTGGAGAGCTGCTCTGGAGTTGGCAGCACCTCTGACGACACAGAGGTCAGAGAAGTCAGCTCAAGACCCAGTACACCAGGCCTCAGTGTTGTTTCAGGTAGAAATCTAATGACTTCTCTGCACTGCCTCCACTTGCTTTATGAATTTGTCTGACTTTTTTTTTTCTCTCTGTTACTGAAACTCACCCCTATTTTTTGGGTTTGACTCTTAAGTCCTTTTACTCTTTTGTAAAGTCATTAGATGAGCTACAATGTTGCATTCAAGTAAAAGAAAAAAATATCTCAAAGGCTGACTGTTTCTAACTCTCCTTGATTCTGTGTAGAACGGTTATGTTTGTTGCTGGGAGGGTTGTTAACCTGCATAATGGCATTGGTGTGAATTTTTCTGTATGACACAGAGGTTAATGCTGGTTGTCTTGTCCGTGGGCTCAGGCAGACATGCTACGTTGACGTGCATGAAGTAGTATCCTAGATTAAGAAGCCAGCGGTGACATTCCTGGCTCAGCTCACAGGAGAAAGTCCCACAGGATCCAGCCGATGGATAGTCTGCTTCTGATGATCATTCTTACCTGTGTCTTTCCCTTAACCCATGGGAGCTTACGCTACCAATTTAAAGTTCCCAGTGGGTTCCCATCTGAGAGAGACCATACAGCATAGTCTAAAGAGAAAAATATCCTCTTTTGTTTTACAACATTGTACATGCAGTGTTTCTGTGGGAGAAGGGGAGGTGGGGGAGGTGGGGGAGGTGGGGGAGTTGGCGGTTGGCTACCAAGCTAAAACATTTCACTGTAGAGGTGATATTGAGATACTTTTGTCCTGAGTGTCAGCACAACAGAACCTTTTTTGTGTGTGGATGCTACAGGTATCAGTGCAACTTCAGAAGACATCCCTAACAAGATTGAAGACCTGCGATCAGAGTGCAGCTCAGATTTTGGAGGGAAGGACTCTGTGACCAGTCCAGATGGGGAGGAGTCAAACCACGGTAGGAAAGAGTCACATTCCCACAAGGCTGGGCTAAGCCATCATTCAGGTGTTTGGTTAAATCTGGACAAACCAGAGCCATTTGTCACTGTCATTTCTACAGCTGCCAGAAAAATAAATCACTTTTTTGTCCCTTAAGCTATAATTGTTGCATTCTTTAATATTTTCTTATTTCTCTTCTTAACTGGTATAATCTTTTTAAATAAATTTCATTTAAAAAAAATGAAACAGCAGGCTCTATTTGTTGATTGCTGTTAATTTCCTGATTCGTTTGTGTTTTTTGTAGGAGCCCACCATCTAACATCTCCACCTTCACAGGCTGATTCCTTACTAGCCATGTTTGATCCCCTCTCCTCTGGTGAAGGTAATTTTCAGTCTCAAAATGTTTTACAGCCAATAAAGCAAGAGTTGAGTATCATTACATCCCTGCCCTAATGCCATAGAGTCACTGAACAGCTTGAGCTGTGCAGAATTAACCAAAATTTTTCCTGTAAACTGTAACCCCAATTACAGGACATTTTATTACAAGTGCAAGTAAGATGTCACACCATTCAGCCTTGTTTACTATCTTAAATCATTCTTAATAGTCTCTGGTTCTGCCTGTTCTTTTTGTTTGTGGCGGAAGTAAATATCTAAGAGAGGAATGGTAATGGCTGTGTGCCTGTGGCAAGGTGAAGGGATGACAAGTTTAGAGACCTCACCCCAGGCTCTTTGGCACTATCCCCTTGTCCCACTGTGCTCATGGCACAGTGCTGCCATTGGAAGCTTTTCAGGAGAGAGTCTACCCTTGGAACAGGTGGCCTACCTACACCTAGGGCTCGTCTCCCACCAACATCTCTCTTTAGCTCTCTCAGCAACACTTGATGAGTTTTTTTTTTCCCACTTCTTATTATTATGATGAGCAGTAGCTCTTTTAAAACACCGGTGAGATGTCTTAGTCTGAAACAGCCCTACTTCATAAATTTGTTTGAAAAGTATTTTTTTAATCTTGATCCTAGTCTTTGGAGCAATTATGAATATATTCTAAAGAATATGCAGTGAGCTAGAAAGTGACTTAAAAGCTAACAAAGAGATCCGGATTTATTGAGCATTAATTGTATACATTTTCTCACTCTTATTTTCTGCCTTGTTACCTCAGGCTCCTCCACTGGGACAATAGTTAGGCCCAAAGTGCACTATCCCAGGCCCCCCCATCCTCCCCCAGATCCCCCTATTCCTGAAGCCAGTTCCCTGGGGCAGGAGAACCGCCACTCTCTTTTCACGCCTCACTGCTTGGCCCAGGCTGAGCTCGAGCTCACCAAGCAGCGCCACTCCTTCCCAGACAGGCTGGTCCGCAGCCGCAGCTCTGACATTGTGTGCCCGGGCCGCCGGCCCACAAGTGACCCCGGCCTTAACAGGCGGGTGGCAGTGGAAGAGCGCGACCCTGCTGGGGCTTTCGCCTCAGGACCATCCTCATCACCCAGCAAGGACTCTCTGAAAGGAGAGGTAAGGAGTGATAAGTGTACTCTGCTAATATAAAGTTGTGTTCTTGGTAACCCTGCTAAAAACAGATTGAAATGAAACTGTCTTTCTCCATTGAAAGGTGGAGGATAGGAAAGACAGTGATGATGAGAAGTCTGATCGCAACAGACCATGGTGGAAGAAACGTTTTGTGTCAGCTATTCCTAAAGGTAAGGAAACAAATCACTTGATGATTTTAAACAGGTCCTCTTTTCTAAAATGAGAAATGAACTTGAAAGCATTTAAAAAGGAATTCTTCCGGTTTGAGCGTCCATTTGTTTTTGTTGTGGAGGAAAAAAGTTCTCTTAATCACTACTGACTGGAAACATTTCACTTTAAAGAGCAGAACAAAACCAATTTATTATGTGAAAAGGAGAATGATGATCCATGTGGTCCACTCCATTGCTGATGGAGTTCCATTTGGAAAGTGATGTTTCTTATTGTTTGAAGTTTCTCCAGAGTCGTGTCCAGTTCTTTTTCTCTCAGGTCTCGCAAGCTGCAGATTTATTTGGACTTTTCAAAGCTAATCAGTCATGAGAGGAGCTTTAGTGTGTAGATTGTATGGCTGTAGCCCTCCCAGCAGTGCTGTCAGCCTGCGGCTAATGGTCATTAGATGGACCTCTCTGTCATCACCATTGATAGATGACGCATCTCTTGTTGCAGTTCTACACTATAGCCATTTCTCATAACATCTGTCTGGGAAATAATAAGCTGTGCTCACATGGACAGACTGCATATTACTCTTTTAGATAATGATATTTCTTTTGTAAACAAAACAATTAAATTCATAAAATAAAATGGAGAATGCTATGCACACGACGAGCTTAGAGCTGTGAAGCCTAAATCTCATGCCGCTCTTGAAACCACTGTAGAGTCCGTTGTGTTTGTCCTGTTGCTCTGCATGGGGAAGGCACAGCCAGTTGTCCAGCAGAGCAGCAGCATGTGCTCGAAAGGCCAACAATGTCTGTTGTGTTCCTCACAGTGCTGTATTGGACGGCTGAGAGTGATGTCCCAGGTAACGCTTCCGTGCTGTCGTCACTGAGCTAGCTTTACTGCTGGAGCCAGCAGCTGCGCGCCATGCTGCTTTGTAGATGCTGCCTTAGAGCTGTAGATCTGTGATGTGACATGGTGCATCCTGTGTTCACACGAGCACACTCCCCATTCATGCACCTGTGTAACACCCCTCTTTTTTTATTTTACTGTTATTAGGTTTTTTTTTTTGTTTGTTTTTTGCTACACTGTCATCTCATTGTATGCTTAACACAGAATTTCAGTGTACAGATGCTTCACCCAGTGTTTCCCATGTGTTGCCAAAGTGTAGCCTCTGTAACTTGTTTGTTCTGTTGGCACCATTGTGTTAATCAGACAAGTATCCGTAGGATTGTTTACATCTCTATGCATCGAATGTTTTATGAGTTACAGTGGACATTTATGAATTTCTGCTACAAACCTAAGTTTTAGTTCACCGTTTTAATATTCTTTTGCTTCTTTGCTTACTTTTTTGATATTGTATTGATACATTACACTGTGTGGCTTTTCATCTCTGTACATCTCACAAGTAAATGCAAAGATTTACCTAAGCGGCTGTCAGCAGGTGATTCACAATGGAATCTGTCATCAGGTTATAGTGAAAGTTTTATTTATTCATCTTGTCATCAGTTAACACTAGTTACACTTCCACAGCTCCGATCGCAGCATTTAGGAAAAGGGACAAACAGGAGAAGGATGAAATTGCCCAGGAGCGAATCCCACAAGGTCAGTAGTATTTTTTTATTTTATTTATTTATTTTTTTTTAAAAACTCTTGTTAGAACACATCCTCTATCACGGATTTATTTTGAGCCAGTATGTTTGTTGGTGTGTGTTTTTTGTTTCAGATGACCCAATGCCCAGACAAAGCACCCAAACCCAGGCAGCTGAGGACATCCTGGACAAATACAGGAACATCAAGAGGACGAGTCCAAGTGATGGAGCCACAGCAGGAGCCTCCTATGACGGCGCAGGAGGTCGGGGGGGGGGGGTGCAAACACAAAAAAAAAACTGGCATATATCTATATGGCATATGCATGTGGGAGACAAATTAATTGATCTTCATGTCATGTTTTTATATATTTACAGATCTTTGTGTTGAGGACACTGTGCATGATTCTCCTAGAGAAGATAACCTGCAAAATATTTCCACTGATGACCTTCCAGACTCAGCCAGCCAGACAGCACAGCAACATGATTCCAAGTTCTCTTTCAGGTCACACACTAAGAAGCCTGTGCAGCCATTTTAGAAACAGTTGCTTAAACCATTGTATAGTTTACTTAACAAAAGGCTGTCTTGTCTTTGCTGTTAATAAATTTTCTTTCTTTTTTTTTTCCTCCAGTGATGCAAAGAAGAAGTTGAGATTGGCTTTGTGTGCTGCAGATTCAGTGGCTCTTCCCATTATGGCACCGGCAACCACACGTAATGGACTGCCTGATCACATGGATCCTGAAGGTACGAGTCATCAAGCATTTCTTACTTGTTCCCAGATTTTTTTTCCCTTTTTATTTTAAACTTCTTAAAGTATTGATGCATTTAAAGGCTAATTATGATACAGAATTCATTTAAATTATTTACTGCAGATGTTTTACAACTTCTCCAGTGTGTAGGTACCATTGTATCACATCTCCACAGGGAGCAAGGTGCATGCCCCTGTTGGCGAGCATCCAACCTACTGAAATCGTCCTAAGCAAGAAAGCAATTCTTCACAACCTGCCAACTTTTAAATCACCTTTAAAAGTTTGGGGCAAAGTTGAGAGAAAATGCTCCTTTCCTGTAAAGATATTATGAAACCATTATACATGTGTTGCCACATAAATGAATGGAGGCTTATTAACACATCAGAAAAAGGACATTCCACTGGCCTCGCATTCTTCCTAGAACTATCCTCATAACCTGAAGGACAATGGCAGGCAGTGAAGTGGCATCCTATGGTTTACATTGTTTTTAAAAGTTTCATCATTTGTTGCTACACAGTCACATTGTCATCTGAAGGTGGCAAGTGTTTTTAGATCAGAGTACCATCCTGTCTTTCAACAGCAGGGGGAAGTGTTGTTCAGTGGTGTCTCTGTCGTCCTCTTTCTCTCAGACAATGAGATCGTCTGCTTCCTGAAGGTCCAGTTAGCAGAGGCCATCAACCTTCAGGATAAAAACCAGATGGCCCAGATCCAGGAGACCACACGCTGTGTCAGTCGCTTTGATCCACGCACTTGCAGGAAGTTGCTGGCTGCTATTGCAGAGGATTACAGGTAAATCTAGATGTCTGGAAAGATGCTGCAACCTGACTCGAGGTAGCCACACAGGTCTCTCAGTTTTATCTTTTCTTTGTTTGATACATATTGTTTCAGGCATTTAGGGTGGTTAGCCACTGCTGGTACTGTAGAAATAATGAAAAACATCTTTGTGTTTTTCCTTTAGAAAGCGGGCTCCATACATAGCTTATCTAACCAGGTGTCGTCAGGGCCTTCAGACCTCTCAGGCCCATTTGGAGAGGCTCCTCCAGAGGGTGCTCAGAGACAAGGAGGTAGCCAACCGTTACTTCACCACTGTTTGTGTCCGGCTACTACTTGAACATATGGAGGCCCAGATGCTTAACTTCATTAAAGGTATTTCAACATTTTTATCTTCCAGGTATCTAAATGCTAAGAGACTTTCCAGCCTTCAGAGTATAAAGATTTCTGACCTTTTTGTTTTGGTGTTTATATCCACTATTGATAGATCCATTAGCTGGCCTTACAGTTGATGTACTTCCAAGTGGCATGCTGTAATTCAAATTATGATACTAAGTGCAGCATGACTTAACCAGACAAGAACATGACCAGAAAAAAATCATAATGTCCTTGAGTCAGAAAAGTTGCACCTTTCATCATATGCAAGAGCTAATTCTGCCATTTCTGTGCTCCCCTCCAGCGTTCCAGGGGTGCACAGCAGCTGATGACAAGACAGCAGCAGTGGAGGATTTTCTGCGCCACTTGTATGGTGCCATGGCCCGTGATGCCATTTGGCAGTATGCAAGCGAGGACCAGCTGCAGGATGCCCAGATGGCTATCGAGCGCAGTGTTATGAACCGCATCTTCAAACTGGCCTTTTACCCCAATCAGGATGGGGATTCTCTCAGAGACCAGTGAGTAGCTGTATTACCCACAGAGCTAAACAAACTGCTGAATTTTTCATTGTAAAGAGGATTTGGAACTGAAGAAGTTTACCTTCATATACTGAGATATATATATATATATATATATATATATATATATATATATATATATATATATATATATATATATATAGCATGACGTGCTGCGATTAATCGCATCGTTACGCGCAAAATGTCTCTTTCCTTTAAAAAAAGGCCTACAGCTATATAAAGAAAATGCAGTAAATTTTGGTTTACTAACACACATCAGGGGTGTTTAACCTGCGACTCTGGACCTTCCACAATGCCTCTAAATACGTGGCTAAAATATTTTTTTAAATCTATCTTTCTTGTCATTAGGTTGGAAACCAGGGACTTTTTTTTTCTTTTACAGCATTTTCTACAAATATCTACATCCCTTAGAAGAAAGTCTGTCTATCCTCTTTTTTTATAAAGGTTTTATGTGTTTCCTTTATTTTAAAACCTTAAAAATTGAAATTAAAAATGTGGTTCTTTAAAAATTACAAATATCCT
Source organism: Melanotaenia boesemani (assembly GCF_017639745.1). NCBI lineage: Eukaryota > Metazoa > Chordata > Actinopteri > Atheriniformes > Melanotaeniidae > Melanotaenia > Melanotaenia boesemani. Next base: position 25,244,411 of record NC_055692.1, read on the forward strand.
ATGGTGGCTCTTTATTAAAAATATATAAGCTGACTTTTTGAAAAGTCTTGTAACATTTGCATCTCTAAAGTAGTTTTATTTAGCTGGCTGAGGGAAAAATGGCTCTTTGGATTGGAAAGGCTGCAGACCCCTGCACTAAACACATAAACAGGTTTAGCAGCAGTTTTCTCTTTAAACAGTAGCAGTTAAAATATTTCTTCATATATATTTATAAAACTAAATATTTATGAGAAAGAAGGATGAAACGTTCAGGATTTACTAACTAAAAGGTAAAAAGTCAGCAGGATGAATTTAAAGCTGTGAAGCTGCTTCCTTCTAAACACAGAAGGAACAATATGTGATGAATATCAGCATCAGGTGAACAGACAGAAAGCAGGATTAGAATCTCACAGCTTCTAGATATGCACAATAACTTCCATCCATGCAGCTTCACTGCTTCATTAACCAGATTTCTGGATATAAATTCTCTAAACTTTCATTTTTAGCTTGACTGTTTAGCTTCTCCTCTGCACCTGCAGCCTCCGCTACCGGGAGTTAAGGGGTTAACATCTCGTTCCGGCTGTAACGTCATGTCTGTAGATGTAACTATAAACATGTGTGGTATCCACAGAAAGTCCAGAATCTCAGCTACCAGCTCAGCAAAACCATTTCTATCACCTACAAACACAGTTAAGATAACAAACAATTTAAAGAGCAGCTGCACAAAGTCCGAAAAATATGTAAACACAAATGCTTTCTCCCCGTGTCCACCCCACGGCATGAACACGAACAAACGACTCCTCTACTGAAAGCTCACATCTCACAGATTCCACAGCTGGAAGATTCATCTCGCTATGACCAAGATTCACCGAACCAGAGGCAGAAGAAAACCCGATTTATGCTTCATGTGTTTGTATTAGTCAGAAAGCATGTCTTACCTTTGCTGTCTTGCATAAATTAAAACCGCATTTATATATATATATATATATAAAAAAAATGATAATAAAAAAGTTTCCCGTCCAAAAATTACGATGTTCTGTCCATCTGCTAGTTTTTTGATAAAGAGAAACTTCGGTTCTTTCTTCTTCCTGTTCCAGACAGAAAACATCTCTTTATTTTAATAAACCCGCTCTCTCCCGATCACGTCATACGCACCGCTGTAGCAGGGATATGGCTGGCCAGACCTGCCACAATTACGCCACTAATCTGTCACGTTTCACCCAAAGAACGGCGAAAAAAACGCCGTTTTGTCAGTAAACACGGCATTTTTTTCGCCGTAATAAAAGGCCGTGCCGTTAAGGTCTGGCCTGCTGGCCATGCCAGCAAAAAAAAAAAAAAAAATTAACGGCGTTAATTAAGCGTTGCGTTAACGCGCGATTAACGCGTTAACGTGCCCAGCACTAATATATGTATATATATATTGATTAAAAGCTTAAGGTCAAAATCTATTTTGATGATCTAAAATCATGAGGATAATCTCTTAATATCTTATCCCTCCACAAAAAAGTCATTTTTACTGTCTGAGCAACATGGATATGTATTGTTTAGGAGAATTTAAGCTCTGAATTTTGATTTTTATATGCTACATCAGCTGTTTTTTGCACTTTATGTACAAAAGTGCTGTATATAAATGGCTACAAGACATATGGTTGACAAGCTAAAACTGATGAATCTTGTGATGCAAAGCATTTTATATATTGTGACAACTGCTGGCCAAAAAAACAGTAATCACAATAAAGATGACATGTTTGACATCTCACTGTTAAAGCCTCTTGGTTAACCATTGATTGATATTTTCCCAACAAGAGTCCTAGCAATCCTGGTCTTTCACCTCAAAACTAAGTATAATGCATCTTTACAAATGAATCTGTAGCTGTGTGGATCTTTCAGGTATTCTGTGAATGTGACATGCGAACATTTCAGTATATCCCCAACCTTCAACAGTATTGAAGAGATTTAGATTTCTGTAGAGATTGTTTTGGAGAACACCTGAACATACCTTAGGTATTTTTTTAATTAGGTTTTTATTTTCGTTATCAGCCTGAGACTATGACTTAGTAAGGCATCACGCTGTGGTCATGTTTCTAACTTATAGCTTACAACTAGTTATCTACAGATTAACAGACACACAAAAAAAGACATAATGCTTTTCTCTGTAGTGCCTTCAAACTTCTGTTACTCAATCCCACATGAATTGAAGGGATCATGTTTAGAGTTTCTGCCATCACAAATCCAAAAGTATCAACTCTATATGGCTCTAGATGCTCATTTTACTTTGGGGTTGTTTTTAGAAAGGATTTTAGGACAATGTTACCAGAACAGGTTGAGAGCAGAAATTACTTGATCACTCATTAGTCTTTGAGTGGGACCACATACTACATGAATTAAAAATGTAACATGATACATATGGTGGGAAAAACCACTGGGATTGAACAATGTGTGAACTCTGTGTGTTCCTAAGCTGATTTGTTTTGTTACACACAGGCTCTTCCATGAACATATCCAGCGGCTCTCAAAAGTTGTGACAGCAAATCATAAAGCACTTCAAATCCCAGAGGTATTATGTTTTTCTGTCTCTCCATGCTGAAGTTATGTATTATTATTCAGGCTTTGTTATTCAAAGCTTTCATAAGTTGGTAAGTTATTCATCTTCCCTGGTTGTAGGTTTACCTGAAAGAAGCTCCCTGGCCCTCTGCTCAGGCTGAGATCAGAACCATCAACGCATATAAGACGCCACGAGACAAAGTCCAGTGTATACTGCGTATGTGCTCCACCATCATGAACCTTCTCAGTCTAGCAAATGAAGACTCTGTGCCAGGAGCAGATGACTTTGTCCCTGTGCTTGTCTTTGTTCTCATAAGGGTAAATCTTCATTCTTCCATTGCTCTGTCTAACATTGGCTCAATAGTTAGGTGTCATTTAGTAAACTTTTTTCATTTCCAAGGATTTTTAGTTGTCACTTGTTGACTTCTTGTCAATGAGGATTAAGAATAATCGCCTGAATATCCTCTGATAAAATGGCTGTAATTGCAGTGCACTATAAAGACTGCTATCTGGTAACCTGTGTACATATATTTTACATATTTACATATTTCTGATTATAATCTGTATGCTATTGCAATGAGGTTCTTTGAGCGGCTAATGTGAGCCCACCCCCACATCTCCTCCCCTCCAGGCAAACCCGCCCTGCCTGCTGTCCACCGTTCAGTACATCAATAATTTCTACGCCAGCCGACTGAGTGGGGAGGAGTGCTATTGGTGGATGCAGTTCACCGCGGCAGTGGAATTCATTAAGACCATCGACGATCGCAAGTGAAGCAGAACAGCCACCTGTATGGGCAGACTGCGGGGGAAGGAGCCGGGAGACTGGGAGACTTCCCAACCAACTGCTCCCTCTGCACAGCTTAGAGAACCTGGCCGTCAGCCTGCTTATTATTTGTATAGCCTGTACATAGCCAGAGATGTTGAAAGATTACAAAGTATATATTACTGTATGTATGTGGACAAATCCAGGTTTTAGCCGTAGTGGAAAAAAGCGGCTTTGGGGGGGGAAAAAATGACATGTTAACTTTTAATCTGATTTAATTTTCCTTTTATCCTTTTGTCTCTTGGGCTGGGTTCTTCGGGGGCTGATTTAGGAATTTTATATATACACAGTTACCAATATGACATTAAATCAATGTAAAAGTTAATCCTATATATAGGGACCACACTTCCTTATTCGATCACTGATTTTTTTTTTTCTTTCTTCTTTTTTCCTCATTTTTCATCCAGGTGATTGGGAAGGGGCCTCCCATGAAATTATAGCAACATATTCATAAAATGCATTTTGATGCAGGGATTTACAGTCATAGCTGATGGAATTTAATAATATAAACTTTAAGACTAAATTCACAATTAACAATACTTTCATAAGGTTGCAGCTTAGTTGTGCAGCTTCGTTCCTGGTTTGATTATTTTATTCTCAAACATGCATCAATTAGGACATAAGGGCCCACATATTTATATAAAGTTAATGTATTTATTTCTCAGTATATTTAATGCTTTATATAACACAAAAAAAGGAAAAAAGGAAAGAAATTAAAGCCTGTTCAAGATGTTGGTGGCAAGTGATGAAATGCTTGAGTTGGGAAGGCACCTTAGCCTTGAGTAGCCCTTTGGTGGTGATGCTGGGCAATGTACAGGGTCATGCACAGAGCAATGGTGGCATTTAGGGATAAATTGAAAATGGTGCCTTTGATGTGGGGCGCGCTGTTTGTAAACATTTTTTCCTTATTTTTTCCCCCTATTTTGTAAAATCCAAAACAGGCATTATTCTCTTCCCTCCCCACACACTCCAGTGGGCCAACAACTTTTGTCCAGCTCTCATTGCTGGAACTTGGGCATCACCACACCTCTGATTGTCATGGCTTAGTCCCTTTAATGCACCTGAGTTGGAACAAAAATTCCCTTTGGTATTCTAGATCCTACCTCAGAGCTGAAGCCAGTGAGCCTGATGGCGGTCTGTACGCAGTAACTCCTGCACTGACCGTCAGCTGATTACTGGATTGTTTTTGTATAGCTTCAACATCGTAAAACAGTAACAGAATCAGAAAAGTTGGATTTTGACCTGCTGTGATGCTTGTTGTGGTCTCATCACCCCCTTGTTAACAGAAGCTTTTGTTAACAGACGGTGACACAAGTTCTATTAATATTGCACCCGGGATGCGACATGCATTAACATAGGCAGACTAGCAAACTATTTAGGCTCTCTACCTCCTCACAAATCAAAGAAAGGGACTCATATTTATGTGCACTTACTTTTCTTTCCCAATTTGGTGTGCTGTGATATCCCAGTGTCATTGTATCTTTCCACTTATAGTTCAAGCATGTCTTTTGATTATAAAGAAATGACTAAACTCTTTTTTTCTTGAAATTTTGTGCCACATGTATTATAGTTTATATATATTTTCTTTTTTCTTTTTTTTTTTGGCTTTTGTTTTTGTCGTTTTTGCAATTAATGCCCGGACAGCACAATACACAGTAGGCTAGATGAGCAAATAATCAACACTATTGACTTTGAGTTTATGCTAAAGTGGCTGGTGTAGTATCTGAGTGTGATTTCTTTTGTCTGGTGAGTGTGTGAGATTCTTGTGTGATTGGTTGACCCTCTGCCTCCTCTTGCATGAAGTCATTGAATGGTCTGTACATTCTTAATCATGATAGACTGTAGAATAGGATTAGTGTGTGCCACAGGCCAGTAACTGAACTTGCAAGAGGATGTAAAGCTTCTCTTTGTGTTTGTGATACTTGCATATCAGAACTCAATTTATTTTGCACAAAACAGATGTATTTTCCTGGGATTTGTGACGGGGAGCACTGCATTTTGGCCTCCCCTTACTTTTAGCCTACATCATTCATTTGTAACCTGTGATTATAATAATATTTGACTGGAACATTTAAAGACCTCACCGTTAACTCTTACAAGCTGATGAAAAGTCACATTAAATTGTAACATTGCAAATACTTTTTAATCTGTCTACAATATCACACAAAGTTTGTGTACGCGTGATGCACTTAGAGTTGCTGTAATCAATTTGATGAGAAAACCATGCACTGGAAAACCAAGTTGCAGGTTGCATCTATACTAATTAGGTTTATATGATGTCACTTTAATTGGGAAAACATACTGCACAAATTTGATAAAATTGTTTGGCCTGGCTTGTGCGTCAGTTCATCCTCAAGACAGCCAATCACAGTGGTTTACCAATGATTTCCTGACATACTGATGAATCCTCCAAGTTACTTCACAGAAATATACATGGTCATGTCGACAACTAGAGTTTTAGCTTTCATTGTATGCAAACGAACAGGCTGAAGAGATGGTCTGTTCTTCAGAGCTTTACTGCTCTGCTCCCTGTACAGTTGAGTTGAAAAGCTGAGTAGACAAAAAAAAAAAAAGGGTTTTACATCTTGCATCCAGTTTTAAATTTAACTATAAGCTTGCACAACTCTGATATAGGGTGGGGGGCAGTTTGTCTTTACTGTGATTAATGCGTTATGTAATTCTTTAAAAACAATAAAAAAACAAAACAAAAAATGACAGTTTGCCCCTTTTTTCCTCCCTTTTGATGCTTAGTCTGAACCGGAATTAAATATCTCATCCACTGCATGGTAATGTTTTATTGCTCTTGACTTCTTGGACAGTTGTATATAAACTTGTAGATCTGACAGGTTTAATAATAGCAAAAAAGGTAAACTCAAAGAAAAAAAAAGATAATATACCTGGAATATAATTGTTAGTGGGGGTAGTGGAGCAGCATCATCCAATCTAGCAGCCACAAATGGCAAGCTCTCAGCAAACATTTCATTACTGCTGACAAGTGTTTCAGTGGATTGTAATTGGAGATATCCCCTCATTTAAAAGCCCTCCTTACTTCACCAATTGCCTTCTCTAATACTCCTCTTTTTTTTTTCCATCATAAATTTCTTCATGGGGTGCTTTGTGTCCCCTGATGATATCTCTCAATTGTTAATTTAAATTCAAATTTTGGTGTGTGAAGTTAATTAGTTACATAAGCCAAAGGCTAGATAGGACAGATTTAGAGATTGGATCTTTTGACAGCGTGGCACTTGGCAGATATAAGACACATGGAAGCTTGCTTTTGTTTTGAGTTAAAACTCCACATGCTGTATTTTTATTGGGCAGTACCTCCCTCAGTGTTACACTACAGGCAACAGGAAACTGCATGAATCACATGCCACACACAAGGTGTAATGTTATCTTCCAATTTAAACAAGGTATTGTAACAGCGGAGTCTGTCTCTACAGGTGATGGCAGACGGATCATGGGATAACTTTCTTTTTTTTTTTTGGACTCGTCTGTGTTTTATATTGTTGTCACTGCTGCTTGAAGACATAAGCAGGCCTGAGGTCTCACCCAGATGGCTGTGGGATAACAGATGATCAGTCCAGCGGGGATCATGCATGACTTCACTTGGTGGTGTGCTCTCTGGTTGCAGAATAGTGGCCTCCCCCATTACCATCAAACAATGATCTCATCCCATAAATTCCTTTAAGATTCACTCCCTGTTCTTTGTAAAACAAACTAAAAGCCACAACAAAGTGGCCTGAAACTGCAGTCTTGCTGATTATCTTTTGAATACACAGGCTATGCAGCTCTTTCCCTTAAATCCACACAATTATCATTCATAGGTTGTTAAAAATGAATTTGTAGCCTGTTAAATTCTGTGGTGTAAATGTTTGTGTGCTGCACAATGAAAACTGCATTCCTAATAGAACATTGCCTGCTTTATTGATTTTAGCTTTATTTCCACAAGATTACTGGATTGCTCTTAACGCAGGTATCAAGCTTTACGGGCATGTTAAATATATAGAATTGCAAGTGAGCAATTGCATCACCATAAAGAATCAGAAATGTTATCTTGTATGTGCAAACCGAAGTGAAAGCTTTTGTTTTACCAGCAGTGTCCTGCAGATGGCAGACACACCATTCAGGACGACGGTCTGCAGATCTGATCCGAGAGCTGCTCAGACAAAGAACACCACGGGGCACGACGGCTTGACATTTTAAACCAGTTGGACCTGCTGTCTGTAACTGGGTCTATTTTGTTTATTGAGGGGTAAAAAAAATATATTATTATTATTACTATTATTATTATTATTATTATTAGGCCTATAAGAGATAGCCTACTCAGCAACTTACAAGGCAAACAAATTGAAAAAGAAAAATTAGCAAACCATTTTAAATATTTACAATTGTTCTTCATAAGAAAGCTTATTGTTGCGCGGAGTCCCGCGTGGCGTTTCATTTAACATCACCTGCTTTAATACAAAAGCAAAAAGCGCGCGCCCTAAATTCGCCTCCGCACGTGCAAATAATACATGGAACACGGTTCCATATCTTGCTGGACTAAACTGCTGGCAGTGGCGGGAAATCTCCGCTAAGAACCAAAACAACACAAGGCAGCAGCACGTCAATTAAATTAAATGTTGGGGGGCACGGAGGAGCAGGAGGAGGAGGGAGGGGCTGGACCTAAATGAACAAAATGTCAAATACACATATTAAAACTTAAATGAAACAGCCGCAAGGATGCAGGCAGGCAGACGAAAAGATTAAAACTCAAAGGGATACCAAGTGCCCAGAGGTGCTGCTGCTGCTGCAAGAGATGCAAATAGTAAAAGTGAACATCACTCTGAGATCATTTCAGCTAAAACTACAGGGACAAAGGACTGCAACGGAGATTTGTGCCTTGTGATAAATAACATAACTCTCTTTTTTTCCTATGGTTGATACATGAATTCTGTTTTAAACCATGAAAATAAGGCAAATGCAAATATGTGCAATGTTGATATCTGTGCATCATATCAAAGCATATGTGATGCCCCCCCCCCCTTTAAAAAAAAAAAATTGAAAACAGTAGACACTAGGATGAATTGCATTCCCAGTATTTTTCATTACTATTCCCCACAAAGGATATCAGTTAGGTTAAAGCCTTAGTTAAACTGGTGCTTCTGAGGCTAGCATTTCTTCCTTATATATATTTTTATATCATTAGAAAAAGAACAATTTTCACTGGCTCGGCTAATCAATTTTGAGAGAAGAAGTGGGTGGTGACATCAAATTGAACCATGCAAATGGAACAGGAATTAGATGCACTTAGCCATCACATGTTAATGGCAGCAATCAACAGCCAATTACCCAGTGTTCTTGAGTACCTTGACAAGTGCAGGTGTACCCTACAACTAACACGGGGCTCTTATGTGCATTTCCATAAATTTAACAGTAAACTCCTTCTCTGATTGAACATGCATGTTTCACTGAGGTTGCAATTAAGCAATATTGTTAGGAAAGTGTCAAGTATTGTGAATGAAAAGTCTCTTGAGGGCAATAATGCATGCTTTTTATCTGGTTGCATGCAAATCTATAAAGCTGATATTTGTTTTAGTTAACTCTCCTTTGTTGTGAAGAAATGCCCATACCGCTCATATTAATGCTGATCTGAACATTTTAAAAATCAATGTGCAGAAATTTGTTTGGCAAGATTTAGTTTTTCCTTCATGTAAAACTAGACAGAATATTGGTGTTTCTGCCTGGTACAACCCTCACTATGAACATGATTTAGGCTGAAGATGTGCTGCTGATGCAGATGATCTCTGTCACAAGGGTGAATTTTAGGGCTCAGCTCTGTTACCCTGACGAGTTTTGAAAAACCCTCATGCACCCACTCACATCCATGCAGGCACATAGCTATGTACACACTTTGAGGCCAGCATCCCGCAATGACCCACTTTGATTATTCTGTCCTTAAGCAACAGGTGATGGGCTTCCCTGGATGTCATCTGTGGTGTTGGCCTCTGTTCAGAGACAGCATTCAGGACCCAGGGAGAGCAGGCTGGCAACATGCCCGATCTACAAGTGAGCTGTCCTATCATTGACATCAAGTAAGCTGAAGATGTCATGTCTTCATCTTGTGAGAGTTCAATCCCCCTTTCAGGATGGATCAAGCTCTCTGTCGCTGGAGAGAGGCTGTGCAGATATGTGTAGCCGGTCATACTTCCTCCCGGGTTTGTCTAGAAAATCACCCTTGGGATACTTGCATACTTCACAAAGAGTGATCATTAACCAATACAGTGTACCAACTTGCTTGTAGTCTATTTTATACTGTTAGAATGAAAATGCTCAAACATGTTTGTTTTTTTTAAAAGAAATGTAAGATGTATATTATAGCATGCAAATTTGGCTCCAATTTCAGGATGTGTATATATTCTTTGTGTGCACCCTGCATAGCCAATACTCATGTATGACATTTATCTGGTAGATATCTCTGTGATGTGCAGTGATGGAGATTACGAAAGATATCCAACTTATGCAGAAACATAGAAAAAGATGATCCTATTAAATCATGATTTGGAAGATTTGATATACCAACATAAGCAAATTATTGCTAAATTAACAACATTTATATCTGAAAACATTGAAAATGTGAAATATTTCAGCTCTGTTAGGATGTTTTTATTATTTTAGGTCATTGATTTCATTTAAATAATGAACAGTAAAAAACTAATAGCACAGTCCAACCATGAAGAAAACATGTTTTACAATATTTGATAAATTACAATATGACCATTGACAGTCCATTAGCTTTTAAGAATGACCTGCTCTTTTCCTCCTCCTCCTCTTTCTTTTGTTTGCCCTCAAGCTGCTTGACTTGTTCTACTTGACTCCTGAACCATTTTAATATCAGGCTGCCATGGGTTTCCTTCCTGTAAGCCATGTCTCCATATTTCTGTTTCTGCCTTTCTAGACTGAGCGATAAAATCCGAGAACTGCACACGCTACTGGCGACTTCAACTAGTATGTTTAAAAGAAGTAGTGATCCTGTTCATAGGCCTTTAAACACTATAGTGTATGCAGGGGCATCCAAATGTTTAGATTTTCACAGTATCATTTGGCTTTTATATTTAGATATAAAGATAAGTGTGTTTGTGGTACTTATTATCAAATGCAAAGCAAAATTAGACCCATTTCACAGTTTTGTAAATGCAAAACTATGCTGTCATTAATTTAGTCAAAGTACACTGTTAGAAAAGTGAAAAAAAATCAATAAAAATTCAACATGCCAGCTCAGTTTTATTTAGTGCTAAATGCAACAGCTAGTTAACAGTTCATATTAATCACTTCTGAAATGACATCAATAAAGCACTCCATTGGAAAAATGGCAATTAAGTATTTATTGGCCCAACGTGATCAGCTGTCAGAGGTCATGTGCTTCACTGGCAGAATGTGTGCATCTGAATACACATACAGTTTGTGTGCCTGTGCACATTAAATATGACCCAACTTTTACATTATGACAAATGGCTTCTATAAAAGATACAGCCTGTCTCACTGCAGCAAACCTCTTTCATGCCATCTCTCTGTCACCGGCACCTCATTGCTTACTCGCAGAGGAGTCCACAATGCTAAATATTAATTAAGGGTTTCAGAAACAATAATGGTGACAATAAAGACAGTCTTCCCTCTTTGTCCTACGTATTCTGCCGTCAGACAACATTAGGAGGCATGCGAGAGGAGATAGGGGAGGAGGAAGGGACGGAAAGATAGAGCTCCTTTTCCCTGGAATGTAATCTCCCTGATGTTACATGGTGCAGCCCAAACTGATAAATTGCAGATTAAATGGCGGCCACACTCCACTTCACCCTACAGCCTACACCACACCCCCTTAGTTCCTCACATTTTTGCTATTCACTGCCTTCTTGGCCTGTCAATTCTGCGTAATCGTGAGAGGCACTAAAACACCAGGTCTTGACAGAGCTAGATCAAGAGTGATGAACATCTCTCAATGGCAAAAGACTCGTGCTCCTAACTCTACTAGAAGGCTCGCATCACTTATGCAGAAATCAGCAGCGTGCCGGCATCCAGGAATTATGCCTGCTGACAGGAGATGCATGAGGTACGCATTGTGCGGCTGGAGCAGCCTTGACAAGTTATGGTTAACTGCAGCAATGGCGACCCCGAACACAAAGGATACAGCGGCTTATTAATAGTGGAGCATCTATGTCAATAATCCCTGCTTTTGGGTTGTGTCCAGTGTCATGCATCTTGCTACAACAAGTGGCACACACCTGGTTTTACAGCATATGAGCACATATACTGACACACACACATACACAGAGCATGCATTCCCTCCTTGGTCTCTGGAGTTATGAGCCGGAATGCTTTCTTTTCCTGAAATGAATGGCATGGCAGCTGAAAAAAAAAACAAACAAAAAAAAAAAAAAACGGGATATAAATATCAACATACGTGTATGCCTGTGTTTAATTATTTATCTGTTTCCTCAAAAACCTTGCCTGGGAGGGGGCGCTCCCTGACCTAATCCATAAGCATGACTACAAAGAAATAAGTCATTAAATTCCTAACTGCATGTTGCTGATGTCGTCCATGGAAATATTCGTAATGTATATTCTAATTTTTCTGAATAAATTAGGTAGAGATGCATTTCCATGTAAATTTATTCAAGGCACAAGGAAGAGGAGTGTGGGGGGGTGCAGTAAGATCTGCCAGATTATGCATAATTGTAGTATTGTAGCCCTCATTTCTACATCTAGCGCCGTATTGCGTGGTCATTAAATTCTAAAATAATGGCAACCTCACAGCTTCTTTGTCCTAATTGCCCCTTCCATACAATTGCCTTCTCAAGACAATATGATAAAGTGTGCTGTAGTATGTGTTAATAAGATGGCATTTCTAACTGAGAAAGATAATGCTTTGGAGTTTTATTCTTAGTGTGTACCAAATGAAAGGCCTTCCCTCCCTCACTGCTTGTGTCATTTGTTCACCTTTTTACTTTTTGATGCCTTAAAGGCAGCAAAGAGCTGATCTGAACATAGTCAAACCAGGAATCTGACAAACCAGGAGGAAACTAGGGTTACAGCTTGTCTCCACTCATCTCAACATGTGAAGGAATCAAAGTGTAGAAAGGCTCATTAATAAAAAAAGACATTTTTAATCCACTCAGTGGTTGGGGAGAAATGTTTTTAATGAAATGCAACATGTTGCCTAATTGCACGGCTACTTTAGGAGCACAGTATACATTTCAAAGGAAAATATGTATGAATTTCAAATGCAGTATCTCTCAAGTGAGATCAGAATCGAGTAAAAGAAAGGGAAGAGAAACATCAATCTTTGTGATGATGTGTGAAAAGGGCAAGTTCCTGGCCCAGCATGTACTTTTCCCTCATTACCTTTCATTTAGTAACCGTTCATCTTCCACTTGATGCAAAATAAACAACATGAATGCAGCATGCTGATATCCAGCTGTCTGTGGCCGGAGTGAAACCCTCATGTCCTCATCTGCAGATAAGCACACATTTCCAGCTAAAACATTTTAATTGTGTCTGCATGAAAGTGGATTTTAAAAGAGCTAAAAGTGTCCTTTAGATGATACTTTTTCCATGTTGAGACGTGGTGGACTCTCCAACTCTTCTCACAGACACACACACACACACACACACATACAAAATACCCTTTTCTTGTAGTCTAACCCACCTAAACATCACCTCTGCTCACTTTGCCGCTGTTTAGGCGCACTTCATCTCCACATCCTTAAAAGGAGAAATTAATGACAAGCACAAAGCTGCTCATTTATAATTGCTTCATTATACTGCTGTGTTCTCTTGACAATAATGGTGTTGCTGGTGTTTTTCTAATTATATGGCTTTTTTTTTTTTTTTTTTTGCTCGTTATCAAGGACTTCAGGTAATTGTGGAGAAAATAATGACTGCCTGCCTGCCTGCTTCCTCTGTCTCTCATGGATTGCACATCACAAACAGTCTCAGTGCAGCCCAGAGCCTTATCAAGAAGGCTGTTGGTTTGCCTTTTAAAAGCTGACTCCATTTACACTGCGAGTCATCAGAGGCCTAGTGGCTCAAGCGTCTCTAATGAGCAACTTGTACTATGTTTAGCTGAAGGTTTCTGACAGATTACAGTTAGCATTTAGTTTGTTGCTCCTGAGTCACAGATTTCCTCTCTATTTCTCATTTCTTATTTGTTCTCTATGCCTGCTGCTAAATCTTCTTTCAAGACTTGACATGTTTGGGGCAGCTAAAAAAAAAGAAAAAAAAGATTTATATATATATATATATATATATATATATATAAATATATATATATATATATATATATATATATATTTATATAATATCAAGCTAATACAGTATATCACAAAAGCAGGCACCAACTTCATTCTGTGACGCATATGTCTCATATGAAATGACTCAAATATGATTTGAAGCAGCGCTGATAGCATCACTAATAATGCTGTCTGTGTAGTGTGATTTCATTCAACTGTGGGGAGATTAGTGATTTGCATTTAATGCCCGGTGTGCCCTGCTGTTCTCTTTTGGTGCAACATTGCCGGATATGGATGATGACATTATAATAATTAAAGAACATTATGGACAGAGGGTGCTTCGCTCTTTGCTACCATGCATAATGGCGGCCAATGCTGTTATTTCTATTTGAAGAAGGCATCCATGTGTGAAATAATAATACTCCCTCCAGGAATACAATTGTCATATTTTATTCGTCAGTATGAAAAGATGAAACGAAAAAACATAATAAAGAATGAACTCTCGCTCTTCATTTCCATCCATCCTCCTTTTGTTTTTTAATTCTGCTGTTGCAGCATCCAGCACCATTTCTGTCTGAAAACCTCAGAGGCGGACTTAATTAGTTGCTAAGAGAAAGCTGCCAGTGGTGGGGAGCTAAGAGAGTGGGGAAGATTTTAGTTTGCTCTGAACTTTGCTAATTATCAGGTAGGATGTAATTTTCTGCATTCCCATGAGGCGCCCAGTAGAGAGCTGCACCAACTAAAGGGAGAGAAATGAGGCTGAGCCCAGAAAAAGTATGAATTATTCACTGGTCTGAACAAATCTTTTTGTTATTTCTTCTTGCAGATCTAAGAGTTACCATTAAGAGTTCTTTTTTTCTGGCATTTTTGGAGGTGTAAGTATAGGCTAATGTCATCATGGACACTGTCTGAGAGGACAGTTTGCAGGAGGCTGTGATCATGGGCAGGTGGAAACTGGATGCAGCACGGTCTCAGAATGGAGAAAGCAAGCGCAGGCTGTGTATCATTTATATCCAGCAATGTCTGAGCAGTGACAGGGACTGTGTTTAGCAGGTTCCTATCCCACATGCATCACATTATGATTCTGAAGTGCCTCAGACAAAAGAGGAGGTTGAATTGTCGTTGACCTGAGTGAGCTAAAATGACATAGATTCAGACAAATAGAGCACTGAGGTAAGCGGGAAAACAAGATGGATGTCTAGTGGCAGCACATCTGCACAGGCTCTCTCTCTGTTGTTGTGCTCCAGAGCCCAAACTTTTGACATTTTCACCATATGCACCACATCTAAACACACATCATCTTAATCGGTGTGAATATAGAAATAACTGAGTTTCTTCATTCACAAACACATTTTTCTTTTTCATGTTGCATGGACTCAGAGAATATCTTTTAACACCACACAGTTGGACTTTAGATTTCAGGGCTATTCAGATGTCTGTGTTCTAAAATGTCAACATGAAGTTTTTCAGAGCAGCTCTTGCAAGCTTCCCATTTTAAATCTTGGCAGACCCTTCTCTGTGTGAGTGTATCACCATGGCTGCAGCGTCTAATATGCACGCCCCAGTGCATTGAGAAAAGAGAGTACTTCTTCCTCACTTGGTTTAATTGTCCCTCAGAGACCTGTGGAATTGGAATCTAAGTGGAATACCAGTCTCTTTCTGCAGTCTCACCCCACCACCGCACCCCCGCACTCTCTTTCCCTTCCTTTCTCCAGAGCCGGAGCAGGGCGTTCGGAGACTCTTGATTTGGTCCCGTCTTTATTTCATCACAGAAATCTTCGCAGCGTGCTCCTTGCCGTGGTGTTTGAGCACCACAGCGTTAGGCTTTATTAACCCCCCTAAGCAAGAAGTACCTAAGGGAGGTCAGAAGCTGGTCGTTAAAAATCTATTGTGACTTGTCTGAAAAATGAATAAATGAGCACATTATTTCCCCCCATTCCACGGCCTCAGTGCACTGTTTGTCTAATCAAGTGCGGGCGCAGGCAAAGTCAACCAGGGTTGACATGCACATTTTATTTAAGTTTTTGTCTGTCAGATGAGTTTAAATGTGTAATGAACAAAGGAGTGGTGATTTGAAATATAATCCCATTACACTGATGAAATTACAAAGACGGCGAGAGTTCACAAATCATGCTCATTGTTTTCTATCATGAGCGATGCCCCTGTTGAGGTTGTGGCGCGAGGAGGAAGGGCAGGCCGTGAATGAATAGTGACAGCACTGTAAGGAGATTGGGAATGCAGCTCGGCCTGCCTTCTTTGCACCTCCCTGTGCTGGAAGATGTAAAAGGGCTTTGTTGTTGTCTCTGCTGCTGCTCAGGGTGAACCCTTAACGACGAGCTGGGTGAAAAATTCAAAACTGGAATTACATGATGCTTCTGTGTCAAAGTAAAACTGGATATATTTGGGAAGAATTAACCTGATTATTTATTTTTCAATAGCTAACAAGTCATCTAAATAGCTGTAGCCCAGAAACAACAAATTTGACTTTCTACAGCACTTTTCTTAGGCCCCATTTATGCGATCAACATCATTTTTACTGAGTTTTAGATGTCATTAATAATAATCATGAGTCAACTTTTCATTTCTCTTTTCGAGTCAAGCTTAAGATTTTGTATTTAGAATTAATATATAGCTGTGTGAGCATAAGCTGCAAAAGTCCTTTGATGCCTGCCTCTGATAGGGAGGGTGCTAGCAGCCTGTGGCTCATAAAAAAAAAAAAGTTGCATTTAACTTGAGGAAAGAAACATTGGAAAAACTTGCATTAGTTTTCAACAGCATTAATTGGACGCCTCACGTGCCCCTTAAAAAACATCGTTTGAAGCTAATAAGACTTTAAAAGTACATGTGGCTGTAAAACGCTAACCATTTTTAACGCTAATGAACTGTGGCATGCAGCAGAGATAGCCAAACTGTGGGGAGATGTACAGTATATTCTGGTGAGTTCCCCTGCTGCACGGGAGCTCATAAAACATATTTGAAGACAGGAACTTGTATCTGGTATTTCTGTTTAATTGGAGGCACTGAGTGATGCAAACTAGGTTTTAATGCCCTCCCCTGCTGCCAGACTACATGGAGCATCAGTATTGCCACGTACCTCTCCTTCTCAGTTTATCCCAGAAGAAATGACCAAACATACTGTTAACAATACCTGGAACATTGTCTTGGAAACCTTTCATGGCTGCAGCACATCATGCTAAATGTGTCTAATTACCAGCTGCTTTTTTAAAATGATTTCTTATAAATTATTTACTTCTTAACGTGAGAAAGTGCAAAACTATCATGACAATACAGTTGTATTACTAAAGAGAAT
The DNA here is from genome assembly GCF_017639745.1 of Melanotaenia boesemani. NCBI lineage: Eukaryota > Metazoa > Chordata > Actinopteri > Atheriniformes > Melanotaeniidae > Melanotaenia > Melanotaenia boesemani. The sequence goes on from NC_055692.1 coordinate 25,261,335, forward strand.
ATTAGGCCATCTTTCAGATTACATTTGGCTGAAAGTAGCTGCACACATGAAAATGTCGGAGTATATAATGTGATATCTACGTCATTAGCAACAGGAAGTTGAGTCGTGCCTGCTGTTTAAACTGCGTGGCTTGGTGAAAAACCAACATGTAAAGTGAGAAAACTGGGTGTCATCTATGTGATGTGTTAAATCTTGAGCTAATCAAGTTGACAATTACATCGTTCAAAACACACTTCACGCAGAGCCCCACTAAACCTGATATTAATTTTCTTCAACTGTCACATGTGTTTTCCGGTGAGCTCTGTCAAATGTCCGGTTTTTCGTTAAACGCTTGACAGGCTGTTCTGTCTTGAACTGTTATGTTCTCTTCAAGGCTTTGATCTGCCCCATGTACAATATAATAGCTCATCCTGTAAACATGAAAACAGATTGAATAAAGAATACTTTACTTTGCCTCAGCACTGGAAAACAGTTCTGTCATGTGCTGTCCACGCTCATCTCAGCTCTAGGCTGGCTGTGTTGCCTTTATTCAATGTGACAGAGGAGAGCTGGGGACTCTTTCTCCTGGCACCCCGGTACTCGCCACACTGACACTCTCCTCTGAAGTGCCACATTAATTCTAATAAAGCGCTGCCTTACCAGGGCCCATGAAGACCGGAGCTGTTGGGGGTGGGGGGGAGGTGCAAGCGCTAGTGTAAATACCAGGCTTAATGAAGGGAGGCAGTGGTGGCGCAGGTGGTGTGGCAGTGCAGGTGGCACCTCTCGCCCCCAGGCTCTTGGGTGAATCCGCTGCCACTACCACTCCAGGGGGCACAGCAGCAGAGATTGCATTTTAATTACCAGGCACACCTCGTCCTCCTGATGGGTCACCGCCTGGGTGGAAGCGAGTCTGCAAACCTGCATGTTTTCAGACCTTCTTTTTCTAAACCTGCATGTTTACAATAAGATACTCCCCTTACTGTTGTAGAATGATGCTCAAGTTGAATAGGAGTCTTATTGTTTATGCTTGGCCTGTTGCCGCTCAGCATAACTAATTCTCTATATGGGAGAGGCCGACGTTTTCTCTGAGTTATATGCACCTCTATCCTTGTGGGGAGGCATCCATCCAGTCCCAGTCATTGCTAACCTTCCCCTCGAGGAGATGTATCCACAGGGAGGACCACACCTGTTTCCTCCCAGCCTTCCTTCTCACACTGGAAAAATATTCTCGCTCCCTTTTCCAGAGGTAACCTAAAACTCTTGACATTTCAAATGCTTTTTTAGCTGGGGCTTCAAGTTTTGTGTAAGTGGCGTACCTGGATTAGAAATGCATCATGGTTTCACTGCACCCATCTCCTCCTTGTGTCAAGACCCTGTACAGATGGGTGATGAGAGGGTTTGGATGTAGTAAGGGAGGGTCCAAGACATGTGAAGACACCACCCCACCATCTACACACCCCCTCTTTCCTCCTCTCTGGGGACACACGCCTCTGTCAGCACACAGCAGCACTCAGCAGCACAGATGTTGTTGCATTGTCTGGAGCACCAAAGCCCCGATCAGCCCAACTGGGAGCTGCTACTCATTAGCTATTGTCTCTGTGTGTCTGACTAGGCCTTTGACGAATGCAGCAGTTAGCCGAAGACCAGACACCAGACAGAGAGAGAAAAAACAAACCAACTATTCGTACATTGTAAATGATAATACTTGACTAGGTTCAACACGAATGACTATTGCAGATTTACATTGCTTAAATGCAGCCAAATATATCCACAGCTGAGAGGGAGGGTCGCCTTGTCTGTCTTTTAGCTTTTTCTGCACTCAGCAAACATACTATATCATTGTAAGCTTTACATTTACCATAAAAAGCATGGGCTCTAAGCTATGGAAAATAAAAGGGCACTGTGCCTGCCTACTCAAAACTCTGCCTCTGTCTTTGCTTACTCACCCAGAGAAAGGCCATGGTATTATTTATTTAATTCCCCCACCTTCACTCCATGTATGCATCTACCCGGCCAGCCAGCCAGCCAGGCTATGAACACATTGCGAGGCCTGAGGGCAGTACTGTGGACAACCTGTGCTGTGTTCACATGGCTGAGCAGAGAGCGAGCGAGGAAGACTGGCACGTTGAAACCAAACAGGTGTATGATTCAGAAGCGTGAGCTGTGAAGAGTGAATTTCTAATACAAGCCATTGTTGTATTTGAAGCAAACAACAGCTTGGAACTGTCCCAGGAAACATTTACATGCAATGGGACTTTTTCCTCTCATAAGCCAAAACATGTTTCTGTTGTTTCATGGTAAGCTCATCAAAGAGTATTTAGTACTTTACATTCAGTTACACCAACTACACTAAATATAGATGGTTAGAACTAGTAAATCAATGTTACAATAAATGAAAAGTGTAGTGGCATGCTATCTTATTTTCCTGCATCGTGGATTTGCTGGTAAAATTTTAAAAATGAAAAAAAAAAAGTAACCCAGTTCACCTAGAGAGCTTTCATTTAGCCACAGATAATATTGCTGTTTTTTCTTTTTTATCTCATGAATCTACTTTTGAATAGAGGACATCATGGGTAATTTTTTGTTTTGGCCCTTACAAATGATAACTTTGAATCATAAAGTTCATCATGATCTAAATTTTCCCATGATTTGCTGTGGCATTACCCATGCAGGAACAGAAAAACACAGAGGAAGCAACATGACAAATGCAAATTATGCTCAAACATATTTATCCATTCATCCATCTATGGATGGAGAGGTCAGATTAAACTGCTGTCAAAAATAATAAAAACTGACTGGAAATGTGAAGCAATGTACAGATGAAGCAGATGCATTAACTGCATCAACCAATTTCTGATAATAAATTATATAAGCATAATATTTTAAATAAAACTTTAATAACAAACATTAAAAGCTGTACAATGAATGGCACAATCTTATTATTTTTTTTCTAAGTAGCCAGCTAGCCTGTGTAAAAGTTTCTGATTGTTAGCAAAGACTTCTCTCTTTTTTTGAAAACATTTGCACTCATTTTGATCATTATGACCTCGTGTTAGGGAAAATAAAGCTGACATCAGGTATTGATTTCTTAAAGGCTGAATAATTGGGATTTTTTCCTTAAAAATAATTTAAAATGTTCTCATTTGCTGCAAGGGATAAAAGGAAGCTTCCCTATAAACATTCTGTCTCCTACATCAGCGATGTCTTTGTCAAGTTTTTCTCCTTCAAAATGAGAGCCGGAATAACTTGGGTGCACCGTGTTGCTCTTTCCAATTTCCTGGTTCCTTAACCAATCATATGCAACTCCCCATGGTTGCCTAACAACAACACGGCGGCAGCGTTTGGTATTTTATGTCGGCAAAAGAGCAGCATCGTGCAGGTATGGAAGCTAGTAAAAGAAGCGGACCAGAAATAGTTTCAGAAAAACCTAAAAAGCCTCGGCATCCTGCTAAAAAAGCAAACGACCAAAAACAAGGATCAGTATTGGAGAATCTTTTGCAAGTTGGAGAAGTCTGAGCTGGTAAAGTTTCTCCTCGACAGGTGAGCACCGGAATTTTGCTTAAATTAACCAAAATGTTTATCTTGATTTACAAAGATTTTAGTCTTATTTATTTCTCGGCACTCATTAAATTAATTTGTGTGACTGCATGGATGTATTAGTGGAGTAAATTGGTGGCCTGTTAGTTTACAACAACAAATGTAATGATGTTTGGGCCAAGTGAATACTGTGTCTGTCCTTATAAACTTATGAAATTACTATCAAATTAATTTATTAAGTGAGACTAAGGGAAAACTGCCGCTGTGTGGCATTTGTTGATTAATGTAGCGTTTGTTTACACTCTATGCTAACGTAAATTAGCCTGTGAAATTAGCGCTAGCATTGCAAAGCATAGCAACTTACTGTGTGTGAATCATCTTTGCTCCTCGTCATGATGTTTGCTGGCGCTATGTTCTCCATTGTTCATAGACTGTCTAAAAGAGCCGTCCTCTCATAAACCGGCAACCTAGGCGAAACTCTCAGAGGGGGAGGGGGGAAGAATGCTCTCTGTGTTTTTCTCTTTCGACTGCAGTTCTGATTTGAAACACTAGGTGTCAATGCTACTTATTTTGCCTTTAAGATGTCACACTGTATTCTTGCTTACTCTGAGGTTGTCTCCGAAGTTTAACTTCAGGATGCTACTACTCTCAAGCTGTAAAATCAGCCTCTAAAATTCTACCCCAGACCATTTCCAATCCTCATAACCAAATGTTATGAGAATGCATGTAAAGAAAGAAAGAAACAAAGAAACAAAAAAAAAACAAACACATTTTTAAATTTTTGCAATTTTAAAAGACATCTTTAATGTCAATATAATGACTATAAACCATCAAACATGTCTACATAAAGCTGACACATTGCTGAATGTATTTTTCAGTATTTTAATTTCTTTTCTTTAATAAATAGTGGTTGGACTTTGAAGGGGATCAAAATTTGGCTCAATATTGGATTATTATTAATGAGCAGATTTTACATTCAGGAGCTCAGTTACACTGTTCCTGGTAAGATCAATCAACTTTCTCCATTTCTCTTTTCCCTTCTCTCCTTATATGTAACCATTTTTGGCCAAAACAAAGCAAAATCTAACAATATAATGATTGTAAATTAAGGTAATAGGAGTTCCCAACAAGACAGTGCTTCTATCCAAGCATGCAACACAACCTGATGTACCTTCACATACTTTTACTGAAAGATTTGGTTATACATGTGAACATAACAATACAACCACAAGAAAGTCACATTAAAGGAAGTACACTTGTGTTTCACTAGTAAGATGCTCACAGACTAAATTTATACAAAAAAATTTTCTGACTACTTTATTCATAAATATAAATCATGGGCTGTGTACACCAAGATGCTCATCACTGTTTTAATTTGTAGTAAGTGTTATTGCTTTTAAACTTTTCCTTGGCTATCTAGGTTTATATGTCACTTAGTAAGGGTTACACAACTGACTTATTAGGAGGAAAGTGGTTATTTACTTCTGCTTAATTAATTTATTGTGTGGCAACAGAGTAACTGGAACTGTATGCCCTGATCAGAGTTGGTTTTGGTTTTAATTGTCTAATTGTGATTAAAATTAAAATTCTATAAATAAGTGTCACAAAAAAAGAACAAAAAAAACAAAAAAACAAAACAAAACAAACAAAAAAAAACAACAACAAACAAACAAAAAACAACCAAAAAACCCCACTCATTTTTTGTAAGGTCATTTATTTATAACAAACTAAAATTTTGGCTTTGTATAGAGAAATACTACATTGCAGGTGTCATTATTTTTTAAATTGCAGAAGCAGTGAAATAGTGCACAACTGTGATTATCCTTTTGAAATAGCAAAAAAAAAAAAAAAAAAAAAAAATAAATAAAAAAGAGAAAAAGATTTTGATGTTTTCGTACTACTATGCACATACAAATAATTCAACTGTGACATATCCTTTTATTGCAAAAATCCAAAAATGAACCACCTTGCCCCTCTCTGAGATGAGCCAGTGTTTAATAATGCGGCTTAACACAATATCAACAGACTTTTGCAAATACTTTGGAAAACAGAAATGACACAATGTCCCGCAGGAGTCACTATGAGAAGTGAACATAAATCTCTGTGCAATCAGCCCTCAAAGGCAAGACCTCGAGGTTACCATAAGAGACCATGTTAGTAGTTATTAAGTGAAAGTTTCCAATCGATAGCCAGAGAGACGTAATCAGGGAGGGTTTAATTGCAAAGGGGAACACATCTATTCACGTTATTGCAGCAGCTGTCCAAAAAAGCTCCAGAGTCTCGCTCCCACCATCTGACTCCAGCTGACCTCTTGAAAGGCTACTGCTTGCGCCATGCAGAGGTGTCAGGCAGTTGGTGATGTCACTCAGTTTTATATATTTATTTATTTATTTTGTGATGTTTGTATGACTCATCTTTCTACAGAACCATGAGAGATTGCTGCCCTCAAACAAAGAAAGAATACAAAAAGACCTTCACATTTATTAGTATAAGAAATCACAAGTAACATCAATGATTGATTTAATTGTTTTTGTTTGCTTTGTCATTACAAAAAAAAAAGAAAAAAAAGAAAATAATTAAGCTTCTTTTCTTAGTCATAAGACTATGAATCACGTTAGTGTGCAGAATGTTTATTAGCTTTCCAGAAGGGGAAAAAAAAGATATGAAGACAACTCCTTGTTTATGACTAGGAATTTTCTCAACCATTAACCTTTAAAAACTAGATTTACATCTGCATTTATCAAGCTGCAGTGGCTGAATATGACAATAAACACCTCAGAGATGCCAAACAACTCCCATGACCTCAAAAATGTTTGATTCTTGTTATCTATCAACCATCATTTACCATTCATGCAAAATGAATACCAGAATAATCCTTTGCTACAAGCTGCCTTGCACATCAGCAGAGGGAATAAAGTGCACTATGGTAGGAAGGGTTTCTTACTTATATTACAATATAATTCAAAATTCACTATGTTTTTTGCTAACTGGTCTCTACTCAATAAAAAATTTAAATATAAAGATTTAGCATAGCAAATAAATTGGATTATCACAGGTGAAAATGGAGGTATTTTTCAGTGCAGTGGTTGTCTCATCTTTGTAAAAATGTGATTCTGCTACATTATGTTGCATAATAACAGGAATAAAAGCCCTTTCATTGCCGCGCTGGTTCCTGTTCTGCAGCAGCCTGTTCATTTCTGGCTCCATGTGCTGCTTGATCACCAAAAACCAAAGGCAACTTATTGCAGGGAATTTCATGCAATGAAAAGATGATGATTATGTGAATGGATGGCTGATGCCACGTCAAATCCAGTGGATGTCAGTAAATTGGAACATATGTTACTTAAACCATAACATCATGATAATTCTCCTCCAAGATGGCTCATAAAACTCAAATTTATTGGCCTAAATCTAGGCTGACGATAACACAGATAATTTTTAATGCAAGGTTAATGCAGGAATCAAAAGATAAAAATGGACCCCTTGGCCTTCCATCAGCTGGGTCCTCCAGTGCTGTACCCAAATCGGCACAATTTTTATGCACTATGGGGTGTTCCCTTTTCATTACATTTTATAGCTTAAGACATAAAAATATACGGAACATTTTCATGGCCAATAAAATCTTAGATCTTTACATGATAAGCAGAATAGAGACACAGTGTAAAGGAAAACTAGCTGGAGCAAAGCTTCTGCAAAATATTCCCCATGCTATTTGTCCCACTAGAATGAGGAGTGTGTTCAGCTGCTTGTGAGCCATACCTTCTCCCAGCGGGGACCTGGAAAGCCTGCTTAGACACAAGCACAGAGTACTTCCACTATTCCCACAGACGCACGTTTAAAATAGGCCACATTGGAGAAAACATGACTTTTCACTATTCTAATAAATGGGAGCCTGCCTGTTTATTATTAATGACATCCCAGCACACTTTTCAGATTTGGTTGGTGTTACGCCATGTGAGTAATTTATATTCATGCCAGCGTGAGAGCCTGCGTGTGTACGCTTACTGTCTTTTTACTGTCAGCTTTGTGTAGTGGTTCCATGAAATTTTAATGTTTACCAGGTCAGTCCTGACCTTCTTAATCCTCCTGGTTATTAATACGGTAAAGCCAACACAGAGGAACAATTAATCAAAAACACCTCTTTTCTTCCTTTTTTCATCTTTCATACATATTAATTATATTCTGCTGCCTTGGGCTGAGGAGTGCATTAACATGTGTGTCCCAGTGCAGAGAAATAAGTCAGAAAGCGGAGCGACTCTGCCCCTACAGCGGAGGTAGTTCCTTAGGATTAGCTTTATGAAGCTGAGTGGCAGGAACTTGAACATGACAGAGCACTGATACACTTTCTTGTCCTGACAATTATCCGTGCCCTACTTTTAAAGCTAATTCTACATGGGCCCCCCAGGTTGTGTATGAAGCATCCTAGTAGGGGGGCAGCAGCGGAGGGTGTCAGTCACAGGAAGACCAGACTGCCCTGGAGTGAAGCTGCCGGTTCCTTTTCAGAGGGAGGAGGTGTGAGGGTGGGGTGGGAGCTGATTGAAATAGAAGTTGAGATGTAGGACACATAAATAAAAAAGATTTTTTTTCTTTCCTGGAATACACGTCTGTCCTTACATTACATACTATTCTACTGTTACTCCGATCAGCCCAAAGGTTTACAGCATCATGTTATGACGCCTGTTTCAGTGGGATTTATTGCAACCCAAAATTTCAACAGCACAGGTCAAAACACAATGTTCTTTTGTTGTGAAACCTGCTCCTGATTTTTTGGTATTTGTGCTGGATAGCATACTTTCCAAATGATCAGGGGCTTGGTTTTACCCCCCCTCTGCTTATCCTATTGTACTTGCACACTACATGACCTCCAGAAGGAGAGATGGAAGACAATGCAAGCATGCTGGATGAAAGGGCATCGGTGAGCCGCTGCGTCCATGGGTGGGGGAATGAGGAGGATGGGAACCAGATGGCAGCGGCTCTGTCCCATCAGCACAACAGAAGGGGAACTCAAGATGGCCACAGGCCCCCCTCGCATTAACAGCATTCAGGGAGACGCCTTATCATCCCACCAGCGTGATATGTTTTTAACAACCCCCACTCCCCTCTACTCCCCCTCAAACACCTCATCATACTGCTGGTGATGCTGAATCAATCATCTGGGTACTTAAAGTACAATATTAAAATCAAGGATAGGGCCTATCGCATATAGCCTAAAAATGGGATCTAGACGAGGAAATATATTCCTCAACATGAGTCAGAATAGAATCCGGTTTAAGACGACGGGGCACGACCTGCTTGACGTGCATCGTGGTCGACTTTGAATGAGGCTGCAGCGTCTCTAAACAGCTTGTCTGGGAGATAACCTTCAGGCTGCCTCCCAGCCGTTACCTCTTCTTGCAGAGCGAAGAGCATCTACTGAATAGGTGCTAATTAAGCTCTGTGAATATAAAGAAGATGCCATACTGTTGCAGCTAGACAATAAAAAAAAAGAGAGAAAAAAACATACACATACACACTTTTGCTGTGCACCATTTACTTCTTTAATCCTGATGGGTTTTATTACACACACACACACACACACACACACACACACACACACACACACACACACACACACACACACACACACGCACATATATATATATATATATATATATATATATATATATATATATATATCTATATGAAGTAGATAGATAGACCAAGTTAATCAGAGGCTGATACTAAATTGTTCATCTCATGACTTTTGCTCTTGCAGAATAGTTCATCACAGAAACCAGTGACAGGGCAGCAAAAAAACCAAAGAATCATGCATCTTTGCAAGAAGAAATGAATAAAAAACGCTACGTCAAGGAGGCAGAAAAAATGGTTTCCCTTAATGGATTCTCCACAGAAAACAGCTTTTAGACAATCAATCTTGTCTTTGAAAGCCCAATTATTTAAGTAATTGTTCCTTACAACTGCCACAGGAATTTGTCCTCCGGACGCTGTAAAAGTGAGCATCTTTTGTCACTCGTAAAATGTCTCATACCATTTTTATTGTACTCATTTAATTTCTCTGCCACAGTTCTACTTAACAGCCTTTGTGTACATTTATAAAACTGTCTCTATTTTTCACAGAAACATAGGCACACACAGAAGCACACGCACATGCACAAAGCATAGAATTATGACATAATCGAAAGTCATGTGCAGTACAGTGTCAATCAGAATTGAGATTCATTTACAGAATCCAATAAACACCTGTTGACTGATAAGTATGTTGTAATGTTTGCAGAGCATGTCATCTCAATAAATGAATTTTCATTTGGGTGAGCCCTCTTTCATAGTTCACAATCCAAATATAATGAGTAAAATTAGTAAAAAAAAAAAAAAAGATTCCCCAAAAGTTTATTTTAACTAAAAAAGTACATTTTGTTAGTCATTGTAATATTATAAAAAAAAAACAAAACAAAAAAAAACCCCACAAAGAATAATAATATCAATAATAAAAAACATAAATTACTTTATGGAAAGAACAATCTGTAACAAAACAAAAATCCATCATTATAGAGTGAACTCACTTGTGTACATAAGTAATCTCAAATCGTTTCAGCAACTTTCAATCTCCCCTAGTCACAGAATTATTTAAACTAAATTTTCTGAAACTCACAGCATAACTTTCATTATGTGATTGTCATTTTGCAACATTTCAGTCGAGTGTGAAGCTAATCTATTACTTTATTCTCGTATCAATCTGACTACAGTATGCTGCAATTGACTACCAGCAGGTAGGTTCCTCACTTCATAAGTTTGCAAATGAATGGAATGTAACATTAGCTCTCGTTTTCACTGAAAATGTATTTGAATTTTTTAAGTAGGGTTGTATGAAATATAAGTAATGAACATTCCTACCTGCAGTAGGCAGTGATCAGACTGCACTTAGTTTGGAGAAACAATAGGAGATCTGATAATGGAGCTAAGCTAACTGCTACTAAAAGGGACCCAATTTTCTAAATATAAAGCAACTCAAACCTCAAAAGTTTTTTAACAGTTCTATTATGCCATTTGTATATTAGATTAGATTTTTCACTATTTTCTGTACTGATAAACATCCAAGTTGTTAGCGTATTTGAAATTGCATGCAGTGTTACTGTCCCTACTGCAGATCTGCTGAGTTCTTCAGGAGTTTTGTCAGACTTCTTGAAAAACTTATTGTCTGACTGTGGAGGAATTTTGAGTAAACGGTAATTAGCAGTAGGATGCTGCAGTGACTTTTACCAAAGGCATCAATGACAAACTGTATTTCTGGACTGAAATAAACATCATGGGATGGTTGTATAATATTGACAGCATCCTGAGAAAAATGTTCTTATTAATCTTTAATGGAATAATAGTAAAACCAAGAGCTGCACTTTACTGAATTACAGCAAAACCAGCTACTTCTATTTTTAATGTTTTGGAAAAACACTGCATGGAAAATTTCCAGATACATGCTGTTCCACAATACCTGCAATAAGCAGATATTTTATAGATACAAACTGTGTAAAAATCTTATAGAAGTCCAAGCTAGAAATATATAATAACAAGTGAAAAGTGTTTATGGCTTCCAGGCCAACAGTAAAAAGCTTTACTTGCATCATCATTCTAATTTTGTTTTGCTTGTTAGTGTCCAGGTTACTGACAGCCTGCAAAATATTGTTACAATTAAGCCTGGCAGCAGTGCCAGATGTTACTCAGAGAGGAGAGAGGGATATGTCAAAACACCTGTCTGATCACCATGGTGCACATGCTGGTGCAACCAGCAACAGTGCAAGCAGTCCTTGTTAGTTTAGTTCACTCCTCAAGACCCAGTCTGTGATGACAGTAAACAATGGACACCTCTGCTGACAAAGACTCCTCAGATTTTGTTGTCAACATTGCTGAACACAGAAAGAATGAACCCAAAAGGCAAATTCTCTAATATTACAGCACTTGCATAGTAAATATTAGATTCTAGGTTATTTTCCCTCTCATAGAAATTCATTGTGTGTGTCCAAGGTATGAAATAAGAGTGGCAAAATACATGAAACTATTTTGTGACTGCTTGTGTATTTCTTTTAATAGATTTTGGACAATTTAAGTGAAAATGTAGTCAAATTATAGCCTGATGTACCATAAAACTTGCACATGATCTCAAGTTGAAACTCTATCTATATTTTAGGAACAATTAGATGAAGATGATACAGAAAATTATTAGACCTGCCACAGCTGCACGTTCAATCTCAGTGTGTAGGATCTAGTGACATCTAGTGGTGAAGTTGCAGATTGCAGTTAAGTGCATTCCTTCCCTACTACTTTTCTCTTCCAAGCATTTAGAATATGTCAGGCTTTCTTAGAGCCAGTGTTTCATTTACTCCTCCTGGGCTCCTGTAGAAACATGATAATGTAATGTAGCACACTGTCAGGAGGGGAAATAACTAATTTGTAAATATAAAGGACTCGTTCTAAAGTAATGGAAACACAATATTACTTATTTCTGTGATTCTATAATAATTAGAAAACACTGTAGTGATTAGAATTATATTATATCTCTGCTAAACGATCACCCAAACATTGCACACTGGTAATTTAACCCTCATAGTTTTTACAAAACAAATGAATATCCTACAGACCTTTCCTGTACTCAACTAAAATACTAATTTAAAAACAAAACTAAAGCATAATAAAGCTGCTTTGAATGTTATCCAAACAAGTGATTACTATGCATATTTACATGCGTGTGATAGGAACAACAAATAAAATTACATTAGTGATAATAATTTAAATACTACGCCAAGCAGAATATGTTCAAAATACAAATGCAGCCTTTGTTGGCTGAAATTAGCAGATGATGTAGATTGATGTTTTCAAATAAAATGCGTTGTGATATTTAACTCCTCTGACTGAAAATCTAATATCAATTTAATGGAGGTTTACAACTCAATTGTTTTGCTGTGTGCTACAGCAGTGAAAAAAAAGAAGCACACTTATAATTATGCAAACAGTAATCCAAAGCAGTGAACATTGTAAATGCATTAAATCAACATTACATCAGGCTTTTTACAGTATATGTGCTCAATAAATTCTTCTAGTGGCTTCTGGGCCAATATACAGGGTAGTCTTACTCATCCTTTCAAGTGTTCAGGTCAGTTACTATGGCAACCTGCACAAACTGGGGATGAGATAAGGGCCGGAGCCATGGCCTTGAGGGAGTCGTTAAGCATCTGTCTCCTGACTCCCCCCCCTTCAGTCTGCGTATGGAGGAGGCTGCCAGGGAGGCAGCGCATAAACAACAAAGGTGGCTCACCCTTGCTGCCTCTCCAAGGGCTGACCATCATCATGCTGAGTTAACAGTGCCACCCATCACTGCTCAGTCTGACTGAGAAGAAGAAGATGATGATGAGATTTCCGAGTTTCTCTCATATATTTTTTCCATGCTTCCACATCTGTTTTGCCTGACAAATTTATGTTCGCCCATTGGTTTAACATCACTGTAATAAACTTGCGTTAATTTATTTGTTTTTTTTTTACGGTTCTCAATTGCAAATAAATGTTTTCCAGTTAACGTACCTGTTTATTGTGCATATATTTAAAAAATGTGACTTTTTTAAAATGACTTTTCAATGTGAAAGAAGGTAATACGCATCACTATGGAAACTCCAGAAGCCAAGATTACTGTTTAAGTGTTCGTTAACCCATACCGGGGGTTTACATGCTGAAAAATGAAACGTTGCTTTAAATTATTCTGACTCCATCGCTGTACAAGTGTGAAGACAAGAGAGATGTCAGAGGCTAAGTTCATCAGTGGATTCTGATGAGGTTGGTGCTGCTGCTGCAGACAGCGAGCACGCCTCACTGACTTTCAATGCAGCTGCGCTTCTCAAGATGTTCCAATCAAGATGTTACCGTCTCCTATAGAAAAGTGAGTTTTGAAACATGATCGAGGACTATGACTTTGTTGTATGGGACAAAAGATTTCATAAAGGGAAAATTTCCTTTCAACTTAACCCTAATGAGATAATTTATTATATAGACTTGGTGGTGTCCTCTTGGGTATAATTATGAAATTTTTAACATCAAAATGGAGATGTGGCTTTTCTTTTTTTTGCATTTCATCAAAGGTTTTTTTTTTTAAATATAGGCAATGTAAATAATCAAAGCCCTTATTTCCTACTTGTCAGCATCTGTGGAATAAATCCAAGGATACCCCAACTGAATGAATTAATCATTCTCTAAACACACAAAACAGCAAGAGTCAGCTAACAAGAGGCTCCTGCTGGTTGACCACAGCATGTCAGTGTCAATAACAGCAATATTTAGTGGACTCAACACCACAGCCCAATGAGGACAACAGTTTGGAGGTCTGATACTTCTTAAGATACTGCCACTCAGGGTCTCACAGGAGCACTTCTTGTGTTAAAATGTCATTTTGTAGTCTGAGCACACATCATGTCTACAGTCCACCTATAGCCTCAAACAGAAGTGTGTGGACCTGAAACAGCCAGCCTTGCCTCAGAAACAGATGATAAATAAATCAAAGTGCACTAAGCACAGCTTCCACATGGCGATCGCCTCCTTCATAACGTCTGCACCTCATCAATCACGCCATTGTCTGCTTGAAAGGCGAGCCTTGTAAATGTCATATCCACTCAAACCCAAGGAGAGGCGGATCAGAATGCAGCAGAGTTTTTTTTTTCTTTTTTTAATTGGATAGTGTAATTAAACTAAAAAACCCTGCAAGGCTGCCTTTTGACAGGACAGATGAAGACCCCTTTTAATAGGGCTGTGAAACATATTTGTTAAAAGGATGAGGCAATATGTACCATATGATTGGGTGCCCTTATGTGTCATACTTTTATTTATGATTAAAGCAGCAAAAAGGTGTCTTTAAGAAAAAGGAGGGCTTCTTAAAAGGTCTCTGTATATTAGAATAATTAATGCGATTTTCCTTTCAAATTATCCAATTTCTTTGAACCAACTAAAAAAGGAAGCCCTTGTATATTACATACACCAATCAGGTGCATATATCAAAGCATATGTTCTGTAGCATTTGTGAAACATTCATCTTGGGACCCAGCGATTAAGAGAGGTAGAGCTTGTTCTTGATTAAAGTAACAACTGAGAGAGGCCAAGCTATAATATTGATTACATGCACAAACGGGATACGGGTCACTTTGCTACCCACACATGCTTTCTATTTAATTTCATTAGCAGTGTTCTTTCCTGATGTACTAATGTTACGCAAAGACCGAAAAGAAAAAAAAAAAAAAAAAAAAAGGAAAAAGAAACAAACAGCCACTCACTGTCATAAGGGGTCATAAAAGCAACGACACATACATTCAATACCCTGGTGCTTTGGAGTTGATTTTGATGGTTGCTGGTGAGAACCTGGCTTGAGAGAGGTCTCCCCTGAGAGGCAGAGTTAGGCCTCAGTATGAAAGATCGATAGGACAGGGGTGCACAAATAAATCAGCATGCTTTACTGACGTCTGTCATAAAGCTCCTGCCACAGTTGCAGCTCTTAGTTTTATGGCAGCGCTGAGTGTTATTGCAATCTTTTGATAGCCTTGGTTAATTTATCTGATTACAAGAGCACCCTAGGAACAAACTGCATTCAACCTTTCACATGTGTTGCATTTAAGCAGTTCTGAGATTTCAGTGTATTCTGCCATCAATGTGTCACGATCATAGTAATTAATAACTGTCATTCTCCCTTTGTTTAGAAAAGGACTTTTTAGGAAATGCATCTATGCTGTAGAAGTTATTTTTAATTTTATTAACCTTTGATGTGTTGCTCTGAAGAACATTTAAGTAATTTTTACTACCAAGGTCAGTGCTTAGTTTTACAGGTTCAGTGTCAGTGATATTTACAGCTGCAACAGCTAAAAAAAAAATAAAAAAATCCAAAACTCAGACAAAGTGTTAAATATAGCGGAGCATTTATAAGTATAAGAAACTTACTAGCAGAGTACCAAGGAGTAAAAACTGGTAAATGAGTCAACACAAAACAAACAATCACCTATAAATCAAAACTTGCAAGTGGAAAAAACAAACAAACAAACAACAACAACCAAAAAAACATTCTTACTTTGTTATTAGTCATCCATAGAATATATGATGCATGCACAGAAATGGGTTTTAAACAAATTTAATGCAAAACTTTCAAGTGTGTGGGCTGTTGTAGAAACACTGTTTATTTCTAAATGTGACAATTCTCTTTTAACAGTCAACAGTCTGCAGTGTTTTCATGTTGTACAGTATTTATAATGCTTTGCCAGCTTGGAACGTTAGAACAAAAGAAACTTGGCATCATATACTTCTATTGAAAAGATTACTCCAAAATAACCTAAACCTAGTCAATTTTATTTTAATTAACCCTCTAAAAACGTATACCTTCTAAATTAAAACAATATTATGATTAATCCGTCTACCCTGTTTCATTTAGTCTATTTCTCATATCTGAAGTTCATATGTGATTCTGCCTTTTTTGTATTTTTACTTTTTCTGTTCTATTATTCCACTGATGGCTTAACATCAGAGTGAAACCATCTCAATAGCATATAAAACTGAAGACTATAGACCTTATACAAAGCGGCATTTTCCAAAAATGAATGAACATGTCAGCTACCTCATGGCTTTAAATGAAACTGCATAAATGGCAGCTCTGCCATTCTGTCTGCTGGTAGCCAGCATGAATAGTGGAGGAAAATCTATTTTGGAAAGCTGGGTCTTTCAATTGAAAGGGAAAAGAGTGACTGCTGTAGCGACATCAATCAAACCAGGACGCTGTGGTGGCTTTGCTTTACAAGCAGAAGGTCCAGGGTTCACGGGTTAAAACAGGCAATATAAAAAAGGTGTAGTGAAACGGCTGAACTGGGGGCAGACTGTTGTTGGTCTCTGCTATCTCCTCAGTGGAAATGTTGGAGAGGTACCCCCCCCCCCTCCTGTATTAGCTGGACTTCATTAATCTTCATGCCATCTTCTTTAACTAGTCATGTAGAACGGCTCAATAGAAAGCCGTATAATGGGGAAGGCCCAGTGCCAATTACTAGGTTAACATAGTGTTCAGCCCCAGTGCAACAAAGGAATGAGATGGAGGAGGAGAGCTGGCCCACAGGGAGAAATGCACAGCATTTGAATTGACAAGGGATGCAAACTAAAAGTTCTAGCAGTGATATTTGACCTGCAGAAAAACTCAGAGGTGCCAATAAAAATATCATACCAGTCCATATTTATGTCAGTCCTTTTCAGGATATTATGTAGCTAACACGGTAGTTTGATGTTCAAATTTGACATCAATCCATTGAGGTGAAAATTAGAGGAATTTAATGCACCAACTGAAGAGAAAAGAGGCTTATACTTTCTTTTAAAAGCTATCCTTGGATCGAACTTTTCATAAGCTAAAAATTTTTTGTTTAAAAAAAGGCTGTTTTAGCAGCAAAGAGGTGATGGCGAGTGGGTTGTAACCTTTAACATATATTTAAAGTATGAGAACCTGAGGTTAGCCTGGTTATTTCTGCACTCACACAAACCAAACACAGTGAAAGTTTATTTACAAAACTAAACTCAAAATACAATGAACTGACATTAATTATAAATGCTCACATTTAAGATTTTTCCTGTATAGCTCTCAGAAGTATCACTCTTGTCATCTTCAGCCTCCATTTACTTTGTTGTTATTCTGTATGTGACTAGAGGGGAGGTTTGCTGTGCAAACTACTTGTCATGACTGCTGTCAGAACAAGTACAGTGTTAAACTGTAGTTATTTAATTCCATGTGATTAAAATAGGACTGGGTCAGTTTGGGAAGAGCCTGTAGGGTATGGTTTTATTTAGAGGACCAAGATTAAACTCAAGTAAAATGGAAATGTCACACCGTCATGGAAGATGCTGCGGGAGTTGTGAGAAGGATAATATTATTGTGATGTGAAGTGATAATTCCGCCCTGTCCACCCTCATTATCCAGCAGCCAAGTGTATTTCTGGCTTGCAGCTGTGTGTATGTGTGTATAAATGTGTGTGTGCAGATGCCCTTTCCACTCTCTGCATGCTCATTGCAAATGTGTATTACAGGAAACATGGGGAAACCCACTTGGCATCTCTGCTTTTTGTTGTTGTCGAGGCCCCAAAATTGGGGTAAAGGGAGGACACGGTATGTATGTTTGTCTGCTGGATGCTGGTACAGTGAGGGGTGTGGCATTTGTTTAGTATTGTTTATTATGTTTCTCCTGCCTAAACTCAAGTACTATCAATATCAAAAGTAGTTCACCACACTCCCCCTCACCTTCAGTGACAGCAGCAATGACACAAAACAAAGCAACAGATTCCATCCCAGGTTACATGCAGTGGAGCAACACAACAACAAAACAACAAGAGTGTCAACAAACAGCAACGACCTATCCAAACACAACACAAAGAAACTGAACAAGAGGATGATCTGGAGAGGCTCCACATTCACGCAGACCCCGGCAGTCTGAGATAAGGTATATTTTTGTCTGGCAAGATAAGAGAAAGAAAGCAAACATATTACAGGGCTCAAAATTCTATATCTATAGCTTCTTTTGGTGAGTCCAATAATTCATTCATTCATGGCCTCTGTTTCCTCTGCCTCTTGGAACATCTGCCTCATACATACATCACTGCACTGATAAAGATTGCAGACAGAATTGGTAATATGCTGTGAATGGGACACTGCAGCACTGATTAAATAACTTCAGTGGCTGGCTAAAATTGAAGCGAGCATGGGATGAAAGGGGGCTTATCGGGTTTTATTAACGCCTGCAAAGGATGATTTTCGTTTGGGGTGATGTACACAATTGAAGACACAATGTCCTGCGATAGTGCAAGACAGAAAACAAAAAAGAAAATATGAATGCCTATTTTGACCTCTGTCACTGTATTTTCCCACTAAGCACACATTAAGAAGAAAATATTATCCTGTGTGTGTTAAAAAAACGAAACAAGAGCTAAAAGGTTAGGGCATGTGATGAAGAATATTGGTAAAGTGGTGCAAAAAGTCTGTTCTTAAAAATGTTATTGATTTTTCACCTTTTTTTTCCCATGTTTTTTGTTGAAATCATAACACAAAAAGCTCTAAATGGGTTACTTTGTGATGCAAACCTCACTAGATAGTATTTTTATGGCTCCTGATGTCAATAAATTTAAAAATGAGGGCTCTTTGGATAGAAGAATTTAAATTAAGTCATATTATCTCTGGTTAGAGACAGATTCCCCGACATTTTATAGCTGCCAATATGAATGGGTTGACCAATATCTTATCTAGCTTGGTAATGTCTCTCCTCTTCTTATGAAACACTGCTTTTTCTCCTGGTTGAAAAAACACACAGAGCACACAGCATTCAGCTAAAGATCACCCTGTTAAAAGTTATAGATTCCCTTTCTACTAATTTCTAGTAAAAACAATTGCCTTATGCTCTTATCAAATGTAGAAATGCTTTGAAGTGATAATGCCTTTGAATAGCAACATTTTATGTAGTCAATAAAATTTGAACATGAGCATAAATATTATTTTAATTAACAGAAACATTTCCTATTTTGCATATTACATGAGCAACTGTTTGGTTTCAACAAAGCAAGCAAAATTGCTGGTTTACAATATCCTATGGAGTAATGTCACTTAAGTTGGTGGTCTCACTTATTAGATCTTCTATCAACAAAATGTAAAAGAAGCAATAAT
The DNA here is from genome assembly GCF_017639745.1 of Melanotaenia boesemani. Lineage (NCBI taxonomy): Eukaryota > Metazoa > Chordata > Actinopteri > Atheriniformes > Melanotaeniidae > Melanotaenia > Melanotaenia boesemani. The sequence continues at coordinate 25,280,544 of NC_055692.1, forward strand.
AAAATATAAAGATATAGGTATATGGGAACAGTCATGAATAATGGGCAAATACATTTGCATAATATTACATCAATATAAAGCAAAAAAAGACGAATTGCCATAAAACAAACAACCAAAAATTGGTCATTCCTCTGTAAGTCTGGTGTTATGTAATTGTGTGTTACTGACATGCAGTTATATTGCATGCCATTGCTAAACCTTTTTTATTTACTTGTTTATTTTTATTTTCTTGTAATCGGAAGAGATGTATTAATGATGGGGTAGGACCTTGTCTTGTACGTTGTTTTTTTTGTCTGTTTGTTTGTTTGTTTGCTTTTGTTTTTGTTGTTGTTGTTGACCTCCATGTAAAGCACCTTGAGTTGCCTTTCGCATGAAAGGTGCTATACAAATAAACTTGACATTGACATTGTACTTGTACTCTAAACCTAACCATTTGATTTTAACAGTGTAAAAAGTCTTAAAAATGTTTAAGGCGTGTATAAACATTTTGAAAAAAGTGCAAGAAATAGCATTATGCAGTATTTAGAACATGTTTTTAAGAATAATTTACATTGCTTGTACTGTACATATGAGAACTGTAAATAAATGATTAATAAAAAAATTTGGTTCTGTAGTTCATGCATTGAACTGTCTGATGTTAGAGTTTGTACAGTCCTATGCAAACATTGTGAATATATTGTTTATAAAGCATTAAAAGGAAGTGAAAACTTTTTTTCAAGGCTTTTATTCTTCACGACCTTTCTTTTTCTGTGTAGCCTGAACTGATAAAATGCCCACAGAGGTCAGACAACAAAATTTTGTCTGGAACAGAGAGCCATCAGCATGTAAAACCTATGGGAAAGAAAGATATTATGCTCCTAAAAACCTGAAAAAAGGTTCAAGTTCAAATTTAAAATCAGTATGTAGGCTTTTGCTGTGTTCAGTTCCTGTTTAAAAGCTGCTGTGGAATTAACCAGTGCATTTAATCCACTCCAGTGGTCTAACATGGACTGTCTGCACAGGATCTCCGCAGCCAAATCATACAGTATGAAACTGCATCAAATGAACAGATGGCAGTGACACGAATTAAAAGCACAGAACAATAGTAGAATATAAACCAGAAATGACACCCAAAGTGGCTGTTGATTTATAGCCATAGCGAGTTTGGTACTGGGCTTCCATGTATATTAGTGCTACAAATCTGGGTCCATTTAGCAGGGAGATGCTCATACATACATCACCGACTCCTGCTCCAAGCCAAGGTCAGTCCTTATTGCATCAATCTTTTCAGCAGAGGCTACTCTACACAGCAGCAGTTTTGTAACTGTCGCAGCTGTAATGGAATCTTTTTTCTCGCACTTCATCTTTCTCTTATCACATGAAATATATATTCAACTTCTCTTCTTTCTCTCATTCTCCAGATTCTTTTTATTTTATCTGTAAAACATTGCCGGGGACCTCATCTCTTTTCTGGGGGACACACTCCAAGTAGCACAGATTTTAACCCCTTCAGGTCTATGTCACACTTTTAAATATATATATATATATATATATATATATATATATATGAACATGAAAGTTTAAAATGTATTTCAGAAAAATGGATTTCTATCAATTATAAGGTGATTTGAGTCAGTGGCAAGTCATTTATTAAAATCTTTCCACTTCCCTCTGCTGTATACATTATTCACAAAGTCATTTCCCAGAGGTCTAACAGACAAGAAAGCACTTTACATCTGTGCTCTGCTTAAAGTGTTTCTTATAATGGGACACTTCTAGACATAAACTGTTGCTCTTTCTGAGTTTTATCTTAAATTTAATAATAAAAGAAAACCTTGTCAGCTTGTTGTGCCAAAGGGATGTGGAGAAAACAGTCATAAAGAAGACACAAGTTGGAGCCGCTGAAATGTGAACAGCCAATTTAAGACATTCATGCTGAGTCAGTTTCTGTTGTCCTGATTACTCACACTACAGCCTCACGTAGTACTTTAATAAATGAAGAAATAATAAAATCAATCATTTTAAATAGCACTGAGCCGTTTATTGTGAAGGGGGAAAAAAGAGCAGACTTTTAATTGATGAACTTGACCTGCTTTTCCCTGATAACAAATTTCATTTGTTCTATAAAAATTATGCTCAAGTGACATTATTTGACGGGATCTTTATCACCTGCAGAGTAAATAAGAGTAATTTATGCTGTTTAATTTTCAGCATGGATTATAAATCATAGCTGTGTCATACATTACAGACCCTGCACTGATGAAGGAAGTGAGAGTGAGACCAGCTGATTGGGCTGTTAAAGCAGCAGTACAAAGCAACAGTTACAGCAGAGGCTTATTCTCAGCGTGGTACTTTACAGTCGAGAGCAGATTGATACGGATGATAAATGATGATAAACACCTAGCACACTCGAGTGGTGAAGGATAGATTTTTAAATAAATTATAAAGTATGTGTCATTGCAAATCAGACAGCAGCTTGGTGCAGGAACAGATTACAGGTATGTATATTGTCTTTATTGCAAATAATAAGGTTGACGTTAATAATCATTACTGTAAATCCATGTATGTTCATGCTACACTGCTTCTGCAGTAATAAAACATTATCAACTGATACAATAAAGAACAAGTGACAATAATAATAATAAAAAACTCAAGTTATATTGCTCTTTGATATGACTAAACATAGTATAAATTAATACAGACATAATTTCATCTGTACAGGCTGATCACAGGCAGTCCTCTCCTGTAAGTGCAGCCTTGCAGCGCATTGAAGCAGTGAGCCATCTCTTGGCTGAGAAGACCCTAAGATCCTCTGTCAAAGAGATGGCTTCTGACAAATATCACTCTGCAGTGACAAAGACATGACAGCTGTCAATCATTTCTTAATAACAGAGGAAGCAAAGCAGCTTTCGTGCTCTGGGCTCGACCTGTGAGGCCACATAAAGACACACAAATACTTCAGAGAATTATTGATTAGCTTTTATTTGCAAATACAAAATAGCACGCTGTGAAACATGGCTCATATATAGAGCAGGATTGAAACAGTTAACATCGCCAGAAGATAGAATCCTAAAGTTTGTGCATGAAAACAACCTGCACACAGGGGCCCGAAAGAAATTATTTGGACTGGCCAGACAGTGACACCGACTGGGAAAAGGTTGGCACATATAAATGACCTGTAATAACATTAAAACAGCCAGTTTAATAACTTAAAGGGACATTGTGTAAGAATTACTTCCAACTAACGTTGGAATTTTGTATTGCATTCTGACATATATTGCATTCTAGCACCTCACTTTCTCAAACAGGTATCGTAACAATGGTAGCCGCCATGTCTCAAAAAACCTCAGATACACTGATGGGAGCATGTCATCTGATGTGTGTTCACTCAGGTGAAGAGGTTCCTGAGTTCATAAATATTGCAAACTGCATCCCATCAAAAAGTCAGATATTGTTTCTCTGTGTTTAGAAGGAAGAATGGTTCTCTCAGGGGGAACAGATCTTGACAGGGAAACTGGTCTCAGCATAGCACTGGCTTTTTGTCACAGTAAAAGCCAGCTTAAACCTTCCCACCGGCTTTTACTCCGGCTTTACTACGACTGAAAGCCATCATTTACCAAGACTATGAAAGCGACAGAAACCACATAAACATTCGCTTCTGTACCAACAAGGCTGGTGTATTTCAGCAGAAATTACCGTTATGTTGCCTATGGTAACGAGCAACACTGTCTAACAAAACCAAATGAAAAAAAGTTAGCTTTAGGTTCATTTAGGTAGTACCGTTGACCGTGGGCGGTCTCTCATCTCTCATCCATCCGTGCTCGGGTCCTCTACCAGAGGCCTGGGAGCTTGAGGGTTCTGCGCAGTATCTTTGCTGTTTCTAGGACTGCACTCTTCTGGATCGAGATGTCTGAGGTTTGTCCTGGGATCTGCTGTAGTCACTCTTCCAGTTTGGGGGACTGCCCCGAGTGCTCCGACGACCACGGGCACCACTGTTGCCTTCACTTTCCAGGCCTTCTCAAGTTCTTCTTTCAGGCCTTGATATTTCTCTAGTTTCTCATGTTCCTTTTTCCTGATGTTGCAATCACTTGGTATTGCGATGTCAACCACAACGGCTTTCCTCTGCTGTTTGACCATCACCACAATGTCCGGCTGGTTTGCCATTACCATTTTGTTGGTCTGGATCTGGAAGTCCCACAGGATCTTAGCTCGGTTATTCTCTACCACCCTCGGAGGTGTTTCCCACCTTGACTTCCAGTCTGTACTCCGCACAGATGTTCCTGTACACTATACCAGCCACTTGACGCTCCTTGTAAGCTTTCCCTGCCAGCATCTTACACCCTGCAGTTATGTGCTGGATTGTCTCAGGAGCCTCTTTGCACAGTCTACACCTGGGGTCTTGTCTTGAATGGTAGATCTGGGTCTCTATTGCTCTGGTGCTCAAGGCCTGCTCCTGTGCAGCTATGATCAGTGCCTCTGTGCTGTCTTTCAGTCCAGCCTGTTCTAGCCATTGGTAGGATTTCTCGATATCAACTACTTCAGTTATCTGTCAGTGGTCCATCCCATGGAGGGGCATTTCCTCCCATGATGGTTCCTCCATCACCACATGATCTGTTTTCCACTACTTGAGACATTCACCGAGCACTTCGTCCGTTGAGGCCATCTTCCTGATGTATTCAAGGATGTTGGATGTTTCATCCTGGATAGTGGTTCTGACAGTCACTAGTCCTCTGCCCCCTTTCTTGCGCTTAGTGTACAGTCTCAGGGTCTGGATTTGGGGTGGAACCCTCCATGCATATATATATATATATATATATATATATATATATATATATATATATATATATATATATATATATATATCAGATATCCTCAGATGGAGCCAGCTGCTATGTTGACGAGGCACACTCATGAGAAAATAACACAGCCTTCATGGATTGTAAATTTTATTGTTTTATTAAAACAATATTATAACAGCAATTCAGTAAGTTATATTTTAAAAATACAACTATTTTAAAAAGAGTTATCCATCTCAGTGACAATATGAAACAGTGTTTGTGTCAGCATTTAATTTTAAACCTCAGATAAATAATAACACAACTAAACCCATCTTTAACAAAAACACAATGAAAGCCATATTTGTATTACCAGCTACAGCTCTTTGATGGATCTCTCCATGCAAGCATTGCATGTCTGTGGCTCTTAGATTTGGCATGGATGGAAAAACCAACAAGAAGCTTTCTTCCTGGCAGGTCTTCCCAGGTTTTGCTGGAAAAAAAACAAAACAAAACAAACAAACAAAAAACAAACAAACAAACAATGGCTAAAGTAGTTTTCGCTGGATTCGGTAAAGCACTTTGAAAAGTCATCAAAATGCCCAAAATTTGCTTCTCTCACTAAGATAATGCCAGATTTTTAATATGTCATGAGTACTAATTTAGTTGAGTCAAGCAAAATGAACATGTCAATTTAACAGATTAATCTCATTGCATTGATATCTGAACATTTTAGGCTGTAAAGATTTTTTTTTTTTTGTTAATAACACTCTTACACATACATTATCTATGAACTATAGTTAAACCTGGTGGCCACCAGTGGTATATCTCTTTATGGGTCTGCCTAGAAAAATTAAGCCACACTTTGGTTCCACATCTCACATCAAGTGAAATTATAACAAAAAATAAATGCCCCTGCCCTTAGCAATGGGAGCCACAGGGGGTTGAAGCCTGCTGTAAGGGTGGCACTGGACCACCCCCATAGAACCACTCCTGGTCAGAAATATCAGCGGCTGCTGTCATGTAAAATAATATAACAAGAGATTATTGGTTTTAGTTATCTTTAAAATATTTAATTAAATTAGTTACACAGTATATTTATTCAGGGTTATTATTCAGTGTTGTAACTTATTGTAAATTGCTGCTTCAGAAAGGTGATTACAATAAAAGTAAACTGAAAGATGCAGTTAGATTATTTTTGTAGGGTGGTCCAATTGTATGGCAACAGACAAATTTGTGAGATGAAAATCTTTCATAATTCGTATAGCAGCTTATCGTTCAGATTATTCTGATGAAACTGGGAGTGAGACATTTAACTGAGCTGTCTGGGGTACCAACACAGGGATGAAAAAGCAACATAGAGAAATGTCTGTAGAGGTGCTAAATTACCTGGTAAGTTATGAAAATTTGCATCCTAAACTGAATTTCAGCTGTCAGTTGTACTCATGAACCAAGTTAGCGTTAGCATTAGCCAACTCCCTCAGTTAGCTTGTATGCTTATGTTATAGGACAAATTTAACTATGTTAAAAGTATGACTGCCCTTTGGTTGGTATGTTTGTTCACTGAACAATGATTTATTTATTATTTTTGTTAGATTGTATATTGTGTGTATTTGTGCTTGTCAACTACAAGATATCAGCTGTTAAGGGCAGCTTAACTCTGCCCTTAACATTATTAGCATGCATTCACATTTTACTACGTACCAGCAACAAGCTTCAAATTATAAATTATAACTTATAAAAATTATAAAAAAAAATTATTTTTATTTTTTTATTTATTATTTATTATTTAGAGATAAGTCAATATCTGAACAAGGATTGCTTTATTAGGATAATGGAATAACTTCATAAAACAAAATTATTCTCAAAATATTTTTTTTAAACTATGATAAAAAAAAAGTCTTCTAAACAAAATAACATATGCCTACATTTCATATTTCATTGGAATTTAAGTTTGTACGCCGCAATACCTCCCATGTTCCAACTCACTTTGATCATGTTGTGAGCTTTAGAAATAAAGTTTGGTATAATGCGATCACTGATTACAGTAGGTGGTTATCTCAGGAAAAGGTGAATTTCTCAAGATATTGAGGAAAAAATATATTTTTTATGACTTAAAAGTCTCATATTATACATTTTTTCAACAATTTCATATGGGTGTCAGAGATCAAACAACATTGTTTTTAAAGTGTATTACCCCAAATTCAGCCTTGGTTTTAGCCATTCCAAATGTTGCTCTGGTGAGCTATACTGAGAACGGGATGTTTCTGTGTCTAAACCTTTAAATGTTCATGAGTTGTGCCTGTTCACATCCCTCTCTGGGAGAGGATCTGGCTTTTGCTGGCACCCACTCTGTGATTTAAGAGGGTAGGTTCAGCTAGCCGGGGGGACGGGCCAATGGCAGTATCCACTACAGGGGGCAATGGTTATTTCCCTTCATGAGGTCACAAAGGTAAAGATCTCAGACTCACCCGTTTGAGCATGCATTTGCTAAAAGGAGCAGCAAGCAAGTGAGAGAGGTGACAGAATTTTCTAATTTTTGGGCCTCATACACAGCCTATGAGGACACATATGACTGTTAAAAAAACCTTTAGAAAGTGAATTTTGCATAATGTGGGATCTTTAAAAACAAGCTTTGCAGACTTAATATAATGGAATAATTAACTTGTTATCTCAAGATAATCATATCAAAAATATGTAAAATTATAGGAACAGCTTCTCATATTACATAGAAATCTGTTTATTCAACCAGCAGAAATACTCATACAAGCAGCGCAACATTTAAAAGTACAATAGATATAATTATTTTTATAATTATTTTAGCTTCAGGCTTTGTGCCATGGGCAACTTTGCTCCATTTTCACTTTTTGAAAACTAAACTGTACAAAAGTTTATTTTCAAGTCCAACCTTTTAAACTGCGCATCATACACACAGCCCCCTGCAATTATTTATTGTGATGCCCCATAATATCAGTCTTGGCCAGTACTCTGTATTGCAGCGAGCGTCATGTATTCAGATTAAAAAGGATTAATAATGTTCCTCCTCCTTTCAAGTCGTACTACAGAGCTTTATGAGTTCCTTCGATCCTTGCTTTTCAAAGCCATTAGCGCTCTTCCTCTTGAGAGGGCAAAGCCTGGAGCCATAGTAAGAGTCCCCTTCCTGCTCTAACCAGAAATGACACAATGTCAATAAGTATACTGATTATTTTGCCCATTTATTTTGCACAATGCAGTTAACGAGCTTTATTACACAAAAGACATTGTGAAAACCTAATAACCATTCTTTATCATTTGTTTTGATGAGAGTAATAGAGTGACTCATGATGATCTATAGAAACTTCTGCTAGAAGAGCATACAATGGATGATTTTCTCTATGTGCAACAGTTGTAGCAGAGGAACCACATCAGTGTGTGGTGGAATGGGGGGGCTGGGCGCGGAGAGACTGGCCTTGGTCTGCTCCATCGTCTTGAAGTGTTTATGTTCCTACATCAGCTGTCCTCCCAATTCACCATTTATCTTCCCTGAACTGTCCTAACCTTTTCAAGCTTTCATTTATGACAGATTCCAGATACACTGGGCCAAGCCTCACTGGAAACCAGCTACAACATCATACACATAACTGTCAGTGTAAAAGGAAGCCTACACATGGCCTGGCACACTGGATTGGCCTCCTCCTATACAGCCACATAAATCTCAGCTGCATCAGACAGGTGGGAGGAAGCTCTGGCAGATGTAGCCAGACCTCAGACAGGTCCTCTTCCCAACCTCTGGCCCTGCTCATCTGCAGAGAGAGAGAGGGTTGTGGGAGTCTGAAATGAAGGTGAGTTTTCTGGCCCTTGTAAAAACTTCAGCAGCAGAAATCCAAGTCTATACTTTACTGCAGTTTCAACTGTCAAAAGTTTGGCTGCACATGACATTTAAATAAACTATTCAGTAATATATTATGTCAAATATGGTTGAAAATATTCTAAAAAAATAAATGCTAATATTTACTACTACTCTTCAAACACATCAAAGTGAAAACAAAACTCTTAGATAGTTTATTAAAATTTGTATGAGAATAGAATAACAAACGTAATTCTTTATCTTAACCAAAGCCTAAAGTTGTTTCAAACAAAAAATCAATAAAAGTCAAAAACTGCTGTTGCCAAGATACTTTTCAGATTACAGTCTGTGCACGATGCAGGAAGCACAAACCTAACACCCCATGAAATATTGTAGTTTGATTTGATCATTTCAATTCAAATCAAGCCATACATGCACCTCCTTCAAAAGTGCCCTTTTTAATGCAATCTTTTACACACTAACATTTAAAGATCAAGCATCAATTATGCACAAATTAACTTATGATCTGTTTTCATATCATCTTAAGCTTGATCCTTTTTCTATTAATTTAAATTTAAAATGCAGGAGAACATTTTCTGGCCTCAGGTTAGTGTTGCTGTAGCTCAAGGAAAAAATAGAAACCTGAGATCTCTTCTTGGATTTGTGTTGTCCTGTGGGGATAGCTGAAAACGTCATTTCTAACTGAGGGGCTTAAATGAGCAGAACTGAAGTGTACTTGATTGACCGAACCTTACAGCATGTTGTCTAATCAGTGAGCTAACCAGGTCTGTGCTGCACTCACCTTACCTTCACTCTGTGTTGTTGTTGGAGGCCTGATAGACCAATTCACTTGTCTTCCCTCTGAGCTACAGTAACAATGCCAAGCCACACATTCAGTCTGAGAGATCTTGTTGAGGTAGTGTGCTGAATGTATGTTGTCATTTAAAAATAAAATGTTTTAGTATTACTAGGGCTGTCAAAAATAACACGTTAAAAGCGTTCATTTTAACGCAATTACCAGCCCCATACATCCGTCATTTCTCTGTTATGACATGATAGAAATTATTAGCCGGCTATGGATGGACTTGAGAATAAACACAGCATTAATGGGGCATTACACAATGCCTTCGTGGAGAATGGGGAATGTTTTTTACACACACTCTTTTCCTGGTGCGAGGGTTCCACAGCCACACTTTTCCCAAATTTTTTTAAACTTGCGACAGCTCAGCTGTGTTTTGCACCAGCGTATCTGCTCTAGAGGATCTCTGGTCATCTCTGTTTGTGCAGTGATGGCTCTATGTGATCAGCTGATCATTTTTCTCTCAGCTGAGAAGGAGGAAACTAGAGGTTCATGGTTCACATATTTACCCCAAAGTGTTGTTTTTGGCAGGACCTTGTCTAACACAGTAGCTGGCTGGTGGTAGACAGGGTTTATACTTCAGCTATGCAGGGGTGGGTCTAGAAAAGTTCTGATGGGGGTTCAGGCAGGAGCACTGACCAGGAAAAAAAGTGTAAAAAAGTGAAGAAAAACGTGTAAAACAAACAATGATGTATTTTATCAACAGGTGTTTACTTTGGGTGATACTGCTGTAGGACTTTTATCACTGATGCACAAACCCTCACACTTCAATGATAAGAGTTTTTTCATCAATGTTGGCTGTTTAACTTCAGTCGTTACATCTGGTTGGTGAGGTGATGATATATGAATTCTGCATTATGATCTAGAACATGGTAGACATGATTTAGAACAGCATAAGTTCTACACAGCCATCATCGAGTCCATCCTCACTTCTTCCATCACCGTGTGGTACGCTGGAGCCACCACCAGGGACGTACAGAGGCTACAGCGTATCGTGCGCTCTGCTGAGAAGGTGATCGGCTGTACTCTCCCATCTCTCCAGAACCTGTACGCCTCCAGGACACTGGGCCGTGCGGGCCGGATTGCAGCCGACCCTTCTCATCCTGGTCATGGACTTTTTGAGCCACTCCCCTCAGGCAGGAGGCTACGGTCCATCCGGACCAGAACCTCTCGCCACAAGAAGAGTTTCTACCCCTCTGCTGTTGGACTCATGAACAAGAACTCTAGGCCATAAATGCTCTGTCTCAGTCACAGGACCTGTGCTTCATGCAAAAAGAGACAAACATACCAAAGCTACTTTACTGTCACTTTAGCATACTTTCTGGATTATGCTCTAATTCCATACCCATCCTGTATATTTTGTAATTTTGTGTTAAAGTGTAGAGACTTTATTTTGTTTTAAAATTTTTATTTTATATTTATTGCATGCTTAAACTTATAACTTATATTGTTTTTATGTCTGCACCAAGTACCGCAGCATTTTCCTAATGATGTGAACCTGTTCACTCATATGGCAATAAAAAACCTTTCTGATTCTGATTCTGATTCTGATTCTGATAAAGAAGTACATTACATGCTTGTTACATCCCATTATAGGGGTATGAGTGGGTTATAACACAAAAGACAGTTGCGGACAGTTGCAAAGTTGGAACATATCATTTTATTGTGGTGAGAATAAAATAAAAGGGGTAAAACAGGAAGTTAACGTAAATCCAAGTGTTGGGATTAGCGGGACTGCTGAAAGAAACAAACAAAAGTTAAATCAGAAACCATACACGAAACCCGCCAAGTAAACCATATCAAATTTAAACAAAAGGGTGCCCTTAACTTGGCGTGATAACTCAATAACAAAAAGCAGCAGTCCCATTAAACTAAGCGTGAACATAATCAAACACATGGCCTAACTGGCCCAACACAACACACCCGAACCTTAACACAAACATGAACGAAATGGCAGAACACACACCAACAGGAAGCGCTGCTCAAACCTAGCCTGTGCCCAGAATGTTCTCCACTGGGAATACGAAGGTAAGCCCCACCTAACAGGACTATCATAACGTCCCCCACTTGGAACACAAACAGCCAGGACTCGTCCCGCTGCACACACAAGAATAGTCCCAAACACACAAACGGCTACCAATTAGCACAGCTAGCACACCAAACAGCAACCCCGAGATGGTGTGAGGTGAGGGGAAGCAGCACCCGCAGTCTAGCTTCTCCCTCCGAAGGTGAGGGGAAGCAGCACACGCGATCCACTTCACCCTCCGAAGGTGAGGGGAGGCAACCCATTCGGCCCAGCCTAGCTCTCCCTCCGAATGTGAGGGGAGGCAACCCACACAGTCCAACCTCTCCCCCCGAATGATCCCTGCAGCCTAAATCCAAGTGATGGGATTAGCGGAACTGCTGAAAGAAACAAACAAAAGTTAAATCAGAAACCATACACGAAACCCGCCAAGTAAACCATATCAAATTTAACAAACAAAAGGATGCCCCTATAACGGGACGTAACATGCTGCACTTACTGACCCTTGGACATCTGACGTTTAACCAAAGGAAGGTCAGTTAACAGCAAATATTTGTTGAAATTGGCTCTTTTTGTTGATACAATACAGTAAAAGCGGGGAAATTTCAGGTATATAAAAACTCACAAATGGATAAATAATTTTGAAATTATTTGAAATTTGTGATTAATCTGATTAAAATTTTTAATAATTTGACATTTAAAGCCCAACTCAAGAAAAAAAAATGGGAAGAAAAGTTACAACTTTTGAATCTTAAGTCTTTATTTGACCCTTTAACTTGATGTAAAAGTAAATTATTAACAAAATTATTTTTGTATATTTAACATTTATTACCATGTGATATGTCAAAATGATTTTAGTATAATTTTCTAGCCACCAGGGGGCAGACGACAAGTATCAGATTGTGCATATAATGTATTGTACTGTAGTATCATATTTGATACTGTATGTATCAAATATGATACATAAGGCATTATAGAGTTAAATGTAAAAAGTCTATGTAGTAAGATAATACTTACCTGGATCATCATAAATGCTCCACTTCTTTAATGTGTTGATTAGCCAACATTGCAACCAGTGAAGTAGCACGTCTCCAGTCACATGCATGCATTGTCCTGTCCTGTGAATAACAAGTGTCAAAAGTGTGGATTAGTAACAAGATTAGTTGACTATCAACCTTGCTGTTGCTGCTGCTTTACCTGACATTGCTACACTCATAAAGTAACGCATAATACGTCTCTTTCCCATCTTAAAACTCTGTACTTCTGACTGGTTTTGATGGCACATTGCCATTTGTTAAGTACATTCCTAGAACAATTCCTGACCTGTGGCATACCAAGGTTGAGAAACAGCACTTCACATTACATATATATATATATATATCTATATATCTATATATATATATATATATATATATATATATATATATATATATATTTGTTGGGTTTTGCTTTATGGCAATGCAATGTGGACATCAACACACTCTCCATTCTGAATGTGTAACATGGCTGATTCATTAAAGAAACAAAAAAAGACATTCTCAGAGGAAGCAAGGAAAACAAAGAAACTGAGAGACATAACAAGAGATAAGCCAAAAGTTAACATCTGACTGACTTGTACTGGCTGGAAAGTGCTCAGAATAGAGACAGGATAAGAGATGGATACCATATTAGTCTTAATTAGGGGCATCACAGTGTGAAAAACTTCAGTAATGAAGCTTTGAAGGCTTAATTCACTGTCAATTACATAAGCCAAGATCATCATATCGTCATAATATAAACAGTTAGATTGTTTTAGTGCAAGACCATCTGCTGTGTTTCTTTTATGGCTTATTTGGTCCATGTTGAGCTCATGGATGAAACAATAATGACAGTCAAGTAATTTTCACCAAAGAGTTATTTGTACAAGAACTAGACGACTTAAGCAAACAGTTACTCAGAGGGGGATTATGAACATTTTTTTTAACCTCAAACTTTAAACCTAATTAAAACTGTCAGAGCCAACACAAGATTGTAGATTTTTCAACCTTCTAAATTTAGCTTCAGACACATCCATTGTACTAGATTGCTGTACATGGTCCGTGTTGCATAGTTCTGCAGCTTAAAAACAATTTAAGACATTGTAAATAATCAAACATGCTAAAACATTTTCTCTCATCATGACCCCCTTCTGAGTATATCTTTGATAAACATGATTGTTTTTATATTCACCAAACAAAACTGATCTGACCTTGGTCTGCTATTGGTAAGTCTCAATCTCAACATTTTTCTTCAAGATAAATGATAAATATAAGCAAGCTTAAAATAAGTTAGCTCTCCTCCGATGGAACGTTTTTTTCTTTGTGAAAAGTTAAATAAGAGAAAATTAGGTTAGAAAGTAAATGATGTTGGTTGTTGCTCTTTTTACTGTTCATTTTTCTGTCATTGAGTCTAAATTTGTGGCACTAATCAAGACATTTTTAAATTCAAGTAATAAATTAATTTCAGCATAGAAATACCTTGTGTGTGTCATGAGTCCGTCAAAATCTTCACATTAATGTAAAAGGTTTGAATTTAAAAGTGCCACTAGGTGCCAGGCTTCTAGCTTGGCTTTGATGAACAGAATAATGTTCATACAATAGCTACAGTTGCTCCAAACCATACAAAATGTAGCAGGTGAGCAGTAAGGATGTCTCCTTTGAGGTGCTGTAGGGGTAGCTGAAGGTGGGGGCTGTTTACCACCATCTACTTGATAGGTTTGCATTTCAAAAGACCTTGGCCCGATCCATTAGTGGTAAAGGAAAAAAAGATGTTCCTCTCTAGTTGGACTAATTAGGTCTTTTTTTTCTTCTTGTTTTCTTTTGAGGGAACCTTCCATATTCTTAAATTGTGGTGGGGATCCAGATGTGTAACTAGGCTAATGACTGACTGACTAACAAAGAAAAATGGGCTACAATCCGTCAGCCGCATAATAAGTCACCTGCTGTGAGGCGGCAGTGAATAGTCATTGTCTGCATAGTTGCACTCACTGTGCCAACCTACAGTACTCTGCCAGCCTTAATATACTCTGGGGTCAAAATATGTGAATTCCCCATTAGATACACTCTAAATAGAGTGGTTACAAGTTCATTTACATGTGGCAACGTCGTCTCCACACAGAGACAGAGGAGATGAAAAGTGACCATGAGAGGATGGGAGTGGCCCGGAGGGTTGAAGGGTGAGAAGGCGCGGCAGTGTTTTGCTAAAGCCGTGTCTCTGCTTTGAAAAGGAGTAGACCTGACAGAGGCCACCTCAAGAGACTCTTCACTCTCCATCAAAGAGCTGAGAAGAAGAGGCAGGGTCTGTCAAGGGTTCCCTATTCCTACAGAGCACCCACATGCTGCACCTCCCGCCCTAAACACCTTTAGTCAGTCTCACAAAGCTCCTCACGCTGCCACAAGCCTCCAGACTCATTGGCAATGCATGACCAATCCCCAGCCCAACCACCCAAACATCACCAGAGTTTAGCACTTAGAACATGACAGACATGTCCTGGGGCTTCATTTCCACACAGTCTGCATACACTGGGATCATATGCAACTCTTGCAATGTGGGATGGAATCTTAGATCCTAAAACATGAAATCATCACTATTGTTCAACATTGTAATTGTCAAACAAAATCATATTAGTTTGTACTGGATACAAATCTTAAACTCCTAAAGCCATAAGGATACGATTTCTCCGAGTGAAAGCAGCCTGACCATATCTGGACACTCAATTTGACTTGTTCCCCCTGCAAATTGAGATTCCTTCACTTCCCACCACCACCCTTTTCAGCAAGACCATCACTTTTAATTTTCCAAACTTCCTCTGTCCTGTCAAAATTGGGGAGGAAAAAGGGAATGTAGAGGCA
The DNA here is from genome assembly GCF_017639745.1 of Melanotaenia boesemani. NCBI lineage: Eukaryota > Metazoa > Chordata > Actinopteri > Atheriniformes > Melanotaeniidae > Melanotaenia > Melanotaenia boesemani. The sequence continues at coordinate 25,295,875 of NC_055692.1, forward strand.
GGGACCACCATTCCAAGTTTTATCTGCTCTACAAAATGCTGTTATCTTAGCGCAGTGTCAAGAACTCTATCTCTTTTTTTTTTCCAGGTGACAGGCACAGACGAGAGATAAGATTGGAAAAGAATCCCACTCCACTGAGTAAATAAATAATCAATACTCATCTAAATGTAAATGAGAAAGTAGCCCCCTTTGATAGGAGGGTTTTTATCAACCAACCAATTTTCTACAGGCACTCACTGGGCCTCAACCAAATCACCATCATTCAGCTCCCATGTAATGGATAAGAAAGGGGAAGGGTGAGTGGGGGGTTGCTGTGGGGGAAGAAAAGAGGAAGGGTCATCTAAGATCAGCCACATTTAGATGGCTGCATCAGTTGTACAATGTTTTTTTTTTTTCTTTAATTATATTTACTGATAATTGCACGACAATTTACACGACACTTGCTAGCTAAAATAGTGACTGAAACTAGTTTATAAAAAATAACATATAAATCTTTTGTCGAATGAAATCCTTCCACACAAAGCAACAACACTTTTCTGATATAATAAAGTGGATTTGTTGCAAAAGGGCAGTAGATATCCGGAGTTGGATATGGAAATATGAATCTTCAGTGACCTTTTTGGAATAAATCATTAAACATAGTAATGGTGATAACAAACAGAAAGACAGTTATTTCCCTCTTTTTCTGCGAAAAGCAGAAAACCACACTAATAAAACATTTGTATTGATGAATTTTAAGTGATAACATAATTTTATACAAAGTTATTATAACAAGTTTCTGTCTTTGAACAATATGTGAAAACATGTGCTCTAACAGTGAGCCTATCACTCCATGTTTGGTGAACCTAACCAATCAAATGAACCAGTGTCAAGTTGGATTCCAGCTGATTTTCTGCCCCAAAATTAAGAGAGACAAGTCTGAAGATGCATTTATTATTTCTCACGCTCTTGTGTGTTAGCATTTCTGATAGCTCTGCACTTTTCTAACCTTTTTTGATGTTGTATATCCTAGCTGAGATTAGCATTTTATTGTCATCAGAATGCACTGCTCTGACTTTAAACTGATCCAATAAAAACCCTCAAATACTATTTTCCTCATCCTCATTGCATTAGGTTTTATTTCATAACTCATAGATGTCAATAATGGAAACCATTATGTAGCAGTATACTCAATAACGGAATTTTCCTGCTTGAAATGCATGCAGTATTGATTTCATGTTTTTCTGGGTCCATAAGGGCAAGTAGTGTGGCGGAGGTTGTTTCACTGTAGTCAACCAGCAATGTACATAGTGCATATAAGTGCCTCATGGCAAAAAAATTGCAGCTAAGAGGATATTAAAAGCCAAAACCCTTATTAACCATGAATACAGTATAAATAGTAAAAAAAAAATATTGCATATAGTTTCATGTCAATGTGTAATCAAAATATTTTATTATTTCAGATGCAGTAACATATATTTATATTCTATTTGAATTACAGTACAAACATAGCTAACTTTAGCACTGCCATCAGCTCAAAGTGTGAGTTGTACGGGAAAATTCTGTATTGTTTTTACAGCTGCGTAGTGTCTGAAGCTGGCTCTGTACTGTGGGAGGCTGTAGGTGAAGTTGTGACCAGGCTGCGTTTGATTTTTATTGTACTGAATTGGGATGACAGAGCAAAGCTTTTCACATAGTGCGTCCTACATTTCTTCCCTGGGATCCCTCCAAGCTACCCTCTCATGTCTCATGGGGAAACAGACCCATCCAGCTAATATGCCATAAGCTGACAGCCCTTCTCTGAAATGTGTGTTAAAGAGCCACGTTTGGAAACACAAAGGCATTTTTCAGAAGCTGACACATTTCCTTTTCCAAAAATCACATTTCACCATACATAAAGAATGCTTTCTTTTCTATTAATACAGGAAATTTTAATCACATGCAAACAAAAGCAGTGGTCACAATATGCATTGACATTTTTCAATTAGAAGAAATGCTAAATTCACATCAATGAATTTCTAAATTCAGCAGGGACCAAACAAATACTGCTGCTTTTAGCAGAGAAAACATTTACACTATCACATGTTTCTGACTTACTGATATCAATGCAATTTAGCAAGAAACTGCCTCAAGTTTTCCAACCTCAGCTGTAATCCGCTCAGGGAGGATTTACAGACTGTTCCTCCAAAGCATTTTAAATCAGGCAGAACTGCGAGGATGAAAAATACCACTTTAAAAGGAAATCTTGACAGGACAGTTCAGTGTTAACATTACACCACAGCTGCTTTTGTTTAAATCCAGCACATTCACACCTCTTAAAAATGTTGCGTCACTGCTGGTTGGTAATCTGTGGGCAATTTTACTCTTTGAAAGGCTTAAAGCATAAAAATGCTTCTTTTTCAGTTATTTTCAGAAGAATTAAAGAAAAAAGCCAATGTGAGTATTTATCGCACTGCACAGGCCCAGATGAAATGCAACACTTAGACAACATTCGCACCTACTGAGACTTACATTTTTCAATTTGCACAAAATTATTTAAGCCAGTACTTTTGAGTACAGGAGGTAATATGGATGTTTCAGACAGCACATTGTTCAACAAAAGAATCACCAACCATTTAAAGACCAATACCAGAGACCATAAAGCTTTTATAGTTGGTGTTGTCATCTCAATTTTCAAATCTACCCCACACTCTAGCTCTTCTATTGAAGTGTCATCTGATCTGCTGAATTACTGACAAGACCACAGTCATCACAGCAATACCCTGTTTTTTTTTTTTTTTTTCTCCTGCAGCACCCGAAGCAGCTGCAGTACATTAGCCTCAAACCAAAGAAGAAGAACCACACAGGGGGAAAAAAGAAAAGAAAAACAGCTTGATACCATTGTGAAATCAAACATTTTTAATTAATAATATGCTTCTATTCTGCATTATATGAAGTTGTTATACCTGAACAAACATAACTGTAAGATTGCTATATTTTCAAAGCTACAAAAACAATGCACGCCAACAATTAATTTAGTAAATTGTACCATGCCTATGGTTTATATTAAGCTGACATGAAAGTGACATTACACATCAAAAACAAGTTCAAATTTCTTACAAGAAGGAGTGGAAGGTGGTGGTATACCATGGATTCTGACCAGGTGTGGTCAGAACTCTGTAGATTGGGGGATAACGTAGGAGCAGGGTGGCACATGCAAAGCAGACCTTAAAAACAAACAAACAAAATTTGACTTTGGGAAATGATTTATTACAAATCAAGTGATCATCAAATGTTAAAAGTAAAGTAAACTTAATAAAAGCAAGTCGCCAATGATATTTTTCCATAAACACTTATTTATTTAGGATGATTCTGGATTGTAAACCTTCAGTCACTGCTGCATAAAATGTACACTTCACAGATAACAAGAAAAACTAACTCTTAGCCAAATCACAAGTTTTAACAAGTGTCACAAGTGTTTCTTCAGCATTCATTTTAAAAGTGCTCTTTGCCAATAAACATAAAATGTAAACAGTTTGGACAGACAAGTATTATCAGATGTGTGGTAGTAGGTGAGATGTATAAATGTTGCATTCTGTTTGAGAACATGGCAGTACAGAACAAAACATGAAAATACATTACATGCTGCATTCACTTGCTATTGGACATCTGAGGTGTAAAGTGACCCTAGTAAAGGTCAGTTTACACTTTTTTTGAACAATAATATTGTGTGCACTGTTTTTGTTTAATTATACTTTTTTTATTTCAGACATTCTTTGTTGAAGGTTAATTTGGATTACTATTTTTATTTAATTTTAGTGGTTTTTATTTATCTTTAGTGGTTTTTACTTGGAATTTTATGAGACAGTGATGTTTGGTGTATGTGAGTGGAGATTTTATTATTTTATTGTTTGATGGTTACTTAAGGACCCATGTAAACATGTAAAGTTTCCCATAAGGGACAATGTATTACTTGACTCGACTTGATTTGTTAGAATTTGATTGTCTATTCTTGGGGTGACACCTCAGGGGAAGCAGTCAAATTCCAGGGTTAGCCCGTGCTCCCAGGCCACCCCATTATCCAGTGACTGTCACAGCAGAGAACTCAATTAAAACCCCATCTAACTAATCTAAGGCCATGTCCACATGGCACCGAAGCTGGTTCAGGTGTGAAAACAGTGGCGAAAACTAGTAGAAAGGCTTCAACATCCCCTCAACACCGCTGTAGTACATACCACAGGCTGTTGGGGGTGCTAAAGAGTAACACTCCAAAGCTAGAGCAAAACAATGCATGCGCAGATAAAGGCTCACTGCGTGTTGCAGGAAGTACACATTGGAAGCAGAGAAGAGAATATAGCTGAGGATTCGCTGTGAAGCAAAAGAGAAACATTTCTTTGGACTAATAAAGAAGTTGAGCTTCTTCTTCAAAAAAATGCATGACTACAAAGCATAAAAAACTCAAGGAAGGGTGGATTGCGAATCGGCGCGTGTTCATCACATTGACGTCATATCCTCGAGTTGTGCGGCTTCACTGTACCCACAGTACCGCAGACGGTAGAGGACTCAAACCTATCCACTTTGGTACTTGGCTACAGACATGGTCGGTTTTATGGAGGCTAAATCCCTGGCTTCGTGGGAATGAAAGGGTGGTTTGCTAAAATACTTTTGCGTTTTTGCTGCAGTCCGGAGTCATGGGGACAGCCCCTAAATCTTTCCACTTTTTTGAGTTTTTGTAAATGGCCGTAAGTTAGACTTAGACATAAAAATACAAGTTCAGTTAGGGATCACTCATCAATGTAGTTAATAGTAGGGCTAAAAACTAGTTAAAAATATTTCTAGGTTGTATATTATTAATAATAACAGTATTAATTATTAGTATTGTCATAGATAAACATCACACAATTTTCATGCCATATGTAAAACTTAACTATCTTATAATTTCACTGGCTGTACCATGACACTGTTGTTTTACTTAAACCTCTTATGTTTGATGAAACTAGGCTGTCATCACGTCCTCAAAAGCACTACATTCCCATAATAGCTGCAATTTATAGCTGCAACCTCTGAGGCACTTATATGCACTCTATGCATAGTTATTATTATTATTACTTAATTTTCCCAGTAGTTACTGTTTTGGAAACTCAATGCTGTTGCTCAACAGTGATGACACACAATACTGTTACTTTACTATTGAAACCATACAGCCCCCCAAAATTAGCAGTTTTAGTTAAAAGTGAGTTAAAATCTCAGCCCATTGCCAGCACAGAGTGGTACTGAATCACATTACTAACTTCCAGGTTGCAACAAAACTCATTTTCTTAAAATAACTTCAAAATCTGCCAAGAGTTTTTTTTCAAGATTATATTTTTTTAGCTTGTATAGCAGATCTACAAAATGCTTTCAAATTAGTCAAAAACTTTAAAAAGTTGTTTTGCAATATACCCAGGTACATGCTGAAAAGCTGTGACAGTAAGTAAAATAATTTATATCAGTGATCAGTGCTTGTTCTGAAGCTTAAACTGCAAAATAAAATGCAGGAACAGTATTGGTTTCATCTGAGCTTATAAGCCTTTTACTTAACCCAAATAAACTGCATAAAATGCATGTTTGTGACAAATTCTCATCACTTTATACCACCGTGTTTATGTTTATAACTCTATGGCCCTTGGAAGTAGTGATGAGATATTTTTTTTACTTGGATCAAGATAATGATCAGCAAAACAGATAACTGGAAAAATATCATGCGCTTCACTAAACAAATCTCTGGGACACAAAAAGTGGAGGGTAATAACACAGGCAAAGCTGAGAGATACATTGAGCAGGCAATGCTTAGTGATGGAATTGTCAAGAACTGGCCAAGATTCGATTTCTGATAGAAGCAGTAAGAGACTTTGGGATACTTTGTTATTACAGGTTTAATTTAGTCTCAGAGCAAAACTAAGCTCACAGGCCAAATTAAATCAAAGTTGAACTTTAGGGTTCCACTAACTAAAGACAGATGGGGAACATTTTTAAAGCATTTTAAGCACAGACTGCTTTAAACTAAATGATTAAATGACATCAGAAACAATTCTTTCACTGGAAGGGGTACTTCCTTGTTCCTGTCAAGGAAAACAGCTAAATTAATAATCCTAAAAGGATAACAAAACTTTCAAACAAACTCCTTACAAACAAAAAAAACAAAAATCCTCTCACACATGCCCCTGATTTTCTACTAATGCAACTTCTTTATATGTTCTTCTGCAGGAAATTCCTTCACATTTGTTTTATTTATTTATTTTTCTATGTAATTGCACTTTTTGCCTCAGGCACCATCGCATTACAGTTCATGTGAGGCTCATACAACTGCTTTATGTACTTAAGCCCGTAGAAGACAGTTAGCACTTCCATTATTTATTATTATATGATCAAGCTGAGTTTTTATGCATTCAGACTTGGAATAATGGAGAGTCAAAATAACAGCAAAACCCCAAATTGTTCAGCTGCTGATAGTCTCATGATTCATTAAACATGATCCATCCCATTTTTAGTAAGTTGAGCACTCAAGTTAACCATTTACTTATGCCAAAAATGTTATTTTCCTCAACAGTTTATGTTGGCTAAAGTATGAATATTAAAGTACTGTACGCATACTAAATATGTTTAACAACCTAATATAGAGACTGATCTCCATTAATTATAAGTTTGTGTTAGAAAATAACAAAAACTTTACTTTAACATTTGTTTTTGCAATAAACACAGAAGCAAACATGCTTTATCAAATGTTTAGATTAATTTTCATTGTGATAGGTCTGAGTAGTAACTTAAAATCTAAAACTCTGCAAGTGCTCCTGAAATTATTTAGCCAGCTTTTGCTCAGTAGCCGAGAGTAAGTGAAAAAGAAGCACTTTTTTCTCTGCTTTCAGCTGAGTCTTTAGGCTGCTTGTAGAACTTGCTTTACAAACTGGCCCTCTTCCACACATCTGCTTCTGCTAATGCCATCTCCAACCAGCATTCATGATGCTCAGGTGAGTGTTCTCCTGGTGTGAATTGCAGACCTTGTGCTGAACATTGATGCACTGCCTCCATTATCGCTCTGCCTCCTTCCGAGGAACCGACGCTATTGTTTATGACACTGACACATGCAGTAATGGGTATTTCACTTCTGCACCTATACTGAGCGTGTGTTGAAACTGGAAACATAGATAAATATGGCACGTATCCGCAGCATCAGTAAATTTCTATTTCATCAACTGAAGCATTAGACTGATCACTAGAAAAAAACAGAGTTGTGAAAGCATTGCTCATTGCACATGTTGTCAATAATAACTGAAATCATAATGTTGTCTTAAAAGAGCAGATAGGATCCCATGGGTAAAACAGTAGCTATCACAAATTCACTATCTCTTTGTGTTTGCTTCTGTTATTTCTGGGACTTAAACGTTGAGGGAATTCATGGTGCAAAACTTCTTAAAAAGATTCAGCTGAAACCTCTCCAGGAAAATCATCAAACATGTACAGATGTGTCTCGGGGGATTTGAAGAAGTTCAGCCTACTGTAGAAGTCAGATGAATCCTTCAGTACAGTACGTCCCTGCAGACAGGAGAACATGGCAGCTGTCACTAACAAGGAAAGTCACATGCCACTCTTCTCCTTTATGTTCAAATACAAACACAGACTCTGGTGTATTAGTGCCAGATATTTTCAATTATCTCGTGTCAACCTTTATCTCTTCACATTTACTGCTCTGCAGCTGGATTGATGCCTTCCTTTTTTCATATTTCAAGCACAGTTGTACTTCAGAGAAGAAGACGAAGAAGATCACAACAGTTTCATCCAACTTTTATGTAAGTGTTTTAGATTCTGTTAGCCTCAGGGTATACGGTGCACACTGTTAAATTCTTTAACAATGCTTTTAGCAGCACAGTGATTGTAAATAAAAACGAAGGCGCCCAAGAAATGTTTGTCTTGAAGATGTCTTGTTCACAGAGCTGCTCATTCATTTCAAAAAGAGGAATTATCACTTCAGATAAAAGAGTTATCAAGTTTGCAGATACAGGAAAAATCTGGTGTAGTTGCATTGTTGTTACTGTATGTTTGTATTACTGAAGCACAGCAGGGTTTTACATCTCTTTGGTAGTTTTCTATTACAGTACAACAAAAAGCCTTTTTCTGTTTACACAGCAAGCTTGCATCAAGTGGAGGATTGTGCACATAAAATTACCATAATAGGCAGCCACAGAGTTTGCTAATGCGCTTCTCAGGATGAGAGAGCGTGCAGAGACTTGCTGAGAAACTGACAATGTGGCAACAAAAAGTGAAAAAAGAGAGAGAAAAAAAAGAAAAAAAAAAAAAACTCAGTATATCCTCATTTTTTCAGGCCCTGTTTAGTACATGAATGTGCAGCCACCCCAGGAGCAGAGAGGTTACCCCACATCTGGAGAAATGAGTTTGACCCTCTCAAAGGGCACAGGAAGTTGCCCCTGAAAGCTGCAAACAAAAGCAGCAGTGGCGAGCAGGAGCCCAGAGCGCCATTCATCGCGGCTAATGACTTGTTCATTAAGAGTGATGATGGATAAAGACTTCTCACGCTGAGATGAAATCAAGATTTATATGCGTTGTTTCCTCACCCAACTTGTGGGAAGATCATCATCATTTAATTCTATCTCTGCGGCCGGTGATGGGCATCCAGAGAGCGGGCTATCAAACGGTGCAGTCAGCTGGCAAAATCCAAAACGTGCCGTTGGCACATCTGGAGCTTGCCGTTGCAGCTGAGGGTGAGCAATGGCTGCTGGCAGGTGGCCAAATTACAGGCAGAGACGCTTCAGGACTCCACAGTCTCCACCCTGGCTTCTCCTCGTTTAGATCATCATCATTATTTATTTGCTTATTTATTATTTTTTCCATTATGTGTGCTGTGTTGCATTTCAACAGCACTTTTTATTTTTTCCTCAGCATCAGCGTATTATCGCACCGCGCTAGACCCTCGACCCACCTCTCCCTGTAGGTTCTTATCTCTAGCTGGAAATAGGCCTCAAGACACTTCATCAGTGTCCTTCACCCTGCTATCTGCTGCTCCCAACTTTTATTAAAACTTCAGCCTTTATCAGCTCCTGGGTAATTCAGGCATGACAAATTGGGCACCAGATGCCACCTCCATTTGAGGCTGCTGTACATCTCTTGCTCCCCTATCAAGACAATGGGAGGTGGCAGGCTGCAGCATTGTGGGATACCCACCTTTAGCCCAGCACATCAGGTTACTTCAACAAACTTCCTACATCCATCTGAATGCTGAATACTTTATGTTAGAAAAATTCTTCTGAATGCAACTTCTTTACATCAGGGCAGTGACATTTACTGCAACCTACTCTTATTCAGTTTTTCTTATTAGCAATCTGATCCAGAGGAAATACTGTACATTGAGTCTGAATTCCAGATAAGTACAAAAAGTGTTTTCTGGAACGCCTTCTCCTTATTAATGTTGGACTTTTTATTATTCATTTATTTAAATTCTAGTTCACATTCCTGAATAATGTTGGGGGTTGCTTTCCATTCTTCAGACATTTCATCATTGTGTATAATGAATGCATTGTTGAACAGTATGTCTACATGTGATGGTTCTGTTTTCACCTGTAAGGGAAGCCACAGTTTTTTATGGAGCAGGAAAAACATCTGAGAACCTGAACAGGTAACTCAGATAATTAGTCTGTCTTTGTCTTGAGAGTGTGAGCTGTGTGATCAATAGATAAAAAAAAAAAAAAAAAAAGAGGGAAAATTCCTCAGGGAGAATTGAATTTCTGGTCCTGCAATGCACAATTAGCTTTCCAAGGATTTTTTGAATGCAGTCATCTTGATGACATAGACAAGAGTAGTGCTGGACAGCTTATATTTACTGTCTCCCCTTCTTGCACATTTCATTTTGGGCATGTTTTAAGATAGGACATAATTTATGATGCGTTTAAAAGAGGGAATGTGGAGCAGAGTTGCATGCTCACTTTAATAAAACCACAGCAGACAGTTATAGAAAAAGAATTAGTCAATGCCATTACTTCATTTATGACTGACTGGAACTCACAATACACATCTACTCAAGTGTAAGATAACCTAATTTTGTGGTGTAAAAGATTTTGAAGTTGACAGGCATGCACATGTAGAAACTAGTTGGATCACTTACTGGAACTCTTGAATTGTGTTCACAGTGATACGGACAGTATTCATGGGATATGGTCCCTTCTTTGACCTGCACATCATCTGCTCTTCAGGGGATTCAGTGTGGGTCCTGCCTGTAAATAAGAATCCATGATAGAGGGGCAGCAGGCGTGAAGCATGAGATTGGAAACCAAAGGCATCACACTGGGTTGTTGGATCTTAGTGATGTTTAGCAACACATAACTCTACACACAGACCCTGAGTTTGGCATGAGCTAGTACACACTCATGCTCACAGAGTCAGCCATGCATGTGAACACTCTCTCACACACTGCATTACATTGAGATCCCCCTTTCACAAATATATAATGTCTTTCAAATGAGCCTATGATAATCAAAGCCTGTTCTTGCAAAGATTTGTCTGGATGTGTTGGGAATGAGAAGTCTGCAGATATCACAGCATACTGTCAATTCACTCTCATTACAACAACTGGGCTGCATTTGAATTTCTAACATCCAAACGTTTGGTCCAGCCATGCCCAACACAGCAGTGCTGGCCAAGATGCCAGCTGTGTTTCAGGGCTAAAATGTGTTTTAAGCACTGCTGCAGGATGGTAATGTGTTGTGCAACCTGCCAGCCTATGAGCATCCTGAGGCAAATGGGAGAAGCAGTGGTTAAAAAGCAGGCTTTTTTATTGGGTCAGAGCCAAGGAGTAATCTACCACATAAAAGCATGGAATAATTGGGGGCTATCATAGGGGATATGCCTCCCAAAATACACCATTTTATAAAGAAACCTTCCATTACATGGTACCAGTGGAATTTGGCACTGAGGGCCTCTTGTAGTCAATTAACATTTGAAATTAAAAAAAGCACATTACAGAACCATGTTAAATACTTTAGCAAACAACAGATTCATTTGTCAGTGACGTTCTATCATCACAATCACTCTAAAAAGCTGGAAAATGCAAACAAACCTCTGAGATGGGACTGGGATGTGTTCTTGTTTCACACATTTACCTATTGGTTTGAAAAATATACCAATTCCCTGCTTGAAAAGCCTTTCATTTTGGCAATTTGTTATGTCAAATAAGTTTGCTGGGTGAACTGGACTTAGGTACAGAAGTCTATGATGAATTGTATCCATTAAGGTGGAATCTTGCAAACCTTAAAGTGAAAACATACCTAAAACAAGAGCATCATTAGGAAAATGAGCAAAGACCTGAACCTGGAGTGTTTCTGAGCAGAGATGAATGATGGCATCACACCTCGGTCCATTATAGACTCTATTTATACACAGGGACACAGAGGAGCAACACTAGTTAGAGGCTTCTCTCCAATTAGGTTATTACTGGTCTGGGAGCCTTTTTACTCAAGGAAATTTCAGAATAAAAATCATGTCTTTAATCAAGTCTATGCTAATCTGTCATGGAGTAACTCTCTTTCCTGCCTGTTTCATTTAGTTTGGAAGCAAATAATGTGCTTCTGTTTACTTTGCGTAATTGAATTTATATATTTTATTCAGCAAGGGTAAAAATATAAAAAGGATACACTGAAAACATAACAATCGTTGCTGCATTGGTTTTTTGCTCTCAAATAGGTCATGAAAATGTCATGAAATGATAAAAATAGACTGAGAAAATGTCATAGTCGATAATGCAAATAATCCCGAGGTTATTTGACTAACTTGGACGATTTTTTGTGCGTCTTTGCACCTCACTATGAAAACCATCACTAAAAGCGATACTTACGTCCAATCACAATGACAGGAAAGGAAGGTAGGAAGTGTGTGTCCTCTTTGCAGGAGGTAGGAAACTACTGTGGAAGCCAAAGATTCATAATTTTTTGTTATCAGATTTGCAAACTTCAGTTAATTTCCATTAACTTCTAATCTTTATTTAACCAAATGGTTCAGTTGTCAAACCTCAACTACAGAGACTAACTAATCCAGTCATCAACACTGATAACAGAAATAATACGAGATACATTTTGTTAATCTGTGATACTTCTGCTTTTCTTTCAGTCTTTATGCCACAATAATATCATTCTGGATCCAACAACACATTTAACAGACAGCTAATATTTATTAATGTTCTTGTCTGATAAACTCTTCACTTTTATTGGGAGTAATAATACTAGAAACAAACTGTGTCAAAGGGACTGTAACAGAGTTACTTACCAAGAATTGCAACTGTTGAATCCCTTCAGAAACGGTCTGATAAAACATGTTGTTCATAATAAAAATGTCATCAGTCACCTCTTTCATTAACAGAAAGGCCATGTTCTGCAGGGTTATATTGAGGGTTAAAAGGCAATAATAGTGTGAGGTATAGTATGTCTGCTTACACACAGCCTGAGTGACAGGTCAGTGCACAACCCTGGAATTCCCCAGTACTCCTCCTCATCGCAGGACATGGTGGCCTCACTTGAAGTCGAGCGAGGAATAAAGGATTGCCTTCTGTATTTTTTCATTAGACTTTTCTTTTGTTACTGAATACATAAATCCATTGTGGCAAGATGCAATATGTATCATGGCACTCCACCTGCGGACGTCTCATAATGGCTGCCATGTCCCTCCAGTCAGGGATGATAAGTGAACCCCCCATGAATGTTAATGATAGTGATCATTCTGAACCAGCCCGCCTCTCTGTCTTCGCTCACAGCCTGGGTGTCACACACAGGGTGGCAAGGTTCAAGGGACTAAAATGAAAACAAACACTCATGGAGATTTATAAATAAATAAAGACATGAATGAATGAATGAGGGTTGGAATGAATGAATGTGTGTAGCTGCACCAGAGGAAAAACATACAGTACACATTTTTGTGTTACTTTTATTCAGAAATTTGCAATTCTCAATAGTGTTTGTTTCATAATGTTGATTAATTACTGTGTCATTTAATGCAAAACTTCATGCTGCTGTAATATTTCTATGCAGTAAGACTTATTTCATTATTTACAAAGCCCGGTAAACACTGGGGAGCAGGTGGGTTCAAACAGATGTGGCTGTTTATATGACCGCAATAGTCTGGGCTTCATATCTGGTCATTGCCTGTAAATAGCTTTGACATCATGCACACTTGCTGGGCCAGAGAAAGGCTTGATTCAGCTAATGAAAACTGACAATACTGAAATCGCAATGAGCCTTTTTCTATCAGGTGTTATGACTCAAATGGGGGATGATCTTAAGAAGCTCAATAATCCTGAGCAGCACTCATGCGGCACACCTAACCTGCAAAAGTGGGAGGATTCTGCTGCAAAATCCACGTATAACTTGAAACCAGTTTAATCACATTTTCCACCACAGCCTACATTCTGCAGCTTTCTTCAGCATTTGTATCTTCTTCCAGGTTTGGTGGATTGTTTTGACCAACTGAGTGCCTCTCTAAGCAACAGACTCTCCTCAAGTAACAGGCAGGGGAGAAAGCAAACACAGAGTCCATGCCAGCTCATCCCCCTCTCTACATCTCACCACATCCTCCTTGTCTAACTTTGCCAAAGTCCTTGGAACTTGCCAAATCCGGTCATGCCTGCTTAGCTTGCTGGACTGATTGTGCCAGAAAAGAAAATAAGACACAGATGTATACAAACTCTTGGTAGTGCCAGTGGAGAGACAGCTAATGGCTTCATCTCGACCCTCCCTTTGTTGCCGGGCACAGGTGGGGATAATTAGAGATTTTGCCCTCCCCACAAAGTTGATTCCTTTGTAGCTGTGTCAAACAGAGGAAGCTGGGAGCCTAAAATGTTAAGCTGTGTCCACCATCATCAACAACATTTCCTCTTTTAGCTTGTGACACTATTGTGGGGGTTTGTGCTGGCAAAAATAGTAAAATCTACATTTTTCCAGCATCCTGCTGGAAAAAAAAGCACCATAAAATGTCATCTCCTGTCAGGCCAGCCTGTGTCATAGCAGTGGAGGAAGCACAGGAAAACCACTGGCAAAGGATGCAGGGGTGCATACTAGCCAAGAATAACATACAGGTCCAAACAACTTTGGACAGGCTTAGATGACATAAAAAGTAAGAAAAAGTGGAATCATTTGCTCTGCTTTCCAGCGGTTGGAAATTTGGTCCCTTAGGTGTCTCAATCCAACCTGCTGCCTCATTTTATAATATATATTCCTGAACTCCAGATGTTTGGATGAGCTCCATAACATGACCTCTGACTCTCTCAGGGAGCCTCATAATGAAATAATCCTGCATGAGCAATTCCTCATGCAAAGTGGAGTAAGATCATACAGTCCTGTGTGCTTCAAAAGGCTTGAAAAGCCCTTTTCCCTCTGTTAGCCTGAGTGACAGCACAGAGACATGTGTCTTCAGATGAGAGGAGGCGAGTCTCATTACGCCGTATTTGGTTGACACTGAGTGATTCAAGTGTTCCTGGACAATTCAGACACACTGATATAAAACACATTAAATGTCTTTCACAGCACTTTACCTGACACTGCTCATCTACGCTCATCTGTTATCCCTGATGAGTCGGCTTTTGTCGCTCCTTCAAGTCTGGGATCAGGATAGTGGTGAGCAGTGAATAAAGAGCAATTGTAATGAGACATAAAAACAAAACACAAAAAATAATAAGAAGAGCAATTTCAAAACCTCTTTAGAGCTTGGTTTTCACTGACTTGTTATTTTGCTCATGTTTTCAAAAGATAAATTTTAATTGAGCTTGTAACAAGGCTCTTCTGTTCAAATCATCTGCTGGATTGGAAATACACAGCAGGTACCAGCTGCTGAAGGTTTTTGTCCAATTTGATGGACCACATGCAGATAAAAATCAAAAGAACAGTAAACTTAGCTGACAAAATTGGATGTCTGACAATGTAAACTCTCCTAAAGTATACATATATGCTGATGTACAATAATGATACATGACACACCATGAAACTATTTTTACATCCTTGCATAAGAAAGTACAATGACAAAAGTAGACATATATGTGATGGACAGTCCCTCTAGGAGTGATATGCATAGAAGCAATTCACTAAACTGAGCAACCTGAAAGACACTTGCTCTGACAATGTAGTTTTGCAGCTCAGAATAAAGACGAGGCTCCTCCTTCTACAACCACTTCCTGCAAAATTCAGTGAATTAACATATAGACAGCCAAACTAGTGGTGTGTCAGTGCTACACTATTGTCACAATGTGATGATGCAAGGCAAGTAATAATAATAAAAAAAAAAATAATAATAAAACAAATCAGAACCTGAATTTCCCTAAAAACTGACATTTAAAGTAAACAATACCTGATTAGCAACTTACATTTGAAGTGAAGGTTTGTCACTTTGTCAGATTGGACGTAATATCAAATGCCAACAAACCAAAGTCAGCAGCCGGAACCGATACTTGTGAGCCCTCAGTCAGAAATTGTTAGACTACATTCCTTCCCTTTGACACCGAGGCGTTGATCCTCATTCTCGCTGCAGAGACTTTGAGGTGAGAGTAAAGCGAGGATAGAGATATGGTGGAGGCGGTGATGGGGCAGGTAGTGGAGAGGATGCCAAGCCCAGTGGTCAGCGGGTAACAGAGAGAGGGCGGCTGTCACATCCTGCTGATTTCGTCAAGACAGATGAGACAATCAGCAACCAAAGGCCCGGACAGCTCTTCAACCCTTCCTGCATCCTGTGTTTGAGGGCAGCTTGTCCACACCATCTCAAAGCTCTTCTCACCTTTCTCTTTGTTGCAGTGGAGGTGAAGCCACTATTCAGGAATGTTCTTGGACATGTGAAATGTTGAAAGACGAGATGTACTCCACTAACTTTTAAAGCTTTGCCCATATAGTGTGAAATCTACAATGTACTAAGACAAAAGTCGCTCATTAGTAACAAAGTCTCCTTTCACGAAGACTTAAAGCACATTTTTGCTAATTTTGGGGGTGTTTTAGCTAGGCTTGTTGACTTTTGCTGCATTTTTAGTCTTGTTCCTTGCACGCCCAGTTGAAAAATTAAAATGCTTTAAGGTTATGTTATTTGAAATCACAAATTACAATGTTTCTGAAAACCTAATATCACAATGTGATCAAGCGTGACAGTGGACAGAATGTTCTCAGACTGGACACTCAAAACAATGGAGGTAAAATAAATTTATAAAATAATGTGTCTCACTCTGAAGTCAGTTACATCTTTTCAGTGGGTCTATACACTCAACCTGCCACCACTTCTTCATTAACCAAATGTAAGCATGCTTGCTAATCAATAACACATGGGCTTGTGCATATTTATAAAAGATTTGCTGAGAATGATTAAGATGACACATGTCTGAAATTTCAGGACATGTAGAATTAAAATGTTTTAGTCCAGATCCAGCAAGCAGTTTTCAGCAAACAGGAGTTTGAGAATAAATATAGAACCTACATCTGACTGAAGTCCAACTCATCACTGCTAATTATCTTAATAAGCTGGATGCATAAACAGGCTAACATGTTACCCGAACAAAGATTTGTTTGAAAGCACTACAATTAACTCACCCTCCTTTCCTTCTTCTGCTTCTTTATGAGGATTTTCTTTGGCTTGTTAAAGGAAAAGCTTGAGAATGACATGCGCTCCAAAGTGGAAATGCTCCTTGAGTTTATTCTCCTGCTGCAACTTGTAGGAACAGTACTATATATGATGCTGTTATGTTTCATAGTTAAAGGAAAAGAAGATGTATATGGTGTACAATGTATTTTTTAAGACCAAACCCAACTAAACATTGACTGAAAGCAGAATTAAATAATGTTTGAGCAGAAATGGTGTTTAAACTAAAATAATTTGAACAAGCGTTAGGCTTGTGGATTAAACTGCTTCTCCAGCTTGACAGCTGACAGCTACGATACAGTCTAAGAAAAATATCCATTAAAAAAAAAAAACAGAGAATGTCCTGGCTGAAAAATACCGCGATGTTTTACTGTTAATTGTATGGAAACTTCCATTAATCTAAAAATAGAAAATTCTGTACTTCCATGGTACAGGTCCTGTTGCATTTATGGACATGTGAAAACAGAAAATTCTGTCCTTTTTGTACTAGTAGAGATGTGACGTTCATGAATGAACTGATTCCTTTGAATGGCTCTTTTAAATAAATGTTGAGAACTGAGTCTTAGTTTTGATCAGTTAGTTGATCAGTTCTTTTTTGTATACAAATTGCCAACGCTGCCTTCACATGACACGTGTGTGCCATCATGGATGTATGATGTCCAACACGCTCTATTCACATGACTTCATCAATGGACAGAAAGTATTGTTTGGAAACAAATTATGTGAGTTCTATCCAAACAGTTTACAAGGAATTCCAGAGATGTTACTCAGGTGTAGTCTATTTTATTTTTTTTTTTTCCTGTATTTTTTCTTTTAATTTTGTATAGTAGATTTTATACGAGTACATATTTATTATTATTTATTATTCTTGTAAAGTTGTCTTTATAAAATCCAAAATGGTGATTTTATTGAGGAAGCATGGGAATATTGAGCCACCTTCTGAAATGTTTACTATGGAAACCTAAGTGAAATTAAAAAAAATAACCAAAATTTCAGAATAATTTCCACCAACAGTGGATATATTGGCGGGGTGAGTAAGTTTTAATTATTCTGGTCCAAATCTTTCTTTATATTTGCTACCAGTGATTGTTTTCTTTATTAAAAATTATTTACCCCTGATTGAATTCTAAATAAATAAATAAATAAATAAAAGCAAATCAGAACTTTGAATGGCTCTTCCAAAAGACCTGGTCCTCAAGTTCCAGCTCCCTTCAAAGAGCCGTAAACCTCGTTTATTTCTTATCTCTGGTACCTTCATGGAAGGATACTGAACAAAAGAGAGAATATTTTAACCAAATTAAAATATTTACTCAAAGTGGTAACAAGTGATTAAATAAATTTTTAGGTCTGAGCAGATTGATCCAAATATTGAATTTGGATATAGTATTTATACCAGGGCTAATAGTGGCATCATTTAATACCAGGATGATGAGATCAATATTTTTCTTGCAGAGTGCTTTGGGGGCAAAAAGCCAAAGAATGTGAATGAGAGTCAATAATAGATTTTGTTTTTTTTTTTAGCTAATTTGCTGTGATGAAAGAGAATAATAATTTTATTAATTTGTTACATTGTTATTTTAAATTTTTCTGAACAAAAAAGCTGAAATTTGCTTTTTTTTTCAGTTCTGCCTTTTAGTTTGTTAAAAAAGACACACACACACACACGCACGCACGCACGCACGCACACACACACACACACACACACACACACATATATATACATATATGGTTTTAGATCAATATCAAATTTTGCATTATCACCAAGCCCTATTAATTTTATCCAAGATCAGTCACTAAGTTTTTTTTCAGCATAATTTTTACTCCCAGTGAAATGCAGAGACTCTTTGTGGGAATGGCAGTCTATATGTAAATAGGACTAGACACTGCCATCTACTATTTGGTGGTGAGACACATATATTTGAAGAGATGGTGGGTGTTTATTTCCTGTACTGTCTACTACAAATGGTGCCAACTTTACCATAGAAACAGACCAAAACATCATGACAACATTGTCTAAATGTGAACATAACACAGGCAGTGAAGAAGATACCTCAGATTTATAGGGTAACAATCATAGAAGGTTAAATTCCTGCAGAATATGGATTTCCCATGAACCTTTATGGTTTTTACATTATTGGTATTGTGGATCTGTGAATATTTGAGAAAAATGTATGTCACTGGGAAACTAAAGCTATGTTAAACTTATTGGAAAACGTTGAGAGTAGAAAACTCAGATGACTCTAGAACAGGGGTTGCCAAACTTTTCCATGCCAAGGCCGAACAAACACCATTAGTTTCTGGCCGGGAACCCCCAAACCCTCAAATAATACTACAAAATATGTAAAGAAACATCAGCTTTTATAATGTATTTTCCTACTTTTATTCACTATTCAATAATTTCTGCATTTGTTTAGCATAAGAAAATTATTAACGAACATCTTATCAGCACGGTATATTCCCACTGAATAATAAACTTTTCAACAAACTATTGACAGATAAGAACAGAACCAAAGGAGTCAAACTGATCTCATGTCTGTGCATGTGGAAGTGACAGAGTTTACATTAGTGCAGTGATTCTCAAACTAGGGGGTGCGGCAACATGATGGGGTGCTGGGAATGATTATTCCTCCAAAGGGAGGCATGGCAGAAAAAGTTTGAGAACCACTGCACTAGACAGACAGAGGACACATTTCAGACAGTCATGGCCTTTTTTTTTTTTTTTTTTGTATGGCTGTATGCTGCAACATATTTTAGGATTTTAGTTTGGCATGAATTCTTAGGTTTTTATGCACCAGAGTCCTCCATGGCATGGCTGTTGGTCTACCCCTTAGTCTATTTGTTGTCTTAGACCTGTCCATTTTGAGCTAGCTAGCTACATGCTAGTTTGAGGAGCAGAGCAGCCTGATAACCACCAGGTCTACACAGATTATGATGTCATCATGCTGAACCTGCTGCTAAACTTTTTTTTTTCTTTTTAGATTTTTTTTTCTTAGCTTCCCTCTAATTATCTGAGGCCTCCTTAGCAACCCCTGGTGCCCCCCACTTTGAAAACTACTGCTCTAGAACACAAAACTTTAGATATGTTCAGGTTTTTGTTCCCAAGATGCAATGCACAAAAACTAAAAATTCCTTCAAATATTTATGATACATTTTGCCCTAGTTGTACGGACATATCTTAGAGTGCACATCCTCTAAATAGACTTTTTCTCCAGTTAAATATAATCATGTTTGTGTCCACTTACAATTAAAAAAAAAAGTTTTTTTCTTACATAAATAAATTTTTGCAACATTCTGAAACTGTTTGTAATTTACCAGCAGATCAAATTATGTAGCTTTGATTTAGTTGCCTGTGGTTGATTGTTCATCACTTAAGCCTAATAAATCTTAGTAAACCAAAAGGACGCACTTAAAAGTCACAGTTGGTTTCTTTACTCAGAAATGCTTTACAGGCTTTAATCTACAAGAATGAGTTTCAGGTTTTTTTTCTTCCTGACAGTTGTGAAACCTAGTGGATGGACTACATGAGAACAGTGGAGCCGTGCAAAAGTATAAGGAGCTCATGGAAAACGCGGCTTTAATCAGTTACATTTATACACATGGAGTGAGACAGAGGACCAGTCATCTGAACTGTTGTCTTGTTTGTTTGTGTTAATTGTATCAAAATGTCAAAATTAATCTCATGGAGACATATTGATATCTAATGCCTTGTCACATACTATGGAAGGCCTCTGATATTCTGCAGTGTTCGTTGTATATTAAGTGTTTTTGCTGCAACAGAAACTTAAGTAGGCAAACACTAAAAAGGAAGAAGAAAAAAAAAAAGGAGCTTGTGTGTCTCTATGAGTGTGCGTGTGGCAAAATTTTTCTAAAGACCACGCAGCTTCCAGCCTCTCTCCTAATTGCATTGATTTTTAGCACAGTAAATCTGGCAGTGTCACAATCTGCACTCGCTGGGCATGATGCACTGCTCCAACACAAGCCTGCACGTCTGCTCCCGAAATTGCTGGCTTAGAATTTGAACTATGATGGCGTGATTAATGGGTAAATTAATTAATTGCTAAATATATGCTAATTGTTTAATTGGTTGCCTGATCTATATAAGATCATTTAAAAATTGAATGACTTGATTTACAAAGTTTATTGATTAAATGTGACAATGAGTTATACGGCTGACTACCTGATTTGCAATTTTCCCAATTAAATTCGCAAAGCTCTTTTAAGTGTGGTTTTGCAAAGTCGGCCCTATCCCAATGATCTACACCACACCTGACACTGCTGTACTTATTTATGAAATCAGACAGCTTATAATGATGCATTAATATTAATGGAAACTGTAAATTTTCATATTGCTCTGCAGAAACCAATCCAAGAGCATTTGTCATTGCAACTCCAACTATATTTCACATTTCTAATGCAAATTAAAGTGGAAGTCCTTAGTAAGGTCAAGTACTGTAACTAAAAAGATTTAGTTTTTTCTTCTTCTTCTTCTTCTTCTTTTGATTCCAGAAACTTGAAGCAAATTCTGGGAAGACATGTGGAGGGTAATTATAAGCAAATCTTTGTGAATATACTGCATTTTTCTCTTGCAGTTAAAAACAGAACAAAAGCAAAATAAACATGTTTTCAGTAATTTAAATAAAATAAACAAATGAACAGTTAAATGATGATTTCTCAAAATACTTACAGGTGCTCCCCTACACCAGTATCTGCTCTCCCAGTAAAATGAAAAACCCACAGAAGCATTTCTGGTTTAGCCTAACCCAATTCTATTGCACCATGCAACACTTCTATTCTCTGAATTACCATTTTTGTTGTTTCTTCCTCAGGCTGGAGGACATACTGGGATGCTGGGAAGTATGACATTATAGCAGCCAATTCAATAACCCCTTCAGGGGTAAGACCAAGAGTTTCATGCATGTAGTGACAATGAGCTCCAACAGGAATGATATATGGTGAAAACATATGGTGAAACAATCGGACATTGTGGAGATGACCAAATAGTAGTGATCAGGAAAAGGGGACAAAAACAGAAACTTAAAATGCACCACAGTCTGAAAGAGAGTTGAACGACTGTGGGGGATGACCTGAGCTGTGACCCCCAAACTTGGAAAGTTGGCCCATCAGATCAGAAGAAAAACAGCAGTGTTTTCCATCCAGAAGATCACAGTCTTTGGAACAGTTCATCTTCTTCCTATTTTTCATCATATTCATATTTTAAGTGTGTCTAAGGTGCCATTGGATTTTTCTTTTTTGTTTCTTTCAGTTATATATTACAGACTTATTACTTAGTCTTAATTATTTGTTTTTACACAGAGAAAAAAATAATAATAAAGAAACAAAGTTCCAGTTTCACTTTTAACTCCAGCCTCTAACTTGACTCAAAGTGCCTGTTCACTCAGTTGTTTATGTACCATGATTTATTTATTTGTGGATCAGTGAATTTACTGCTATCAGTCAAATATTAACTGCTCATCCTTCTCATAAATTGGGTTTTTTACAGAGGACAAATAACATTATATGGCCTATTGGTTGAGAAAAACAAATATTGTATTTGTTGAACTATTTGACGGTTGATGGGATAAATCACAGGGGTCCAGATGAAGCATTATCACTGGGTACAGATAATACTGGGTTGAGCTTCCAGCAAAATTCTGTGCTCTCATTTGGATATTTTCTTTTCTCAGCAGTGTCAAAAGATAAAAAGTAGCTCTCACTCTTTAAGGGATAGACTTATTTTCACGATATTGGTTCTAGGCATCAATAACTGATTAGCAGATCATACATTTCACTAATGTTTACAAATGTAAATATTTTAAATAGATGCTGTGGGTAATAAATAAATCAGTAGCCCAATCTACGTGGCTAAGCTCAGTACCAGATTGATAGGGAGTGTAATTTATGATATTGAGCTCCAGCAAAACACTTTCAAATAAATAATGGACTTCATGCCTCTGCCATGGTGCATAGTGCAGGCTCTGTTTGCTGTGGATATGGATGAGGACCAGAGGCTAAATTTACTTGTGGAATTCAGAGAAAGATGGAGTAAACTAAACTGACATGAATACATTTTGTTATGTTTGTTTCTCAAAATAATAAATTTACAAATCATTTTACCACTAATTCAGAACAGCCAATTAATATTCATAATTATTAAAAAGGATCATTTTAACTATACAATAAAATTACGTTATTTCTTAAATGACTTGGACAGTTAGATACATTCATTCTCCATATACTAAAATTGTGACACTTCTTACTAAAACTGGTTGGAGAACAGATTAAGCTAAATAAATACACACTGAAAGTTAGAGCGTGAGACCCAGTAAGTATGAGATGACAAGTTTGGCTAAAGTGTTACAACCTGTGGCCAAGGCTCATATACAGTATATAAAGCACACAAAATAGTGCATTTAGCTGGACTAACAATGGACGTCTTTTTCCTCCAAACACATAAATTCCAAAAATGAAATCCAGGTTTTCTCTAAATTCAAAACTGCCAAGAATCCTACTTTTCAGACACATTTATCTTCTTCTCTGTCTTGTCTCCCACCGTCTGTTTATTCTGGCTCTCATCAGCGCCATTACTGCCATGCCCGTCACATCTCTTCAAGGGAAATGAAAAACAGCAGTCATTTTAGGTGCAGGGTAAAGGTTATAGAGTCTGGCACACCATCTCGTGTATGTGTCTCTCCCATGCTGGCATACTCTGTATTACACAGCACATATCACATATCACAATGAAATTTTGTGTGTGGGATTTAACAGAATTTGAAGAGAACGAAAACCATGGCACTAGTTTTAAAACTAACAGGCACATTGAGCTCTGAAGAACATCAGGCTCAGTTTTTGAAAGTATAAGTGACAAAAAAAAAAAACACCAAAAGAAAGAAAAGAAAGAAAAAGGAACATTTTGTGCCACAGCCAAATATTCATCATGTAGAGATTTAACACTTGTAAATTACACATGAGAAATTCTTCTTTTTGTGTTTTAAATGCCTCATTATGTTATTTCCATCCTTTCAAGTGAGTGAAGAGCAGTTAGTTCTCTTAAATTCTCCAAAAGGCCACAGTGGCAATAAAAAGGAATGATTGCACAGGTGGAAAACGTTGTCTTGTCTCCTGGAGAGGAATGCACTTTTGCAAATGCTGGTGGGGTCGGTCCAGAGGTCACATGGGCAGCTTGTAGTTTTTTTTTTTTTTACCTTATAGGTTTTTGTAGTTCCTCTGAGGTGATGAATGGCAATGTGTAAAGTGCCAGCAGCAATGTCTCTAGAAGTAGCTTATTCTGTGTTGCCAAGCATGATTTATGACAAAAAAAGAAAAAAAAAAAAAAAGGGGGAGAGTGGGAGGGAGGAAGGAATCTCCATCTTCACCATTTGCCCTCTTGCACTTTTCCATAACATCTAAAAGGATTATAGTAACATTGGATTGACACAGCAACTTCACACATCTGGTTTGGGGATGTATCCATGCCTTTCTCATACTGTTTGATTGAGATATGACTAAATGGAAATATAATGTGGCCAAAGTGAAGATTGTATCCATAATAAAGATTACTTATGCTCTGTTCAAGGTCCCGGGTTGCTGACTTTCAGAAGTTTGTCAAATACCCTATAAGTCTAAGTAATATGTTCGCTTTGTGCGTTATTTGCACATTTGTATTTTTTTTAGATCGTTTAGAGTCATTTCTATTCCTTTAAAAATGACAGAGAAAACCTCTCTAATGGAACCTGAAGGCACACACATAAGCACACGCACACCCACACACACATGCACACAGAAGGTAAACACTGCTTGACTACTACATCTGATATGAACTTCTCAGCCGCAACATAAACTCTGTCATTTCACACATTTGTAGCATTGAATGAGATCACTGTTCCCATGTAACCTCAAGCTATCAGTCAATTAAGCAGTGGCTTAAATAGTTCTACCATTTTCTCTTAACCATAACCAACCAAGTTCTCAGTGATCCACTTTAATATGCACCAACTATCATAAATTAATTGCAAATGATGCAGCTCTGTTTAAAATTTTATTCTTTATACATCCTTTTAAGAATCTCTGTCTTCTTAAATATTATTAATATAAAATCAATGCAGTTAAAGTGTTCAGGTAGGATTTTAGCACCATAAGGATGAATTAAAAATTCACAAACTCTATTAATTTCAACAATGTGTAGCGTCATATTTAGATTTAATAGAAAGTTTTTAATGAAGAAGATTGGAAAAGGGATCCTTGCCTCCATTACCGGATAATAGATAGCTCAGAAAGGTTAGCAGCTACTCATTAATACTCTCTTAAATTACTAAAGTACTTAAGGCTTTTTTTCACCTCCACCTTTCGTTTTTTTTTTTCTTAAATGAGATAAAATAATATTGAGAGCATGAGCTTGAATCAAGTCCAACCATAATTAAATGCTCTGATGGGGTAAAAGTATTCTCTAGAGCTGGTGGTGTTTGAAAATTGTGGCTGTATGTTAGACTCACTGCAGTTTGTTACCTGCAGTGTGATGGACAGGTCTTAAAGTATCCAGTTAGCTTAGCTTATTTTGCATTTCCTCCAAAAATAAGCAGGAACTTTAAGTAAATAGAAAAAAATGGTAACAGTTTTATAAGATTTATAGCTTTTTGATATTTATATTGGCTCATGTTCATGTATATCTGGAGAAAAAAAATATTTTGAACCACAGTTGAGGAGACTGTTGTAAGTTTGACTCAGCATGTTAGACCATTTATTCCTAATTAATATCAGCTGGAAGAAAAAAAAAGGCTTTAACTCATTTTAAATTTGCATTTTCCTGGTTAAATATCTTGTATAAATTGTGTTGAATTTGTTCTCATAGTCAATTAAGAACTACTGCAGAGAAGGAAAAAGGAGACGGGAGTAAAGGAGCATTTGATAAAAATAGCGGTCATAGGATATTCTTCATTTTGCTGAGTGCCACAGAAGTGGAACCACTTGGGATGTTGGTATATAGGACGCCTGCTGCTAAAACACTGCCGTGCAGCTTCATGATTATGACTTGATCCTTCCTCCAGCGAAAGCTCATGCTGGTGGAAATCAAGTACCCCAAGGCTTACAGCATGCAGCCCAAGGCCTAAAAGGTAATAGCATGAAATATAGATATGGGGGTGACAGATGTTTACAGAGTGTTGTGAGATGGCATTGAGACACAACACAGTGGTTCCCTCCATTGGAGAGGAACCTGATGAGTAGTATAGTGAAGAGATGGAGTGATATAAGAGGTGCTCTGGCAGTGTTTGCAGGCAGATCATTAGGACTCCTCTTTAACTCAACCCCCAGTGACAATCTATTGCTCTCCTCCCCTGTCAGAGAATCATTATGGTCTGATCATTAGTGACATCGCCACATGCCCATCACTCAGGCTGGTGCCATATTGGCAGATGAACAGCCTCTGCCCCAGGCCCACTAATCTCTAGACTTCAGACAGGGAGGATGAAGGAATGTTCTGTGAGCATCAGAAGCACTGAATTCACCCCTTTTCACTCAGATCAAATGTTAAGCTCTCAGTAGCATTGTTCAAGGAAGGAGACCATATTTGGGGTAAAAATCAGAGTTTAAATGAAACATGCAGTATTTTTTTGTATGGTAAGATGTCTGTTTTTAAGACAGACATCTCATCCCGTTATGTGCAGAGGGTGGCCAGCTAGTTAGCCCCCTATATCACTTTCATATGCAAAGGTAGATGCAACATGCCACTCTCAAACTTTCACCAAAAACAAATACAGAAAACAAATTTGATTCCCCTTAAATCACTCAGTGCTTCAAGCGTGTGCTTTGCAGCTAAATATTGTTTAGATTTTATTGAGTTATGTCCTTCTACCAGCATTAGAGTCTCACTCAATAATAGAAATAATTTTCTAAAACCTGGTAATGTTACAATCCAGGTTTAGAAATTGTGAAATAAAAACACATCCTTAGCTTGATGTTTGATGTAGAGCTGCATTTATGTGACATGACTGCAATATTGAAAAAAAGTGAATGTTTAACTTCTAACCATTTATATTAGATTACTATGTAATTTGAGTTCCTAACCCAAACCATGCACAGCCGAGAAGAATGAAAAAAGTAGAAAAGTAGAAAGTAGAATACATTTGAATGTTACACTCTGCAGCATGGATGTCAAGCGTCTTCTTACAAGTGTTCTAGCTGAATCAACTATTTCAGTTGTGTACATTATAATGCAGCTACATGTTGACTGTTGACAGTGTCATTGACAATGAGGTCATCATGTAATGAGAACATTTGAGATGCAGAGAGGCATCGATTGTCTGTGTTAAGAAATAAGCTGCATCTATGTAGGCAAATGAGCGAGGAAGTGAGTGAGTGAGGGTTTGTCCATTTGTCTCTTGCATTGTCAAGTCAGATTTCACAAAAATCGAACTAGCCAAATTTGATAAAACTCAGTGCAGATTTGTAACAAAGACTGTGGAAGAACACAAATATTTTTCATGCAGAATAGGATCATATTTCTAAAAGTAAATACAGCATTAGGTTTGGTGGAGGATGCATTTGCTAAGTGTTATGTAATAAATTGTAGTGGACGTGGAACAGAACTCAGATTTAAAATCTTGAATAAATGTGTAGAAGACAGAAGATGTAAAAATGATCTAAATGAAGGAATAATGAACTCATTAAGCACAAAGAACATTATGTTACGCTGTGATGTTGTGCATTTCATTTCATGTTAACTCACAGCTTTCTACATGTAATGCATGTCTTACAGTGATGTGCTATATTCTCTATACTGTTTTTTTATCACACTGTCCACTACTATCATATTTCTGTCACTACATGCAATATGAACAACTTTCTTATTTGTGCAAGTCTCAAGTTTCAAATAATGTTTGCAGCCTGACCTGCAATAATTAACACCCTGGACAGTACATATTATTACTAAACTCCCACATCAGCATTAATGTTGCCATACATTATATGGCAGCTGAGAATCTGGTCACTCTTGCTGCTTTTAAGTTGAGTTTTTTATTTGTTCATTTTAACCCTAATAATGTTATTATAGTGAATATAATTTTATTCATGTGCATTACTTTTTACTGTCTTATCTGAAGAATATACCAGTGCTCCAGGATTGTTTAATGTGCATATAAAACGCAAATATTAGATTAGAATGAAAGGAATATATAATTGATAAGTGACAACCATTATGCTTTATAGAGTTCTCACAAGCCGCATTATTTACTGATGGCTGCTTATTTTTCTCATTATTTCAAACACATAAAACATCCCATAATTAAACAGCAATATGAAAAAGGAACCAATCCATCCACTCTAGTTTAACATGTATACTTATACTAGCACAAAAAAGTAATTAATTTTGAACATAACATGCACAGAATGATTGATAGTATGTGGAGGAAGTTTAGAGACGCTCTCAGCTCAGTTCTGCATGTTCTGAGATGATGACGCAATGAAAACAGGAATGCATGGCCTCTGCTCTGTGACCTGTGAATAATTGATAAATCAATTTTCTTGACTAGACCACCAAATAATGAAGCAATGCAATTCTTATCAATTACATTTTCATCTTAATTGTTGACTTCACTTAGCACGAAGCAGCACAGCGAAACACTGTGCCATTTTTCAATTAAAAGGTCCAGATGTTTTTGGAGGCTTCAGTAGACACAGGCAGTTGTGAGAAATGCTTTATCTGCATTGTAATAATCACTAGAACATCAGCTCCAGGCTGCATTTACATACTCATGTTTTATTCCAGCCCTCTTTTCTAATGCACCGCTTAATTATACTGAGCGCAGACAATGTCAGACCCCCATAGCCCTAAATTTATTATTGCACTGTGTGAAGCAGAAACCATCAAACCTAGTGTACCTCACAACAGCACACATACTCAGCTCATCACTACTCTCACACTATGGAATACATACAGCTCTCTCACTGCTGAAGACATCAAATTCTCTGGTTTTATTCACGCCAAGTGAAAACATACTCACACAAAAACATAACATAATCAAAGAAAAAAAATGTTGTCCAAAAATGTACAAAAAAGTATTAGTCAAAGTTGGCATCTAATAATAATAATAATAATAATAATAATAATAATAACAACAACAACAACAACAACAACAACAACAACAACAACAATAATAATAATAACAATAGGAATTTACCAAGCAAAAAATTTGAAAACTTTTATTTATTTTTCTTTAATTAAAAAATGACAGTATTGAACCAAACATGCTTTTAATAATAAAGGAAGCACTGATGTGTGAGTGGCATAATTTCTTCTTAAAAGAATTCTATACACAAACATTTTTTTTTTCATGCAAATGGTGAAATCCATTCAAATATCAAATAAAAAATGTGACACAGGTTGCATGATCAGGAGATTAAATTGCTTTTGAAGGCAACTTTATTGGTATATCATAATAAGGATATCTACAGCTTTAGAAAGATTACATGAATTTAAATTAGACAATTTGCTTAAAAAATTATTAACTGAATAAATACATATTTCCTCTCATAACATAATTATTTTTATGCAGTAGAGCACGGGTATACAAATTCTTTCTTTTCCACATGTTAAATGTGCTCCATTAGAAATACATTTACTGTGTTGGAAATGCCAGGAAATGTCTGGAAACATTGCAAGCAAATTGTTTTTATTTAAGATCTGCTGGGTTTCTTGCTTGTATAAACCTTCTCATTTCTAATTTATTAAACAGGGTTAAAACTTTTAATTTGTTCTAGCTTTTGAATAAGTCAGGAGGGGGAGTTCAGTTATGACATATTACATGTCATGTATAGTAAAGTTGTATTATGAAAGATTTGCTCATGTCCAGGGGTTCACTATGTGTACTTAAAGAAAAATTAATATGCACAGTTCCCTGTTTGGATGTGTAATATTTAGCAAAAGACACCAGGGGGAACATGGCTGTACTTTTCCCCTCAGTGACATGTGTCGAAATGAGCAAAGAAATAAATATAGAGCCGGAAAGATGTTTTTAAAACAAACATCCAACTAAAAGTGCAATTGCTGCAATTTATTTATATTTTATTCTGACCCTTCTTTTACATTGTGAGGCAAAATAGACATCCTAAGTGCACAGTACATAACCGAGAAAAAACAAACAAGTAAAAAAAAAAAAAAAAATGTTCTTAAAGCAATTCAAGCCGACATCTCCAGTTTGGTAAGGTCACATGTTCCATTACAGTGAGCAGAGAGTCGACGCCGTGCATCCCCACCCTCCCCCCATCCAGGCCAACAACTCAGCTCCACTGCTCACCAATCCCTCTGAGAACAGCCAAGCATGGAAGAAATATTCTTATTTAGATGAGGGCTCTGTGAGGGGCATAGTATGGCATAATAGAAGAAGAATACAATGTACTGTGGCAAGCATTGAGAGTGACTCCAGCACAACCTCCTTTACAGAAGGCAATCAAATCTGGCAGTCATGTGAAAAGATACTTATCTGCCTGGAGAGGATTTCAACACCATATTTCTGGAAGAAATGAAAATCAATGCTGACAGCAGCTTGTCACTGTTATGTATTCAGGACATCTGATCTCAATAGAGAAACTTCCTTGAGAAAAGGGGAATAAAAGGATATTTGGTTGTAAAAGGCAGATGCTACATTAAGAAAGTTAAAACGCAGCAGGAAAGATTTTACCATTGTATAAGTATCCCAATGAGGATAGATAATTCAAGAAAATACGCTGATCTTACCCACATGCTTTTACCCACTTTACATTTCATATTGCCTCAGGCGTGCACTTGCTTCTGTTTGAAATTTGGCTCATTACAATGGGGCACGAATGAGATGTAATATATTTCACAGACAAATACCCCTCTTCTAAAACATTTTAGAGATATGTTGTTGCACAGTATTATCATGACATATCTATAAATTTACAATCCTCTTGAGTGTTTTGTAATAAGACAACACATAAGCAAAGAGAGACTTTGACATGGACAAAAGCATTTCATGAGCTGGCACCCCTGCAAATGTGGAATTATCGCCCAACCACTGAAACGACTTCACAATTCCAGCAAGCGGCGTTAATCAGATTTTTCCCTCCAGAGCTGTAGTTCATTGTCATTGCTAATGGAGCCTCCTCTGCAGGTTGTTGCTCTTCACTAAATTAGTGTGAAGTCTTATCCCAAAAACATTGACTAATACTGCACTTAATCTTAGAAACTCTCAACTCCCGTGAAAAATCTCATCTGGAATGACACTGATGCATCGGAGCGTTACCCCACATTGCATTCATCATGCTCCTGACAAAATTAATCTTGATAGACTGAAACCAAATTACACCTGAGTTCACACCCATTCCTCACCACAAGCACTGAATAAATATTTATTGATGATATGTGTAATTTCTTCTGCACTACTAAGGCTGTTGAAGAAAATAAAGATGAAATAGGAAAACTTTCGTAATGAAATGTAGATTATTTTTGGTGCTGGAACTCAAAGTCTGAGAAATCTTCAAACTTACAAAGAGCAGCTCCAGAAACTATTTAAAACTTAAATTTTAACCTTTAAATTCCTTTATGTCTATTTACCTGTTACTTAAACACTTTAAATGTACTTTTCATTGATGCATGTACAACACAGTGAGAGATAACATGATTACAGTGCACACCATATATTATTTAAATGCTTTCAACATCAATTGAAATTCAGCCTACAATTTTTATAATATTTAGGTTCATGGAAACATCAGTGCTCCCTTTAAGTAGCTTCCTAAACAATGTGAACAATGTGAACTCCACTCATTGCTGTTTGAAGAGGGGATGAAGAACACCCATCTTTAGCCGTGCCAACCAAAAGCATGCACGACTCACGTTATTTATCTTCCAAATGAACTCATTCTTCACTACTAATTAAAACATGTTGAGAAACATGGAAGAAGGGAAGCATTTGTTTGAGAACTGCATTTACTCATTTAGACATGTATGTTTGGCTTCTGTTTAAAGAAGGCAATGTGATGTACGAACACAGAGCAAGCTGTTGTCACTAATAGTGAAAGGGAGTCATTTGTACTGTTGCAGCGATACTGACACAAAAACCTGATTGACAGGTCTAAAAATGCTGGAAGGTTAGCCAAATTTTTTTTGCCGCCTGCTTTAAAATTTATCATCCGTCACCTCTTTAATGTACTTTAATCTATGAGGTATACAGCAAACCAACAGGAATATTTTTAGTTGATGGGTTTAATGGCTTTGTGTTGGTGATTAATTGAATAAAAAGATGGCATTTCACAAATCATCCCTTTAATTAGTCTGTGAGCGTCAGTGTGACGATGCCGCCTCAGTCTGAGAATAGGAAAACGGGGGTGGGGGTACCAGCCGGAGCTCCAGCAGAGGCCGGCGGCCGTTAGGGGGCTTTGAAATGACACATTGCAGGGGGGGCAACGCAGCCCCAGGCAGCCTGCTCTGCACACCCAGGTGCTGTTGTCAGCTGGAGTCCTGCTCCAGCTGCTCGCCAAAGATTGATTTAATTATTTCCATTCCCTCTGTCCCTGCATTTCTTTAATTCTTTGTCTTCTCCACCTGGAAGCCTTTTCACTTCCCTCTGAAAACCCAAGGGTCTATTGTGGTCCAAATAATACACAATATATATTCAAATCTCCACATAAACGTTATTTGATTTCATGCAAATGTAAAGCTTCCTTATCATAAGCATAAAATAAAATATAATAATAAAAGCATAAAATTGAAAAGAAAAACGTGAGATAACTTGAATTTTATCAGCCAGATTCTGACACTTGTATCATTTAATCTACTTCCTTTCATTCGGTTCATTTTCAGACATAATGAGACAGATTCATTTTATAATTACAGATGTACTGTATTGTTACAGTGCATAAGTGCTGAAGGAGATTTTGGCTATGGTCGCTGAGTTTGAGGTCGTAGGACTTGTGTTATCAATTCTCAATGATTTAAATTACTAAGGCTCTTTTTCTCTTATCTGATCTTTTAAAGGGCAATGAAAGGGCCCATCTTTTTACTAAAACCTGTCTTCAATCACTGTTAATGCTAACTCCATGTACACATAAGAGGGCTGATAAAGAATCATTAGTCTCGTTAATGGAATCACAGGTCCAATCCCTCCATCCTTTTCTATTGAAAAGCGCTCTTCATTTCAAAGTTGTTCTGCTTTATTAAAGCTCATTACCATTTCTCTTTTAATAAGCACTCTTTAAAGTCATTACCTGCAGTGGAGTTAAAGGCTTAGCTATTAAAAGGTTACTTTAATGTGAATAATGGCCTCCCGATATACTCAAGTTAATTACTATTGGATGCTGGTTCTAGTTTAATCTAATGCTTAAACCTTAATGAGAGATACGTCACGATACAATGAAATTGCAAAAATTGTTCCCAATCAACAGACTTATTTGTACTATCTTTGCCCACACATGCAACATTCCTCCATCTTCAGTTCCATTGCAGTCTTCCAAAACATTGAATTTCAATGTGTGCTATTTTCTCAGAGCAACAATAGACACATGGTTAGCATGGTTAATTGCAAATAAAGTCAATCTTATTGACATTGCCATCATTAATCACTTTTTCTAATGTTATGTTGAAGTCAGTTACCGCCACAGTTTCTGTTATTTCCTTTTTTAAATATGTCTGCTTCCCATTTAAAAACTGAAGATCCACATTCAAAGAGGAATGTGATGCTGCCCCATTCATATTTAAAAACACAATTCTTTAATCATTGCATTTGAAATATTACCCTTATGATGTTAATATGACCTTGCAAATCAACTTGCAAAGCCCATAACTACTTACATATTACATATAAACAGTTTTAATCCAATTTTAATGAAATTTACATAGTATACATTATCATTTAATATCATTTCAATGCAACCTTCATCAAGTGTGAATTGTATGTGCCCCTGAAGTGAAATACATGCACAGGGGATAACACAACGACACGCAGCGTGTAGTATTAACGGATGTAATAGATGCTTCATGTCTGTTTATCAATTTAGAAATACTTGCCCACTCTGAAACAATAAAATTATGCACAACAGATGAATGAAACAAGGAGACTGAGACAAAGGAGAGCTCAAACGTTAACAATGATCTTTTGTGGCTCCTACTTCTGTACAGAGGCATGTACAGACAATTCAGCCAAGTTCGTCTGTGCAATGTCCTGCGCTGGTACAATTTTACCAACCTGCACATGCCCAAACCCGCTAAGAAGATTACCTAAACTGGTCCAGTGAAATCTGGACCCGACCTGATGATGTAGGATATAAAACGCAACCCGAGCTGCACGTTAACACATTCTAATTGTAAATACACCCCGCGTGTCTCTTCATTGCATTACTTCTCTTAATTTGTTCATAAAGTGATAGTGTTTTTTTTCTTTGTTAAACATGATCTTATAGAACTTGAACATTAACTTGTCACCCTGATAACTAAAAGTGAAGAAATGTCTCTTTCCATGAAGCTGACATGGAACTGAATATGTTACAGGCTTCCAATAGCTAATGTGAAACTTGCAGTGTAAGTATTTAACTATGTACACAACCACGTATGGTACTCATTTTAAAGTTACAGATGGGATTTAAAAAGTCCCATTGTGTTAGTTAACCCATTACTGGCAGTTAACTGTGTGAAGCCTCTTCTACTGTATGTATATATATATATATATATGTATGCCCCTCATAATCAGGCTGCTGTGAGAGGGCCCAGTGGTAAAGAAGTGAGACACAGATAATAAAAAGATGTGTCTAGCAGGCACTGAAAAATGTAGCTTTGCTCTGTTATACAGAATATAAAATGGCTGATCAGTGGTATAAGGCTTTGTTTTGTGTCCTTTTCCATGTTAAAAGTGTTCTTCCACAATTGTTCTACCTCTCTTTTAATGGTACTCTAACATGTGGTGGTAAACTTGCAAAAACAACGTCAGCAATCAGTAGCTAAAGTTGCTAACTCAGCGGCACAGCAGCTCTGTTCTGGACTGTTCTCCTGAGAGAGCAAATTAATTTCTCTGATCATTGTCTTTCCTGGTCTCGTTGACACCTGTCAGTCTTATGATATCAAGATGTGATTTGTCGTGTGTGGGCATTTGCATTGTTCCTCTGTGGATCCATATTTTTTTTTAATAAACCTGTGGCTTAGCTTCTGTTTCTCGTGCTACGATGCCTGTAACTATATTTCTATAAGATGCATAAAACTTTGTTTCTAAAACAATTCTAAATGTTAGTGTAGTGCAAATATCTATCTTGTAAAAATGTTGGTAAATGCTTAACTTACTGGGGGTGATCGGCAAGTTGCTCTTGAAAATGTTTTGGTACGTAATACTGCTAGATTAGGGTTAAATATTCTGTGTAATTGTTCTACCCATGCTGAAAATTAAATCACTGTTACTTTGCAAAAATGAAGTGACACATTTAAAAACTACATGAGAGTTAGCAGGTGGTAATTGAAGTGGACGGTGGGTATGCAAAGCATACAACCTCAGATAGAAACCAGAAAACAAGGTTTTAAAAAAATTCCCTTCAGTATTTGGGCTCAGGCTAAAAAGAAAAAAAAAAAAAAAAAAAAAGTAAAAGTAATGGGTTTCAAAAGTGTAAATATATGTGTTGGGTTTCAGATTCAGAATACAAAGTCCAACACACACAATGCTTTTCATCAAGAACATATGAGCTCACATGCCACACAAGAATGACCCTATTTTCATCATTGGAACAAAAAAAGGGGGCTCCTTTGAGTAAAATACTGACATCAGTTATGTTTACCCAGAACTTAACATTCTCTGTATACATCCTTCTACTTTAATGGGAAGATAAATTAGTAGTCTGCACTCATATTTTCTCAGGGACTAAGTTGCAGGATGTAGAAAAGCCCAGTGGAGCTACCAAATTCGTGCAAATATATACAAGAAACATAGTCAAAACTCAAAGCGCACACATCAAATTATTCACTGCTCAGAGTTCACTACAATCCCAGCCCTGTAACATGACACATCTGACCTCTGTGTTATCTTTCTTTTTGAGGGCACAGGGTCAAATAATGAAAGCTGACCCTTTCATTTCAAACTGCTTAAATTCACAAGTGAAGAGCCTAATTGCGGTGATCTGCACTGAAGGCCAGAAGTAAATTCTCTCGAGGAGCAATAACCTTGAAATTGTAGCACAGCTAATTTCTCAGAAAAGTTAGTGCTGCAGATCAGTGAAACATAAAAAAATCAAATAAAAATTTGAGTTTTACAAAACAATATAAACCTGGTGCATCTTGCAAGTCACCATTCAATACCATGATGCTGTTAAAATGAAATCAAAATTGCTCACGCTCACCAACATTCAGCAGCTACAAAAAGGCTGACACATAGTAATTACTGAGTTTTAACATGCTTCATCAGATACATTTAAAAGCCCTCAAATCAACAGATTTCTCTTTTTCCAATACAATTACAAGAAAAATAAATATAGCCTGAATGTCATCAATTAACAAATTACTAAATTACTAATTGCTAAAGCAGATTTCTTTAATGTTTAAGATATATGAAAGACCATCACTCTAAAGCTACATTATTATTTTTTGCTGAAGTGAGATATGCTTCCTATTCATGCACAGAATTAATGTGCACCAAGTGAACCACATTAGCATTTTCCAGTGATACTTTCTATCTCTTTTAAGGTCATGTGGCTTTAACTGGAGGCTTAAGTAAGACTCATGTGCATGTGTGTGACCCAATTCATAAATCCCATCGCCTCCTTGGTGAAATATTCAATACTAAATGTCACAAACCAGTGGGTCATCTAATCCCTTTTTTTTCTAAAGCCGCACTGAAATAATGATACTAAGTGAACAGTAGTCTATTGGAGGGTTCTAGTCTGATAATAAAGCCTACTTTGATGACAACAAACGTTTTCCATCATGTCAACAACAAATGGTGCACTTACGAATAGGTTTGTGGAGACGTTTGTGAACATATGTAGTCATAGTCACTGGTCGCAATGTTCGACAGATTATTTGTGGAACTTCAATGTTCCTTTGAAGCCCATGGGTCACTTCCTGGCAGCCACTGTCAGAGAGAGGATGGACAGGCAACTTCCAGCAAAGAACAGCATGATGAAAAGATGCAGGATTGTTTCTTGATCAAGAGCACAAGGCTTCAATTGAGCACTGTTTTTTTAAGATCAAATATTTGAGCTGAAAATTGGCTGCAGCACCTGCTGTATGCTGGTGCACTTCATAAATATTGTAGAGTATGTTTCACATTAACGCTGAGACAAATGGGACATAGTCACCTGAACACGTTTGAAGAGAGCTGACAATTGAAAAGTGTAATCTTGTGACTTCATAGGGGCTAAAAATAAAGAATTTTGCTTTCAGCATTTATTAAAATGCCTCCTAATTACACAAACCAGGTTGACTGCTGT
Source organism: Melanotaenia boesemani (assembly GCF_017639745.1). NCBI lineage: Eukaryota > Metazoa > Chordata > Actinopteri > Atheriniformes > Melanotaeniidae > Melanotaenia > Melanotaenia boesemani. Next base: position 25,332,886 of record NC_055692.1, read on the forward strand.
TTTCATTTTGCTTCTCTTTGAGCTCTCCATACAGGACACTTAAGAGGAAAGCAGACAGCTATTGGTCACATTCACACCACCGCCTGTCAGTAACCCAACATTAATGAACTCTCTGTTGAGCTGTTTGGTACAATATGATTATTTTCTATCTGGCATGTTTTCATGAAATATAAAGGATGACAAATGTCTAAAAGGGAGAAAAACAACTGTCTCAAATGCTGACATGTGTGTCAGTGTGTCAAACAGAAATATTACAAAGCAAAGGGAAACTTGAAGCTTATATTTCAGGGTTTGTTCATAAGACTTTGGAATAAGTTGTGAAAAGGGTTGTTCAATTAGGCTCACTCACGAATAATGGATATTATATTTAATTTTAATTATTAATTATGGAAAAATGTTAAATTCATTTAAGCAATTTTGCAGCAGCCGGTTAGCTTAGCTTAGCATCATTATGAGAAAGGGGTAAAGAGATTTTCCAACTCTGTAAAAAACATAAAATAAAGAAATTAAGATGCACTGACCCCAATAACAACATAAATTGGATACTTTCTCATGATACATCCACATCCAACATTACCTTAAGGCTTTTATCTTATTTAGTTGAACAGGTTGGCAGAGGAGGATCCATCACTGAGCAAAAGCATCAGGATCTGTGTGTGTAATCTCTGTTTCACTGGGAAAGCAAGCTTCTGATTCTTCCCACTCCACTATCAGGAATGATAGAAAAAGTCTGAACTTTTTAGATCAGCACTGTAACAGTGATCAGAGGTTTTTAATCCCCTGAAACTGACGAAGATGTGCCTTCCTTCATCCACAGCACATCTAAAAGATGGAGGTTGCCACCATTGTGCAGCTAACTTGGTAATTTTGATGTCCCTTGTTTGAATTTCTGTGGCCAAAACAAACTTTAATGTGTTGTATATGCATAATTTACATTTTAAAAAAAATAAATAGAAGGAGACAAACCTTTGTAGCATTTTTTAAAAACAGGAAGTTTGAAAACACACTGTAAAATTCTTATTGTGTGCATGTGCCTATTGTTTCTTTTTTTATTTGGGGGTTTTAATATTAGTCTTTGCTGGCTGGAAACCTTTGTTAGGAGCTCCAAACTCTAATCCTGGATTAGTTGACTAGTTGTTTGAACTAACTCTTTTAAATCAGATTTACGCAAATTATTTAGTTCTTTCAAATGAAGACTAAATCCACACTGACTCAGATTCATTGAAAGTCAACTTAAAAGACTGAAAAAGACTGAAAATAATTTGTAGCTGCATCTTTGTAACAGATTAGAGGTTCAGAACTGAAATGGTAATAAGTTATGTCAGTAACTAGCACTAGTTTACTTCTGATGTCATTAAAAAAGGGTTTGGTGATGGTGGTTTTCTTTTCCTGTGCTGTCCGTCAGACTCATGGTACTAACTTTAAAATTCAAACAGGGCAGAACTTTCCAACATTGTATAATTGTAAACATAACACAGGAAGTAAAGCACATTTTTTTAAAGTACCCCCTCTGACAAAAACATAACATGTTCAGTTATCTTTGCTAATCATTATTATGACACTGCACAATGTTGAAATCTATTAGAAACACCTTTTATGTTTTAGTAATGAAACACTGTTTATCCATAATAAAATGATAACTAATCACTACTAAAAAGTTTATTTTCAAACAAAATATGGGCTAAGAGTGTTAGTTCAGATACTTTCTGATGGCTTTTTAGCTCCCCAGTTGCAGCTTGGCAGACTACTTTGTAAGGCAGCTAAATTTTCAGAATCCTTTTTACCTGCTTTCTAATAGCATCCACAGCAGCTCCTTGCAGATGGTGTAACAAATAATCTGGTCTGTCATGAAACTTGATTGGAACCCAAAATGAGAGATTCTCAAATGTCAAGACATTACAGCATGACTTTTAACTAAGTGCATCAGCAGCTGGCTTCCCTTGGCTTCACCACTACTGTTTGGCCAAGCTGTAATGACTTGTATACTTTGCAGAACCATGATGAAGAAATTAGTTTGTACAAAGTCCCCCTACATGCTTGCAGACTGGCAGGATAGTACCAGGTGTGACTGATGACACCACTCAGATGTGGGGTGTTCCTTGTTGTGAACAGGACAATGCCAAAAATGGGATAAATTCCGTTGAGTAGTGAAGTATGAATTTTGCTACAGTTATAAAATAATTATTTGCTAATTAAAATATGTTTTAACAATAATTTGTAGCAGATCATAAGTACCTAAATTAAAGTACTTTAACTTTGTCTGACATAGGTTATATTGATGCATTCGCAGACCAAGGACCTAAAAATTCTCTTGTTTGCATTTCTTAATATCAGTAATTAACACATCCCATCTTATTTGATAAATATTTTGTAGTGTAAAATAAATAAATAGTATATATTAGCCATTGTGCTTATTTTGTAACAGCTGTTGGAAGTAGCTTTATATTAGTGGTTAAAGTATGCATGTAATAGCAAACATGGTATGTAATTATTAACATGGACAAACAATATCCTCCAAATTTCTAACTGAAACTTTGTCTATAGAAACCATTGTGGGTTTTACATGCATATCTATGCTGTATCTCTTTTTCATTCACTACATTTCATCCAGAATGTGAGATCTGTTTGCACGCCACTATTCCTTCATGCATCAGAGCTTTTCAGTATAATAACTGTTTCATTATGATGAGCTCTTTTTGAACAATGCGCATGTACTTGCATCACCCTCATCCCCTCAAGTGAGAAAAGATAGCAGCCTTGCACCTCTATAAGAGCCTCATAAAAATCATGACACTGATTCTTACCGGTCTCCTTGTTTCCAGCAACACTACATTTGAACTGTATGTTGACAAAGCAACAAAGTCATCACTATCTACAGCTAGCACTTGCATTATGCTGATGAATGAAGAGCCCTGCCAGATTACTTGATTTGATAAGCAGTACAACCCATCGGTAACATAATACATCACAAATTGTTTTGTCAACAATTTATGATACCATTTATCAAATGACCATCGCAGTGGGCTGAGTTATGGTGTCATAGCTGGCATAATGTCAATACTCAAGCTGAGTTGAGGGCAGTCTGGCTGCTGTGATTTAGACACGCTCCAGTCTGACCTCTTCAGAGATTTTCTCTTCATTACCAGACAAATTGATGTAGAAAGGAGATAAAAAGTTGTAAAATATAATGTTTTAATCTTTATAATTACATATATGAAGGAGATAAAGTAAATGAGATAAATGTCAGCGATGTTGAGACCGGCTGTAGCCAGATGAAGGCTTCAGATAGAAATAAGTTTGACTTTGCAAAACGAGGCAAAGATTAATATTAATTCAATGCACATAAATTAATGTTTATTAACATTTCTTTAAATTAATCTATCTTTTTATTTTGACAGCAGATCTCCATCAGTGTTATAATAGTAACAGGAGACATTCCTTTTCCAGCTTGTTGTCAGATCAAAAAGTTTTAAGAATCTTCTTAATGAATTAGAGTTTTGCAATGAAAGCACTGCAATCAAACCCTGATCGTATTCCACTCTTGAGAATCAATTGGGGCTGCAGCCTCGATGTCAATTAAAATGTAAGGCCTTAAAATGCCTCTTCAAGTCAATCCATGGCTCTGGTATTGACCAGAATATATGGCCCGTATCCAAGCCAGCACTGCTCACTGGCCAATCTTAAAGGTTACTGCAACCACTACATGTACCCACATTAGCAGGACACTCACCTCTCTGGGTTTATGGCCTGTGTAATAATTTTAAGCAAGAGAGAAGCGCATTCACTGGAGACAGTAACAGCCAGAGTCGAGGGAGGACAAGTATAGTATGATTGATCGTGTTGAGAGTATAGCTGTGTACCTCTCACCTTCCCCTCCTGATTAGTGCCTGCTCCTGATCTCTCACATCTGTCTGGACTTACTAGAGAAACAGATTCCTTAGATATAATTCTCTTGGGTTTAAGTTAACTTTTTCGGGGACATTTGTTTACTTTCTGTAGTAATACACAAAAATGAGGTGCCCCATATGGCCCGAGGAGGACACTGAGAGGCTCCGTGTGAGTAGACTTTACAGTAAGCACTATGTCAAGGTTAAAAAGAAGAAGGGTGGGGATTTGAAACTGCTGTTTCTCTATATTCATCACCCAAATTTTCAGTCTTTTCCTGAAAAATATGTTTAATATGTAACAACTCTTTAAGCTCCAAAACCATCAAGTTAGATTAAGTAAAAAAAAAATCTATGAAATATATCAGAAGAAAAAGAAAGAAAGAAAAAAAAAAAAGGGGTTTAACGCATTGTAATACCCTGAATATTCCTGACAACGTGTAATTGTCGCGATATTACACACCTTCACTGCAGCCCTGACATTTTCCAGATGGGTTCTATGTGATTGACAGATAAAACTTTTGCAGATTTATATTAGAATTTGGGCAACAGAAAAGGGAAATCTGTGAAGAATTTGTGCTGTCCAGCAGCAATTGCTTCAAACTTTTTGTACTGTTTGCCTGTATATTTCTTTTCCCTGCTCTTTTAAAAATTATTGTATGTGCACCCATACATAAGTCTGATTCAGGTTTTAACATTACAGATGCAATAATATTGATATATAGACCCTGGAATTGATTGAAATAATCATTTAATAGCCAGATTCTACAGTTAGAAAACAATTAACTAAGACTGGTTTTACAAAAACAACATGGTGTGTGACTGGCAATTTCCAGTGGCTTGACATGCGTTTTGGCTTCCATATTAACATATAAAATTCACATTAGTTGCATAATGTGGATCTCAAGCTGTGTTACAGCTGCATGCCACCCAAAGTTCTGACATGGTGCTTATTTTTGGCATGAATGTAAGCATCAGGCCAGCAGTTCTCTGTATACTGCCAAAACATTTGCTAGTTGTATTGATTTTAATCAAGCAACAACACACCTTTAGCCTTAGTTTTAATATGAAGGCAACACATCTAAAACATTAGAGAAATAACTTTCTGGTTTTGATGATTTTATTTTTCGAAGTGCATGTCACTGATCTTAAACTTTTAAATTCATATCACTCAAAGATTCTACAAAGTTCAGTCTATTTTTGGCTGTTACTAACTGACACTGCTCTGTATAAAGATTGTGCAGGCCGTTGCATCAGAAAGGCTGAAGGTGTGAACACAAACGCAGACATTACAGTATTATTACTTGTAAGGTAATCACAGAAACACTGTGTCCAGAAATGATGACAACACTATCAAATCTAAACACTTAGTTATACAAATTCTAAAAAAAAAAAACGCATTTGGATTTCTTAGAAAGAAAAATAAAACAAAAGCTAGGACATTTGTAAGATTTCATTAAGCAATGCAAACGAATCTAAACACTCTTGTTGACATGACATGATCCATATTAAGTCAGCTGATGCTAACACACCCTGCACAAGCAAGCATAACACAAGAGAAAAGACTTTTTCCATCCACAACTTATTTGTTATCATAATTGATCAAAGGTAATTCCAGTATCTGATACCCAGTTTATGCAAACGAATTATGATTTGATTTTATTTATTTCATTCTCTTAACATATTGCTACACTCATGCCTCTCACACTTTTTTTTAGTGTCTCTTTTTAAAAGACCCATGGTAAATAAAAAAGGAAAGGAAAATTAAAAAAACAAACAATAGAAAAACAAGCTTATGATTCCGTGATATTTTATTAGATATTATTAGGAATATTTTACATTTAAGTATTTCCTAATAAATTCATTATACAAGTACTGACTTATACTTTGGAATTTTCATATAATGCATGAATTGCAAATTTCAAAATATAGATAAAATGAGATATCCAAATCAGATGAAAGACTGTTTGTAATCAGAGTAGTAATGTCTCTGGCACCATCAAGCAACAGGGGATCAAACAGGCAACACTCAGACCAGGAGGTAAAGTATCTTTGCTGCTGTGTGGCAGGCTGCCCTCTACTTTCCTTCATCATCCTCAACACCTATTCTCATACAAGGAGGCTTAGACTGAAGGCAAGCATCCTCCTCAGCTGTAATACATAATTTCACAAATCTTTTAGTGATTTGCGACCCTTTTGTGGACAGCAAAATTGTGAACTCATGCACCCATAACTTCTCACTTAATCTGTATTACTCTCATCACAACAGAGCAAGCCACTCTATCAGTAAATGCTAATCTCCTAATTAACAAGCTAATTAGGCAATTACAGCTTTGCAGAAGGATGCCTAAATGAAATATGACAACACAGTCACTTTCTACAACACCTGTGGGTCTTTTCAGATGCCACAATGAGAAGCATGATGACAAAGTGTTGTCTCTACACTCATAAGCGCTTATTCCTTTGCCTCACTCAGCTCATTTGTAAAAATATTGTCATTTCATTTAACCTAATCTACAGCAGGGAAACAACATGTCAATTTACATGTCAACAGTGTCAAATAAACCATCTTTCATTTTTTTTAAATTAGTCTTTTTACACTAATATGATTTCAGAGGTAAAACAGTGGTTACAAAAGTGGAACCTCTTGGTTATGTAAACATGCTTTTGAGAACTACTTCTCTCATGGTGTTTTACTGTAAGGAGCTGTCACATACGGAAATGAATTATGTTGACATATGGCTGAAAACAACAGTGAATAGGCCTGCTATGCAATGCAATGAAGAATCATGCACTGCAAGAGAGGAGAGGAGCCGGAGCTGTACCTTTGAGCCCTTTTTGACAGGTATGTAGTGTGACTTGACAGCTCTGTATTTCAATGATAAATGCAGTAGTCCTGGGACTCCCATTCACTAAGCTCAAGAGTGTGTTGCTCCCATACTTCAAGGTCAAACAAATGAGTAAAACCACACAAACCACTAAGTCAATCTGTATTTTTTTTCCATATTAAAAATGATTGGAATAAAAAGATTCCCAACTTAAGAGTTCAAGTATTTCTTGAGATATTTCAGTAAAATATTACCTTGAAAGTGAATATAATCTCATGCTAAGATTTTATTTATAATATTCTATGCATGAACATATTTAGATTCCATCAGATTCCAGTGCATTCCTGTAGCTGTATACTCACTGTCTAGTTTTTGCAGAGAGCTTACAGCAGGACCACATCCTCCTCCCACTCTGCTAAGATAATCAAAAAGTGAACTGTTATTTTAAGTAACAACTCACTGTATCATGGCTTTGAATATTTTTTTTTAGAGAAAGTTACTTCATATTCTAAGGGATAATTCTCTCAGCATTTAGTTCTGAGTCATGAAAATGAATCATCTCCTGAGACTGTTCATTACCTCACATTCACCAGTAAGACAGAATGTCTCAGAGGATCATGAATACACTTATTCTGAGCAGGTACGATGCTTGTAATGAGCAGCAAATAAAACAATATAATACATTTAATTAAAGTTGTGCCTCGTTATCAAGAATTTTAAATCAATATATTTTTTATATTAAGATACATTAAGAATGGTGAATTAAATGTAAGTCTAAACAAATGTTACATAATTCTGTAAAACATATGTAACAAGAATTATATAAACATACATGTTTTACAGTAAAATAGAAAGTTAACTATTTACTTTTTAGACTATTTAATTTTTTTTTCTAATCAGACTCCTGAGTCTTAAAAAAAAGAATGAAATTTTTCTGTTCACATTAACATTTAAGTCACCACGGACAGTGTGACTATAAAAACACTAAAGCTAGGTCATCAACAGAATGAACGCTGTTCCATAAATGTCAAGTTTGTCTGGACTCTGATCTGCTTTGGCACATTAGTGTTTATTTTAAGACAAATATATGAAACAAACAAACAAAACAAAAAACAATAAAAGTCTCATTAAACAAAGACAAAGTAAAACAAACGTGTGGAAACTATACTGTAAAATATACTTTACTTCTGCTAAAATGCTTAAATGTAATTCTTGCCTGTGTTCTTCTCTGTCTTTCTCTTTAAGCTGAAAAGAAAAAGTATATCAAAACTGAATGAGCACTAGTGGGAAACTCCAACTATTGACAGCCTATTTGTTGATTCATTGATTTGAAAAAATGACACCCACATTTTTACAACTTACTTGAGCAAACATTAGATAGCAAGAACATGAAAATGTTAGATCTGCTTTAATAGCTTTTATTAGTTGGATCATCCTCAAAACCAAGTCAAACAAGTGTTTTTCTGTATTATTAATGAAAAGGGAGCAAGGCCTTGTTCAACACAACTTCTCCCCTGAAAATGTTTCTGTCTTTGTGAACGACCATCGCTAAAAAATAAAGCAGTCTGCACCGTCACACATTTCAGCCCTTCAGAATTGTTGCACAATTGCCTTAAGCTGAAAGAAATTTCTTTCTTTCTTTCTTTCTTTCTTTCTTTCTTTCTTTCTTTCTTTCTTTCTTTCTTTCTTTCTTTCTTTCTTTCTTTCTTTCTTTCAATTTTCTCCCCCACGTAAATCCATGATATTCATGCTTCCTGTAGAGGTACACGGCATATTTGTTGCCTTGCATCCAGCTCAACAACTTGTCTGCTGCCATAGCAACTGCGGAGGAGCACTGAGCAGCGCCGCCTGCTTGTGCAATGGATGTCACTCGTAGCAACGACCAATCAGAAGTTCCCATCCTTTTTGCACGAGCTGCGTGAAGATGGAGGGATGAAGTGGGTGGGTTTTCGGCGTCATGCATCTGCCAGCAATAGGACAGATGGATCGTCAGTCTTCGCCTTTCTGGCCTGGGATTGGTCGATGGGCTTCAGTTCCAATAATATAAACATGTCTACTGCTCTCTTGGCTTGAACCGAGGCTTACAAGCGACTATGCAGTTCTACATCAAACTGTATAAAAACTCTCATTATGTATTTGCCTGTGGTGTTGCAGGGCTAATTCTTTATCATTGATAGAGAATATGCACATAGCTGCACGTGCACGCGTGAGGAAACGAGGATACCCTGCTGCCGCTACTGCGAGAAAGAGAGAGGGGGACTCTGCCTTGCTTTCATCATTATAATCACCATCCTAAGTACTAGCTCTTAACATTTTGTTTTTCGGTGTTCAGGCGAGAAGTGACAAGAATATAGACCCCTCCTCTGCAGGGCGGAGCGTGCATTTTCATCTGGTATTTTGTATTTTTTATTTATTTTTTTCTACTCCTCTACCCTTCTCTGACACGTCTGCACTGAATGAGTGGCATTGGCACACTGTCAATCGCTCACTACCGCTGCCATCAAACAACATAAAACACACACAGGCAGAGGCTGGAGCTCATAAATTTCAGCAGGGCGAGATATTTTTTGCGCATCGTCTTTATACAACGTTGAATCCTAATTAATTTCGTCTTGCTGTTGCTTTTTTTTCTAAACAAAAATCTCCCAACTTTTTGTACATTTCATATTTTTATAGTAACATTTGGACACCTTATACTATAGATTGTGAATATTGTTTTTTTTTTTTTTTTTTTTGGTTTTTGTTTTATTTTTTTAATACTGTCATTGTCGCAGGAAATATTTCTGCACATTTACTATTGGCAACACCTGCAAGCCTGAGACTTGTTTACACGTTTCCACCTTGGATATTTCTGGTTTCTTTTTTTTTTTTCTTCTTCTTCTTTTTTGTGTCGCCAGTGCTTCGCGAAGAGGATTTGGACATTTTCGAGAGGAAATGCGCCGGAATTCTCACGAAGAGCGCTAATAAATGAGCGATCACCAAGGAGCGTTTCTGTCTACAACACCGGTCAAATCCAAGAGAAAAGACAGATTGTTGCGAGGATTGGTGCGGGATATGATGGACCGTCAGTTCTGACAAAGAAGTTTTCAGAAGGAGAAGAAAGATTTATGCGTTTTTTCTACAAACAGCCACGCGTTTTGGCACTTTGGACCGCGCGTAAAGCAACGAGAGGACAGCGACAACTTGGACTAAATTTAAGCTAAAACGTCACTGCTGTATACGCTATTTAAAAATAAGAATAATAAAATTGCGTTAGCTTTATTTTGTGCTGAACAATCACAGATACATTCTTCTTCTCTGCGGCACATGCTATAGCCGATTTCGTATATGAGTTTTTCAATTTGTGTGGCTCAGTGCACAGACTCTTTAGCGGCTACTATGGACGACCAAGCCCGGATCATGCAGTCGATCGGCGGTGTCAGTCTGGCTGGCCACTCGGTGCAAGGAGGCATGGCACTGCCGCCTCCACATGGACACGATGGGACAGACGGAGACGGAAGAAAGCAAGACATTGGTGACATTCTGCATCAAATAATGACCATAACTGATCAAAGTCTGGACGAGGCGCAAGCAAAGTTGGTTTATTTATATGTTTTATTAACTTCACCCCCCCCCCCCCCTTAAAAAAAAAAAAAAAAAAAAATCGCTGCACGCATCATTATTGAGATGTGCCCCAATTAACTGAACTCCCTAATGCGTAACAATAGGCTGGAGTGGCTGTAATGATAATCTAAGGTGTAGCTTATTTGTTGCCCCACATAGCAGTAACACATGATAAAGTTGTCACAACATAATTTTATTTAAACTACCTGCCAACGTGAACCAAAGAGAAGCGGTGTTGTCCAAAAAAAAAAAAAAAAAAAAAAAAAAAAAAAAAAGTTTTTGGGCACATCACCTTTATCTTCATAAATTTGTAAAACTATAATTTCTGGTAAAATCCTGTTGATCTCAGCATAGTGCAGTTAATGTCTAACTATTATAAGAAATCTGTGATTAACAGTAATATTTATTACAAAATATTATCAACACTGGGTTTAACTTAATTTTGAAGACAAAAACAGCTATACTTTGCTGGTAAATGATAACTTTTTGACAAGAGTTTGTGTTGGAACTTTAAAAAGCCCAGTGACAACTAAACTTACTATCTTTAAACATCAATTTACTTGTTCACATATAATATATGACTAATCAGTGAACTTATTTCAGTATTTTATTTTTTTCTTATACTGAAACAGGAAACATGGACTGAACTGTCACAGAATGAAACCAGCACTCTTCAGCGTTCTCTGTGAAATCAAAGAAAAAACAGGTAAGATCTTCCTGTAAAATATCTCCTAATATTAACTTGTAAAGAAAATAAAAAGAGAAAAAACAGAATCAGCCACAATAGTATCACAGTAGGCATTATTATTATTATTTTTATTTATTTTTTTTACCTTTTGGTAATCCAGTGGCATCCTGCATCCAGGTTACAGAGGACCTCTGCCCACATCAATCACCTTTTTAAATATGTCATTGTGTCCATGCAGAAATATCTCAATTTGTCATAGTACAGCAGGTAGATTCTGTTTCCTGTAAAGATGCTCCTGTTAGCAGAAGTGTCTTTTCCAGCACTGGGTGCTTGGATTTGAGCAAAACGTGTGCTCCAGCTTTCAGCCTCACCACCCTGGCACAGAGCATGATGGGGAAATCCCGTAGCATATGCTCTATACTGCATAGATCACAAAGAATTGAAGCTTTATCATGATAACAACTGCCAAGCTTTCATGAAGGCTACACTTTTAATCTATAATTGGAGTGTAACTCTATACAGACTCCCATTTTAGAAAATAAGGGTATTTAATTCAGGTGGAATTGACAACAAAATCTGTTTGGTGGAAAAAAAAAAAGGGGGAAATTTAACTTGGAGAAAAAAAAGTGCCATCTCTAAGAATAAAGCCTTTTCATATTTATGACCAGGCTTGAAAACCTAATATTCTTACACACTTATGAGCAACTGAAATCACAAGTGAAGTTTTCACTTTTTTTATATATAATTTTTACAGCTCATAACCATAGTGTATTTTCAAAAAGTGATTCTTACCCCTTAATGTAAATGCTACGGGCATACAATAACCTGCATACATTCTAAGTCGAAAAGGAAGTCATAACTGACTTTTAGGGACTTTTGAAAAATATATTTGTATATTGTATCTTTTTGTTTTTATTTTTTAGAGTGTTAGTAGACATTTTACTAATGTAATCACCCCATTTTTAAAACGAGAAATAAAGCGCTCCTGGACAGATGTTTAAGCATTTAACCTGTTGTACATCAATATTTATTTTTCTGTAGAAAAAATAATTCTTGAGCAAATCCAAGTGCTTGTCAGATTTGTGACCTTTGTACGGTTTATGGGGAAATTAGCTTGTAAGAGATCATAAAACTTTATGAACTTCCTCAACACAGGTGGCGTCCACAGGGAGAGGCAGGGGGTTCTCGGTCCAGCCAAGATACTGTGTTGTGATTGTGCTTTGTTTAGTTTAGATGATGAAATCGTTAGAGCAAGAAAAACTGAAGATGCAGATCACACATCACACCAAATGCCAGATCTGATGGGAAAGCAATTTTCCAGTGCAGAAGCTTTTCTGCTGTAGTAGAAAGTTGTTTTACAACAACGAAAAAAAAAAAAGATCAAACATAAGATAATGATGTTTGCAGGTAGAACATTGTTGAACTAAATTCCCAAATTTATAAAAAAAAAAAAAACACTCGTAGCTTTAAAATGAAATGAAAAGAAATGATGTAAAGACATATATGCATGTGTGTGAGAGAGATTCTGGGTGCCTTTTAATAAGTTTGTGTGAGAGATGGGTTAGCGGAGGAGAGGGAGAACAAGTTTGAGTGTGTGTGTGTGTGTGTGTGTGGGTGTGTGTGTGCATGGTTAACCTGTGGTTTAGAGTCATAGCCTCCCCCTCTTAGCCGCTGACAGAGCTCAGCTGGTCTGGTGGCCTTGTTGACCGCCCTGTTTTTCCAGCACACAGTGAGCCTTTCACTGGCTCCTGTGGCATCATTCACAGGACTTCCTTGGCCCTTTCACGTCTGTTCAGATGAAACACGGGACTGCTGTCTTTTAGCCATGGAAGCCACCACTGGCTGAAAACAACTTTTAATAATAAATCTGAGAGCGATCCAAGAATCATCAGCATAATTACTGAGCACATGTATCATCTTATCAGGACTTATTGTCATGTGCGTAGATGAATAGTGAGATGAAAGCCTGGCTTGAATTTTGTGATCAAGGTGTTGTGAAGGTAAATTTAAATTTACCTTTTTTTTCTTTTTAGATTTGAGATTTCATGCTTTTTCTACTGATAGCAAGAGGACCTGTCAAGTTGTTTAGAAGTTTATGGCAGTCATCTAACTGTTATTGTAGAGCTACAGCATATTTCTGCACTGCTAATGCCCTAGAAGTATTAATTCACTTTGATATGCTAATTAGAGAGCATTATGCAAGAAATGAGATTAAGTGGCAGCATGAAGTCATTTGCCTGTCACTAAATTGAGTGTTTTTAGCAGGAGGGCCCCCCTCCCTACATTTTCTTGGCTTTGCATGTAGATAAGCTAAATGTGAGATTCGGTTGGTGTGTGTTGTTCTTTGTCCTTCAGTGTGTGATATTTTTCTTTTGGTACAAATGTAAAACCAGGCAAGCAGAATTCCTCCATGTTTCAGGACGAGTGATACATTTATGTTGTTTCCCCCTTTAGGCTGCGTTAGAAGACAGTGAATGCATTGTGTAAAAAAATGAATGTACATGCATTCAGATGAGATGAGTTTTGCAGTTATTCCTATGTGCTGTGTTTGTTTTATCCTGCTGGCTACTCCCGTGTCTTGCTCTCATGCTTGGAAGAGGGGCTCACAGCAGCAGCAGCAGGAGCGGCAAGAATAACAAAGGTGAAAGATTACCTCCATATGGTATTTCTGACCTGAAAAAAGAGAGGTTCTGTAGCAAGACTCCTCTTTGATGTGAGGTTTAATCAATAGAAAGAGATTACAGAAAACTATTACAGGCTAAATCATGGAGTGCTACAGAGCGGCTTAGCCCTCCTCACAGCTCTCTCAGCTGCACAGCGCTTCTGGTTGCGTATTGACTTGTTGTTTTCCTGACCTTTGACTCATCAGGTTCAGAAACGAGGGGGTCTGGAGAGGCAGGGGAGGGAGGGAATGTGGCAGATCCAGGCTGATAAATGCTGCGATCCAGTGTTTGAAGCAGTGGATTAGGGGATGGGGGGGTGGACCTGTGCGCTCACAGGTCGAGCCAGTGTCGCTGTTTTGTTGCACATATTACACCTGGCTTGTGAAAAACTGAGACATGCTTTTATGTGTGTTTATTGGTTTGTCTGTGACTTGTAATATTGAGCCTAGAAAAAAAAAAAGTTACCAAAACACAGTTTGGGATGTGTTTGTAATTAACCTCAAGCAAGGCAAACTAAGAGCATTACCTGAAGTAAATAGAGTTAGGAAAAAGGAGGTAAGCAGTTTTTTAAAATCTTTTGGGTACATTAATTTCAGTGTTTCCTGATAAAGTTAATGAGCCTTTTCCCCTCACTTACCCCATTATTATTATTATTATTACTATTACTATTACTATTATTATTATTATTATTATTATTATTATTATTATTACTTAATTGTAATTTTACTATATTTTATTTAAATTTTTCGTTGCATTTACAGGTAAAATAAAATAGGTTTTTATTGCAAGCTGTGGAATAAAAACGCAATTTTGTGTTATTTATTTATTAATTTTTTCAGGCTTCTTTCAGCCTGAAAAAGCCCCAGTAAATGGGTGACAGAAAACAGAAAGCTATTCAGCAGCAGAGACAATTGACTTTGGCTGCTTTTTGTGTCAGGGAGCCCCAGTGATGCGGCTGCAGCGACTTGATAGCGTTGTGCCGAATGGTTCGTGCACAGCTGGGTTCCTGACTGGCTCAATAGCAGGGCCGCTGCCTCCTCCTCTAAAGCACAAGAGGGACCGGGGAAGATGTGGCTATTATCTAAGTAGCTCCCAAATACCCACCATTTCCCCATCAGCCAACATGAAAAGAAAGAGGGCTAGACAAAGAAGACAGGGAGAAAAAAAAAAAAAAAACAACAAAAAACAAAAGTACTATACATATCAGTTTCATCTGGAAGGGTAAATGCTATTGTGTTGTGGGGATAGATGTCTCTGCAGCAGTGCTGGCTTGTATCTGCATGCACGACTCCTCAAATCTGTTTTTTTCCCCCCTTTTTTTTTTGTACAATGATCCGGCGTTGTCCCCCCATCTGTGCACCCGAGCACGTCCCCCTCTCTCCCCCTCTATCGCTCCAAGCATTTTCTGCAGGCTCCTGCGCGATCAACAGCTCATAATTGTTTTTTGCACATACGTTATGCAAATGAGTCTTTATGGCAACTGGCATAACAATTAGCATCCTCCAACAATATTTTAGTAGGTTAATTGCAAAATTTCTGAATTGTACATCTGAGTTGTTAATTAGGCATGACAGAGGTGGTGAAATAGTTATCTTCAGGCAGTGGCAGCCAGCAGAGGCTGGTTTGGATGCAAAGAGGAAGGATTGATTGAAATTAGTTTACAGCTGTAGGAGCGTGCCTGTTGGAGACTCTTTGCATTCCTCTTTTGCTTTTTGTGGCAATTGTTTGCTGCTGAGTGCAAAAATATAAATCTGATGCAGACAGAAAGAAGGTGGCTCAAGTTATGATCTGTAGAGAGTGATTACACTCTCTGATTCGTATCAGTTTTATAAAAAAAAATACTTGGTATAACAAACAAACAAACAAACGTGAGTAATACCAATTCTCATGTTGGTACAAGTTAGTAAGGAATTTGTTTTAATGCACTACTGAAGTTGGTCAGCACACTTAAACAGAAATGTCCCATTAGAAAGGATGCTATGGGAAGTTTGCTATACTTATTACATTACATTTACATTACATTTTTTCTCCTTATATATATATATATATATATATATTATTTTAATGATGCACACAGTTGTGAAAACTAAAAAAAAAAAAAAAAAAAGATTGAACTTTATCCTCTGCCTTAAGTTTATTATTAATGGAAGTAGGGTTAAAGAAAGAAAAAAACACTCCTGCAAAACAAGTCCTCTCAGTGATTAGTTCATTATTTGTCATGTTCCAAGGAGGAGTTTTTCCTCGTGGGATAATACACACTGTGATCTCCATTTACTCTGTACACACTACATGTGGACAGCTAAATGACGTACCACATGTGAATTCACTGACTCTGAAAGCAACCCGGTTTTTAAGTTTATTTCTGCTTTTGTTCAAATAGTCTTTTCTGTTTAACATTTATAGTAAACAGCAACCTTTTATTTATTATAGTTTTATTTGTTTATGTCTGTGTTTGCATGTGTGTGAGTGGAAGTGTTACTCCAACAGGTGATGGGATTCTGTAGCTAAAGTAAATTTTAGTAAATCAGTAATGGCTCACATTTTTAATTATCACGGGAAGCTTTGTCAGAGTAGCCGTCTGTGGCATGTTACCTTACAAAAGCAGTGCGATATATAATTGTCACCTATCTTCTATTTACACAAGATTATTTTCCAGTGATAAGAAAAGTGAATGTGTGCTATCTTCTTTTTATTTGTAAGCCTGAAATCCGAGCCCCCCTTCCCATTGTTCCAGATGCCATTGTTCTACTTTTCATACGTTACAATGATATATTGACGGTAGAAATGGGAAAAAGACTGCAATGCAATGAAATTTTAATCAGTGTCTTCTGCTGCTTTAATAAGGCAAATAATTCTTATTGGCTGCTGTGTTAAGATTTCTAATATTTAATTCATAACAAACCTTGCATTATTCTGCTGTAGCCTTAAGACAAGCTCCACTCTGCTGCCTGCTGCAAGGAAACATTAAGGGGGCGGAAGATCTAAAAAGAAGTGCCCTCTGAACACTTTTCTTTGCAGTTGTGTCATAAATATCACATCATATCGGTTGTGCCTGTGAATTTAAATATAAATTTATCAAATAGTTTTCGGTGATTGTTTTATTGGAGCTTACTGCTACTGCTGCAGACTTTCAGTGGACAAACTCTTCAACTCTGCTCTGTAATTTTTTAAGGGGTTAGTAAAGTAAAACCATTTGCTCTGCAGACGGTCTTCTTTGTTTTCTAAAGTCCTTGAAGTTCATTTTTGTGTCTGAAGTAACGGAAAGATGGCGAGTGGCCAGCAGCTAGGTGCTGGCTCATGTTAAAGTGAAACAGCGGGCCCTGTTTTCGTCTCTCGGTGAAATGGCTTAATTGGTGTCAGAGCCCCAGGGATAAAGGCCTCTTGCTCTGAAACACAGCCACACAGGCCCTGTCTTCCCTCAAACCAGGAGGAACGGCCAACGTCTGCTGGTGAATGAGGACTAAGCCGTGGCATAACAATACCAAATGATGTTTGGGATGACAGAAATTAATATGCACTTGCTCCCAGAAAGCTATGATTAATGAGGGCGAGCGAGGGAATGCTGTCCCTTCTTTCGCTCCTCTTTGATGGGGATTGAAAAGCATAAAAAAAAGAAAAAAAGGTTTCCTTCTCTTCAGAAAGTGGAGGTCATCCAGAGTACATTACTGCTATTCTTCTTTTGCTCTTTCCTCAAGCAGGCGGCAGGCAATGGCTGATTGCTTGTAATGAATTTTGGAATGCTTCACTACCACTGTGGGCTGGTGGTTTGTCCTGTGGCATGTGCCTCAAAGGAAAGACAAGACACAGCCTAAGGACACCTTTGCAAAGAAATTCACCCGCTGCTTGTAATTTCAGCTGTAATTATAAAGAGTCTGAATATAACCCTGATAATTAATATTCATTTGGGCCATTTGAACTATAAAAAAAATTAGCACTTTTAATTTTGATAATGGAATCAATATGTGGTGTTCTGTCTTAGCCTTCTTTTTATATGGAATTTCATACACATGCATTGATTTGGAGCCAAACGTGTGAACAAAATGGTGGTGTGCTGTTGCCATGATAATGATCTGTATCTGTTGTGTCCTAGGAGGAGACACATGAATATTTAATTATGTCTGCTAGAGAGATCCCCAGACCCTTCTGTTCATTTCTTACTTTCTCTAATGTGTTTCCACCCTCCCAGGTTCTTCCTCTCTAAGTAATGGAGAATTAAAGTGCGCATTAAAATGATATAAATTGCAATGTAAGGGATTTCTAAGGACATTTGTCTCGGCACAATGTGCCTGAAAATTCAAATGGCAAGTTTTGACAACGGACATTCTGCTGACATGGTGTATTTGCCTCACGTTGGCTCCTCAAATAAGCATTTCCTCTGTCAGAGTGATTGATATGTATTAAGCATGCACTTTTTACATCACAGTGCTCTGGAAGATGATGTGGGTGCAAGGATATGAGTTTTAAACAGTGAATGAGCTCCCCTCATATTGATCTATTTGTGTTGCTGGAGTGGCAGGTGCTATACGAAGACTGTGTCAGCTTTGATTGTTTGTGTCAGTGATCCGAGCCGACACTGAGCTCTCTTACTGTTCATCACTGCACTTGCTTCCTCTTGATGAATGGCAGCACACTTCTCAGATCCCAAAAAAAGAAAAAAAAAAAGAGAGAATCATGTCATTGCTGTCTTACCAACCCTCTGAATCAACACAGGATTTTAGCAAACATTGTGTACCCACAAAATTACAGAACAAAAAGGATAAGAATTGCATATGTTATGTTTGTTTATGGTCACTTCGTGCAATTATATAAAAGCTTTCTGTGAGGATGGGAACATGGGTTGCTGAGGGACAGGAGGTGTGGTTTTATCTCCTCTAAATATTCGAGTTTCATCTCTAACCTGTGTGTGTGTGTTGGCAGGCATGTTAGGGTACGGTGTGAAGGTGAGCCCCTGTAAGTATGCAGAGCACGACGGGCCTCGCACGGGTGCTGAAGGAGAGCATGGAGTGGCAGAGTTAATTTATTTAATGACTGAGCGTCTTATATCTCCCCAGCCCTGATTAGAATCCATGCTTGATGAGGGAAGCGATAGAGGGGTGTGCGCTGCCCCAAGGCCTCAGCACGTACATCCATGGTTTTCTTTCTCCAGTGACTCGTTTCCCTGCCCCCAGTCCACTGCTTTTGCAGTAAAATAAAGAAGACAGAAAAAGAAAAAGTAAGGCACCACAAGGAAAATTCCACTTCTGTCTTTTGCAATATTCTGTGATTATGTCCGTTCGTGCGATCATTTTGTGGCACGCTGACAGGAAACACAGCTCTGATGCTGATTAAATGTGTGTGTTTGCATGTGTGTGTGGCATGCTCCGTGATAAAGACGAAGTGCTGTGGAGCTGTATGAACGTGGGAAAGCCAAACACAGTGTGTCACTTTGGCAGCGTGGGCTGTCAGCATTGGGGAGCAGCAGTTGTAAAAACCATGACCTTCCTCTTTGCCAGCATGTCTCTTGCAGAGCCAAAGCGCTGCCCTGTAGATCTGGGCTGGCTCTGGGAGGGAATACAAACATAGAGAAATGACAGACAGCTGAAAAAAAAAAAAAAAAAAAAAAAAAAAAAAACAGTAAGAACCATAATTGTGAAGAGTATGGGGTGGGAGCCTGGTAGAAGTAATGAAATACTTTTCGGAGCTATCATGACTGAGAAGGTGAGGGAGGGAAAGCGAGAGGACTAGCAAAGAGGGAAAAATACTCCTCGGGTTCTTACATTTGCCATGAGCCATCATCAGTAATGCTGCAGCAGCCTCACAAACCAGAAATTATTTCTTCAGGCGTCGCTGTCAAGTGTTATTCAAATAACACCAGCCTCACATTTGAATAACAGCCGACATTTTGAATTAATTAATCAGACAAGATAGTCTGGGCCTTTTCTCATTAGTCTACAGGTCAGGCTGGGGAAGATATATGCGCTGGTGATGATATACTTGTCTTTAATAGTGATTTATGGAGATTTTGGATTGTACTCGATTTGTCAAAGGGCCTGGTAGTAGAAAACAGAGGAGTGTATATTTCATTACCTTATCTTTGATACATTTCATGATGCTAAAAGATACAAGTCTGCTGTTTAGATGCATGGGAAGCTGTTTAACATTCACTCTTCTTGACTGAAGCTACACACACAGAGACACACATTTAATCTCCTCTCATACTGTAGAGCTTTCTCATTTCACTTTTCCTATGCAATTAAGCGAGGGCTGTAAATTATAACTGTGCCGTACTTTAATTATCACGGTGTAAAAATAGAGTTCCTGTCTTTGAGAGGATTTCATTAACTCACTCAATATTCTGTCAGCTGAGAAAATCAAAAGATTTTAGCATGGTTTGGATATAAAACATTTCATTGTATGTTATATATAAGCTAGTACATCTATTTTGAAAAATTAAGTTTACATATGAATATGCACTATATTTTTTAATGGCTGCATTTATGGATCAAGGTCAGTGTTTTCCAGCTGGTGTGACATTTTATTTTGGGTTCATGTAAGGTGGTGTGTGTGTGGTCATGTAGGTGCAAATGAAATTTTTAAAAGGATATCTCGTGTTAATTATGGGGTGTCACTTGCTTGATGGGGTGTTAGACATAAATGAAGCCGTAGTTTATCAGCAGGTTTTTACTATTTTATTTTTTTTTACATACACTCTGGTTTTAATTATAGTAAAAAATCAGTACAGTATGCATCTGTGATTTTATGTCAGACCGTGTGTGTGTGTGTGTGTGCGCGCATGTGAATGTTAGAAGGTGTCAGCAAGCTATGAGCTGTTGCCATTCCAGTGAGCAGCCCACACAAAATGCACCAACACCAGTGTGACAAAACATTCAAATAAATTGCTGTCAGGCTGCCGAAACACCAAGTGCAGCGATTTTTATCTGACATGTGGAAGACCCAGACATGCAGTCCTGACAAGTAACGCCGGAGCACCTGTGAGAGACGAGCGATAAAAATCAGAATGTGCCTGATCCTCGGCATAACAATACCTATCATTACTTGATATTATTACTCTTCTTTAAGAGAGAGCTCAAGATGGAAAGATAGCAGGAATAGGGTGTTTTTTTTAAAGTCTGGATAATAAATGACCTTCGGCCATTGTTTGTGTAAATGCAAACAAATTCATGATTAAATTCCATTATGCACTCTGAAGGCATAACAGCAAGCATTACACTGGCTTTTATGTTTATATAGAGTTGTTTATTACTTAGAGAAAAATTCATGTCTAAAGAGTCCTAAATACGTAAAGACATTTACCATCCTGCATCACTATTAGGTGTACCCGTGACCATAAATAAATGCACACGTGACTCAACATTTCTTTAGTTTTTCATTTTTTCTAACTAAAAAGCTTTTTTTTTTTTGTCATTTTACCATTATATTTTATCTCTAAGGATAAATCTTTCTTTAAATCCACCTCATGACATCAGTTGGCGTTGTATTACTATTCCAAGCAGCATGGAAACACAAATTTAAACTAAGAGACTCTGTTGCTTCACTTGTTTTCATTGAGTTGACAAAATTAACTCAGTAATTCTGAAATCCAATTGAGAAGAGTAAAAACAAACAAAACAAACAAAAAAAAAAAAAACAACAAAAACTCAGAGACAAAGGACTCGTTGTGGAATGTGCCATCCATTCTCTACTGTATTGTTATTTTCTCCCTTATAGGTTACTAATGAGGAATCGGCCCTCATTATGATTTTAAGGATGAGAGAGGAAAGCTTTTAATTAATGATATGTAAATGGTTCTGAATTGATTATGTTAGAATATCAAGAGAGATGGGTAGAAGCTGTGGTGTAATATATTTTAATTAAGAATTAATTAAAAATGATGGCAATTTTATAGAGGCTTACAGAAAATAGAAGAATTTATTCTCTGTCACAAGTAAATCAGCCCTTGATTAAATAAACAGACACATGCTGTATTCAGTAAAGAGTTTTCTACTTTGCCACGACGAATTATCCTGAATATTTAAAAAAAAAAAGAAAAAAAGAAAGGATCAGTGTGGTTTGTCAGTGGTCGACCACAAGCAGGGTTCTGTGGGGTTAATGGTGATTTATCTCATTTCTAATTCATGAGATCATCCTGGTCTGTGTTAGGTGGATCAATAAAGCCGTGTTTCCTTTTTGAATTCAGTGTCTACAATTAAATTTGCAACATAGAATACAATTAGAAGTAAGACACAAATACATTTTTTTAAATCTGTTATGGCAAGTGTAGATGCCCCCCCCCCCCCAAAAAAAAAAATAATATCAGTATGTATGCGAGGTAAAAAGATTTGTGTGAAAAAGATGACTTAAGATGAGACATGGACCCTAGTTAACCTTTTTAATTGCAATCTGCTTTCTTTCACTCATTCTTCAGGGCACAGGAGAGCAGAAGACGTTAGGGGCATTAATATTGTGCGCCACTATTAAAGGGAGCGAGGTCTTTGTTTTCTGCTAACGGTGGCATACATGCTCAGTGCTAAACTCTGCGATCAATGGCAGAGAGGCTGCTATCACAGCACTCGGAGCAGGCGTAGCTCAGGGGGGAGGGAAGGGGGGTCCCTGGTGGTTCATTTTGATTGGAGCACAGAGTTTTGTGTTGAAAGGCGAGGGAGAGACAGGCTGTTGGAAGCAAATCCCCATGGATCAGTTAGAGCTTTGCAACAAAAACACCTTGATATTCCTGGGAACATTTGCTTAGGAAAAAGAATGAATTTAAATAAACAGGCAATGAGAGAATGAAATGATCTAAAGCATTTTTGAAGGTTTGCGTGTTCAGAAAAGGCTTGTGTATCTCAAGCTTAGAATTATTTTAGAACCTCTTTTCAAATATCAGTAAAGGACTGGAATATTAAAACCGGAACCCAGTTTTACTTGATTTTCCGAGATGGTTTTCCATATTATAAATAGGAGTTCTTTTTTGCTTGTTTAAACAAAATGTGTAGAAGGAAAACATTATGATTTGACTTACAGAGAAAGAAGTGTTTTGTGTATGTGTGTGTGTGTGTGTGGAGTGCATTTATCTGATAGCTTGAGAGTATGGGAGGATATGCTGCTAGAGATAGAGGGAGTGTTGAATGGATAATTAGTCAAAGCCCCCCCCCCCCCCCCCCCCCCATGCCAGGTCACATGTAAAAGCTTAGAGGAGTCATGAACAGCCACATGTGCACACATCAAACGTCTGGCAGCACACACAGAAATATATACATGCATGACGTGTCTAGGGCCACATGTAAAAAAAAAAAAAAAGACCAAAAGCATGTGGGGCCCCAGATGTGTGCATGCATGCATGCATGCATGCATATGTACTGTGCAGACACACCACTGGCTGGCAGAGGATCTCTTTTTTGACACCTGCAACTAGTTGCAATACATCACTGTCAGGATCGCTTTCTCCACCTATCCGCATTTGTGTGTTAGTTATCCACGGAGGCCTTCGTCAAAAAGTTGAGCAGTCTTGACACCAGCTCCCTGGTGGGAGCAGCAAAGGTGAAGTTGTGCTATGGGGTTGGTGGGGGGGTGTCATGGTTGTTGTATGTACTCCCTGCACCCAACAGCATTGTAATGACAACTGAATAAAGAATAATGTTTTAACATACAAACATAATGCCACAATTAATGTAGCAATTGACGTGTGAAGAGTGCCAAAAGCAAACATCCTGGCTTGTAGCTGCTTTTTATCACTGATTAAACCAACGACTGCACTATGTGTACTATACAGTACTTATGTGAAAAGACCGACATCAGAAAAAGTCAGATTTAGCTTTGTTTTAAAGGTCTCTAGTTGTGAAGGTATCTCCTTTTTTGATTTGACAGTGAGTTAGGCTATTGAGGAGGAAGTAAGGGCACAATACATCCTGTGTGAGCTTGCTGTAGAGACAAGGAGAGCCTGCCAGAGGGACTGCGAGTGGTGATAACCAACAGCTTCAGCCACGACAGAGAGGAGCTGGGGAGTAGTGGTATGGGTGGGGGTTCAGCATCTGAACTGGTTGATGGGAGCCAGAACATGAAACAATGCCGGGGGAACGTCTGGTGGGTTCGCTGCACAGAATTACAAGCGAGGGAGCAGGCCTGCTGAGGCAATTACAGCTTAATGGGGTCATTTGGAAGGCAATTGCCAGGGGTTAATGTAGTATGGAGAGATGAGGTGAGATTGAAGTGAAATTTTTGGCTAGAAAATGTGTTCAAATGAAAAGGGAGCAGGCAGACAAGTCGTGCACTGATGGGGTGGGAGGTTGACTGGAGGGAACTGGACTGCAGCCTTTCACTGCCTCACAGACAGATATGAGGCCTGACCGCTTGCTCAGATGTACACTAGTGCAGGCAAATGCACATGTCCACACAGGTGCTTTTGCAGTCTTTCTCCCTCTGGCCCCCCCTTGCTGTCCAAGCCATAAACAAGAGCTTCACTGTTCTACTGTATTACACACAACTCACCTGGAGTTTTTTTTTTGTCTTAAATTACCTGTTATAACAAAAGCAGCATTGGGAGCAGCAAAAATTAGGATAGAAAATATAATGTCTTTAAAATATTCTGAAAGAGATGTGTCAGATAAACTACAAGAGGCACCTTAGAGACCAGGGATAAAAAGGATCATTATGTGCTGTTACGTTAGCCAGTTCATTACCTTAATTACCCAACATAATCTGGTGCTGGAAGGTGCACTGGAGCTTTGGGAAGGAGTCTCTGCCAGGACCTTCTAGCCCAGGTCTCATCTCCCTGATCCCCTGATCTGCAGTAAGCAGGCTGATCATGCTAACGCTAAACTTTGATCAAAGCCAAACTTATTTAAGGTCAGCCATGTGAAATCTCCTGGGAGCCACCGTGTGCGCCAAAGCGAACTGCGATATAGGAAGTAGTACAGCACTGTGCCTTGCTGCTGCTGCCTGTGACCGTGCTGGATCACTGGACAGCAATAGCATTATCATCAGCCCTTTCAAGTCTTCAGCATTTTTACGCCCAACAGTGGAACTTAACATCATCCACGGCTGGAGATTCCTTGAGAGAGACACCCACCCCCGAACCCCCCGTCTCTCTCTCTCTCACTTTGTCATTCTCTTCTGCTCACTTTCTGTCATCTCTGTAAAGTCTGTGCCTCCCCCCCTCTTCCCCCTTGCTACACAGGGTTTTGGCCAAGAGCCGGCCACTTCAGTGAGGCGGATTTTCCCAGGCTCCCCAAAGGCTATTTTATCAGGATTTCCATTAGATCTTTACCATTACCAATTTTCCAAATCATTTACACAAGAATCTATTTATTCGGTGTAATAATGGATTAATTTCACACAGCACTCTGTAACAAAACCCTGCTTTTAAGTTGCACTTTCTCCCAAATGATTCATTTACCAGATTTTCAATATCTGGTTTATTTCCATCTGTTGCAGCACCAACTGTCTCCCTTATGCCTCAAAACATTCCCATCTCAGTGCAATGTTGCACACTGTAAAGGTGGTGGAGTGTTATGTCAGTGCTGCAGGAAAACAAGTATGATGCAACTGTGTTGTCATTTTAGAGTGACAAATAGACAGTGGCAGACCATCAGAAAGGGGATGAGAGTGGAACAGTGTCACTGACAAACTACTATGACCTTTGGGTCCTTTTGGCCTCCAGAGTGCAAGGCACATACAGTGTTTACCTCAGGTTAGCAACAGCATTGACACACTGCTTGGCATGCGTGTGTGTGAAATGTGATTTTAAAAAGTCAGATTCAGAATTTGTGTCTTTTTAGATATTATGTTTCTATTGTTTGACTTTATAAAATACAAACTTATTTGTAAAAAGTCTATGACACTTAAAGTTTCTACACAGAAAGAGTATGCGAACTAAAGCTAGTGAACTCCCCTTCCCCTATTACATGTCACCAAACCATCCCATCAAATCCTGCCTCCTTCCTTTTGTAAGGTAGGAAAAAAAAATCAATGCTGCAATCTTTTCTTTTTGCTTCCTCCAATCCGTAATTGAAATGGAAAATCAAATGAACGGCAAGCAGATAATTGTTTTATCAATATTCCCTGCCTGCCCTACAAGGGTCAGTGCAGAATGATCATGAGTCGGGGATATGACGAGGACAAAATGTGAAATTGAACTGCTAGGAGGCAATAAATCAGCCTTGACAACTAAGAGTGACCAGCATGTAGCTGCAGCAGGCGGCTCTCCCTTCAGAATTTGTCCTAAAGCTGTCTACAATAAATGGGGAATATTCATCTCATTATTGTTGCACTTAATATTGCTATCAAATATTATTCTTAGAGTCCAGACTGGAAGTCAAGGTCACCCTCTCTATTATTGTTGTCATTGTTAGTGTGTGATATTGAGAATATAATGGAGGGCAATGCCATATGGTCTACTAGGCATATGAAGGAGAAAAATTCAGTAATTTGTAAGAGTTGGACAACAAAGATTGCTGCTTCAGAAGTATTTTTCACATCTATAAGTCTATATATATATATGTATATATATATATATATATATAGAGAGAGAGAGAGAGATAGATAGATATAGATATATGTGTGTGTGTGTGTGTGTGTGTGTGTGTGTGTGTATTTATGTTGCTTTTTCTGTATATCTTTAAATAAACTCATCGTGCCAGCCATGTCTTGTAAAAACTACAGATAAAACTGTTCCCAGAAAAATCGACATCTTAAATCATACAACGTCCCTTCCCATCTGGCTCATCCAGTTGCAAGACATTGACAAAAATATGAAATTGATTTGGTTGAAGGGTGTTAAAGAGCCGACAGGAGAATGTCACAAACAATGAATGGTCACAGCTTGGAGGAAAATCAATGACAGAGGTTGAAGCCAGTCTCGAATGCTACTTGGCATCATTACACTGTTGCTGCAAAAGAGCTGTCTCCTGGCTGTGGTTGTCTGATCAAAAGGAGAGGTTTGATTGTTTTAATGATGGGAGGATGCGATAAAACTGACAGGTGAAATGCAGACACTCAAGCAGAGATGGTTTGACATCAGTGTAGATGACAGCTGCAGGATAACTTTCTTTACTTTTTGTGTGTGTGAGGTTGTAATGGAGAATCACATTGTATCTTATGAAGGGATATTTCTCACCTTGTAAAGCATATATGAACCAGAATGTGTTTATTACTGACTTTGCTGTATAATTTTATCGTTTAGATAGCATTTTTCCAAGTACTCCTGCTTAGGCTCAACAGATGAGTATTTTTGCTGTGTGATTTAAGTTGTGTTAATTCCACCATGGAGATTATCATCCTGGAAAAGACAAAAGAAGAAAAAATGAATTGGCAGAGTGTCTTTCAAGTGGACACAGTGATGAAAATCCCCCCTACTTTGTTGGGATTGCAGTTGTAAGCTTTGCACCATATGCTACTTTCCTCTTTAGCTGGGATTATGCCATCATTATTGCTGATAAAAGCTGTTTACAGTCTTGGCTCTAAATCGATGCTTGGGGCGCTCTGAAACTGGCATTCCCTCTCCAGAAGCGTTCATTCCATGCCAGCTGCTCAGGATTCAACCCCCTTTTGTTTAAGATTTCACAGTTTTTGTAATGTTTATTTTCTTTCCAGTCCCCCTCTCCTTCTCTCACATACAAGGTTTTTCATGTATTTGCATATGGTTACAACAATTTGACATTTACATTTTATTTGCTTACAGCAGATTGAAGCTGTCTGAGGCATGGTTATACAACACAGTTGCAGTTTTCAGAGCTGTAGGTCTTGTAAAATACAATGAAAAGTACTACTTTTAGCTGATGGTTTTGGTACCACGTTTTGGAGCAATATCCTGAAGGCTCCCTTCCCACAGTGTTACCAATCAATGGCATAATCAGTCAATGCAGATTCAGCCCGACAGCTGTGTTAAGATAACAACTGGTTCTCATGACTATACCGGCCCCATGACCTTGTGTGCCTCAAATTAATAATGTAAAATCAACATAAGACAACCACCCCTGTGGTTTCCATGCAGACAATGATGAACTACCTTTTTGCCTTACCATCAAAGGCCACTCAAACTAAGCCATGTTTCAAAGCATACACCAAAATGTCACTTCTTTTCCTTTTTTTTCCAACTTAGGCTCCATGTCCCCTAAATAATGTCTCTCGGTCTTCCTCTACAGCTACCAAGTACCCAGGGAAATCATGCTGATCAATATTTCCCATTTTAGAGGAACTGCAGCAAACATTCACACAGGATTTACTGTAGCTCTCTGTTAGACTTTAATCAAGCTATAATTTAGATCCAACAAACAAAAGGTACTCAGGAAAATAAAGGAAAACTATTTTCTCTCAGAGATTTTTTTTTTATTAGCTTTATTCATACGTTTTCTGTCTCACTGCTGATGCTTTATTTTAATTTTGAATGTAATTTATCTATTTATCTTTATTTTTACATTAATTATGCTTCTCTTTATGCATGTGCTTGCATGCATTGATAATGTCTTCACAGGGCATAAATCAGAACATGCATTACTTCTTTATAGTGGTTAAGGGCCATTGAGCAAAACAGCTTAATGCACCCTTAACCATTTCAGTCGTGGCAGAAAGTCTAAAGACTGCTGACTGGCTGACACACCCTGTGCAGTCTGTTTATTGTTTAATCATAGAGTGTGTCAGATTTTCTAGAAAATACTTGTAATAACCATTATTGCAGAGTTTTGAGGAGAGTAATTTGAAATGAGGTGAGACAAGGTGAGATTGATAGGCCTATTGTGTACATACATAGATGGAGCAGTTTACTATAGAGGCAGTGATGTGAGCACAGAATTTAGTGTAACTAGTTCATCTCATAGTAATGATCTAGTTTGGTTACTGTATTTTAAGAAAAAAAAGAGACTCACCCTTGTTTTTTTTATATTTTGATGTACAGCTTACACCTAACTTTTAGACTGCTAACTTAGGCTATACCCAGGTTAGCTAACTGTAGCATGAAGGGCGCTCTACTATCCTTCAAAGTATATTGCATTGAAATTTAACTCTCAGTAGTACAAGGCTAGTCTTTTGCTCAAAACCATTGTCAACTTCAAAATCACAGCGCATCAGGTTCTGATGACAAAAATAAATAAATAAAAAAAATACTTTTATAAATTAATCTGGTCCTCTAATGCTAAACTTTCTGTTGTTGATTTTCCTTTCATACGTCCTGGGTATCATGTAACAGCTCCTCATTCATGCATGACTGTTAGCACACAGAGTAAAGCTTAACCCTATGGAGGGATCGCTCCCAGAGCTCCCAAAGGTTTTGGCAAGCTCAGACAGGATGTCTAAAGATTGAACGGAACTGTGGTAAATCTATAATGAGCATACACTCACAATTTCATGGGACATATGAATAAATATGCATACAAAGGAGGAAACTGGAAACGGGTTCATTAAATTTAAGCTTTTTCTTCAGTTATTGAGAAATGAAGTCTTTTATTTATGCATGAAATTCCTTTGGATAAGTACAGCCACCTTGGATGTTGCTGAAAAGATTTGAAGACTGGGGCAAAGTACAAGACCTGTGTGTTTGTTCTGTAATCTCTGCTTTAACTTGTCAAGAGTTGCTGACCAGAGTTCAGACTTTGGTTGACCGTTATCCATGGCAGGTGGTGACAGCATGTGTGGTCCCCATCACAGGTGTGTGCAATTAGCTTGACAGCAAATCCTGGATTGCTATGAAATGAGCCCCTTTTACTGTTTATGTGACCGCATGCCGGTGTCATGTGTGCATATGTGTGCATAGTATACCAGCAAATATAACATGCTCTTCCTTTTCTAGAACCCCTAACAAAGTACCACTGTGCAGCATTGTTAAATGATGTTATGCAGTGCAGTGTGCAAATCTAAACTGGGTGTTGTTATGAGGTAAGAGAATCTGTGTGTCATTTATTCAACCTCCTGTAATGGGGAATGGACTTGGAAGAGAAGAGAGGGTAATGTATTGGAAAATATCCCTTTCAGCACCTCAGCGTTACTTGTCGTAGGTCAGGCTTAAAACGTGGCTTGATACAGTTATTAACCCTAATCCGGGCATAAACACAAATCCTCAAGCACCAGCCCAATTAATAATTTGCATAATTAACATGCATTTTAAATAGGGGCTGGTTTTGTCGTTGCCAAAGCATGGATGGGGTAATTAGGGCTAACGGAGCAGTGCCTAGGGCCCTTACCCATGGACGTGCTGCAGTCATTTCCAGCAAAGGGATTGACAACTGCAAGACAAGCTCCCTCGGCTTAGAGCAAAACCCCCTTTGACAGAATTAATAGTTGACAAACTGCTCCTAAAGCCCTGGCATTGTTTCTGTCAGTAGTTTGGTTTGATGTCACTGTTAGACATTATAAATCAATAGTGTCAGGATTTCGTAATGTTTATAGCCAGCCATGGTTTATTATTTCATGTGACTGTCATGGACAAATAGTATTTATCATAGCTGTCTATAAATTACTGCAGACAGACTGCTGGTTTACCCAAACTCGCTCTGCTCTTACAGGGTCCATTCCAACATCCACTTACATATTTAGAGTAATTTATTTTCGCAGCCGTAGGCCCACATTAACCCTTTGCTTCCTCATACTCCTCTGAGACATATTGTGGCTTGATTGCAGTGATTCTGCTGACACATTAACACATCAAAACAGCTGATCAAAGCTAGCTCCAAGCTGTATGTTGCATTAATTATTATCATTATTTTTTTAGCTCTTATCATTGAAATTGTTTTGGGGATATTTTAAATTCTGATAAACGAAACCGTCAACAATCCTATTTCATGTTTTTTTGATCATATGGTATAACTGGCTGTCTTTCTTTAGCAGATAAGCGTGATTATTGGAGTAAGTTTATTCTTTGAAAAGGCATTGTAAAATGCTCAAAAAAGTATATTTTTGCCTTATTAGTGTTGGCTACCTGACAAACTTTTATCTAATTTAGTAAGCAAGCCAGCTTTCAGTGTAACAAAATGCTCTTAATCATTGCATCAGTGCCATGCTCATCAAAACAGTGATTGATTGATAAGGTCTTGCATCACTTTTTCAACACAAAGCAAGAGCACGACTGCATACAGTGATTGATGCTATCCGCTAGCATTTCCATTACTTACATTAACACATGGATTTGCCTTGTTTTTTCTGTCATAATGGATACATGGCAGTTAGGAGGTATTGATTATGGTTATTGCTAGATTTTTATTCAAGTAAATTTTACCCCAAGTGACAGTTAAAATTTTCAGGTTTAATTTAGTCTTAAATATCTTTTCTAAAGCAGTGAAAGGATGTCAGTGAGCACTAAAAAGAGAGAGGTGAGGGTAAGCTAAGCTGAAGCCGTGGTATTGATCAACTGTGCCATCGACTGTAAGGTCCACTTTCAGCAGGGAGGTCATTAGTTAGTCCCATGTGCTAATTCATCCCCGGGTTGAGGCGTATCCGTTAGAATGCTAATTCACTGCTATGATCTGACAGCTGGGGTAAAGAAAGGGGCAAGCAGGCTGCTGCAGAGAGCGGTGCAGCAGCCATGTGGTCTGGTCCTGTGTTAGGGTAAAGAAGAAGACTTCAGTTCATGGGATGTGGCAGAGTGTATGCAGGAAAAAAGGGGTGTAGAGCTAACCCCTGCTGTCTTTGCCCCCTAGCAGCAATGATGTAAAAGAAAGATGACATTTGGTGTCCACATTTAACTTGCATTTGCAGTCCACTTGAGAGGTCCAGTATGCGTGACCTACCTTGATTAAGCCTGGGGCTGCTTTGGACTGTACCCTTTAGACTGAAACAAAAAGTGGAAGCTCACAGGAGAAAGCTGAGCCTGTATAATTGGGCCAAGTAGAGCTGCAGGAGGCAGCCAGTCTCCGCTTTGCCTTTTGTATATTCATGACCCCCCTGACTTGATTGATGGAAGGATAGCATTTGGTGACACTGTCATTTGCAAGTTGAAAAGGTAGTGTAGTGGCTGGAGCGGCACTGAGGCTGTGCCTTAGAAGGGGCATGGCGGAGGCTCATTTCTATGCTGATGATATCCAGCCCCCTCTCATTTTCTTTGTCTCTGTTAGAAGGACATCTGCTGACAACACAGAGTTGAAAAAGAACCAAGTTAAAATTGAGAAGGGGGTAAAGAAACATACATCTGTGTTTTTTGCATGTGTAAACCTCATGGCTGGAGCACTTTAGTCCTTGTGAAAGTTCTAATTTAATATCTGCATCACTACTAAAATTTGACCATTTTGAAGCAGATGCCTTAAAAATATATTACAGAGTGGGACACTCACATATATTGTTTTCTTTAAAAAAGATTTTACTTTTACTGTCATTAAACTTCAAAAACAGGCATCTTGACTTAACCCCTTGTTAAGTCAGTTCTAAGGCAGAAATGCATAAAAAATGAATGACTTGCCATTGTGACAACTGCTATTATCTTTTTTAATGTGCATTTTCATGCCATAAAATTACATTTGCCCCTTCTTGTTGTACCTTACCATGTTATGAAATCCGTATATTCAGGCTTCCCCACCAGCAAATACCCAAATAATTTTATAATATGCAACATTTCTGGTTATTTTATGTGTAGCAGACAGGTTTGACTAACAGCATACTACATATTTTTAAATATTCAGCATCTATGGTGTTTTTATAAATATGACTGTCTGAATGAAGTAGTTCCAGATCTGAGAGAGATGCAGAACAAGACATCTCTCTACTATACTGTATATGTATATAATCCAGACTGCAAAATGCTGTCATGTTGATAATTAGGTTGGCAACTTGGCCTTGAAATAATAAATGTGACATTTGCCTCTAAAGGTAAATGAGACTTTTCAAACCAGAAAACATCTCAGGATGTCGGAATTTGATTCAAGATGTACAGCTCTTTTAAATATGTATGAAAAAAAGTAAAAGGATGAGAGCTGATGACAGAAGTATCAGTTTCCTAGAGACACTTCTGCTATCCACTTAGTATTGCACCAACACTTATCAGAGCCACAACTCATAGCTGCGAAGTGAAAGTGTTTGCCTGCTACTCCCATCTTTATATTTACACCAATTAGCACATAAAATCTAATTACTGAGATCAAGGCAACTGGGAGTCCTTAAATGCAAAGCGACATGAAAAGCCAAGTCAGCTGACAGAGGGGGAAGGTGACAATAAATAGGGAAGTATCAATTAGGCATCAATGACG
Source organism: Melanotaenia boesemani (assembly GCF_017639745.1). Taxonomy (NCBI): domain Eukaryota; kingdom Metazoa; phylum Chordata; class Actinopteri; order Atheriniformes; family Melanotaeniidae; genus Melanotaenia; species Melanotaenia boesemani. Next base: position 25,365,691 of record NC_055692.1, read on the forward strand.
CGATGATGCATGTGCATGCTGGGAGGTGTCACACAGAGGGAGGTGGGTGTGTGAATTGTGCAGGGGCAGCAGGATCCACACAAAGTTGCACAGGCTGTGGGGTCTTGTAACTCACATGCTGATGCAGATCGTGGTGACGCGGTGACACGTTGACTGTAAAACACATTTCTATATTAACACCAAGGCACAATCAGGCACGTCTCCTGTGTCTCAGTGAAACGTAGCATTTATCGCAGCACTGCACTTCTTCTAAGGTAACAATTAACACCTGCTAATTTAAGGGGCACGTTTCACAGTCAAAAAGGTATAAAAGTAAGTCCAAAATAAGAAGAAATTAATATGCTATAGCAAAGGGCCATTAAAGAACCGTCATAACTGGAGGAGTGATTTGACAGCTTAAACTTGTGTGTAATTATAAGGACTAGAAACCCAATCACAGCTGGAGAGAGTGGAGGCTTCATATAATGACTTGAAATGGATCATAGTCTGTGCTTGAACCTCAGGTTAATCCCAATAAATTGAACTTGATCAAAGACTATGGCAGTAAAAAACTATGGCTCGGCACATTAATCTAACAAACGCATAAAACAGGACCAGCTCAGCTCTATAAATTAAACTCTGGCTACAGTAATGCTGATCAGGGGAAATTTTGCCAGCATTGGCTCAAGCTGCCTCTGTATGTCTGAGGTCTTGTTATCCCCTTGATCTGGAATGGTATTATCCGTTCTCTTCTCATTGTAAAAATTTGGTCTTTTTTTTTTATTTTTCCACAGGAAAGCCCAATGATGGATTTGCAAAGTGGGCTGTTTACAAGAGAGTGTAGAGCATTACGGAGCTGCCAGACGGTCCATTAACATAAATGTTTAAATCAAATACAAACTTATAAGCACCCAAAATAAAGCTGTTTCCTGCATTAATCTGCCACATCTGCCTTTGGTCCAACAATTAGTCACCTCACATCCCATCCACTCCTCACAGTGACCAATGTTTATGTATATAAAGACATAAAGAGGCAGAAAAGTTGTGCGCAACGTCCCTGCTGAGGCAGCAGCCTCTACAGAAACCACCAGGGCAAGAAAATAATTTTCACTCTTGTATATTACAATGAAGTTTACTGTAAGGTCTCACAGACCTGGTGTGACCTGTCAGACATTTACTTCTTCTTCTTTTTTTTCCTCACTCACTCTCTCTGTCAACACATGGCTCCACTGCTGATTTAAAGCCTTGTAAAAATGTCTCATTTTAAAAACGGTTTGCATGCAGGTCCCTGGAAGACATTTCATACTCAGCAGATTTACATTACAGTCATTATTATGATTTTATGATGCTAAAGCTTTAAAAAGTATTTCCCTAAAAATGCTTGGGAATAAACTGAGTACAGACAAGTGTAAATATTTGCCTTTGATATGTCCAAGGCTCTTTCTCACAAAGAGGTCCCAGACATCACCAGTTACAAGAGATAAAAACTCTTCCCAAGAGAAGTTAATTGCCTGTTTCTTCTAAACTCAAATCCAATCCCTTTGGATTTTAGTCAAGCTAAAATTTGATTTTAGTCATTTCTTTACTGCAGAAGCAGACTGATTATTGCACTTGCACAATAGGATAATATCAGTGGATCTATGTAGAATTTGCTTCCACTTATCTTCATCCCTCACACCATTTACCTACACTGTTGTCTTTTACAAGACATTGTACTAGTTGATCAAAAGTTTGTGTTTACAGCATGCCTGACAGACACTTCCCTGTTTGCTTCATGTTTTGTAAGTCCTGAAAGTGCATCTCGGTGACCGAATGTTGGTTAGATGAATAAACTATCTGAATTGATTCCTCCATCACCTGGATGGGCTGTTGATTTTGGGGAGAGTTATCGCTGTTTTTCTAAGTGTGGCATGAAGATTTGCTGGAGGGCTGAGTGATCGATTCAGCAGCCTGGAGCATCCTAGTGTGTTTATACATGGCTTGTATGGCAGCTTTCATAAGACATTTACCCCATGATTTGCGATGAGCTTATGTGTGAATAATTAATGGCAATTAATCCTTAATTACAGTAATTAGGCAAGTCACAGGAAATTAGGCTGCAGCTGGAGAAGCCCGTGCCGAGGAAAGGGAGGAATGGGGCTGAGAGAACGTGCCATTTAGTGACAGTGGAGCCATGGTACAATGATCGTGTGGCAGGCCTGCATCAGTGTGTTCGCTTGCCAGCAGAGATAAGAGTATAGGAAGACACAGATGCTAGCAGCCCATAAGCCAGACTCTCTAAAGCAATCATGAGCACAAAGCACTGGTGCAGCCAATAAAACCTTCCTATTAAAGTCCAAGCAATGTGAACTTTGACCTCAACAGCACTTATATTTCTTAGTTTGCACAAAATTACACACTAAAAGGTGGTGAACCCCTTCAACAGGTTGTGACTGATGAGCCAACAGTAACTGGTTAACGCTACACTGTGAGCTCCTTTTTTCTTTATAAAACCAGATTTACCAATTATTGGGGCCCTGAGGCAGCAGATGTGAGCAGCCAATGTGGCGTTAACACAAACTTTATGAATCTACTGTGGCTGAAAAGAGAGCCAGTCCAAGAAATATATTTATTTGTACCTCCAATAAAACAATTAGACTGCTTAGAATTATTAAAGGAAACCTCAGCAGGCAGAGTTGTTTGGTTGCTGATTTCATTGTTTGGTAATGGTGGGAGAGATTAGGTGGATGTGTTCTGGGCAAAGACAGAGCAGAAGAATGGGGACGGGGCTCCCTGTGTCTCGCTTGGAACTCATTTGTGCTTTTCCATGCTTGCCTTGATGAATTTCCGCTTCTTTCTGCTCCTGTTGCTTTCAATTACACTCTTATTCACAATCCTAATTGATATGCCAGTCTCAGTAGATGAACCATGGACTTTTTACAGTCCATTTTTCTATTCTTAGACCAACGTCTCCCTGCAACTGTATGAATGTGGTTTTCTAACTCCTTTGTTTTCTTCAGATGTTAATATGATGATGTATTGCTTTATTTGAAATTAGAATATAAAACACTTTTAATTCATCAAACGCATTCTCTTAAGAGGCCTTTAAAAAGACTATATTTTGGTGTAATTTTCAGGCCCTGCGTCGTCATGGGCTCTTACAATTGTCTCCTCCTTTCATGCATTGCATACTTTTTCTTTCTTTTTCCCACTGAATGACTTCTAAGCTAACAGGGAGTAGTAAGTGAGTAGAGGAGCCATCCAACTGTGATATTACATTAACCCATAGTGCTTGGCCATGTCTGTCAGTGACTGAAGAATAAAGAGAACATGCTCTGTTCTACTCTTTAGACTTCAAAAGGGCTATTAGAAATAATGAGAATTCATAGTAAGATAAAAGATGCTTCTCCCACTCCTGAATTTCGAGTAGTTGTTCACATTCTACCACCAAAAGCTGAATAAGACGCACTACAGTATACAATGCCATAGTTACAAAATTAGAGTATGCGTCACAGAGTCTTTAATTTCTCTTTTTATTCAGAAACGAGCTGAATAAATAGATATTAGACTTTGTCGTGGTATGAGCTTATGCTTTAATAAAATCTTTTAATCTGAGCTGAATGGGTGTGTTATGTTGTTTGGCCATTCAGTAAGCAGTTTTTTTCGCCATCCTCAGAGGCTCTTAGTTTCTCAGTTATATATAACATGAGCAGGAAGCCTTGGAGTGGTTGGATAACAATACCTAAGCATGCTCTTCACTGGTGCCTTGAGATGCTGCTCACACTGACAAGGTCAGCATGTTCTACAGGCCCTGCACATACATCCCTCACTATAAGTAAAATAAATGAGGCCGTGTTAGCTGTAAACTCACAGCATGTTGCCTGTAAGCTAAAGGGTAACTGTGCAAGAGCAACATCTCCAAATCTCCTCTTGAGCAGGTCTGATGACACACAGGAGCATGTAGTATGAAAAATAGAGCCACCTGCTTGAATTCTTCTCAAATGTTTTAGATGGTAAAACATGGCTCAATTGCATATACGAATAAATACACATACAAGTTACTGATAGAATTCTCTCCACGATGGCACATTAGCATGCATTCCCAAACTCAGCTAAATATGTTGAGCATACTGCTTTAAGTGGGAGCAACATGGTTTGTGCCATTGGGGGCATTTTCATATCATCACTGGTGTTTACTCACATTGGCAATTAATTATTAATGCAGAAGCACTGAGAGGTTACAGTGATATGGTACTCAGGCTTTCCAAGCACTGTCTATATATGAACAGTCAACATAGTGAGAGCTTCAAAGAAGCCTTCTGAAAATTTTCAGACTCTCATGGAGAAAGCTTATTACTGCTGAAATGTTTTTTTCTAGGAGCCCCAGATATTCTTTGTGAATGCTATTGCCTGGAAAATATGGGGTATTTTTGTTTGTCTATATCAAGAGAGGTGTAAACAAAGAGACAGTCAGCACTTGCGCCTTAGTTGGCATGAGTATTGGAGTTCACAAGTGAGAACTTGTTTGGGGGAAAAAAAATAAGTGAAATTGCAAAGAACTGGGACAATTTTAACAAAGATGTAAGATGTAATTTACCAGTCCTAAAATATCTTTTTTAATGCAACTCATTATACTGAATTTGCTCTGAGAGTCTGTCAATTTCTTGCACTAATTTCTGACATAATCCATATAACCAAGCAGAATAAGAGATGTTTTTTCATGTGTGGAAAGATAAACATCAAGAAGAAATCTGCTCTTTTTGAGGCGTCTTTGTTGCCTGCGGAGCCCCCTCCATGACACCTCTGTAGATCTGCTAATGGAGGAGGACCTGTAAGGCTATCCCCTGGCCTTGGTCTGACCTCTTTGTTGAGCTGAATTCCTCAGATGTTTGCAGGATCAAGTCATTTAATCTGTGGCACAGACTGGGGCCAAAAAAAAGTCAGTGGGAGCACAGGAGTGAAGAGGAGGAGAGATGGTAGCAGACAAGCGCCTCTCTCTGTCTAAAGGCACAGCATTCAGCACGCAGGGTAAAGAACTGCAAATGTCTGCCTGTTCTGTTATGCACCATTGTTTCATACGGAGCTAGAAATAGACAGAAACAGTGTAGCAGTAGAACTCTGGCAGGCGACGCATTTTATTACAGCTAGACCATAGACTTAGACATTAGTGAATATGGCTCATTAAATGGCATGGAATGTTACCATTTTACATAATTTCTCCAGTATCGTTGTTGTAAATGAAATCCTGTTTCTGTCCCCGACTGCACTCCAGTCACTCCACAGCCGTTACAGCTTTCCCAGCATGCACTAGCAATCTTTGAAAGCAGCTATCTGTAATTTCAGGTCTGTGTCACACACAAAAAGCATGCTTTACAAGCTTAATGGTTTGGCATAGTTGATGTTGAAGGGATACTGTGCAAATAGGAGGAAATCTGAAGAAATATTTGAGAATTAGGAAATGATGTATTCAGATGGCTGAATGGAAAGACTAGGGTGGGCAACAAATATAAATAATGTATGTGGCAGGGCTCCTAAACATAAGCTGGAATTTGCTGCCGTACTTTTTGTTCTCAATCACCTTGATGAAACAATCCTGAAGAAATGGCTATGTGAATGAGACCACTGACAAGCTGATTTTCCACCCTTGGCATGAGGCTGCTTTCTCCACTTAATGTTCCCCGATAAAGTGTAGCACAGAAGTAAACTAGAAGAGCCTCCGCTCCTGACACATGTGACAGTATTTGCATCAATTATGCAGTCTACGGCTGCAGCAAGAGGGAGCGGGGAGAGAGGGGAGGAGATAGAAGAGAAAAAGGTTTGTGACAAGATGCAGAGGCAGAAATGGGGATTTTCGCTTTAAAAAGCATTCTTTAGAAAATAACATGCAGGATCATTTACATGAAAGCAGTTGCAGTGGTGAACCCGACAAAGCAGCAACAAAGTCTGCCGCGCGTTTTGACACTAAAGACTTTGGCAAACAGAGTATAGTATAATGGAGAGTTCTTTGTCTCCTCTGCATTCACTGTATGCTGAACTCTGAAGGCTACTGGAGGAGACAGTGGAATGTGAAAAGAGGCTAGGTCGTTTATTGCTCAGTTCAACAAAGGAGAAAGATGTGCAGGGTCAAGTAAGTTAAATATTAAATGCTCTCCTTAGCCTGGACATTTTTAAAGTAGTAACCAAAATTAAATCCAAGTGTATCAAGAAAAGTGTCATTTTATTGGATTATAATTAAGAATTTATCTTGCTCTAGCTAACAGTGACATATGACCAAACCCATGAGGCTGCGGTTTCCGGCAGTAGTAGAGAAAGATGACTGTTTATTATAACTTTTAAACCATGTCCCAGTTTTAACAGACTCCAGCACAGCATTTTATTTCACTGTGTCCAACCCTGTTTCACATCCTAGTTAAGTACACATACAAATCTGCTGTGCCATGGTTTCTAACCTCTCATCCGCATGTGAATCCGCAGTAACACACACACACACAAACAGACACACACATGGAGTCGCATCACCAGGCCTGTCACTGCCTTTTATCCATCGTCAACCTTCAGCTGTATGGTTTATCCGTAGTGACACTATAGCAAAGTGCTTGACTGCTTTTTGCCAACAGACTGCAACACTTTAACTGTACTTAGTCATGCATCATTATGGCAGACTCAAAGCGGTGTGTCTGGGAACGCCTGCAGATGATGGAGGCTGAACCATTTGGAAAGGGAGCCTCTGTGACAATGATGCTTATTGCATGAGTAAGTGTGTATGGACACAGGAGTGTATCTGTGCATGGTGCTGATTTGGAAATTTTGCATTAAAAAAAAGTGTAAGCTGCTAATTCAACAGGCTTGGTAGAAGACTCTGTAGGATATGATATTTGAAATCTACGCACAACTCTTTGTTCGAGGGAGCCTTTTATATGCATATTGATCAGTCATTGTTTACTCCAATCGATGCTGACTTAGTGAAATGCAGCCTCCTCTCTGTTCCTTATAGAGATTTAACCTTCTCTGCACAAGCATTTTATGGCTTTGTTCTCCTCTTCAAACCTTTCTTCAGCTGAAAATGTGATAGCATTTACTGTCACTTGTCACTTTCTCTTTATTTCAAGAGATGACAAAGCTTTTACATTTACCATTCTGCTCCACACATGGGTATTTTCAACAGATCTCTTCTGCTATTGAAAGATAAGATGTTAACTTCATTCAGAAGAAATCACATTCAAGGTGCATACAAAGCTGGCTTCTATTTTTTTCTTTGAGGAAATGAAGAAACCATTAGCAAAATATTCTCTCATGTCGAAATAGAATCTTATCTTTATTCTGCATGACCATGCAGAGCCATATTCCTTTTGACATCATCATATAAAACCAATTTCTCTTTCATATCATTTCCGCTGTGCTGCATTACCACATCTATACACCCGTGATTCGTTATTACAGAGTAGGTGGCCTGAGGAAAGTGTATGCATTCAGTTCTTATGGCATAAAATATGCATATAGGTGCCTCATTTCATCTCCAATCTGTGTTATTCCTTTAAAAATTTACAACTGCCCGCAGTTCCTCTTTAATATTTAATTTGACAACTTTTTAATCTGTCTTTGTGTGATGATGAAGTAATCGTCAGCTGTCACAAAAATGATTGAATTATACAATATGACTGAAATGACTCATAGGTTGCAGGCTTCATTATTTGTTTTGCTTCATTTGTGGCGTGAGCTTAAGGGAAAGAATATCCTATTCAAACACTAATTTGTCTTCTATCTTTATTCATCTTTCCTCCCTGGCCCTCACACGAAGCACAGCTGTGTATGACATTTATACATCATTCATACTTTGCTTACTATGCTTTTAGTCTGAAGCAAATCAAAATACAGAGTATTTTATTTTGTAAACATGCTGCTTGCTGTTCCGTAATCCTACATTTATTCATGCAGCAACAACTACATTGCAATGATAATTACTTCCTTCTTCTTCTCATCTTTAAAATTCACATATTATCCATCAATGCAGGTAAATAATTAGCGACACTGTCTCATGAAAAAAACCACCAACAGATGCTCCAACACCCACAAGGTGAACATGGGTGCACTTCTGGTATTCTCAGCAAGAGTACCAGAACAGAATCATTTGGAAAACAAAACAGATGATGGAGCGACTTAAATGAATGTTGCAGCAGATGAGTGATCAGCCCCTACTAACTCTGTAGCACCACTCCGGCCGGCCTCTCTGGCAATCTGGCCATGCTGGGCCCCCACTGTGGAACAGTATGGCACTGGGATTTGTGGTAGCCAGTCCCCCCATAGCCCTAGGCTGCTTCTACCTTTGGTATGCTACTCAAGGTTAAAGGGATCCCAACTGGGTGTTTAACAGTGTTGTGCTCAAATCTGAATGGCTTTTTTTTAACTGTCTGGATTGGAGAATAAAGCTGGAGAACTATCCAAAACTGTTCATCTGATCAGAACTGATCTAACTTCACTATTCCAGAAGTAATATTTCTACAGCAGGCCTTTAAACCCCCACACCACAGTGATACTTTGATAAAGTAGCAGGGGTAAGTGATCTAAACCATTTTACTATGAGGATCTGCTGTTTGCTATACACATTCAGCTTTTGCTGACATTCATTTTGAAACCACTCGGAGCACTTGCGACTCACAGTAACAATGCTGAGGGAAAAATGCCTGCTGAGCTCAACAGTGAATATACCTCTGACCCAGACCGAGGAAAGGGAGATTTATGAAATCCACATGTTTAATACATTTCATTTTGTCCAAGGGATTTGTATTGCTTACCACAGTATTTTAGGGTTGAAACATTCTGTATAGTCACAGCTTGTATTGTCTGAGGAGAATAAACCCTGTCCAGCTCTGGCTGCTGAAGATTTGTTTTGCAGCACCTCCTTTTTCTTTACACACATCAGCCATGCAGTGTCTGAGCTATTGCATTTTGTTGTGCTGAGGTGTTAGGTATACACACCCTTAATCTTTAATGCATAATCCCTTGAAAATCCGATACATAAATGAAAAAGATAACCCTCATATCTGTGCGGTGACAGAAAATAAGATAGCTAGGTAATTTAATAAAGGATTGACGCTGCATGGCCCCGGTGTGATATGGTGTGTGACCTCTGCGTATTCATTGTGTAGCAGGGAGCAGGTGAGGACTGCTTGTAGAGAGCAGTTCTCTATTCTCGAAACCCATCCTGGGAGTGGAACATCTGTGGTGACAAACAGAATACACCATATGGATTAAAGCACACGGAGGGTAGTCACTGAAATATTTGCTTTCCCAAAGTGTTGACACAGTATGAAAAAAAAAGAAGAACCGTGGCTGTGCTTTCCTCCTGTAATCAGGTAGCTGCTATCGCAATGAAGTGTTTGCCTTCCTAATGGTGTTTCCATTTTGTGTGAGTCTGTCATTGGCTTCCCATTTGGATCGGCCTTCTAACACAGTAAGTGCCAACCTGCGGAGGCTTAGCATGTAATATTTCTGTTTGTTCTATAAGTGAAAAATCAACGAAAAGGCAAAGTGATGAATTGGGTGAGAAAGAAAAGTATTTTGAGAGCATCATAACTGTGGTCACCCTCTGCTGTAGGAAGTGTTTAGCTCATTTAGCAGCTGACCACATAAAGTCATAAATACTCTTCCCAGAGAACCCTTGTTTTACATCTAAAATGCACTTGAGTGTAATGTTGACATATATAGCTTGTGACGACTGATAGTCAGAATGTATGAGTGCCCATAATGCTGCTGTCAACCACTGGTGCCAGACTGAAAATAAGCAGTTCACCTCTGTTTTCATTCAGGAGAGTGCAGCAGACAGCACGGGCTTCTCCGCTGTATTTATTGACTTGTTTTACTAGCCTGAAACAGGGTGCTTTTATACGGGCCTGCTCAGTCTTAAGACTCTCCAGACATTTACATTATTCCTGACTGAGTTACACACACATATAAAGGAGCACGTCCTCAGGCAAGGTTAGATATATGCTCTTTTTCCACTTCCCTTTGTACGGACTTGTGCACTGGTTTATTACCCTACCATTTTAGATATTGTTAAGCCATACTTTTCTTCAATTATGTCCTTAATACATTATTCAGCATTTGTATTTAGGCTAATTAATTTGCTATCTATGTATTAAATGTGTATAAAAATAGCAAACTGTTTTTCAGACTACTCACTTGAAGACTCCTTCAGAAAAAAAAATTCTATGTTTATGCTGGAGCTGATTTAGTATTTTAAAGAGCATAGATTTCACAAAGCTCTTAAAATCATCCTTCGGTGCCTAATCTGCACAACTGCAGTGGAAGATAATGAATGCCAACGCCAGAGTCACAGCCGACACCATGATCCACCCCACCCAGCCTAAAACCTCCAGCAGTATTTACATGATATTTCATTTTAGAATAAACCTCTTTTCTCTCCCACTGTGAAGATATTGAACTCTTCCACACAGATGTCATCTTAACCAAAGCTTATTAAAAAGATGGACATCAAAGTTGTGGGGGCCCATTTATCTTATAGCACTCTAATTGGCCACCACAGGCTGGAGAACAACTAACTCCAAAACAGGAGGCGTCGAGTGGTTGAGCTAAAGAAGAGGATGTTTAAAGACCTCTCAGTGGATTCATTGCCAATAAATCCTCTCGAATGAAAGCGGAGCTTTTCTATGGGGGTATGGAATTTCACAAATACATTATGAAACGTGATACGGTGAATTAACCGAACACTCATGGACCCAGGGTTTGGTTTCTTTGTTCTGGTGTGTTTTGTGGTACATTGTCCTGTATCTGACCTGCAGCCTCACTGTTTGCTTGACATATTTGGAGTTTTTAACATCATTGCTGACGACATGAGGCAATAGAATCTGAAAAGGTCATGCAGCTTGGTAGCCATGAGTGAACTGAGATTACATTTTACCACTCCATATAGTATGTATTGTTTTGAATTTACCACTCACCACAGTGAACGAAACAGATTCTTCAGCCAGAGTCAGTGCCACTCCATCAAACGCCACACACAGGCTTGAGGTGAATAATGTATTATGCTTTCCACACAAGTGGGCAATAAAAACACAAAAACAAAGTCATTAATTGCCCACATACAGTAACCAAATGCCATCAAGAGCCTGTGCTCTCATTAACCTGGCACCTAATTATCTGCCTCCAGTCTGAGTCCTGACAAGCCCCACCGTCTGAACCCTCAGCTCGGTTGCGTTATGTTGTGTTGTGTCAGCACATGGCAACCGCAGCCAAGGCACCATTATGTACAGAGAAGACAAAAGCTTCTTGCAGCAAAGGTTCCCTCTGCATGCACGACCACAATGTTCCTCCTGTTAATGCCTTCCCTTCCAATTAAATCTGCAACTGTTAATTATTGTAATTATGAGAGTGAGCTCTCAGCTCCACACCACCCCCCACTTCTCCAAACCCCTCCCTCCATGGTGTGTGGAGACGCTACGGGAGCTGTTGTGTTGCTTCAGTGGCGCCTTGTCTCTGCTCCAGTGAAGCCCTAGCAGGGAATTGGATGCGGAGGGGGACTTGGTACACATGACAGGGGTGATGTGAGGGAGATTGCATGGTTCATCTTGGATAACTGGGAGAGCAAGTCACAGCCAATAGCCACGCCTCCAGTCTTACTCATTAAATGATGTGTAAAGCACATGCTGGGAATAATTAGCACCGGATAACCTTTTTAGCTATCTTGTTTGCAGTGTATCGCACAACAACAAAATGTGGAGTATCATCTGTAGGTGTACAATCAAACTATTCAGCTGGTTAAATGAAATGAGGGAGATGATATTCTCCCAGCAATCATTCACTCATTTGCTACAAACAAGCCCCAGTTATTTTGCTTCTTTCTTATGGTAATACAAAACTCTGCTCTCACTGTTTTGTTTGGGAGACACTTGCGATGGATCTGAAGTGATGTGTTGAGTATAAGGAGAGCTGAAAAAGAGTGGATGGCAGGCCGGCTGCCTGTTAAGTCCCTTCGTGTCTTAACATCCTCTCTGGCCTGCTTCTGTCACAAGCTGTTGTTTGGCCTGGACCTGATCTGCCCAGCTACTTCTTGTGCTGCACTCTGCAGCTCTAGCCCTAACCTGCAACATGGAAATAGCACTCATGTTCGGGAACATCTAACCCAAAATACCATAGGCGGATGTCTTTTTGTTGTGTTTATCAGTGCTCTCCATGAAATGTTCTGAGAATCAGCACAGCGTTACTCCATTGTCATAACCTCAGCTGCCTCGTAGCAGAATCCTTTCACGCAAGCATAGCAAGCAAAGGATTCTGGCTTTACAATTTGGAGTTGAATTCTCTTCTATGAAAGACACTGAAGGAAAGAACAGCTCCCTCTGCTTCAGGCAATGCAGCCTTTTCGTGGATACACTGCAAAATCTAAATGATGGACTGTCAACTCTCTTGCAGAAATGGCACTGCAAAGAATAATCTCTCTGGCAGTGGATCATGGTTGGCTGTGTGCTACCAATGCTGTTTCTTTGCTTATGTGAGCATGCTGCTTTCACACAGACACGCATGGAGACATGAATGCATGCACATGTGTGGACACACACATACTGAAAAACACACAAAAAAACACACACACACACACACACTAAATACGTCAAGCCTGAATCCTTTTTTGGTAAATATATGGGATTAATAAATTGAAAAGCATTGTTTTTTCACCTCTAGCCTTTGGAATAATGCATGCTTAGCTTGGTGTCTGGATGAAGTCTTGCTCTTCTGTTTGCCTGGTTATCGGTGTGTACAAGACCTGCTGTGTGACCTGGTTTCATGCAATCTCCAGCTTCTAATTAGGAGGCTGCAGAAAGGCTGGAACGAGAGGAGGAGTGATTAGTTGCCTTTGGGTATTTCATAAGTGGCTTTCAGTGCCACATTTGCATTATTTGCTTGGGGTGTGAATAACAAATCAGCCTACCTTTGCAGCAAATTGAGGCTAGCAGCTAAAGACCATCAATACATGAAATATAAAATGAAACTGAAGAAAAGAAATGTGCAAAACATGCTAATTCAATAGAAGGGGGATGGAATGAAATATTGAAACATGAGATGCAATAACAGGTCCAAACTGATATAAAAACCAAGTCCCTGTCTTGGGCAGAGATTCAGACATCCTCTGACTAACATATTGAGTATTTTTTGCTTTTAGCCTTTCAAAGATGTGGGATGTCTGCCTGTAAAACACAAGTGTATTTGTGTTTTTTTGGCTTTTTCTGTGACTATCAGACCATGTGAACCATGTGAGCCCTATGATGGAGCCCCATGCTGTATGTGTCCTGTAGGGTCAGTCAGTGTGATGATCTGTAGCGGAGGTCCTGTCCACTCATTTGGCCGGTCTCCCCAACCGCTGCGTGCGGCCGACATGGCCAGGCTTGGTCAGCCATCACTACACCACTTGGCTATTTGCCCACACTGAGTCTTAGAGGGCAGGAAACAAAGTGGGCACTCACATGTCCCCATATAGTCACACAAATACACACATCACACACACATGATCACAGCGAATGACAGTGGCTCTTGTTTACCCAGCCCCCCCCCACCCTCCGTCTCCTTTCATCCTTTCCTTCTAGTCTGTCATGTTGTGTGTCACTTCCCACAAATGTCAGTGCCACCGTGGGACAGTGATTAATTTTTGTGTGCCTGGCAAAATGTCTTCAAGATGTTTGTTTGGGTTGTCTTTTCCCACCCCCTTGCCCACCCCCGCTCCTTGCATGTCTTGGAGTCGTGGGTCGAGACTGGCAAGCCCCCCTCCTCCATCCTTCACGCCCCTCACCCCCCGCTGCTGTCACAGCCTCCTCTTTAGTGGGGGAAGGAGTGCCTCATCATCTTCATCGAGAAACAAAGGCTACCTGAACTGACAGAGATCTTCTTTTCTGACCAGAGCCTTTTTTTGTCACTCCTCACCACCACCTCTATGCGCTGTCTGTTTAGTGTGTGCTGCTGGTGCATGATGGGAAAAGTCTTGACCCAACACTGGGGGGCTGTAACACTTCACTGTCAGTGCAGCTGATTAGCTTATCACTCACTGCACTGGGAGGAAATACATCATCATTCCAGACAGGGATTCCCCAGTTTAGAACCAATTCTGTGCCTTCTTTTATACAGCATTTAATCACCGGAAGACTCTTTGTCCCCTCTAGTATTTCAGCCTCACCTCTGATATCAGTCCTTGGTGGTTTACAGTAAGAACCTTCTTCTGTTTTTAGTAACATTGGATCAGTTAGATTAAGTGTGCAGAAGTGCGTCTCTCTATCTACGTTTTGTACAATATTTAACGTTCCAGGCTCACGCATGGATCATTGTATTTAATCAGTGAAGGAAAGCAGATTGAACCATCTCCCCAACTTATTCCTTTCAGCTCACTCAACAAAGAAAGTGAAACACAAAGTGGCAAATGTGCTTTGGCTTCCCCACAGTGCGGTATCAGGTATGGTAATTACTCTGCCATTAACATTGGGAATAGTTAATGTGTATTAATGTGTTAATGGCATGTTAATTACTGTACATGCAAGAGAATGCCTGCAGGCATTCTCTCAGATTCTTTGTGCCATGTGGATGTAGGCCAACCTTAAAAAAAAAAAGCCTTTAAGAGTGTGGATGAAAGCGGATCCTTATGTTTCATTTGTCAGAACAAAAGATTTTCAATGGTAATTTGATCCAGCTCCCAGCTTCTGCAGCTGAAGGTTACTGATCCAGGCGCCACGACAAAGGAGATGATATGAAGTCAAAGGAGACGTGGAATGAGGCTGCAGTGACACTGGCCTCTTTGTGAAATGGATACTCTAAGCCCTCTGTAGTCTCTAGTGTTTTGCTTTGGCAGGGGGTTTTAATAACATGGTGGATTAGAAGCCTTGGATCGTGTGTGCCAAGCTCGAGTTAAAGCTCACCTTGGATGAGCCTCAGTAACAGGCTAGTCTTCCAGTCTTCCTCCTCTTCCCAGACACTTCCCTCTTCGCACTGTCTGGTGCACAGCTTTAAGAGAGATGACCTTTGCAAATATTGACAGAAAATAAATTCTGTTTCGATTAGTTAGCTTTTGGAGACCTTAGTGGATCAATGCAATTAGATGAACAGACTGTCAATACTTGGTTGGAGCTGTTCATTGGAGGCAGTTGGTTGGAGAGGAGATGCATGAGGTCAGGGTTATTTGTAATGAACAGACTGTTTTGGAAACAAAACTGGAGGATACAGAGTCAGAACATCAGATAGTTAGAGCATTTTTAAACAATGCAAAAAAAAAAAAAAAAAAAAAAAAAAATCAAAGAAAGCATCAATTTATTTAAATCAAAAAAGAAATGTCTCGTTCAGTGCATCTTCTTGTGGCTCGACAGTGCTTTTAGTGCAGCTGAATGAGACGGAGAACCCCAGAGCCACCCCTTCCCTCTTCAGCAGGCCACATTAACCCAGCAGGGCTCTGCCTTTATGGCTCTCCTGCTCACACTTCAGTGATGAGAGTAAACAAGCAGTGGGCCAAAGGTCAGCTAAGTCCACAGAATAAAAGAGGGCACAAGGGGAAGAGAGGTGGGAGGAAAGGAGAGAGGCCCGAGGCAGTGCTCAGATCACTGTCAGGGCTTCAAGTAGGGAATGATGTACGAGACAACGGCCATGAACCGGAAATGATTATAAACAGGGAAAGGGGGGGAGTTAGTGTATAAGAACGGACTGCATTGTCTGTAACTGTCAGATTTGCTCCTTTTTTAAATCAGATAGCAGTGGTGAAAGCTGTAAAAAGTGAAAAGATGAACCGCCCCTGACTGATAGGCGTGGATTAATCACAGTGTCTCCTTTTGTCTCAGTTATACAAGAGAAATGAGGAACAATCAAATTGTATATGCAAGTGATTTTTCCAGCTACCCCACCTGTATTGTTGAAAGACAAATGAGGCCAATTAAGGACCTGTGACATTATTATTAATACGATTTCTGATTTTCCTTTTCAATTTTACACCATTAAGTGCAGTTTGGTAATTAAATATGCCAGCATTGTCATCAAACCAATGTGAAATAACTGGAACATGTATAGATTTTTCATTCTTAAATTCCCATTGCTCGCAGGCTTTACCAAGGTGACACGTCTCACACACTCTCCCTTTGCACTGAGATTAATCCCACTTTGACTGTGGAGGTGGATTAGAGCTAAAGTCGGGTGCCCAAACTTGTTTTAATACCCATATCATCAGACAAAAACAGGATAAAGATTTGAGCAGAAAAGCAGCATTGCAGTGTTAGAACGTGACTGTGGAATTGCAAGTTACCATACAGATTTGTCAACCACACAGCAAATTAAAGATACTATCTTGCTTGAGGTTATATTGTGGAAGTTGTGTGATGATGCTGAGCTTAAGCAGTGAATCCCAAATCTTCAGTTTCTCTGACAAAGGTGCACGTAAAAAAGACAGCAAGACAGATATGGCTTATGTTTTTTAGTTTAGTTTATTTAATTATTAACTTTTTGTATTTGTATGCTTGAGACAGGCATCTTATTCCTCCAAACATGTGTAATGAATGGCCAGCCCAAGTTGCTGTGGCACAAATACACCCTGGTGGACTCCTGCAGGACCGTCTGCTTCTCTGCGCAGCAGAGTAATCATTTTTATCCTGCTGATTTCCCAAATAGAAATGGACATGTATGATAAAAATGTCATGGCCACTCCACATGTCAGTGAACTAACAGGATTACATGTCACTTTTTAATGTCTTGCTCTGTTTTCCATTGCTGTGAATGGCCACAGTATTCCGCACTGGAACTTTGGGGTAATATATGGTAAGAGACAAGTAGCTCTTTATGGTCTGTGATTATTTAGTTTGAATGAAACCAGTGATTTATGCCCATTTAGCTGAAAAGCCCTGTAAATTCCCTCAGCTGCATTTCCCCTGGATACAGAGTGAGTGGAGTGAAAGTGACAACTAGGTTTGGTGTGGAAATGTACGTTGCGTCCCAGAGTTATATTTAATATACCTGACATGAAAAACGTGCCTACCTACTTACCACCACCCGCAGCACAAAGGAAAGTAAGGCCTGCTGAGCCTGTGTTGAATGAGAGAGTGGGAGTAAATAGCAAATTAGGCAAATATGAACTGTTGTGGCAGATAAACCACCAGCAATTACAGATATGTAGCCAGGCATCTGGTCAATCAACATTTGAATCATGTGCCATTTTGTTTTATGCTGCCCAAACTGGAATAGAAACAGCGGAGTCCATCCAGAGCGATAGCTTTGGGTGGAGTTGTTCAAATGCACTGCGATGTGGATGAGGGTTAGTGGAGCAGTGGCATATTGTCCACATGGATGGCTTGGCTCTGCAAGCTTGATGGAGCCTTGTCCAGCATCTCAATGTCTCCAACACAAATAGCCACATTCATCCACTCCTCTCACACCATTACACCTAAAAGACTCTAAGCCAGGCGATCCATAAATAGAGGCAAATTTGTTTTTCACTAGCTCTGCAGTCAAACAAAACACCAACAGAGATAAAAACATCTGAGATGTGGCCACAATATGCCATCTGTTTTCTTAACCCTGGACTGTGTTTATAAGAAAGATATAAAAAAGGCTGTTTTCTGTCTGGCATTCACTCCTGTTGATGTTGTGCATAGTCAGTCGGTCAAACTACATTTAAAGGGCTTCTCTGATTGCATGCCTACTGGCTGACACAATAGAGCCACTAGTCTTCCTATTTAGAATCCAATAGCTGGCCATATCTTAATGAAGCTGTAATGAGCTGTTGAAAATCCCTGAATTGCAGGAGGGATTATTGAATTGAAACAAGTCTGGTAATCATAATATTTGAGTAGCCACTCAGTATTTACTGCCCATTGAGCCACATTTTTATCCACTTACAAGACTGGATTGCTCATGCTTGTTTTTGCTGTAATTTTGACCTGCAGTGTTTTTATGTTTGTTTACTCTCTGGAAAGCCTGGCATTGGGGTTGCATTGCCAGTGCAACCAGGTGTGCACGCATGCTATCTGCTGTGTGATTACGATGTGCCGACAGGTTGGCGAGACAGAAAACCAGAAGAAATAAAGAGCAGGATCTGTAAACAAAAACAGAATTCATGAATAAGCACTTTGCATAGAATTGATTTTGCACTCATTTTGTTGTATGTAGATTTATTTATCCCGCCAGCACACTTTTATTGCATCTCAAAATACTGCTAAATCAGGAGGATACAATAATACTGGATTAAAACTTCATTAAAAGAATAAGGAAAACTGTGGTAAGTGAGCTTCCAGCATTCTGTGTGTGAAAGACAGAGACACTTACTGGAGGTATAGTTTTCTGTTTAGCATCCTTTCACAGAGTAGAAGTGCCACTTCACCATTGAGCATTTGTCAGTTTATGGATGTTGCTGTCATGTCAGCATTCCCATACACACAGTGTGCAGTGCAGTGTGTAAATAAAAAAACAGACATAGACATGGGTGGCAGGAACACAGCACATACACAAGAGGCACTCAGTTTGTACCTGCAAGGGAAAAATCATAGTGTGAAGCACACTATGTAGACATACAGCATCTAATTGCACTTAACTGTTCAGTCTGGGTGCATTTAACTTATTTGTTTAAACATTTTTCCAGTTTTAACATGTTTCTGAATGGCAATATCTGACACTGTGTCAATGCTTATGTGCTGCTGCAGGTCTCAGCATCCGCGGTGCCCAGGAGGAAGACCCTCCAGACCCCCAGCTCATGCGTTTAGACAACATGCTGCTGGCAGAGGGAGTGGCAGGACCAGAGAAAGGTGGTGGATCTGCCGCCGCTGCAGCTGCCGCCGCGGCCTCAGGCGGGGCAGCCGACAACTCCATCGAACATTCCGACTACAGAGCCAAACTCACCCAGATCAGACAGATCTACCACACAGAGCTAGAGAAATATGAACAGGTAAAGAGGAATCTTTGCAAATCTCAAGAATGAGATCTTTTCAAGAAATCCTTCAGGATTGAGTTCTTTGCTTAAAATGACCCAATTTCTTGTGCAAATTTTCTGTAAATCTTTACAAAAAAGAAGAAAAAAAAAAAAAACTTTTATAACAGTTGAAAGGTTAACATAAGCATTGTACAACCTGATATACAGTATATACAGTATATGCAGGTAATATATCTGAGGAGACAGAATCAGTCTGAAAGAAAAGAAGAGTTATTCACTGTGTTGTAGTTGTTTTTGTAGAGATCTAAAGGATAGTGTAATCAGTACCTTCACCTAGTACTTTGAGCCTGCCATTAAACACAGGGGCATTATGGGTGAAATAGAAGGTGTAACAGTGATGCCTCAGCAAGCCAGAGAGCTAAATTAGACTAATTTACTTTGTGCTCTCAGAGAGGAGGTGTGGGGGCACACAACACTTTGCCTGGAGTAAATGCATCTTTCTTAAGGGTGTTTCCAGGTTTTAATTATCTAAATGTAAATACTTAACGAATTTTACTCAGAGTAATGAGCTAAAGTGTGCACTACGTAAATGAGTTATTCTAATTAATCATGCATGAACTACTGGTTTAACGAAAAGATGTTTAAATTCATTCTGCATTATGACCAAGTCAAATAGCAAATCTGCATTTATTCAAAGATGACTTCATCTAATAAGTCATCAAAGTCACATGCAAACAAAACACTTTCTTTAGTGCTTTGTATATAAATAACTCATTACATGAAAAGATGAAAATAACAGTGAGTATATTTAAAGCTGTAAAAACCCTGTGGTTTGAGACAGCTTACTTTGGTTGTTTATGCCATTCTGTTTGTTTGCAGGCATGTAACGAGTTCACTACCCATGTGATGAACCTGCTGAGGGAACAATCTCGCACGCGACCCATCTCGCCCAAAGAGATCGAACGCATGGTGGGAATAATCCACCGCAAATTCAGCTCCATCCAGATGCAACTGAAGCAGAGCACCTGTGAGGCTGTCATGATCCTGCGCTCCAGATTCCTTGATGCCAGGTCAGTGGATTATGTGTTTTTAGTGCATATGTGTGTGTGTGTGTGTGTATCATGTGTTTAGAAACTTCTGCTGCTTCTATATAACCCTTATAAGCTAAACCTAGTAGATAGGATCAGTATTTAGACTTTGCGCAGGTTTGAAGTAACTCCATTTTTAGCACAGCACACAGTTTGAACACTGCAGAGATGCACGATTTTAATTATGTCCACGTTCCATGCATTATCCATTTTCAAGACAATCATGCCCTCACACCTGAGAGCAGTTAACACCAAATGAAATGCGGACCGAGTCATGTGTAATGGATGGAGGGAAGGTCATCAGCAGGTGTTGTAGATTACTCTAATCACTAACGGTACGATGCCGTGTGGAGCTATGCTGAGAGCGGCACAAGCTCTGGCCAAACCAGTCGAGTGGAAGCACATTTGCTGCTCGCTGCCTGTGAGAAGCGCAGTAAACAAGGCAAAATAAGCAAATGCTCAACAACATGATAAGTAGTGCCCTTGGGAGGGAAGGGGACCCAGATCTAGTTAGACTTTCCTTGTTTCTGCTGGAGATCCCCGGGGCTGTGGCACTTCAGGAACAATGCTCAACTGTGCATGCTATGATTTCTATAATGTACCGAGATGCACTCCGACTGGGCTTAGGCTCCATCATGAAGCCCACCCATCCGCTGCACTAAACTCAACACATTACACGCTTGGACTGGAGATTGGAGGCCAACAGACCAAATTAAACATTGTATGTGTTTTGAGTGTGGGGTTTGCTTGTGTGTGTGTTTGTCAGTTTATTGGTCAGAGTTTTTTTTCACTTGGAGCAGGACATGGTATTCTGTTTCTGAAGGCTGTTAGAGCCCAATCCTCATTATTTTCACCATTTATGTGTGAGATTGATTGTGCAATTTGTGCAATCCAAATGGATGAGTTAATGCTGGTCTCACTAATAGGCTTGCTCGGCCCTTCTCTCGTTTTGCTCCTCACTCAGGCGGAAAAGGCGAAACTTCAGCAAGCAGGCAACGGAAATTTTGAACGAATATTTCTACTCACACCTCAGCAACCCCTATCCGAGCGAGGAAGCTAAAGAGGAGCTGGCCAAGAAATGCAGCATCACTGTTTCCCAGGTGGGTAGCGCTCATCTAACAGTAGCTGGTGGGTAATCAAAGTGGTGAAGGCTTAAGCCTAGAGGGATCATTACAGTAGGTCACACCATCAAGACACAATGTCCTCTGCTAACCTTGACATTGTGACTGCCTAATGATGCTTCAGTCACGGCTGGTCCCAGTCAGTCAGAGCAGGGCCACAGGGAAGGGAGGCCTATATCATCTTAGCCTCAATCAAAGCACTATGCTGTCCTTCTGTAGTCGCCCTTATGCTGGGTCCCCTGACATTTTTCCTTCTCATTCCCATCCACCATGTGTGCTCTCTCTGCTGCCTGGTCAGTCACTCAGGTCATTAGCTGGGGGAAAAAAAAATGGCATCATCCATTACTTTAAGAAAAGCATCTAAAGGCTGGTGCTTCAAAACACTGGATGATACTGGGTATTTATCTGTCTGTTTGCTCTTCAAGTGGCCTTGCAGGAGTCCGCTAAATTCACACTTATATTTTACACTTAAAGATGCAACTTTCCCACTTTCTATATATCATAGCCTCCTTGTTGGGTAAACCTGAAGGCAATATCTCTCACACCTTACCCCCACATCCAAAGTATTATTATCCTGTGCTCTTTTTTTTCCTGTTATGATTGTGACTACTATCAAGATTTTTATCCTCTATTGTTCTACGCTTGTCCTCACGAGACACAATATCATAGCAACATGAATCTATACAATAATCTGCAGTGTTTTGTCTGTGTGGGGAGGGGGTGATGAGGGGTATATTGAGTGTAGTCATGAAGAGTCAGATACTGTAAAAGCCCATTCTTTTTTGCCTTCAGGGGGTGGGAAGCACCATCACAGTATCACAGGTATGTCATAACTTCTCCTGATCCACTGTTTTCATTTTCTCTGTACTTCCTTTGTTTATGTATGTAATAGGCTTACAGTTTTCCACTGCACAGAACCCCCCTCCCTCACACTACTACTGAAACAATGCTAATGTTAGAATAAAGTCTGAATTTGCTTTTTAAAAAGAGTGGATGACAATATTCAGCATTTACATCCCACCTGTAAGTCAAACAAGACCACAGCCTATTTTTGATTGACTCATATCTTTACACTACACCCATGTTGTGATCATATTCTGTGTGTACAAATGTGTGACATGTATTTTTAGTTTGCAGCATTGTTTACCACATTATTTTACTATTCTTGTTTGTTGTCAAGCGTTGACTAATTGTGTGGTTTTTTGAATCTCCAGTCAGCGCTCTGAGTTAATTACCTCCCACCCACCTTGCGGTGACTGTGCTTTTCATCAGTTAAAGAAATGACCACTGGCCTTCACACACTGATCTCCAGCCTGTTTTTTTTCTGAGTCTCCCAAAACAGGCCAATGTACCAGTCCCCATGAGAAGAACTCTCAGTCTATTCTGAAATTAGAGGGCTTTTAAAAATTCAGTTCAACTTATCTCAGGCCCCATTAGTGGCTGCCTCTGCAATAAGTGGAGGCCATTGCAGTTCTTATTGACTTATTCTAGCTCATTTTAAGGGAGTAACAAAGTCAGAGGCTTGACATGAAGCCAGGTGCAGTGTAAGTATGTCATCCCTCACTGTGGCTCAGCCTTTCAGAGTCACAAACAGCTCACTGTGGTCACTCTGAGGGCGCGGCTAAGTCATTTTTCAAACACCCCCGAACTCTTTTAGCGCTGCTTTGTTGATTACGCACGTAGTTCATTAAGTAAACGCCATCCGTTGTGAATAGTATGCCAATAATGCTCAGCAGCTTTGCTCAATGCATCATCACTGATGAAATACCCTGCATCATTTTAGCAGGGATCATTTAAAATGCATGCGACACACTGACATCTTCTCTGAAAACAAACCCTAGATCCCTGCAGTTCAGATGCAGTGTTTGTTATTTTATCTTTTTTTATCTACTTTATAAATGTCTAGCGCTGGGGCAATAACTTTGGTTTTAAAAAATTGTGAAATGTATGCATTATTATCTCACTTTTTCATCTGCCCAGTTTGATAACTGAGTCCTGCCTCTAAAAAAATGACTGAAGTGCAATGAGTGCTTGACAATGTTAATATTTCCTAAGTGGGTCTATAAATACAGGGCATCATTTTATTCACTTTGCATGTGCATTGCAACATAGGCATGGCATTATATGGTTGTTGTCTATGTCAGATGCTTCCGAGGCAGCATTTAAAGCTGGCTCCGGTGATCAATTTTTACATTGTCAAAATTTATCGTAGGCTCTTTTTTTTTTTTTCTCAGTGACATATTTCAATATATCCACTATTAATTATTAATGTATTGTCATGACAGCTTTGTGTTTGGATTAAAATTCATTATTTATGTCAGAAATGATCTTGCATTGCTATACATTAAACAGAGAGCCGTATTGACCTAAAATACAGTGAAAAAGTTTAAATTATTAACTACAGCTTTGCAGCCTCCCTAGTGGGCATTAATGAAAGCAGTGGTATCATGCCCTTGCAAGGGGTCTGCATGGTCATTATACAATCAGTGCCTCTGAGGCAGCTGATGTCAGGCAATGCAGTCTCACAGCCTGGCTCTTTCCAAACATAGAAGTCAGTTGAATGCATGGCCTGCCACAAGATAGAGGGGAATTAGTTCTGTAGATTGGGTTGTGCTCCACACCTTCAGTGCCATGTGTTTGTTCAATATTTAGCTCAACCTGAGAATCCCTGAAGCCAGAGTTCAGTGAGCAGGAGAGAAATGCGTGTGTGGGAAAGAGGTGTGGTAAAGCTTTATAATCCTATCAAAACACACTTGATCATTAAGGACAAGAACAAAGCAGAAAATGCTTGAAAAAAACAAAGAAAAACTGATGTTTAACCTGTTCATGCCTCATGAAATAATAACATTTTACTCATGGATTTGCTTGCATTACCCTATGTTGCAGACAATGATGATTCGTGGTGTACAGTCTGCTTCTATAAAGTCACACTTAATGATGTAAATATGTCTTCATTTTCATAAATGTAGATCTGTTTAATACACTGTTTGCATGAATATTTAGTTAAATTAAACAGACTGATGAGCGTTAAAAAAAAAACAACAACAACAAAAAAAACATTTTCTATGATTTTCAGGGGTTTGTGGGCACTTTGTGAGCTGTCTAAACGAGCAAGATTATTGCGCCGTGTTTGGCCCTACAATCCAGCATAAGCAGGTTAAGTAAAAAGGATGATGGCCAGGGCTTTCATTGCTTCCAATTAAACCTTGCTTGTTAGTTTAACCTCTAGGTAAACCCATCAAACAATTGATGTCAAGGAAACCCTGCCAACAGTGGGCCTCGCCTGAATGGTCATTAATTTTAATTGCCTAGATATTAAAGATTTAGAGCACAGAGACGTGCAGGATAGAAATGATCTGATGTCCTGCAAATCCAGTCAGTTTTTACACCACAGCATTGGTGGGCTGCTGGGGATATTAAAATTTAAGCACATGGGTGGAAATTAAATAAAGCGTCATTAGGGGCAGCTGCTCTTTGGCTGGTCCAGCCGTGGGCTGCAGGGTCTGAGGGGGGTTGGGGGTTGCAGCACAGCAACAAGACACTCTAATTTATAGGACCATTAAAAACAAGCATCATCTCATTATTATTCCACTGTTATTGCAGAGCCAGCATTCACACATAAGGTTCACTCCTCACACAACTTTTCAGTCTGATGGTGGATGTCATGATTTCAACAAAATGAGCATTTCTCCATCGAGCTCTACTCACTTCATAACATTTTATTTGATCTCATCAGTTCTTCTCTCTGCCATTAGATGTAATTTTTTCAGTCTTGGTAAAATATATCAGATTTTTTATGACACATTAGTTAACACCATCTGCCCCAATAAAGTGTCATCATCATAGCTACAGGTCTTTACCCCGTAACATTTGGTTTTGAATACTGTAAATAGAAGTTATGTTGCAAATTGCCAGTCATGCATGCATATATGCATACAGGCAAATGTGTCTTTGCTGTTTTAATGTTTCTTATATTCAAAATATGTACCATTAATCAAGCGTGACTATATTTATTTATGAAGTTTTATGCATGGTTGAATAATTGTAGTCAAGTAGGAATATTTACTAAATTTGTACAGTTTTATTTACAATGTTTTTGCAAAATTTGACACATTGCATTACATAAGATAAACATCTCATTCATATTTTCTGTCCTGACACTTAACCATTCAAGAAATTGTATTTGCATGAGGTGTCAATCATCACTGATCTGGAATCAGAGTGCAATCTTTAGGGAACAAAATATGAATGTTCATATTTTCCACTCAGGGAAATGTTAAAATTTGTAATCCTAACAACCAGTCCTGATATGGGAAATTCAATACACTGACTTTAATGTCTGTGCAATACAGTAGGAGCCCCTTGTGTTTTAGTTCTGTCAGGAGACAGATCTCAGAGCATGTCATGCTCCCATCCATGAGAAGACACAAGTGGCTCCTGATTATGGCTTAATTAGCTTGTGTACCCGGCGGACATTACTGCAGGGTCTGGGAATTGGGTACTTGATGGACCCAAACATGACATCTTGAAACAATCACACTGCTCAGTGCACGGTGCTGTGGCTGCTTGACGTCTGACTCCTCTGCTCCTCCTCCTTCTGCTCTTCCACACAGGTTTCCAACTGGTTTGGCAACAAAAGGATCCGGTACAAGAAAAACATCGGCAAGTTTCAGGAAGAAGCCAACCTGTATGCTGCCAAGACTGCTGTAAATGCAGCACACGCTGCAGCCGCTGCAGTGCAGAACAGCCAGGCCAACTCCCCTACCACTCCTAACTCCGGTAGGCACTATTGCATATAGACAAAAAAAGAAAAAAAGGATAGAGATCTGCCCTCTACCTCAGTCCTTAACCTGCTGCCTGCCTGCCTCACTCTCTCATGCACCATTCACACTGGCAAGAGTGACAGGCTCTGCTCCCAGCTTGGGGATCACAGTGTCTCCTGTCTATAAGACAGTTGATGCCAAGCAAACTCATGCATAAAAAGAGCGTTCCTGACTCGTGAACCGAGAACACATGTATTTTTTTAGAGAGAAAAAAAAGGAGAGAATTCAGAATCATGCCATGGGATTTGTTTCCCCTTGACTTTCTGTCAACTTCCTGTCATTTGTAATGTAATGGTTTTTTAGTCCCACTCTGGTAGCAATTTTTAAAGCAAAATATCATGATACATAGTTGCTGGGAGCCTGTTTACTTAAAGTAACATCAAAATGCATAAAAAATAAAATAAAAAACAAACCAAAACATCATAGAGCCTAAAATGGCATGTTAGTCCAGTTTAATGAGAAATGTATTGCTGAGATAGGACTAGGTTGACCTGCGTCGGGATGTGGTAAGCTTATGAAGTGGTCCCTTTTTCTTGCACCCAGGATTCCAGATGAAAGATGAAGAGTTTCAGCTGGATTCTGCAGAGAGCAAAAACACTCTTTTAAGCAACATGTTTACTGGTACTGGTCTTTTCATAAGCTTCTTATTGTCTTGTCATTTACCATGTGATACCTCCCTGACAGCTTTAGATTAGAAGTAGGTGATGTGGAACAATTGGGAGCTTAAGCGACCAACCACATGTAGAACCGATCCCCCTGTGTCATATGATTCTCATTTCATTTGTGTTCACTGCATCGTCAAAAGATCTGCATATCCTCCTCTTCTGTTTGGTTCCTTGCTTCCGTTCTTTCACCCTTGTAGTTGCTTGCTCTGTGGGAGTCTTTCCTCTGTGTGCTTGTCTGCTTGAGTTGGGTCTGTTTTTGCAGACATGTGCGTGCTGCGTGTCTGTGCTACTTGTGCGTGGGTGCGTGTGTCTCTGCTTTTCCTTTATAGCCCTCTCACATATTCAGCTACTTACATCTTCCCTTTCCAGGTTCTTCAGGTTCTTTTAGCCTCCCAAACTCTGGGGACATGTTCTTGAGCATGCAGAGTCTGAATGGGGATTCTTACCAAGGGGCACAAGTCGGAGCCAATGTACAGTCACAGGTAGGATCAACAATCAGGGACAGTTCCTGACATCCAGTGCAGAGAACTGTCCTTGTCTTGCCTGTGTACTGAGCCATCCACAGTGCAGTCTGAAGCACATTAAACCAAAAATAGATAATAAGAAAAACATGCTGCTCATGCGAAGGCAGTTCAAATTACCAACTGAGGCCTCCAATAACATCCAACTGACTGAAGTGTTTACTGACTTTTTCGCTTTGGATGGAATATTTTGGCAGCCAAAATATAATCCCACCCCACTGCTATGCCACGAAGCAACTTCCTGGTTCTAAACGTTTTGTGAATGCATTTGGCTTTGACTTGAGCTCTTGGGTTGGTATTGGGTTTTTGGTACTATGTTCCCCCCCCTTTTTGTTTTCTATACTCTGTATTGCTGTCTTCCTGTCTCATCTTGCTATTGTTTGTTGTCAATGTCTTCCATCTTGTGAGTTAACGCTGCTACACAACCGACACACTCCACACACTCGCTACCAACAATCAATGCCTGTTTATATAAGAGGTAGAGATTTAAATCTCATTTAATATAGCCATGATATATGTGTTATTTTTTCAGTTATGCTTTCATTTTCTGTTTATTGGTTCATAGCCAATATGAATAATATAATAGATCTAAGCATGCTTGCGACATTAGTTTTTTTTTTTAATTATTAAATCAATTAGTAATGTTATCTGGCTAGCATATTCACTATCTCAGATTCTCCTTTTATTTCAAACTAGTTGGCATCTTTTGCTTCACTAAGCATGTTTCTAGTTAGTTTTGGACAACTGTAAAGCACCCAGTTGACCAGTTTGTCTGCCTTGTCTGTACCTTCAGGTGGATACCCTGCGCCATGTTATCAGTCAGACGGCAGGATACAATGATGCTCTGGGAGGAAACACCATGTATAGTCCACATGGCTTAAATGTAAGTAGAGGTTTAGTAGTTACACGTGTTGTCTGTTGATATTAACATGTGCTGCATGGTCAGATTTTAGGTCTATTAAATAAAATTACATTAAAAAAGATTGTTTAGTCCCCAAAACCATGTGCTATGTATAATATATGCCTTGTCATTGCATCACCTTATACTGATTTAACATGAGAAATAAGATTACCATTTTTACTTTGTTTCACTCAAACCTTAAACAAGATTTAGAAGGAACAGTATATTTTACAGTTTAGCTGTTTTGAAATGCTTCACAGAATTTTCCAGACTTATCTCCATGATAAAATATGAACATGTGATTGCCCGCAGCCTTTTCCAGACATGAATTCCATCTTCCCTGATGAGGTTTGATATGGAGCCTTTTTGTAAAGCAGCGCGTAATCTGAAGCTATCAGAGTAAAGATTAATTTCGTTGATGAGGGAAGATGAAGAGTGAGGGAGAGAATGAGAGAGAAATAGTATTCGACAGCTCTCTCTCTGCACTATATCAGAACTCCTCTCTTTATTGTTACTGTGTGGCTGTTGGGTAAAACGCACTTATTCACAGTCTAATATGATATTAAGCTTAAGCATTAAAGAACTGAACAGAGATCCTACTGAAAATTACAAAGCGACTTCTGTGAAACAAAATCTGCGTGTTTTATGTAAACAAATGGTGGCAGTTGTTTCCTGCACTCTGTGCTTTTGGTGTCATTTTGGCTTTTCTGTAGCCTCACTGCTGTAAGCTCTTTAGACATGTCAGCTCCTAGCAGGATCAAGTGTTTTTCACTTTCTCACAAGGTTTCTCACTTCCATGTTGCCGTGTAGACCTGTGCCTACTGGCTTACCAGAGCTCAGTATCAGCTTTACTTTAGTAGGACTGATACATAAACTGACATAACAGAATAGTGGTAATACGCAGAAAGAGAAAGTCTGAAAAATAGAGTAATAAACTGCTGAAATATGGCAAGAAACGGCGGTGGAAAAGCTTCTTTTTCTTTTTTAGCAGTAACCCAGCCCCTTATAGATGTATTTGCACAAACTAACCTTTAGCTTTGTTGATGGTGACGTAGAGGGATCCAGTAAAGGCTAGGTCACGCCTGGAGCAAAGCATGGTCAGGCTGGCTAAGACTGGCTCTCCTGGAGAGGCCCTGCCTTGTCACTTTCACTCAGCTCTCCCCACCTCACCCGGTCGAGCCCTCCCTCCTCTTGACTGACAGGAGAATATGTAGCGACAAGCTGTCGGTTGCTGCTGAAATCTGCTTAGACACTGATTTTAGGGGCTGCTCCCATTGGTCTGGACACAAGACAAATTTGCTGCTGAGAGTCCCTTTGCTGATGCTACTGTAATACAAAGACTGGACTAATCACAGAGCATCATTGTATCTGCAGCAATATAATACCAGTTGACACATTAGAGTCTGCTTTTCCTCCTTTTTTTTTTTTTTTTTGTTTCCATTTTTGAAATGTCTAGAGTTTAACAGGCTCATGTTGCATAGTGGTTGTAATCTCAACCTTTTCTATTTGTTTCCCAGGCTAATGGAGGATGGCAAGATGCAACAACTCCGTCTTCTGTAATATCTCCGACAGAGGGACCTGGAAGTGTGCACTCTGATACCTCGAATTGATCTGGTATAAATGCATCTTCGCCTCATGCTGGGCATGGACTTTTCAACTTGCTGACCAAAAGCAGAAGATCTAAAAGAAAAAAAAATCACTTCTCCCAATGGATTGGTTTTCCTATACCTTAAATTCCCCACGACCATGCCGCACACATGCAAATGACATCCTCCATTATGAACACAAAGTGTTTCCTGTCTGCTCATTGTTTTCT
This sequence comes from Melanotaenia boesemani, assembly GCF_017639745.1. Classification (NCBI taxonomy): domain Eukaryota; kingdom Metazoa; phylum Chordata; class Actinopteri; order Atheriniformes; family Melanotaeniidae; genus Melanotaenia; species Melanotaenia boesemani. The sequence goes on from NC_055692.1 coordinate 25,395,473, forward strand.
TTCTGTCTTTATAAATCAAGTGTTATGACCATATTTTTATTTGTTTGTTGTAGGGATAAATACATAGACATGTACAAATACAAACAGCCCTTAATTGGTACTCAGTAAACTTTCAGGATACTGAATACTGAATGACATTTTATGACAGTTCAAATGCCCATTTGCTTAATTCTTGATTTGATTGCTACTCTCAATTTTGATAATTGGGTTCTCTTTCAGCTCTTACAATTAACACAGCTGTTTCTTTGACTCTAATGTGCTCGCAGTCTTGTCCGGCAACTCGACAATGCTGCTGCTGACAGCTCAGTGGCAGCTTTGTAGTTACTTTCAAGATTTATTTTTGCCTTACAGCTGTATACATTAGAAAAAGGAAATGACTATTCAAACTCTGGAACATAAAGAAGTGTAATTGATTGCTTGACTTTAACATGACACTACTCCATATTTTATAATTTGCTGTTTTGTTGTACATATGTAAGCATTTTTCTTTTTCTTTTTTATACTGCTTATGAAATCAAGAAACCACCCCCCAAACACACACCCACACGGTAGATCATTCCATCATGACATGCAAGAACCGGCCCCATTATACAGGAAAAGTTGTACATAATATAGCTTAAGAGTAATTATACACCCCACCAATCAATAAACAGCTTTATTACCTCATTCATAGAAAGCAATCATTTCCAACATTTCTGTAGCTTAGAGTGCTCACTTACTACCTCTAAACAACATCACCACCATATTTTCTTTTGCCCATTATTTGATGATTTTATGTAGTTATTTTGATTACATCCCGAAACACTGCAAACTCTTCATTATCTATGTAATCTAATGTATATTTTAATCTTTTAATAAAATTATGTTGCTGTTGTGCAACTTAAAATGAAAAAAATAATTAAAAAAGAACAAAACATGAAAATGATTACAATATTAATACCATGGAAAATGGACGGGGAAAAGGGTTATAGATGATGTTGGCGTGTGGCTTTTACGAAGGGGTTGGGGCGCAATGAATATTGTTGATAAATAAACACCGAACAGTAAAACTGTTGTAAATAATGAGGGGAAAAAAAGAACATTTTGAATGTTGCTCATCTTGTTACTAAATCATTCAAAAAAAGGAAAAAAAAAAAAAAAAAAAAACACTATAAAAACTGTAATGCATAGAGGTTTCAGTATTCAGAACTGTAAATTTCCAGCTCTGTTCAACAGGGTTCAAGACTTCTTTTTCTCTTTTTTCTATTGTATGTGATTCTGAAACTGAAAATTCATGACAAATGATTTGTGGCAGTGATTCTAATGTATTAAAGATGTTTAGTGTTACTTTCTAACCAGACTACACCCTGGACAGAAAAGTCTTCCTCGTGGTAGTTGTGTAATTTCCAACATGAATAAACCTTTTGCTTTCATGACAGTAAGGTGTGTCTTTTTGTCTTCTCTTGTCTATTTATTTTTTAAGGACCACTTCACACCTTTCTCTATCACAAACAGCCTGGAAAATTCACATTTAAGAATAATGTTGTGTCTTTTCATTAATAATAAACTCAGTGATTTCATTCCTGCTTTTTTTGTTAAGTAATTGTTTAAAGTTTAAGAATTATTCAAATCAAGTATAATTTCAGGCAAATGTTTTCACATAATATTATCTAATGTGTAAGAATATTCATTTATATGGTGGTTAGAAGGTGAGAATAGTGCTTGCTGCTTCTGTGAGCTGACATGGTTAGTGCAATTAACTGAAATGTCAGGCACTTTTAATTCAGCCTATTTTGTCTGTCTGTTGTGGAAAGGCTGGCTTAATGGATCATTGGTTACCAATTCCACATGGAAATTGACATCCATTTATTTTCATTTTCTCAGCAGAGTTCTTCATTCTCTTCTTCTACATCAGCTTGTGTTCTGTGTTTCTATCTCTCACTCATTGACCTGCTAGGATTATTAACAGTGCAAACACCTCTGAAACACAGTATTTGTGTACTGCTGCAAATGGAGAATATCAGCACTCATGATGAGCAGCACGTTTAATGCTCTCGTGTATGCTCGCATATAACATATGACAACAAAAGGAGAAAAGAGATGTAACAGCAGAAGTTTAATTCAAGCGCAATGCACAGACGGTTTCCCGGGAGAGCATATTTGTTCACTCAACCAGTGCAGAAATTCAATGAACACCTTTCGCAAAAAATCATGTCTTTATCCAGATTTTACACATCTACGACATTATCCTCAAATGCACAAAGATCCCTTGAAAAGGAAATAAAAAAATATCTCAGAAACCTAAAAAAAAAGTTTATGCAGTTATTTTGATTACATCTTGAAACACTGCAAACTCTTAAAAAAATCTCTATAATCTAATGTATATGTCATTCTTTTAATAAAATGATGTTGCTAACAAACATTGCACTGCATATAGGGTAAATTTATAAATATAGTTAAAAGTAACTATAAATTACCGTTTTGCATACCAATGATTTTGTTAATAATATATTAAAAAATATATATTGTTGCAAGGCATTTTATATCTATTTACTGTTGTTTAATTTATTATTTAATGCATCTATCATGGTTTGCTTCAAAGAATGCTTGAAGACCATTCTTTCCTGATAAAATAGAGATCACATATCTATGCTTTCATCTCCTCTCAGGAATGATGAAAGCATGCAAGTTTAAATACATTTGTATTTAAGTTTGTGCCACTGCACCACTGCTGTTTGGATTACAATCTATTTGCTCACTCTACCTTTACTAATAAATACATTTGCTTCCCTTAAACTTCAACTACTATATTTAAAGAACTGCACTCAGCAAAATTAGTCTGAGAACCTTTTAAATAAAGAAGTAACATTTTCTCAGATTATGCCTATTAGGGTTTTTTTAAGGTCCATTAGAGACGACATTTTCTAAGTAAAATTTGCCATGAAAAGCATGCATCATTAAATATGGAAATTCAGAATTATATTAGCAGTAAGCACCAAGCTAGTGACAATTAAATTAGAGAAAGATATCATTTATATTATTAAGGTAGAGTTCATATTAGATTAAATACAAAATGTAATTTTGTCATGGTATGATTTATTGCTTATAGTGCATTGTTCATAGACCCATGTTATACCATATTTCAGTGGAGTGATTGTTTATATTAAAATGTAAAATGCTGTAATTGCATCCCACTACTGCTTAATTAGATTGGTATGAGGTTCAAACAGAAATCCATAAGCAGGCATATATCTGTTTTTCATGGTTAAATATGACTCTGTACATGAATGTAACTGCCTCAAAACAAATACTTTTTGCAAGCATGATGACGGTCACTTTATTTGGTGGAATCATAAATAGTCCCAGTAAAATGTAAACAATGTGGGGTTAGAGTAAAATGTATAAAATTTTATGGTGTTCAAGACGAATGTGTGTTATGTTGCCCCCTCGATCTTTAATTAAAGAAGGGACAACATAAGAAAAAGAAAAAAAAAAAGGAAAATGTGAGTAATTTTTTGGAATTCATATATCAAGACTGGTCTAAAAAAGGGACACAGATGTTTTTTTTTTTTTTTTTTTTTTTTGTCTTTAGCAGTGTGGCTCATATTTGTTAGATTTCATCCTCAGGTATCTTCACTGATATTTTGACTCCTGTGTGTGTTAGAAGTGACTAGATTTAGCACATGTTGAACTTACCATCAAACTCAGTGGTTATGTTTTGAAGGTTTAATAAACACTTTACAACATCATACTATTTTTTAGATCAGTTAAGCTTATAAAACTAACTTACAGTTTAAATGATAGATTATAATAAGTGTTTTTTATTATATTGCCAAGAATCCATCTGCTTACAGTGCACCATAAAGATTATAAGCCAGTTAATATTTGTACTATAAATGCATAGTATACAATAGTAGACAGGTATAGTCAAGTTTTGACACATTTCTTTCTTCAAGTGAATGCTCTATGCCTTGACATATTTAAATTTTAATACTTGAATGTTCTTCTGCTGAGAAATTGTGGCGTCAACATAAACAGGTGTCTGATGCAGAAGTGACAATGTGTAACGATCAAGAATTTCTGTGATGATCAAACTGCTAAAAAATGTTTAAGTGGTTCTATATGGCAAAAAATGTATCATCTACTGTCCATCTTGCAGCTGTGGTTAGCTTTGCTTACCCTGATTCTCCAAACTAAGAGCGCTCTTTCATCTCTCCACTGCAGGTGAGACACTGGCTGCCCATAAATCACACAACCCCACTTAAAACACAAGCAAGTAATGTTCCTTTAAAGGGGAAGTGTTTCCTTTAATGAAGATTATTTTCATAAGCAATATATTTCATACGCAATAATTTTAAATATAAATATATAAAGATAACAAATAGGGCAGCATCCTGTTATAGTTGAAAGTACACAAATGAGTTTTTCTAATATTTAGCATTAAAGATTATGTAGTTTGGGGGTTTAATGTGAGCAGCATGTTCATATCAGAATTTTGTAGAATTTGGGTGTAAAATATCTGGTTAACTTGCTAATTGCTATCCTTGGATAATGGTTTTGCTCCATTAGAGCCTGCTTTAGGAGATGATCATGAAGCAAGAGACATGAGAGTACAGTGATGTGATTTACCGAGCAGAGGTATAATGGACCATAGACTCCTTGCACTGATCTCTTCAGTTGCAGTGCCTACTATTAAGAGATTAGTTCTGAGTGCCCTTTGAGCTTAAAACAGTGGAGTTAATTAACATTTGATCCTAAATCTCCTTACATCTTTAATAGTTCATTTTCAATTTCATTTCAACCCGTTCACCCATTTTAGTCCTGAAAAATAGCTTTAGGATCGAATGTAGTTTTGCCTCTGAACTGAGGCTGGCTTCTCACAGTTAGTTGGGGAAAAAAAACATCCATGCGAAAGCTTGACAGAAAACAGATGTTTGTCTTACTTCTCAGAAGCCACATGTCAACAAGCAAGTACTGCCAGATATACTGACACCAAGATACAAAAGACAGAAAAGAGCAGAAAACAGGAGTCCTATCTTCTTTTTTTTTGTCTCACGTGGCTCACCACAAATTCTGTAATCATATTATATAATTTAATTAAAACAGTGGCTGTTTTTATTCCAAGCTTATTAACTTCCTGATCTGACTTCATAAAGATGTCATAAGTAAGCCAAACCTCTCACCAGTGTCTAAACTGCATAACTTACAAAGTAGGTGAAAGTCACTGTGGAAAATGACATATAAAATAAAACATGTTTTTTTTTTTTTTTTTAAGTTCACTCTTTGCAGACTCTTTGATTTTGTTATCTTTTTAAGAAATTACATTTCATTGTGACTGTCATGTCTATAAATACACAGAGGGCGAAATACAATGTCTGAGCTTTATTCGTGTACCAGTTACAACTAACCCACATACTTCTACTTTGTTGTGAGCAGAACAAATCACTGAAAGGACATATGAAGATTCCCATTTAAAGGGAAATTAATTAAGTGCAACTCTTAGAGCTATGCTTTTAAAAACTTGTAGATAATTTACAGAGAAATGTTTAGTACCAGTAATGTATAAATCATGACATGCAGGCACCAAAGTGGAATTAAATAATAAATAAAGAAAAAGTATGTTTAGACTCTTGTCTTGAGCTATTTAAAAGCTGTGGCCAATAATCAGAAATCATTGCCAATGATGTATATGTTTGCTAAGAGTTAGCAGGACTTGCCAACAGTTCTTCTACATACAGGTACATAAAATATTTGATTAATGAAAAAAAAAGTACTAAAGAAAGTGTTTAGTCTGAAGCTAAGTGAGTAATATTGTTACTTTTGTGAATTTTGGAGATACCCATTTTAAATAATGCCAACATGATCTTTGAAATAATTCATGGATTTATAAATTGGATTTTACTTGTTTTTTTTCTTGTTTATCTCTTTCATGTCATTTATGGGATAGACAAATGGATTTTGGATAACAGCAGTATGCCCTTCAAGAATCAAAAAGACTAATTGCAACACATATCCTGTGTTCAAATACCATCCATGGTTGCTTCTGATGTCTCTTGACTGTCTTGACAAGAATAAGCAAGCAAGAAGCCTGGTGTCAACATTTTCAGAAAGATACAGCATCTGAACCCATTTGTAATCCCAGATTAGGCAAGCGGGTCATTGAAATTACTTCTATGCCAGAGAACAGACAAAATTCATTTCCAAGCTTTAAAAAGATGTAAAGTGACAAGTATACCTAAAGTGACAACATGTCTGTGACCAGATGTCTCTGATATTTTATTTTTTCTTTCTCCAAAACATTAAAGGATAAAAACACGCTGAAAAAGATTATCAACAGTATAACAAATATACAGAGGTGTGTTGAGCTCAGAGATATATTTGAGATTTGTAACCTGGATGAACCTTATTGTACAGCCTTGTCAATGTGAATGCTGAAAAATACTTTTTATTTTTTATTTTCTAGCAATAGCTTTACCTCTCCTAGAGGCTGGAGCTATCATTGAAGCTCAGATATCAGTACACTGTGATGTTGTACCTAACCTACCTGTCCAGATCATTGCAAAGGGTCAACAAGAAAATCAAGATGCATCTGAATGTTTCCTTAGCGTTCCCCCTCTGTCTTCTACAAACTAAATTTAAAAAGCCACACCTAATACAAGGCAATTTATTATAATGATGTAAAAAGGCATAAGCAGATATTGAAATAGTTCTAATTTGAAAACTGCTGGGATTTCTGTACAATTCATAAAAGAGTAAATACGTGTAAGCTCAACATCACCACCCACAGACACATCTCTAAACACACTTTTAGGTGTGTACTTTGCTAAGTTACAGTTAATATCTGAGCAGATGGATATTTAAATATTTTAAGCAAAGGAATCAGGGCTGCCTCATGCTGTCCATGAGCATCCAGTTCCTCACAGTAAATACAAATAATAACACTGAGGTACAAGTAAGAGTTATGTTTTAAAAAAAAAGAATTATGTTTAACCACGACCCCACAACAGAATTTGCAAACTTGTTTTTTAAGAGCTAGAAGTGACCAAACTTGAACAAGGGGACAGGGTGCTATGTTTTTAGGTAATGCTAGGGCAAAATTCTAGCTTAAGAAAAGAAAGTAACTGGTAATGATTTATTTAGTAGTTAAGCCAAATATTTGCTCATTGACACATAAATTATTAGTTGATTGCAAGACAATTAGTAATGACAGAAGCTGAGATGGTTGTATTTATTTATTTGTTTAATTGCTAGATTTCAGTTTGGGTGCATTCACAACAGAATGGTGTGGGGGACTATGGGTGAGGAATGGCAAAAAATGGTGCACCTTCCTTTGGCTTAGTTTGCTTTCACACCGCACGCTATGGACGCAGACCAAACCACCTTGACAACGTCAGACAGTTACAACAACTGCATACTGCGATATTTTCAAAATGACCACTGACCAAGAAGAAAAAAAGAATGAAGAAGAAAATCTATCCAGGACTGAAAACAAACTGTTAATTGCAAGTAAACAACAAAGCAACAAAGGGTTTATGTTTTTACTTTGGTGGTTAAACCTAATAGGATTTCCACAAGATTCTGTGCAGTAGAGCAGCAGGAGAGGCAGCGAGCTATCTAGCATGTTGTGCTACGATGCGTTCTACATCATTTTCTCTGTTTGGTTCACTGGATGGTCTGTTTGCTTTCACACTGCAAGCAAACTGCACCAGAGTTCACTTGCAAATGAACCAGGGTATGTTCAGGGACATGGGCGCCCTTATATTTATATGCCCTACATTAGGAGTGTCCAGCTCTGGTCCTCAAGGGCCACAATCCTGCAGGTTTTTTATTGTTTCATTGTTTAAGTCAGGTCTGTTGAAGCAGGGAAACATTGAAAACCTTCAGGACAGCACCCCTTGAGGACCGACTTTGTACACCCGTGCCCTACATGGTTTGTTGAATAAATTTTCTTACTTCCTCACTACCTTTGACAGCTCATCCTCAAAGCTATCTAATCTAATTTGTTGAAAGGAAATGAAAAGTCTCTGCTACCTGCTTTAGTTGCATTAACCACTTCAAATTTCTGACCACTGACAAAATCGTTGTCGAACACTTCACAAGAAAAGTTCTGCTTCCACAGATATCCATTCTGTTTTTTTTTTTTTTTTTTTATCTGCACAGATGAATTTGGTGGTCTGTCCTCCAAAGCTCAAACAGTTGGTCTAAGGCAGGGATCTCCAACTCCGGTCCTCGTGAGCTACTGTCCTGCAGGTTTTGGATTCTGCCCTGATGCAGTACACCTGACTCTAATCACTGGGTCTTTAACAGGCTTGTGCAGAGGTGTGTTGTAGTAGGAGACATCTAAAAACTGCAGGACAGTAGCGAACGAGGACAGGAGTTGGAGACCCCTGGTCTAAGGTGATACTACACATACATTACTAGTCAAAAGTTTGATTACACTTATCCAATGGGTAAGTGTGTCTAAACCTTTGAATGGTACTCATGGTCTAAAGCTGGATTTATACTCACAAAGCATCTGCATAAGGTCAGTTACCACATCACCACCATATAGTCTTACCCCCCAGTTTCCACCGGGTGCATGTGTGCCGCTTTCCAGCTGCACTGCAGTGTCCTTTCGAGCTCTGTGGTGCGTCAATCCACACTGGAAGCATATCAGGTGCGGAGCGTCCGGCAGTGCAGTCTGCTTAGCTGGATCAGCGAGATATTGAAATCATAGAATTGGAGAATCTTGTGATTCTCCACTTACAGGATTAACGTCTTATAGTCCATGATAAAAATAAAAAAATAAAAACAAAACATGAGACACCCTGACCCATTAATGGCATAATGTTTTCATGGTTCAGCAAGCACAAATCTGCACTGGGTTTTTAATTTTGAAGGTTTGACACTGCTCCGATGTCAGATTTCCTGTTTGCCCCTGAACTGTTGAGTTTGATGCATTCTCAAAGTGCGTTCCGTCAAAAATAGACTCGGTGCGTATGTTTAACGGAGAGCTGTGACAAGGTGCTTCTGGGTTGCTTCTGACACGGCACAGCTGTAAAGTGGTGCACACGCACCCGCCGTAAATTGTGGGTAAGAGACAACACTCCCTTGTGATTGGTCAGTTTGTGATCACATCATACCGGATTTCTTGAGCTTCTTGCTTAATTTGTGTGGTAACCACAGAAGAGAAATTACAACACAATGCCATAATCCTATGCTCAAGTGCAAAAACATATTTCTCCATCGTCACAGATGCCATGCGAGTATAAATCTAGCTTAACACTGACTGGTGGAAAGTTAGCTCGAACCAGAAAACAACAGATTTCATAACAAAGAGATCAAAGCAGCAAAAACTATGAATAACGACAAGAGTTGTGCTGTTCAGGCTTCATTAGTTTTCCACATCACAAAGCAGATCTTGACCCCCCCAACCCCCCCCCCCTTCTCTCTCTCTCTTTTTTAAGTAAAATTAAGTTAAATTTGCCAACAACACATTCAAGAGACCTCAGATTGCTTTACATATTTCTGATACTGCCCCCAAGTGGCTACCATCCACTTTGACATTAAGATGTGAAGTTGCAAAGTCCCAATGTAGAAATGTTGTAGATCCCTACTTAATGATTAATATCCAAACCTGTTAAGGCTTATGTTACGCAATCAAACAGGTTTGTAATTCAGGAGCATAAAGCTTTGGTCACACATCACATTACATTGAGAAACTACAATGAATCAACTGGCAATGCATATGTGAATAATTTTTTAATATTTTATCTTTTTTTGCAAGCAAGTCCAGTTCAACTAATAATAATATAATGCCCATTAGAAAACACAGATATCAGTTTGGTATTATCATAGGAAATATTTAAATATTCAATTAGTTAAAATTAATCTAATTTGATTTGGTCAAAAGTCAGTGATTTCCACATTTTCGTAATTATGGACAGCAACTAAACAGACCTCTTGAATATCACATTTAAGGGTCAGGTTTAAAGTTTAAAGTGAATGTATGAACAGCTGGCAAACATAAAGTTAACTGGCACAATTAAAACCTTTTCATCAGCAGTCTTCTCACACAGAAATAACAACAACAATATTCTTTTTTCTTTACAGGATTTTAATATTCGTCACAGCTCTCTATCAAGGATATAATTCTTTATATCTAAGGATATAAAGATTCTACTAAATGGTCTGTGTATTTTATGTTTAAGGAACCTCAAAGTACATAAAATGTCTCATTTTATGAGAGCGTTCACAGGACTGGAAAAGAAAAGCCCAAGTTAACAAAGAAATTTCATAATTGTGGGCCATTTCGGTTTTGCCAAGTGAGCTACCATGAAAGAAGCTTAGTGAATTGAACTTGCTTCATAGATTACTCCTCTATCTGGATTATTTCTTGTGCACAGTAAGTTCCTGCTGTTGCTTTTACACAGCCAAACAACCAGTACAAACTGGTGATTTTTATACCTTTTTAATGATTAAACAAGCATAACAAATGAAAGCCTTTGGTGATTAGTTTTTAACTTTTTGTTGTGTAAATCATCATAATTGAAAGAACATAACAATATGATGAAATTCATATGTGCATAATTCTAAAATTGAATCAGACCACAAATCTACATCCAGCTGCTCTGATTCTCATAGTTCTTTGAAACAACAACTAATTTTGCAGCATTTCCCCCATTTTCTATTGTAGCATGGCTATAGGCTACATTGTGTAATGGGGAGTCATTAACTTTCAGTCTGATGCAGTTTGTTCTCAGTCCCTTGCTGCTACATTTATATTTCATATCTTATGTTTCACACTGTATTAACAGCTGTGTCTTGTTTTTGCCATCTGCAGATGCTTGCTTTAGTTTACTTGGCTTTGTAATAATAACATGTTTTCTTCTTGCAACTCTCTCAATAGACAACATGCTGCAAATTCTTGACAGGTGCTGAGGCATTTGCTCTGGAGACATGGTGAGGAGGATTATTACTGCATTATTTAGTTCTCCTGAAATAAACAAACACATCCCCTTCCTGGCATCATATGCGTCTTGCAAGTCAGCATTGTGTTTTGCTTTGCTTCAACTTGGAGCAGCCAATTATGATTTACGTTGACTAGTGAGATCCTCAATGCCCCTTTTCACCTCCAACAAGACCCACTTAGTGTTGAATATTTTTCCTTACCCTCTCATTTGCTCAGTATCTCCTCCTTTTATGACCTTTTTACATTCACCTTGCCTTGTTTCACCTACTTGCTATCACCACAGTGGCTTTGGTTCCGCTCCACAGTCTAGTTTCAGTATAATAACTTGACACTTCACATTGCATTAGTCTTAGTCCTGACAACAAGGTTATGTGACCTATAGTGTCAGAGAGCATACAGCATACTTGCCTGGAGTAGCTATTTATCAAGACAGCTTTGGGCCACCTATGATTCAGAGCAGAACAAATACAGATGTGAGGCGATTATATTGAGGACATATTTGTCCAGCAACCAGAGCTTTAGCTGGCAGACATTGTACAACTTTCCCTGACAGAGACTTGATTTTTAATTCCTTACAAGACACCACGGTGACTCATTGCTTTGCATCTTTGGAGCAGAAGTACACCATTTGTTTAACCTTACTTTATTAGAATTTATTATTACTACAACATTATTTACAATAATAAGTTAAACATGTATACATCTACTGTAGTTCTTACATGCAAATCATAAAGTAGCTTTTTGAATATCATATAATATAACATGTACAGATAATATAATATGACCATATTTTAAAACCTAAAGTTTAAATGAAACATTTAGAATATACACATATCCTGCTAATATTAATCTGTTACCAGCCATCGACTAAAGAAAGGCTGTAGCCATGCATTGTGTGTAATGTTTTGGGAAAGGCCCTGAGCTTGAGAGAAGCGGCTGGCCCGGAACCCTGAGGAAGTCATTAGGAGACCAGTGATCACACTGGTGCAAAGCTCAAAAAGCAACCCACTGGCATGATGTCTTTTTTTTATTTTTTTTTTTTATGCATTAGTCATTCCACAACCTCTGGCAATCAAATCTTGATGAACCAATTAATGATTTATGCATATTCTGGGTAAGATGGATGGTAGACAGTGTCTTTGTATCATATGCCATGTCATGACTCTGAGTGGAAAACATGACATAGCAATCATTGCCCACCACATTGTGGAGTACTCCAAAACAATTTTTAAATCTGTCTCTGAATATATTGGCATCTTAACTAATATGTTCAGTTTATTGGTTATGATGAGTTTAGGCCTTTTATTGACCTATTTAGATCATGCAAAAGACTGGCAGTGTACCTGTCCAGGGTGCACCCTGCCTTCAGTTGATGGGATAGGCTCTAGCCCTTCCCTCCCCCACAACCATGCATTGGAATAAGTTTGTATAGGTTGGATTAAAGGGTCGTTGCCTCTATCTACTGTATCTTTGGCTCCTCTTACTTTTTTCCACTGTCCTTTTCACTTCTCTCCATTACTGTCTTTTTTTTCTGTCCTCTCAAGTCCAGCAAGATTATATAAATTCCATAATATCAAATAAAAAAGTTAAACAAATAAAGAAATAAAAAAATGAGATTATCAAGAGGAGCCTTATACCCATAAAGTTCCTCTGGGCAGAGTAAATTTGATTTGCACAACTCAGACCACAGAACCTCATTCTGTTTGCTACAATGCTGGACAGGACAAGTAAAAAAAAGAATAAGTTGGTATAAAAAGCTGAAAGATGTATTTATTACCTTTGCCAAGATATAGGTTACGTTTTCAGCACCGCTGGTTTGTTTGTCTGTCTTTTAGCGATATAACTAAAACAGTAATGGACAGATATCAATCAATTTTTCGGGAAATCTTCAAAATGGAGTAAAGAACAAGTGCTTAGATTTTGGGGCTGATTTAAATCAATGCTTGGATCCAGGAATTGTTAAAAGGATCTTTTACAGGTGCATTGCAGGGAACATCGGTGAACTTTTGCTGGTGAAAACAAAAGGCTGTTAAAGCATAATGCCAGTGGATTTTCTGGGTCAATCCTCATAGAGTTTTCTTTGATTTCTTTGATAGTTGATCCACAGACAAGAAGAGATTGTTCTTCAAACTACTGAAAAGACAAAAGCTCAAAAAGATGTGATAACTGGCTAATGGCTGTTAAGCGTGTCAATGCTGATGGTACTCCTTGGAGTGCTTCAAAATATTCAGTTTGTTGAGATTATTTTGTGAATGGTGAGTAAAACAGATATTATGATATTACTGGTTAAAATAAAAAATGACTGGTTACAGTAACAATATCCAATGTGTGTTGGTGGTTTTTGTAAAGTTCTCAAAGCTTCCTTTTAGCAACTCCTTCACAACGAGATGGCGGATAGACATCAGGTCATTCATTCAGTCCTACTGCCACTACATTCGCCTCATAACTATTTCTAGCTTTGACAATGAGGGTATCAATATAACTGAATGACATTATGGATAATTTCCTATCAAAAACCGATGGAGACAACTTAAAACTATGAGGAGTTACACACTTCAACATGAACGCTGGTAGGATGCAGGGTTTATTTGTCACTGGCATGTCGCTCATGGTCATGTTACTACCAGGTTGTGATGTAGGTTTGTGCCTACCCATGGGGACATAGGGATAATTTTGCCATTAGAGTGTCTAACTCTAAAACTAATGGCCACAATCGTTGGCAAAAATATATATAAATTAATAAAATGAAAAAAAAAAGTGCTGTGCGCATTAACGCAACGCTTTATTAACACCGTTAATTTTTTTAATCGCGCTTAAAGTTTGTTTTTTTTTTTTTTTTTTGGCCTCTGGTTTTGATGACAGAAACATGGCGTCCATGTCTCCTTCCCTGCTGCAGCGGTGCGTCTGATGTAATCAGGAGAGAGCGGGTTCATTAAAATGAAGAGACGTGTTCTGTCTGGAACTTAAGGAAGAAGAAGAACCGACGTTTCTCTTTGTCTAAACTCATGCAGGTGGCAGAACATCTGCATGGGTTTGGATGGGAAACTGCTCCCAAAAGACAATGAGAAACTTTTAATTTATTATTATTTTTTTTTTAATAAATGCGGTTTTAATTTATGCAAGACTGCAAAGGTAAGACATGCTTTCTGATTTTTACAAGCGTAAAGCTTAAATCGGGCCTTCTTCTGCCTTTGATTCTGTGAATGTTGGTCATAGTGAGATGAAACTTCAAGCTGTGGAATCTGTGAGATGTGAGCTTTCAGTAGAGGAGCCGTTTCTTCGTGTTCATGCCGTCGGGTGGACACGGGGAGACATCATCTGTGTTTACATATTTTTGGACTTTATGTAGCTGGTCTTTGAATTATTTGTTGTAACTGTGTTTGGTGGACATTGAAATGGTTTTGCTGAGCTGTTAGCTGAGATTCTGGACTTTCTGTGGATACCACACATGTTTAGTCGCACATCTGATTCTACATCCGGAAACGAGATGTTTACCCCTTAACTCCCAGTAGCAGAGGCTGCAGGCGCAGTCAAGCTAAAAATGAAAGTTTAGAGAAATTATTGGCCAAAAATCTGGATATTGAAGCACTGAAGGTGCATGGATGGAAGTTATTGTGCATATTGTGAATATTTCTCTCTCCTCACCATCTAGAAGCTGTGAGATTCTAATCCTGCTTTCTGTCTGTTAACCTGATGCTGATATTTATCACATATTGTTCCTTCTGTGTTTAGAAGGAAACAGCTTCACAACTTTAAATTCATCCTGCTGACTTTTTACCTTTTAGTTAGTAAATCCTGAACATTTCATCCTTCTTTCTCATAAATATTTGATTTTATAAATATATATGAAGAAACATTTTAACTGTTGCTGTTTAAAGAGAAAACTGATGCTAAACCTGTTTATGTGTTTAGTGCAGGGGTCTGCAGCCTTTCCAATCCAAAGAGCCATTTTTCCCTCAGCCAGCTAAATAAAACTGATGTAGTGTTTGTAAACCAAAATTTACTGCATTTTCTTTATATAGCAGTAGGCCTTCTTTCAAAGGAAAGAGACATTTTGCGCATAACAATGCGATTAATCGCGATTAATTAAAAATTTTAATCGCTGGTGGAGGTCTGTGCTTTCCGAGTTTTTCTAGTTTATTTATTTCTAAAAGGAATATTTTGGTATATTTGTCTTTGGTTCCTATGATTTTTTTTTTTTTTAATAAAAAATAGAACAAAAATTAAAAAAATGGGAGAAAAATTTGGTAGGCAAACTCAATTGTGAGTAAACTGTAACATTAGGCACATTCATTCTAAGTCTTCATGTTAGGAAAGTTTCATGGGTGGTATGTGTGATCCATGGTTGTAAATTGTAGTCTGTTGTTTTCTAAAATGAAGCATCTATATAACATGGATGGGAATCAAGTATGTAGGCTCTGGAGAACCATAATTTTCTACCATAATTTTCTAACTTTATATTTAGTAACATTTGAACTTATCATATATATGTTAATCTTAAGAAAAACAGCTAATGTACAGTTGTGGAGCTATGAAAGTACAAAGTTTTGTGCCATTGACCAACATATTTTAACATGTTCTGTTACTGGGTTGGAAAAAAGGATGATCTAATTGCTGATGTACTTTGTTCAAAGCTTCTTAGCCACAAAAAAACAAATTAAACAACCAAACAAAAGAAAGAAAAAGAAACAAAACAAAGAAACAGAGAAAAAAAATCCCTTTCTTTCTTTCTTTCTTTCTTTCTTTCTTTCTTTCTTTCTTTCTTTCTTTCTTTCTTTCTTTCTTTCTTTCTTTCTTTCTTTCTTTCTTCCTTCCTTCTTTCCTTCCTGGAAAATCTCAAAAGCTTGCTTGAAATTTATTCATGACAGTTACAAAAAAAACAAACAAACAAACAAACAAAAAAAAAAAAACGCTTGTGATGTTTGGCTTCATCACAGAACTTTCTGTCTGGTATAGCTTCCCTGAGTAATCACATTTGGAACAAAACATATTTTGTGTTACAAACATAGAAGTGAAATTTGTTAATATGACTTTTTCTAAACACATCTAATATTCAATCTTTGTACATTTCTTTTACATTGGACATGGGTCAACAATCAAGCTTAATTGATAACTAAATTATAGTCAAACACATATTAGTACTAAACACATCTATATTCTGTAGCAACAAACCTCCCTTTTCGCTAACTGCCATTGTTTGCCTGAGATCAAATAGAAGAAACAGTAGATTAGTGGATAAAAAATAGCTCAATGGAAAAGTCATATCAACAGCACAGTCTACATATGTTGTTCTTTTCACATTTCTCCACCATAAGCTTAACTGTGCTTTCAGAACCACCTCAGAATGCAGTGTTAGGGTTACCAATGTGGCCGCTATTCACCACTGTGATGCATAATTTATTTCATTGCACACAAAATAAACCCCGATCACTCTTCCACACAATCACAGCTTTGGTAAATGTGTTTATCTTGTTTATTTCTCTCTCCCGCTCTCTGTCTGAGTCTCCTGGGTCCAAGCGGCCCCTGTCTGCTTCCTGGTGGTGTCTGGGAGCCCAGGTCTGCAAGGCACCAGGATTATTTTCCCTCTGTAGTTCTTGTCACGAGCAAGGACCCAGATAATTCATCTTGCTAATGGCAGGTAGGTTAGTTGAGTGCTATAATTGTGAGTTCCACCTTTTTGCTTTTGTTTCCTCAGTCTAAAAACCAGCAAAACCACCTTTATGTAAAACCAGCTCCTAACATCAATGTGCTCTGTCTTTGAAATGATATGTAAATGCATTTGGGTACCACACATGCAAATGCCTCTAATTTGGTGAAACTAAGTGTCTGTTTATATATGAGTATTATAAAATTATATTTTCTTTTAGAAAGGGAACTTGTTCCAAATTAGGGAAGGATTTAAACCCTCAAGTGGCACTTTGATTGTATCAGTATTGTACAGAACTAACCGCTGGTCGTGATACAGATAATAAAAGACATTTTTCAGAATGAATATAATGAGCTCTCTGCTTTTTAAAGAGTTAACAGATTTTCTTTAGAGTTAGTAGAATGAAGTCAGCAGTCAGTTGGAGTCACTGGGGCATGAATCTCCAGAGAGCAGTGGACATGAAATGAGCCCGGGCTGATTTCAGTCAGGGGGAAGGTCGTCACCACACAAATGAAAAACATGAGAAGTGGTTCAAGGTCTAATCAAGTCCTCAGACAGCACTCACTGGGAGCAATTAAGTTCCTCCCTCTCCCTCAATGTAGGTAACCAGATCCTTCTATTGACATTCTCAATAAAAGGTCATTTACTGTATAGATAAAATGATCAAGCTCCATTGCCTAAGAACCTTATGGCATAAAATAGACTTGAAAATTGTGGTCAGAGCTATGACCAAAATAGTAAGTTATTAACAAAATTGACAAGGACATAAAATCGAAGAAATGATTCACATGAAAGAGCAAGTGGAATACATTTAAGAAGTAGTTTAACAATAAATAAATGCACCGTGTGTTTGGAATCTACATGCAGGATCTTCACCGCATGAATTTCAAGACCTTGGGACTGAGTCCAACCCAACCACAGGAATTCATTACCATCCTTGCTAGTCTGACACAAATGAAGTCCTGGTACTTTCTGCTGTGCCTCTCAGACCACAATACTTCATCATAAGTCATCCTTAATTTGTATGGTTGTCACAGGCTCTTGTTGTCACATCTGTTAGCTTGCTGTTCCCTTTGTCAAAGCCTGCCAGGACTTTTCAGACCAGCAGGAAGAGAGCAATGCAACTATACCACTAACAATGTCTACTGAATTCTGGTTTGCCTCTGTGCCAAATCATAAAATATACTCCCATAAGGGTGACATCCTATAGTGGTGACTACCTCAACAGAATTATACACCGTACAAAATATAAGATAATATTTTGTCTTAGAAACAAATTGCACAACACAACTTTACCGATACTGAGAAAAATGCTTAACTTTTCCATCTTTCAACCCCCCAGGAGGAAACAACATGTCTGTGTTTCTTCTCAGAGCTTCTGGCTTCTGCAACCCACTCCAGTTCAAATTAAATGTAACTCTGATGCTCACTAAGTAGAATCTAATAAAGGGTGTAGATGCAAAATGATACTAGAAGAGTCATAACTTGCAACAGAAAGACACTGATTTAGGTGTGACTTATGAGTTAGGCTCAATCTTTTCATTTTGCTAGGATAATAATGAGCAGATATAAATTCCTTTTAGCATGGTTGGATAATCTTAAGCCTTATAACAGCCTTTTGCCCCTAGTCAAGCTTGCATAATGGGGAAGGGATGAGTGTTGGGGTATCACTGTGTCAAATCTCTGGTTAAATTGCAAAGGGGTTGTTGTGTATAGACTAATACTGCAGGAACAAAATGTCTCAGTGACTAAATGCTTTGCACTACAGAATAACATTTGAAACTGAAAAAATTCAAAATAGAGAGGGGGAAATAATTTATAATAGTGTAGAGTCAGCTGTCATTTGATTTGATTTTTTTTTTTTTTTTTTTTGCCACCCCTCCATCTTTGTTAATTACTTCCACAGCAATACTCAAATTCCCCTGGGCTCTTTACCAAAAAGCAATAAACACTGTATCACACTGACTCACCAACTGGCAAACAACAAAGAGAAACAAGAAGGAAAGTAACTAATTAAACAGAAAATCCATTTGTCCTAATTGGAGCTATATATTTATTTAAAATTTTTGCATACTTTTGACCTCAAGCCACCAAAAAAATAAAAATAAATAAATAAATAAAATAAATAAAATGCTGCACTCCCTTCATTTTCATGTAAAAGAAATTGCACACGATCATTTGAACAGTTTGGGAGATTTGTTATAAGTTTAAAATCTACAAGGTCCACTCCCTTTCTTTATGATACAAAAGCATTGTTTTTTCTGATGTAACGATATATATCAGGCTACATATTTCTCTACGTTTCACTCACCGTGTGCAGTAGATAACATCATTTTACATAACTGTCCATTTCATTTATGGTTAGTTCATGGTAAACAGCTGGTTAATTTAGCCTAGCATGACAACTGGAAATGGGAATAAATATTTAGCTTGCATCCTACCAAAGTGCTCTTATTGATAATCTGAACAAATATGAAGTGATAGTTTGAAACATAAACCACTGGTGGGCAGATTTAGTTTACTTTGGAAAGAACCTGTGGAGATTTTGCCTTCCATGTTTACACTACAGTGAATATGAGCTGAATGCAGTATCAGACCTCTCACCTGAATTTGAATCTCAAGAATGTAAAAGAACTGTTACAAAACAAGAAGTTTAATTGTTTTATCGTGTTTGGTGGAATTATTGTATTTTTTATTTAAACATGACAAAAATCACCACTCAGGTCATTGCTAACTTGTTAACATGATGGTGTTCTTCACATTTGCAGTTATTGCACTTTGGTAATGTTCATAAAGAACTGTGTCGCATTATGGGAAATATTCTTTGATGCAGGGATTTACTGTGAAGGATTAAGATCACAGTCCTTGTCTGTCAAACCCTACAAAGTTTCCAAAGTCAACAGAATCCACCTACAAGCAGTAAAGCTGAACTATAAACTATTAAATTAACATTATAAGTTGTTTAGTCGGTATAGGAGTAAAAACATAAAGTTGAGTTATGCTCCTATGATTTTATGGGAATTATAATAAACTTTATGCTAAGCTTTTTTCTTAACTCAGAATAGTGAAATTAATACAGGTTGCTTGATAATCTCATTGAGATTCAGAAATTCATTACATCAAAAAATATAATAAACAAGGAAACCATGTAAACCTCCACAACAGGAAGTTGTGCAAGCCGCCAGCCAGATTGCCAACTAGTAAAATGCACCTTCACATCCTGTTTCATCTTCAGGCTGCAGTCCCTGACTGTTTGAGAGTCATGGAAGGTCTATAAAAGTGTTTTTCAAATGAATGCAAAGCACAATAGGCAAAAAATAACCTGTCCTCCTGGGTATGTATGTCCCTGCCAATTGGAGTTGGACCTGATAAATCCATGTGACTACTCAATGATGCTTCAACTTTTTCCCTTTGCAGAATAGAGCCATGTGCATGTAGGAGTTGGAAGCTTTTCTTGTCCAGATGCAGTGAGAGACTTAGTTTTTTTTTAAAAGCAGGACATAGACTAAGAGAAGTTAGTTTCACACAGCCACTGATTCCTTCTGAAGTAAGAGTCAGCATTCAGTGTGGGCTTAAGAACTGGAACATCAGTGTGAAAATGTTGGCAAAACTGTCATCCTGTCATTTATGGACTGTAGCATTTAAAGTAATTACTGACACGTCCTTACAGAAACAAGGGAAGCTGTGAGGTCTTTGAGTTTTTATATCAACATCAACTGGTTTGTTCTGAAGTGTTTTGGTGGGAAAGCACATTTCGGCAAAAGGTGTCACACCCATACATCTTGTTATGTGCTCGTAGTGCTTGCTTGCAAAGTGACATTCTCATTCATGTCTGAGTGGGCATATGCCACACAAAGGACACTTCATGCAGAATGGATTCCAGTCATAGTGAGCATGCAAGGTAAGTAGAAGTAAAGAAGTTGCACTGATGCATTGATGTGACATCAAAGCCAACCTCTACATCTACACATAGCTGGATATGTTTGGAAAGTGATGATGATCGTAGCTGTACTTCTCATCAACAGTGAGAAAGATTGCAATGTACAGCCGTCTGTGCACTACATCTCATCTGACAAGTTGACACAGTAGGCCCTTAAAAGTGCATGTGTCAGGAACTCGGAACTAATAGTGCAATGTCTAACTCCAGAAGATTAGCCAAGCAATGACATAAGCTGTGGCTGGCTCCGGTGTTTAGAAGCTGGTTTTGAAAAATGTGTGTGGCACTGCTACGTGAGGAGAGAGAAATGAAGGTGATGGGAAAGGCACCGCAAGAGTGGAAAATAAGTGAAATGTAAGTCACAGGTAGCAATATTTTGATAAAGTAATCATGCTTCAGGAGCAAACCTTGGACTGTGATATCAGCCTTTGCTGATTCTGTGGAGCTGCTCCGAACATGGCAGCATCAGATTTACAAATTGAAAATCATTAATAATTCTAACCAGGATGTGATAAATCTGGAATCACTCCCGATGAACCTGGACACACTTTCATAAATCAAAAAGATTACTTGGAAATTTTTAAAAATCTGACGTTAAAGTGTCAGGCTTACTAATGGTTTTTGTAGATCCCTTACCGTGATATATCATTAATCTGAGATACATTTGAAGTGTGTCACCGGGGCAATATGCGATCCCTCTAATATTAGGGATAGGCTGGTCTGTGTCAATAGTGGAGAAAGAAAGGATAAAAGGGGGATGGAGGGCTGGGGAGAAAGTTCCTCTGGGATTCATTTTGATAAGCTCATTCACTGAATATTTAAAGTGACCACACGTAACAAGTACTGAATATAGTATATCTTAATGTAGCTATTCTGGTGGTGATGCACCATGATAATAGTGATAATGATCATGCATTGCAGTCTAAATAGATAACTTGAGGGATAATATATATATATATATATATATATATATATATATATATATATATATATATATATATATATATATATATAATAGATAAAATGTCTCTCATTTTAATGCACTGTCACTGTTGCTGTCTCTTTGTTAAATCCTAAAAATATCAATGAAGACGGCTCAACATCCTTAAAAATCCACATCACAGCTAAGATACATTCATTTCTCTTGGAGCAGTGTTGCCAAGACTTAGAGTGCTATTGTGAAGAAGGAGGTATTGACCGTGATGGTGAACAGGGCACCTCTGTAATCTAAATGTCATTCACTGAAAAGCATCTCCCACACAGCCAGTGGCTTTCATCTGAATGTGCCTCCAAAAGATTCAATTACTTTTTCTCTCCTTCTATTTCTTTCACCCTCTGATCTCCACCTGATCTTCCCATGCACTAGTTGCTTATCTGCTGTGATTATAGTCATTATGAAGCAGCCGTGTCTGTAGTGAGATTTCATCATGAGCAGACATGCTCTGCCAGCTGCCTCTGCAACGTGGCCCCGTTTAGTAAAAGACCTGTACAAAAACCCATGGCTGGAGATGTAATACTGTTTATTGCAGCTGCTTCTTAGCCTACCAGCTATTCTTAAAGGCTTTGCTTGAAATGGGAGCAAATTAACTAAATGTACACATTCTGTGCAACGTAGTCAGCAAACATCACATTAACACAAGAGGATGAAGGTGTGGCACAGTTCTGACTATTTCCTATTCAGGGCAAAAGTGTGGCAGCCTGAGGATAGAGGGCTGTATCAGACAACACAGCTGCTCTTTTCATGTTCAAAATCTGTTTCTCGCACATCTCCCGTCTAGGTTTCAGCGGAGGGGGGGGTGGAGTTTAAATACGACGGAACAAAACTCATTTTTTGACAATGACATCAAAGGAGATGGCTGCTTTTGTGTTTGAAGTGGAGCATGTTTGAAGTGTTCTGAAGACAGTGGAGTGGTAGGGCAAGTTCATTGTTGCTTCGCTCTGGGGATGATTATCAGCTGCTATCGGCATGAATCTCTGAAACAACTGTCAGCATGACATGTGAATAATGATCTCCCTTTTTTACCTGCTGATGCCAAACCAACTCTGACACCTGAATATCTACGGTACTTTTAGAGTTCAGGCTTTCGTTTCTTCCACCTTTCTCTTGTTGTAGTTTTAAATTGTTCTTGGATATTATAGAAACACTTCATCTTAGCCCACCCTTTCACTTCATTTTTAAGTAACTATGTATAAAAGTTATTATATATGATTTTAATAAACACCTTCATATATTGCAATGAATTTGTAAGCACATGTTCCATGAAGCATTTACAAATCGGAATCATAGACCCAATTTAAACACCATCTACAGACCATATTTCAAACTATTTGTTGTTTGAAACCTACACCTAAATTAAATAATTAATTAGCTTGTTTTTTAAACCTAAATGAAGTTTAAATAAAACCTTTCATTTTAATTCCCATCCAGTTTTCTACTTTCAATGAATGGTGTTGCTGTCATTGTCAGATCACATTACATCCATACACATAGCAACACTGTGCAGGAAAAAGCCCCTTTGAAATGCTATGGGTCAAAGAGCAACGGCTGACACTGCCCTTAAGTATAAAACACTCATTCATATTAGCCACTCACATAACCGTGTCCCCTTAATGGTTACATTAAACTAGTAAAATAGACAAGTTAACAGTCCTCCCAATATGTGTGGAGAGCTCTGTGTTTAGTTGGGCCTCTAAAATCCTCTTCTGCTAACTATTATTGTACATAGGTTGGCAGTCTATAGTCCAGCCTGTAAAATCTTTCAGGAAGGGTCATTAAGGATATTTCATTATCTCCATATTGCCAAGGTCAGGTTGTCCATATATCCACTTTACAGCTGCTAGGGGAATATGCTGCGACTGTAGTATAATAGACCAGAAAATGTCCACACCAGGAATGATGGGAAATCAATATTGAGCCCAGCTCATCAATACAAACCCCATTTTCACAAGCAGGAAGAAGGTTTCTTTGAAAAAAAAATGTTGAGGGGAAATAGATTGAATTGGAGCAAGAAAATAAAACAATGTTTTATTGTTAATAAAATGTTTTTCCTTTTTTCTTTTCTTTTTTTTTTTTTTTTTTTTGCTGCACAATATGCTGGGAGACTCATCACATAAGAAGGTTAAACCAGTTGAGCTTTATTTTGCTTTAATCTGCCAGCACTGGATCAGACAGTCCATAAATGTCCCAGCACAGTCATGTAACCACGTTAAAGGAGGAAGAAACATGGGTTGTGACAATGATTTGCCACATTTGTTACAGCAGTAGCAGCCAGCAGCCTCAATCTGCCTTTGGTCTGTTAGAGGAATGATGATGCCTTCAGTTTATTGCAGGGTAATGGCAAGTAGAAATGTAGAAATACTGATAAACAAAACAATGTTCATATTATTCACACTATTCAAACTTTTATGGTAGCAATATTTTTATGTTAACATCTTTTTATTAATTAAAGCCTGAACATTAAATATAAACAAAACTTGTCTAA
This sequence comes from Melanotaenia boesemani, assembly GCF_017639745.1. Lineage (NCBI taxonomy): Eukaryota > Metazoa > Chordata > Actinopteri > Atheriniformes > Melanotaeniidae > Melanotaenia > Melanotaenia boesemani. The sequence continues at coordinate 25,419,469 of NC_055692.1, forward strand.
AATGCAAGGTGTAAATATTGGAAGGTAAAATTGTAAGTGCATGCAGGCTATTTGTTAAATAAACATAGCGGAGTGTGTTGTGGTCCAACAATGAATTTACAATGTACTATAGTGGAGAAAAGAGAAAACTGCCTGTGGTTGTTTAACCAGCCAGTGGTAGCCTTGGGCGTTGTTTGTTTATGCAGCACAGCTTCCAACAAATGATTATCACACTGGAAAACTGATGTTAGAAAAAGGGGACTCTGCATCCAAAAGCTTTTTGCTCCTCCTCACCAAAAGACCCCCAGCATCACAACAAGCCCAAGTACGGCTATTGATGGTTGCTAGGTGTAGCTATTCTGTTCATGAAATGTATTTATTTACTCTGAAAAGCACAAACACTGACTCACTCTTCTTACTGTACAGTGGACACATTGTCTTTGTGTGAACATTACACATTGTCTGCTGCATGTTAATGGCTTATTGACCATGTATGGTGTAATGAGACCTTGGGTGCAGGGGCAGCCATGATATATGAGGGTGAAAATTGGCCTCTGCTGCACTGATGACCTAATTTCAATATTCAGGGACTTGGGGATGGAAATGACACTTTTCACATTTAAGTGCTTTGTATTAGCCTCTGGCTTACTGTACCTCTGTCTAATCCCAGTCCACAGATTGCACTCTGTACTGCAAAAAAAGGCTCAACTGGCTGGTGTGTCTGAATTATAACTATGCATTGTAGACACAGCAAGGTGTTCACCCGACCAGGCAGGGTGCATGAGGAGAGAGCATTTGACTCCTTCAAGGAGTCACCTTCATCTTTTTCTGTTCAGCTGACTTGATGCATGCATTCAAGAAAATAAAGCAGAAGCAGATTCCAAAAGGGCTCTGTCTTCAGAGATAACCTTGAGGATGTATGGCATTTAGCATTCTGCTCAACCCCGGTCATGGCTTCCTGAAAGCGGTCATGGCTTCCCTAAAGCATATATTTTGATCCCTAGCAAGCCTTAAATAGGAAAATATTACCACCTCTTCATACTAAATGGAAAAGTTTCTCACATTTTTTTCCTGCTTCCTGCTTCAAATTTAAAGACTGTCATTGCATGTTAAGATAAAAGGGGGTGAAGCTCAATGACCTATTTGCATTTCTGTCTAGGAGAGGAGAAGAACACGAGGGTGGGGTATAGCCGAAGGTTGCAAAAAGGCAGACTTATTTATCATTCATCCTTTATTTCTCTCGTATTAGTGAGTGGAAGTGTCATGTTTGGCACATCTAAACTCTGTGTTCTGCCAAAGAGATGTGACGCCAAGAGAAATAGGTGTTGTTTTAACCTTGAGCCTGATTTAAGCAAACATGAATATATTACATGCAGTATCCCTCATCCCCGAGCTGACACGCTCGCACTGTATTCTTACAATGTTTCTGTATATTAAGAGCAGTCTTTACTGCAGACAGGAATATAAGCTGTCAGCCTCTGCACAAAGGACATGTGATCCACAACACAGTAGCTTTGCTTTATTTTTTGACAATAAAGGAAAAAAATGAGAAAAAAAACTCCATAAGCTATACTAAAAATAAAAATAAATTTGAAAAAAAGCACTCAAATATGACATTTTTTTTCTCACCTGAGATGCTATAGAATAGCAGGAGATGAGACAGTGTGGATACTCAGCTACTCCTACAAAAAGAAGGTTTGCTGTGTATGTGCGTGTTTGTGTTTGTATTTGGTGTGCCGTGGGGACTTTGCAGTAGCTCATGGTGCTCCGACAGGTCCACTGTGTGTGGCGTTCTGCAGCATCAGCAGCCGGACAGGGGCCAGACGGTGGATTTATGATGCCAGGAGCGGAAATGACCTGCTTCTGTCATTGGGTGTGTGCCCCATCACGAGAGGCCCTAAACTATATTGGCACAGCGCTGACAGACATGTTTGTCATCCAGTCAGTTTTGAAGATACCAAGCATGGGGTATTACTCCTTTGACAAGTCCCTCCACTCGATGTGTGTCTCTGTGTGTGCACATCTTCCTTTTCTGCTCTGTCTACATTTTCTCCAGCATTTTTGTGTTCTGACTCACATTAGCTACTTGCTTAATGATCAAATTAGAACAAATTCCATGAGAATAATATAAAGTAATACTATTATAATCAATGGATATCTTTCAATGCTCAATAAGATTTTAATTTGATCAGATGTTATTATACTTACAGTATTTAACTGACTGACTGATTCTTTAATTGAAAATGAATGTCCAAATAATATCTCTTTGTGCTGTGATGCATGCAGCCTTTATAAATGAGGGTTGTGTTTTCAGGTTTCCAGGATTTGGTGTAGAAGTATTGCATAAACAGTGACACCTTCTGGCATTCTGGAAAGGCCAAGTACAGGTGCATTCACAAGTTCTATCTGTGAACATCAGGAGTGCATTACATTAGCAATAATTATCATTTACTATCTAACATTTGGTCAATACCGAGTCAATAAAACAGGTTCTTTGTTAATCATAACACGTCATCTCCTCTTTATCAATCACTGTATTTGTAGCTTTTTAAATGTTGGGTATAAGTGCTTTTTTATCCTATATGTTTTGTCACATGAAAATTTCTTATGGCACGAAATGTTTATAAGATGGTTAACATAAAAAAAAAAAAAAGCAATTTATGTCCTGTTGTATTTTCATTATAAAGGTGAAGCGCTGGTGCACACTATAAATGATCATTTAGCTGTTTGGAGGTTATGAGATGTTATAAAACTAAGGTTCATAAGGCTAAGATCAAAACCATTTGTTGTGCATAGTCTTCCATAGTCAATGACACTGTAGTGGTAAATCAATGCAAGCTAAAAAAAACCTAAACTTTGTGCACTTAAGAAGAATTATCCTATTTTTTTTAATCTAAGATAACAATTCACCTATGTTAGTGGTTAATATATTTGTAAATTTCTGATTGTTAAGTCAGTTTAAGAGACATTACAGAAGGTAATCAAAGGTAATTTAGTATGGCAGACAACTGTAGGACATAAGCTATATCATGTTATTAGAATGTTGTCGTAGTAAATATATATATATATATATATATATATATATCTATATATATATATATATATATATATATATATATATATATATATATATATATATATATATATATTCATTCATTCATTCATGAAAGAAAAAAGTATATTGATACAAAATCTAAAAATATAATAAAGGTCCCCTGAAGCAAGAGAACCAGAGCCAAAAGTGCCAACTGACTAATAAAGGATCCAGCTGTAATTGAAACACTGTCATATCTTAAATCAATCTTTTGTCAGTGCAAAATGGATGAAAGATGCTGTAACAAAAGTCATCTCATCACAGTAAATCACTTGATCAGCTCATTTACTAGATGCATACCATTTATTAAATTTAAAAATATATATATATATATCCCTTCATTAAATACTTTGGCTCCAAATTGTGTTTCTATCCACATGAACTTCCAAAGATTTACAAAGCAACCATCTACAGAGGCTTAGCTTGCCTCAGCCATCCACTCCGATGAATATTTTATAAAGATGCAAAGATTTCCTCCATCTCACAGTGTAATCAAATGCACACAGAGCTGCAGGGATTTAAAGAAGAGATATAAAGTCACATCTTAAGGGGGAAAAAATCCATTTTTCTTTAGACTTGCATTCATTTAGGAATCAGTGTGCCTCTCAAGAGACTGGTGATTTGAATCACACATGCATTCACACAACTGAAAACCCTTTTGTTTTTATTCAGATCTTCAGAACGTAACATGATTTTAGACAGCAAATATTATTGGTCTGCTGATACTTAATACTTGGGCATGGTGCTGAGCTGAACACATGTGAAGCATGTTAATTAGGAAGGAACTATAGGTCAGGGCAGCGAATAAAACCCAGTACAGTACCATTAAATATAACTAGAGATGCTATTCAGAAGGACCTTTTGAAACATTTTGGCCTATATTGCTAAACACTTCACCCAAAATAATAAACTATTACCACCTGATGAAATTTACAATAATTAAATAGCTTCATGTAAATTTTATAATAACTATTTTCAGTCTTGAGAACAGATGATCTTTGTAAGTGAATCTTATCTTTTATTTTACACATGCTATTTAAAAGGGAAAACAGAAATAAAGATCAGTAATTAATGTAATGCACATATATTTTTCATTACATACAAAGAATTGCATTCTTTTTATGCTTCATGATACTATTTATCTGTGGCTCCACTGGCAGTGTGCAATTCATTTGGACCCTCTTGTTATTTTTATTGTCATGTTTGAAATGTTGTTATGCTGAACTGTTTTAATTAGTACTCTGCACTTCATGGAGATCATTGTTCACGCTTGCCTAATTATGTTTAGATGGCCCAAATCTCCATCAAAGGAAACCATTATCCAACATCGATGGTGAAACGACGGGATTCCATCTTCACCCCTCAGACAAGGCCATTACTGCTCTGCCTTGGCTTGGACACGCTAAATAAACACATCAATTTCATAGGTCTGGAAAGTTAGAGATTGAGGGGAGATTGTTATCAGCTGCATATGGCTGAAGATGCAGATACTGGAAGGAACATGTGTTTTTGCAAAGGCTGACTTGACTTCTGCAACTTCTGTTTAACCACTAACCTACTTTAGATTGGAAACAAGAAAAAATGAAATGCTGTACTTCCATTACTTGTATGTTCCTTTGTAATGCCTTTCGGATGGTGGTATTTAAGAGCATGGGGGGAGGTATATGATTGGTGATGTAGACTTTTTTTTTCTTTTGCATGCATCCTTGCCTGAGAGCCTAGTGAATGTGATGGTTTCAGATTTGATTAGGCAGCCCAGGGGCCTCAGCAGTCCAACCCTGCAATGGGCCGGCAGGGGCCTTGTACAGGCGTCTCATTGCTCACCATGCCTCAGTGGTGATGTACACACCGAGTGTGACCGCCCGCTTGATTTAAACAGCAGTCCAGCCTCGATGTGGGAGTGTGCTCACTCAGTGCAATATTGAGGGCCATTCATCCAGTAACCACTAGACATTGGTCTCTGCCAAATACATCGAGCTTGCCACCACATTTGTGTTTGGAGTGAGTGAATTGATGCTGTACAAGTGCCATGAGACTTTGTGCTTGTGTTCCTTAATACTGTTTGAAACAGATTTCTACATAGACGTTGACAAGAGCAGATTCTGTGCAGTGTCACAGCAGTAAATCCAGTGAGTAAAAACTTTATGTGAATATAAGCTTGAACAATCTGCCTATGGAGAGCTTTATTGGTGAGAAGAATTGGAATTTGAGATGAATAAAGTGACAAATCTCTTTTGTTATCAATATAAAGTTCAATTCACTGTTAATGAATCTCAACTTTCAGAGCAATCTTATGTAATTGGTAAAAAGATATTATATATTAATAAATTTTACAAGCATTTGACAACAGTCTTTGTACCAAAAGCCTTCTGCTTTTCCTTTGTGGTCTGTCTAAATTCAAATAAAAATGACCAATCATCTTTGAGCAGGCTTTAAGGAGCAATAAGCAGAAATTTGTCATTTCTAGACTATCGAAAATAAAAAAATTGCTATGTGAAGAACTAAAAGTGTAATTTCATCTGGAGGGTAGCATGCCATCACACACTGTTGATCTTCAGTCCTGTGTTTACCAACCGGCCCGGCTGTGCGTTCATGCATGTTTCATGCATTTCATGTGAATTGTTGCCTCTTGGTGTGAGCAGCAGCACTGGCAGCATGTATTTTCGAAGCGAAATGGTGGAAAAAAAACATTCACCTGAAGAAGAGCAGGCTCCGATATTACCCCTAAAATAAACAAAGAAGTTGCTGGATAAAGAAATGAACAGAAACCTGGATTAACATTGGCCTTGTATTTACAAAGTGGAGACCATGGTGAGAGCTAAGGGGGCTACAATTTGACTTGGAGCTAGCTCTTCTTTGGACAGTAAGTAACAACATAATTGTTATAAGTTACTTCTACATGTTCCACAAAATGATGATATTGTTTTGGTCAGTGTGTTTTCACTTTGCACATTCATTGGCAGACGAAGCGAGTGCTGATAGGGTAAGAGGTAGAGGGAGGTGTGGTTCATGACCGGTGACGGGAGTAACAACATTAAAATATATGGCGTTCATTTTTTTCATTAACAGGAAGTCTGACAACTTGTTACTAATGTAAGATGAGATTCATTTTTGTTTTTTGGTAAACGTAAGTTTCACATTTGTTTGAACTAGGGATGCACCGATATGAAAATTTTGGCCGATACCAATATCCGATATTAATATTGTTGTTATGGCCGATAACCGATATTTACAGATGTCGATATATATATTTTGTTATAAAAGGTTTAAGATTATCAAATTCTGTACAAAGTGAAAATAAGGCAAACGTTAGTGGTGTTAGCTTCCCACCATTGTTTGTGAAGTTCTGGATGGCAGTTTTTCGGATGACATATCAAATTTGTGGTGCTGAATGAGTTGACACCGCATCCTCCTCGCATTACTTCCACTTTGCAGATATTACATACTGCTTTTCAAGTACCTTCTTTTTACACCGTGAGAAATTACCACACAGCTGAAATTGCTTTATGCTTCAGTTACATGGCCAAACCTTCCGACACACGTACACAATCAGCAATTATACGAAAATAAATATCGACTGTTAATATCGGCCCAGTTTTGCTTATCGGGCCGATACTGATATGTTAAAAAATGACTAACATCGGCCAATACCGATATTAATGCCGATTTATCGTGCATCCCTAGTTTGAACTATATTGTGCTACCGATGCATTGGAGAAGAGGCGGAGTGATATGGTTGAAACTGGAGAATACACTCATTGTTGGAGTAGAAGAAGAGTTGCCGTGTTGTGTTGTAACTGGGCCAGAAGTTGTCCCCAAATTATTTTTATGACCCGATTTCAGTTAACAATTAATGCTAAAGAGACATATAATGTTACACTATAATCTTGCACACTTGTGCGGTCTTCATCTGCCTTAGGGGGAGAAACACATAGCCTAATTGATGATGATTGACTGATGAAGAGCAAAACATCATGGCAGACTTGGGTAAGTCAGGGATGTCTTCAGATGCAATATCACCCTTTACAGATTTGTATGTGCATCTAGTGAAGCTATCCGTGGAGGGTGTGTTGTTGGTCTGTTTTCCTGAAAGGATGAATCCATCCACCGGAGATCCTGGTGGACCCTAGTGGACTAGTGAGAATAATGAACTTTACATTACACAGCCCTTGCGGCCAGATGGACACTGAAATGTTCCATTACCTTTAAGTTTTTAATTCAAAAACAAGGATCACATCACAACAATGTAGGTTTAAGGTAGGATGAGAGAATGCAGTTGATGTTGGAGAAATTGCTGTACATGTAAGAACAATAAACTTGAGATGAGCAGTGTTGAAGATTCTGGATGATCTAGTTAGGATGTTATGGATGAGATGCCAAAGAGGAATAAATGGATCAGTAGAGTTTCGGGAGATACAGCAGACTTTTGCAGAACTTGGAAATGTTTGTGGAACTAGAGTCTAGTGGCTAATGTGCCAATTTCTAAAAAAGGAAGGGGGGCCTTGAAGAGAGCCAATTTACCTCCAATCTGAAACAAAATAGTTGGCTAGAGGCTCCTTAAGTATGAATCTAAATTAATCATATAAATGGAAAGAAAGGCCCATGATTGGTCGGTTTTGCTTCTTTTGAGTGTAAATGAGTCATGGTGTATCTAACACACCAAGTTTGACAGGATTGTGAAATGGTGATGTACACCTCATTGTCCACTCTGCCACCATCCTTGTCTGTCGTCTTGTTACCTCATGCTTTGATTACTGTAATTCTCTACAATTTGGTCATGCCTAGAAATCCCTCCACAAGCTCCAACTGGTCCATACAAGGGCCCCATCATCCCATCACATCTCACCTATCCTACAACAGCTCCAGTGGCTCCCAGTTTTCCAAAGAATAAACTACAAATTCCCTCTGTTCATCTTTAAGGCCATCCACAACCTCACACTTCCATATCTCTCTGACCTTATCTAGATCGCCTCTCCAGCCCATTCCCTCAGATCCTCCTCCACCTCCATCCTCCTCACTGTACCCTCGGCCTGCCTCAGCACTATAAGCTTTGGAACTCCTTACCACCTGACATCTGAAATATTGACTCTCTCCCCATTTTCAAAATCCAGACTCAAGAACCAACTGTTTAAGCTTGCCTACTTACTTTAAGTCCATCTACAATGTCCTCCATTTCTTATTTTATGCTGATTTTGTTCATTGTTGTTGTTGTCTCCTTGTTGTACAGTGTCCTTGAGTTTTTTGAAAGGCGCTTTAAAATAAAATGTATTATTATTATTATTATTATTATTAGTAGTAGTAGTAGTAGTTGTAGTTAATTCAGAGCAAAGCAGGAAGTTAAATTGCAAACAAAAACATGGACTCTCAGGTTAGGTCAGGTGAGGAATAGCCAGAACGAAATGTGATGACGCAAAGGTGAAGTAGATCAGATGTGGCAAGCGGTAGCATGGTAGCTGCTGGCTCTTGTTTGCACAAGCCTTTGAGGAGTATGGACACATTTAAAGATTTTAGTTTAAACAACATATATATATATATGTATATATATATATACATATATATATACCAGACAGGTAGGTCTGTATGGTAAAATGGTAAAACAACATTTTTCTTTCTTTTTTTAGTTTTTGAGAATCAAATGAGCATAGGTAATGAAGAAGCATGTGAACATGGTGTTGAGCTGAGGGAAGGTAAGTTGGTGGATAACATCATAGGCTTTGAAAGTTCCAGCCAGTGAGATAAGCTGAAAGTGTGCATGTAATGAGACTACATTGTTTGCAAAGTGTTTGAAAGCCTTGCCAGCTGAGTGACTAGTTGAAAATGGTGGAAGAAAACAGTGGGACTGAGACAGGATGAATGTCCACTTCTGAAGCAAAACACTGGAATGTCTGAAAAAAAGGGAAATGACACACTGTCCACAGTATTTGCACCAGTCCCAAATGAAAACTAGAAGCACTCAAAGAGGGCAGATCTACGCCAAGCCATTGCAATTTTTTTTTTGCCAATGATTGTGGGCATTGTTTTTGAGTTAGAAGCTCTATTGGCAAAATTATCCCTGAAGAGTCCTTTAAAAAATCCTGGATACAGACAATGATCCTGATCACATACCAGTGTCTAAAGTTCAGGTCATTCATTATTTTTCCCTCATCCTGACATAGTATTACTGCCTTCTTGAATGGCAATGTAATGTTTAAAAACCTGATGAATAAAGTTTCAAGTTAAAATGTTTTTTTTTTTTTTTTACAATATTCAACCCTGTGCAGGTTTTCACAAAGTTTACCTGATGGATTAAAACTGAGCAAAACTGTTTAAAATGGTCATAATAATTTTACAAACACAATTCATCTGACATGCATAGCAAATGCACAGATTCTTTTGAATGTTTTAATTTCAATTCATTCATTCAGTCTATTATTCATTGCTCCACACAAATAATCATTCTATTTGCTATTTAGTGGCCTTGTAAACTGGCCTATCACACCCTTTCTTTATGTGAAAATGTAGTGGTCTGTGAGCTCTGAAGTTATATTTAGAAATCCAATTCTTTACTCAGATCCCCAGCCTAGGGGCCTTTGCTTTGCACAAAACGAGCAAAGTTATTTTCATTTCCTAATGGTCACCACAGCCAAGCAGTAATGAGCAGGGCCAAGGAGGTTTGTTATTTTCTTAAGGACCAAATTAAAAAAAAAAGAGAGCGAAAGAAAGAAAAGAAAAATCCTGAGTGGTTCCATCATTACAAAAGGAAGCCTAAAGGAGAGTGTGCAGTTCATTAGTCTACATGCTTGGTTCTCTTTTTCTACAAGGTGAGGGAATATGGGTGATAAATTGTGCATCTATTCACTTCCACAGTGCAAGTTGTCATTAAAGGTCCAACCAGGAATTGGAACAAAATGCCACCTATGGATTCACCTGCTGTTGTGGCTGTATTAGTCTTTGTTTTGTATTGCAAGAAAATGTTTAACTCCCAGAGAGAAAAGACTTCTTTGAAATATGGACTACTGAATATGTAATAGGGTATAAATGTGTTTTAAATTTCACTGATTTAGTTTTATTTAGTTTGTAAATGCAAGGGAAATTAGATCTATAGTTATTGAGAAATCTGGTTGATAGGAGGAGCAAACAGGATTATATTCACCACTCAGATGTACACTGTTGTTTATGTTATGTGTTCATATACAAAACAACTATATATGTACCAAAATGTATCCACTTTACATTGCAAAATGGACTCTGGATCAGTGCAAGCAGCACTTAGACTGCTAGATAAAGTTCAGTAAATGATATTCATTAGTCAGATGTTTTTCCTAAATTGCTTTGGCAAAAAGTTTTAACACATAGTCATAACAGTCTGTTGAATGTGGCTCAGCACAGCACCATAATTCACTTTCAAAACATTGCAACTTTCCCGAGATTTAATACAGCCTTCAAAACAAAGTTTTATGTACAAATTCAGGGGTCTTCATCAGAATGCCTCTATACTTTGGTAATATTCTTTTTATTTACTGTCTGATTTTCTTATTTTTTCATTGACCCTAAAAGTCTCTTGTACCACAATTATTATTTTTTTTAATTATTATCTTTCTATTTTCAGAGACTGTTAAAGTATTTCAAAATCGAAGTGTCTCCATGATACATTCTATTCACATTTCCATGGAAGTTGCTGCTAAATTTGTATTTATATTAAATACATTACAGTTTACACCACAATAAACACAGCTTCCACAGCACATTGTTATACAAATATAACATATCGCCTAGTGGTTTATGAGATGGGCTTGGGTCTGGAGGACCTGGGCTCAAGTCCCCAGCATGCCAGCAGAGGTTAACCACTGTGAGCCCATGAGCAAGGTTCTTAATCCCTGAGCTGCTCGACATGTGCTGAAACATGGGACACAAGTAGCTAGGCTGAGATTCTAAAGCTAAAATTAAACAGTCGTTTTTGAAAAAAAAAAAAAAAACAGGCTTATTTAAAATGATTTTTCCCATAACATGTTTAAACAGCACATTACAAAGCAACTCAAAAGACCACAATGGATTTGTATAATAGGATGAACATTTTTAGGATTGGTGGATTGATTCCAGGCTTTCCCATATTATATGCTGAAGTGTCCTTGGGCAAGACACTATACCTATGTTGCTTTCCTTTTTGTCTATTAGGAGACTGTGATACTGTAAGATTTAGTTTTGTTTCGAAACCATGTAAATAAAGGCCTAGTATCACTAATGATACCAGTGCTCTCTAGCATGGCTGTCAAAATTAGAGCAATAATTCAAAGTTTGTGTTTATTTTTAACAAATAAACACAAGCAATAAAGTTATTATTCACTCCAAAAAAATCCAAATTTGGTATTATCTCTGCAAGAGAAGCTGATTGTCACAGTAGTGAACTGAATCCACCAAAAAACCACTTTATCCACCTTATTTATAAAGATTCTGATGATGTTCATACCTTACATTAAATTATCAATGTTATCACACTAGTACTGATTGATATCGATACCAACAATGGTATTGATATTATCGATATTTGAATCAATCTGCCCACCACTAGTGTCCATTGGGAAATGAATGAGTGTGATAAAGAAAAGCACTTGGAATGAAATCAATAGAAGTGCTGTATAAATGTGTATATGAGTTGTTAACATTTGACTAGAAAGGTGCTTTATATATGTATGGTCCATTTACCATCTCCATAGCTCTCAGTGCAGAAAACCCCATTCAAACCTGTGGTAGTTCTTGCCTTGAAGTTGACAAACCATGTAGAGCTGGTGCCTGCTGGTAAGAAGCAGCTTTTGTTATTTAAGAGCAGCGACACATACTGTCGAGGGTCGTGAGCCACTTTGAGATATCTGCTCTGCTGCCATTTTTGGCTCCACCCAGATTTCATAAAGATAAACTTTAGTGTGGGAGTAGTTGAGTATATGTCTGCTAGTGTTTTACCTGAGGTTTCATGGGGCATGATCAATTATTATAATATAAACATTTAGGTTCAGCAGTTAAGATTTAGATATAACATTGAACATTTGGATATAAAATGTAATATTTTAATTAAATATTTTAATTTACTATATAGCATTTAGATTCAGACATTAAACTATAGATTTAAACAGGATTTGAATTACACAGGGACTTTTGGGGGAGCTTTATTATTGGTTGTGCATTGCAACTTCGCAAGTCACATGTATTTGCTGTATGTTTATTGCACAGGAGCGCGGTCAAAAACAAGGTTACTGCTAAAAACATTCTGCTATTATTTTATGCAGCTGATACAAACAGAAAACATCTCATATACAAATGGAGAGTCATTTTAACAATCATTTAAAAAAATTATGTGGCCACTGTTGAAGCAACAGACGACACAGCAAACAATGTTGTGGTCCACTATGTTGAAAGAAAGAAAGGGATCATCTGTGTCATTCGGAAAATTTTATGTATTAAATGAATAACCACACAGTGCTGCCAAATTAATGCTATTCTTTTAATTTAAGAAACGCCAGGAACCATACGGAAAAATGAATTAAATCTAACTTTTTATAGAGCTTCCTAGTGTGTCAGGTGAGGGTTTTAAGAGGAGCTCATTTGCTTTTTAGTGGAGCCGATCTCCACTAAGCGCCATTGTAATGTAAACCCTGAATTTAATATTTAGATACATGATTTAACATTTACATATAAGATTTAATATTTAGATATAAAAATGAAATCTTATAAATTAAATAATCTAAATGTTTAAATCATTTAGATTAGATTTAGAAATTTAGATTTAGATTTATTATTGAGATTTATTGTTGTGTTTTACCTGTTTATATGTAGTCAAAAGTTATATTTTCAGTTAATTTCCATCTTAAATGTAGGAAAAATGTGCTAATGGGTTTCTCTTTATGTGAAGAGTAAGATAAATAATGACAATTTGCCAGCTATAACTTTTCAACTATGTTTTTACACTTGGCACACCATATGCCATGATAGACAGCAGTGTCCACAACTGTGGTCTTAAGTTCTTTAAAGGCAACTGCACAGTATATCCATGGTCTCCTGTACCTCACCTCTTCTCTGCCTCCTTAACCTTTCACCAGCCTCACTTCTCTTACTTCTTTTCCTTGATCACTAGCAATTTCAACACAATTTTCAGAATTGTCAAATTTCATTTATTTGTTAAATATTCACCAGAGAACTATTCATCAGTTCTACTACACATTTAGCGTAAACACCTTATAATAACATTGACTCAGCTGATGTGACATGGTGGTAGGGAGTGACGACACATACTGGCCCAAATGTATGAAAAGAATGAAAGGAACTCATAATACCTAAAGGGTGCTATGGCACCAAAAAGGAAGAATGGATTTCTATTATTGAATTTCAGGAATTCCCTTTTTTTCTGATTTACTATCACTCAGCTGTATTACTGTCATATAGAATTAAAATGTGATAGACTATCTCTGCTTTTCATGTGGAATATTTATGTAACTGAAGATGCTGTTGCACTGTTTGCATTACGCTGCACTCAACAATAAGTTACTGTGGTTATAGATTGTGGTAATGTCTCAGGTAATTGTATAGTCCTCATACAGTAATAGTTTGAATTAGACACACTCTCCCACTCATTTTGAACAGGCATATCTAAACTATACTTCATGTGGGATGCCTAGATGAGTTCTACTCTTCTGCACCTCTTTTCAGTTGCAGTCCCTTAAATACTCACCTTTCTCAAGCAGACATTGGCTCTCTTGATTTTTTTACCTATTTGCCATTCTTTATGATCACAAACTGTATAAATACTCTTGAGAAAGAGAGCTATTCTTTGTCATCTGAAAATTGTCCCAAAGTGAATGAGGAAACCTGTAAAAAGTGCGACCACCACTGTACATCAAGTGGATGTAAAGCTGCCAGGTAGATGATGTAATTTTTCACACTTTGAGACTCTTCATTGTGTCACTGTGATGAAGGCTGACATCTGAAGTATGACATCATGCCATTGGGCAGCTTTTTTTGTGCTCTGCACCAGTGAGGTCACTGGTCTCCTAATGACTTCCTAAGGGTTCATTGTCGGCCCCCTTCTCTGTAGCCCATAGGGTCTCTCTCCAACCAATGCTCAGCTCATCCAGCATGGACAGTTCAACGCTTGGCTAGCTTCTCTCATTGTTCCTAATCAAAAAATGTGAGGCATAAAGATGCAGAAAGTCAGTTCATGCATGCCCACTGGGGTCCATTTTGCCAGACAGTCGGATGAAGTCGAGCGGAAAAAAGTGGTCTCTAATACTATAGAGACACACACACATGCACATACATACTTGTGAGAACAAGGAGGGTGATTCTGTAGGGCACTGGTGGCTACCACTGGCTGGTTTGTACATGAAATCCCACACAGTTTATATGAACATGAGTGCTTGTACATTAACTAGTATTGAACATGGATTGTTATACACAACATATCCTCTAATCTTCAAAGCAATGCATCTACAGCATACTATATATTTTTTTATTCTGCTTACAAGTAATGTACCATAGGCCTGGAGTGATTTCTTTTTCTTACTACTTGTGCATTTAAAGGCAGGATGAGAGACATGTAAATCAGGCAGCTCATGTACTTCTTTAATATTTAACATAGGTTATTAGACAGGGCAAAGATTTGACCCCCGAGCGCTTCATGCACATCACATGAATAACTAATGCTGGCTGATTATGTTAATCAGTGGTACTAGGCTGTGATGACCAGGAATGCAGCACCACTGCTGCAGGAGAGAGCTCTAATCTGAGACGCATCACAAAAACACAGCCTGAGCCCATCATTAGCTCAGAAACACAGCCTGTGTACACTGAGTGCAGCACTGGGCAATTTACACTTCACATGCTCAGCTTGAATTTTCCTTTAATATGAATTCTAGAGATAAACATGCAGCATTTGAGAAGCTACTAGCTGTGATCTCTCTTAACAGATAATCAAATATTTGCATAATGATAAGAACGCTAAGCTACACCAGGCAACTCTGCATGTTGGCAGCAAGTAGAAAGTGAAAGAAACTTCAGTATCTAAAAATCATTTAATATTGTTGCTGCTTATATTACCAGCTAGACTTGATGCTAAATAACACCAAAGACGCAACAACAGGATCATTTGAGAGTTTATGACTTGGAAAGAAAACATGGGAAAAGCGCATATGCCAAGGTTTGTGTATTTTTTTTCGGTTAATGTACATAGATAGCTGCACATGAACTAAGTACCAACAGGGCATTTATTTTATGTGAAATATAGTAGATCTAAAGCACATTGATAGCTGTTCTTCAATGGAAAAGTTCTTCAGTGTGGCTCTCTGTGCAATCAAAAGTAACATCACCTTTCATTCAAAACTGGCTGTACTTATCTTTTAGAGTGTATTGTTGCGTCACTAAGCTAGTGCCCCATCTTTCCTTCTGTTTGTTTTGAGCCCAAGATAAAAACATACTCTTGGAAAGCCATTTAGAGCCAGAAGCGGGTTGAGTGTGGCTATATTCCATCCCCATCACCAGAGTTCTTTGGCCTCCACCATAAAGAATTCCAACGAGACAATTTTGCGCAGTGTGGGGTGAGCTGACAGGGAGTGTTATTAAAGCGCAGGGTGCTGACCGCTCTCAAAGTTATTAAAGTGCTGTGAGATTGTGTCTGTGATAGCCCTGCCGGTCGAGATGTCCTTCACACACGTACAGGTGCATTACAGTGGGGATGCGGTCATCGTAGAGAGAGGGGGATGGCGGAGATATGTGTGTGTGTGTATGTGTGTGTGTGAATTGGGGGCATGGGGGCAGACACAACAGGATCCACACAGTTCTGTCATTGTCTTCATTCCTTCATTGACAATAACCATAGTTAACCCATGACTGAAGAATACTAGTTTTACTGGATGTAAATGTTTTAAATAGAATTATGACAATAAAGTTTTTTCAAGTGTTTTACTATTAAAGGATTCTTTTTTTTCTATTCTTTTTTTTTTCTTTTTCGTTTTTTAGAAACAGTTTCTAAACATACAGCTTAAGAAATTAATTTACTGCTAGTAGCCAAATACAAATAGGGGAAAAAACTATCCTGAAGCTCTCCCCAGAGGTAATAAAATCTGCACCAGCACATCCATAGCTTAGTAATTACCGTCTTATGTTTCATTTGTTTGGTCCTTGCTGTTTTGTCAGACTTGAACCATTATATATCCTGCACTGCTTCTGAGGCAGGATCACTGACCCTATTTAAACTAGCCATCATTCTTATACTGTACAGGCATTAAAGGATTTTCTCTCATTGAGCTATTTTCTAAAATTTCAAGCTACTCCACTAATGTTTGAGCTTCACTTCAACTCTCTTTCTTGTGCACTAGCCACAGCTGAAAAATCAGCTTCCAAGCACATGACAGAATGGAGGGAACTGCATTAAGAAGGAAAACATAAGATCCACAGTAGCAATTTGTGGCAAAGCTTTCTTCTATTAAAAAAAAAAAAAAGGGAGAGGCTGTAGTTTACGTGCTTTAGCCTATAGATGAGTTTGAGGTTTGAATGTTTGTGAAAGCTATCTTTGTAAAATGATAGGCAAATGGGAGGAGGGCTAATGGACAGATTCTGTGGGTTTTAGAGGAGAGGGAAGAAGCTCTGAACATCAATTTATTGTCTGCTTCCACTCAATCTGTTTCAGCTCCACTCTGACATGACAGCATGAGGGGCTACAGCCCCCGATTCATCACTGAGTCTGGAAATAAGAGGACACCTCCAGTTTGTCATACTAGATTAATTTGTGGCCCATAACCACTGTCCTTAATAGAGTCTCCAGTGTTTCATCTGAGGTGTCCACTAGACCACCACTGTAGACTTTAAGGGAAACACAGAGTGTGCATCAACATCCCCTTTCCAGTTAAGTGGATTTGACTTCTATTGTACAATATGACAAGTAAACCATTAATCTATTAATAATTTATAGTATTTAGTATAGTATTTCTAGCTTGAATTTTGGAAGCTGCCGTTCCACATTATTTTAGTTTATAACATAAGGACATGAAATGATCAGAGAGTGCAAAGACCAACCTGCATACAGGATATTCCAAACTCTTATTGAGACTCCTTCAGTTTCACAATATTCCAGAGCCAATAAGACAGAATCCTGCACATAAAACCAATTGATTAGTATCCATGATATGTCTTAATTGATCATTAGCTGTTACTTAGCAGATCACAGGTCCTGGCAGCTAAGTTAACCCCAGTCTTTAATAAGTGTTTGACCAGACAGCAGTGAAGCGTAATGGAAAGTGCCGGGTAAGACCTGGACTCTCATAGCTTCTCATTGCTTCCCCTTCTGACCTTGACTGACCATATTGCTCTTTGAAAGTCTAAGTGCCCATCTTACAGTATGCCTGAAGCAATTTAGAAGTCCATACACATTCATATAAGTCCTGCTTATTGATTCTTTTGCTGCTGTTCACACATAGTCTGGCAATGTAGAGTATCAATTATCTCTATGTGAGCTGCCATTGTCTGGGGAAAATGTGATCTATAGCCAAGGAATCTGAACATTTGCAGGAAAGAAAGAAAAAAAAAAACTCAGTGAGACATCGACAACACCAACATGAATTCAATAAAGAGATGTTTTTGACCTTGTAGACATAACTTAGACATAGCTTGTAACTTTTCAGACAAACAATGATGTCTAGAGTGCCCATGAAATAAAAAGTTTAACTTGCTAAGAGCGAAAGTGGCATAAAAATCAGCTGAAATTTCACAAAAGAGACCAGTTCATTCACAGAGAAAAGCTCAATAATTTTCTATGTGACTCGTGTCAGTTTTGTCTGTAAACAGAGACTGCCCCCCCCCCCCCCCCCCCCCCCCCCCGATGGATAGTCTGGGATGATGTGCACTGTTTCTGGCTCCAGAGGTTGCCCCTCTTCCTGTTTACCTGGGAGTCCTCTGGGGTGAGGTTGAGCTGAAAAGCCCAGTCGGAGCCAGTCAAAGGGAGCGTGGCGCAGTCTTGACCCTGGCGCTCCACTCATTGTGTAGTGCAGCGGTGTAATGAGGCCCTGTGTGGATATTGATATGACAGAACAAAAGGCCAAGGTGCAGTAAGGACAGCAATCCACACGTTTCACACCATTTGTTTTTCACACCGTATCCATCACATTAATGGGTCACCTTTCTGTGACAGCTCATGATTACCTGCTTACCCATGGAGAGAAAAGGGGGAGAGAGAGAGAGGAAGCCTGGTAGGTGTAGAGACAGCGAGGTAGGCAGGATGATAGGGAGCGAAGGTGCTCCAGTTGTGAGGGTAAAGGGTGAGCTGGGGTTGGAAGAGGGCTCAGGGAGTGGGGGGATGGGAACCTCATGCCTTGTTTTTTTTTTTTCTTTTTTTTTTTTTTCATGAAGATTGGCTCCGGCCCTGCCATCATCCCCACAGAGTGAATTTATGACAGGTCAGCTCTCCATGTAGTCACCTGATGGATGGAGAACATCCAAGTTTATTTGGGGCATGGTGGAAATGGCTGAACAATTCCCTAAAGTGTAGACTTTTTTTCTTTTTTTTTCTTATTCAAGCAAAGGAGTCACTTAGATTCAGTGTAAGAGTTACCAATAAAATCACAGTCAGTTGTAGAAAAAAAAGCATATTTAGTATTCCACCCACCAACCCCCTTTATCCTCCTATTTTAGCTCCCTAAAGTAGCTTTTTAATTGTCTTGTTTATGAGAAATTCTAGCAGCATAATGCATCTATTACCCCTCGTAAGTGAATAATTATTGGCAATAAAATGTTAGAGTGCAAAGGTTTTTTCTCCCATTGATCACATATCTTGATATGAAGTTGTATATGTGCTGTGTTTTTTCTCCACTCCTGTGTTTATAATTGTTCATGCATGGCTCATTTGCTGTAATGTCCAGCAATTGTAAATGCTGCAACTCTTGGCTTGGATTTATTTAATTGCTGCAACAATGGGTCTGTTGCTGATACTTTAAAAGAAAGTTATACAGATAATAGATTTTTGTTTTGTTTTTTTCCAAACCAATGATGGTTGTTTTGACATTTACAAAGGACTTACATGAACCTTCCAGACTAATGCAGAGATACGTTTAAGCTTTATATAAGTTCAAACTGTACACCACACACATTGTTTTATAGGTTCTTAGCAAACCAGGATCGGTTTGCTAAGAACCTGGTGACATTTTATATTTCAATCCAATTTATGCTAAGAAGCACAAATGTACCCAATGTCTAGGGTAAAGAAAAGATAATGGTTTGGTGGAAAATAGAGTCACTTCAAAGCATTCATGTTCTTGAAATAGAGGGTCACCATTTGGCTGATTTCAAACAGCCATACTGCAACAGCTTGGTCAGACTACACCCCGTACTGGTACAAAGGAAAAATTGCCCCATTTATTTGGCCTTTGCAATAATCACAATTGTCTTGATTGGTGCCCACACACAGAAGTGGTACAACTTTGGTACAACCAGAACCAAACAAGAAAGAAAACACATGTTAGATAACATATGTCCTTTACAATCAATCACATTTTTTTTGTCAAAACTCAAAACATTTTGCACTTATAGGTTGCCATTTATATATATGTATGTATATATATATATATATATATATATATATATATATATATATATGTATATGTATTACTTTAATGTGAAGAGACAAGATTAGAAGAAAATATTGCTTAAAATAAGAGGCCAATCTGCTGGCTTAAATAAAGAGTCTACATGTGTCTTATGGTTCAGAAACATTAAAATGGCACATATTTGTGGTTTATTGAAACATAAAATGGTAATGTTTTACTATAGTGACTTGGCTGTACGTTCTGCTTAGCTCAACAGTCATTGATGTCGTCCAATCCCAAAGCAGCCATCCCAGTCTCATCTATAAAATGTTAAGCCATTTAAGATGAGCATTTCAACTTCCAGTTATTGCAAGGAAATGGCAAGATCCTATTTTATGATAAAACAAGACTACAGTGATGTATCTCTGAGAAGGTCTTAGCTCAGCATATCAGGTGAGACGCAAGGGAGGATAAAAGAGGCAGGAGAGAGATCACTTTGTCCCAAATTAAAGTCAGGGTGTCATCTTTCGGTCTAATTGCCTGGAACACATTACTGGACACTGCAAAAAATAGTGTCTGCATATGCATTTATTTTGCAATCAATTGATGCTCTTCACTCTGGGCACAGCCTATCGGGACCAAACTCCGCACATGTAAACATGCAGTTTTTTTGTATGAATGGGGGAAGGATTGCAGCTCGTACTACAGAGAGACAGTTTGTCATATGCCATAGCACGCAGCACATATGAGGTGATGGTGTCAATACATCTTGGATCTGCCCAGCAGAGGCTTGCTCTGCATTACACTAAAACATGAATTATATGAGTGGAACAACGCTGTGTTGAGCCAGGATGTAAATCAGAAGGAAGAGAAATTGCTGACAAGTTTTGCTATTAAAAGATAATTGTAATCAAGGTGCAAGACGAGCAATGAAGTGGTGATAGCAGATAGACAGACAGCTGCAAAAGATGGATTGTTTTAATTTGCACCAATTAAATTGAAGTTCACTGGATCATCTTCTTCAATCTTCATGAATACTTGATTTTCTGGCCGCAACAAAGCTATTAAAAAGAGTGATTGGACTCCAACACTTGGTATACCATATTTTATGTTATACTTTCATTAACCCTTTGCAATTATACTTGCTTCAGTAAAAGGAAGTAAAAGGCATACTTCAAGCATAACATTGTATGGTGCAAGAAAAAGCACAAATTATAAACAATTTCCTAACAATAAATTAACATGACACTTGATGGTTAAATCTTTAAAAACTGTTCACTGAAGGGGTCCAAGGGGTGAGTTTTACTTCAGAATATTGCTGAGTTTAGTCTTACTTCTGGACAACTCCAATTCAAGTACTAGAATACTGGTTTCTTACAAGATGGACAACACTGCTTGAAATGAGTGAAACATCTTTTAATGATTGCGGCTTCCCATGACTGTGATAGCAACATGAATCCAAGCTCAGTAGATTCCACATAAGGTGTGAATTTTTAAATATGGGCTCAAAAATCTAGCTGTCTGTGTCCAAATATCACTTCAACAAGTGCAGATGGTGCAATTGCTGGGGACTGTCTTTTTTTTTGTTTTGCTTTTATAATAGTTGGAACCCCACTGAGTACTAAGGACAGCACGGACCAAATATAAACACACTTCCCTGAACATTTTTTTTTTTTTTTTTAAATATTGGACTCTCAGTAAAAGAACAGTTAATGTATGTTAACAACATAATAAACAAATAGCCAACCTCATAATTGGTTAGGGACATTTATGCCCATAGATGAGACGTGGAACATGTTCTTATACACTTCAATATACTGCACATGCATCTGCAGCTGTTCTTGTGATGCAGCTGTGCAGAACATCCATTGTAGTATATTTTTGTACACTTGACACAATCCAGAATGTATGAATAGCTACAATTTGACACTCATCAGAGTGATTTTTGTTAACCGTTTCAGAGTAAAAGCTATGTTATTGTTTTTGTTCCCAAATGTCAATCCTTTTATTCTGGTTGAGCAGGTTTTTACAGATTTATTTCATGGTTAATTTACAAAGGGTCCAAACAAAGTAACAGATGTGTGCATGTTTCCCTGTCTAAAATGTATTTTGGGTTAAATGATGCTGATGTTCTCTTGAAAGGAAAGGTGTCTTTTCTAAAGGTCAGCAATCTTCATGTTTCTGTATGTGTAAGTCTGAGATGTTTCAAAATGTGTATTTAAGGAAATGTTATTTGGTATTGGCAGCTGTAAACTGCTGGTGTAAATCACAGTTCATACAGAAGAAAGTTGCAGTGTTGATGTGTGATGAGGCATTTCAGCGGGGGCTGGGAGAATTGTTCCACAGTAGTCGCTTCTGAGCCAGACTCGCTCCAAGGCAGGGTGATTAGTGCTTGTCGGTAATTTGGCAACCTTGACCATGTAACCTTGCTAAAGCTGGATTAACATTTTACCCTGGAAAAGCCAGAGTTGCCTTAAAACATGTTCCATTTTTTGTTGCTTATTATGAAACAACAGCTTACGGAGGCTATTCAAATAAGTACCCTCAGTATGCTGCATGAGCACTCAAGGAGAAACTCTTATTAGATCTGAGCATGCTAAGTGTCAAAAAAATGTTGACATATCCATCTGATTGCCCCCTGGAAAAGAAAAAAAGCATATTGTTTTACATATTGACATGTAAACATAAGGGGTTAACAGCTTGGTCTAACACAAAACTGCAACTTTATTCAATGAACACAAATTATGAGCAGCGTTAAATTCTAAATACAGTAGGAAAGGAAGCCAGTAATTGTGGAAGAAAAATCATTATTTTGTTCTGTGACACAGCAACATGTTTTCAGGTTTATCGTACATCTCTTTATGTTATCCTGACTATGAAGAGGTCATTGTGGTGGAGAAGAGAGCTCATAATTATTATTTCCCCTATGTCCTATCAGTATAATCTTTGTGCTGCTCTGTTTCCTGCTGTTGCCTTGAGCTAAAAACACAACACAAAACAAGAAACTAAAAAATATTATGTTTAAGAAAAGATAAAAGTCAAATGTAACAAATTTACAGACAAAAGACAATTTCACAAAAGACAGAAAAAAGCAAGACTCCAACCTTTCAGAAAAATATACATACTTATTTTGATTTGTTTTGTTTTGTGCGCTTGTGTTGGTTGTTCTGTTACATTGCAGTTTTTCTATTTTTTCAGTTTTGTTGTGTCCCTTGTTTTGTTCTGTTTTCAAGGTTTTTCGTTTCTTTTATGAAATGTGGGGTCTTTGGTTTTGTTGTAGTGTGTTTTGTTTCTTTGTTGCCTCTTCTGAAATGTTTGTATGTTGTGCTGTTGTGGTCTCTAACATGTTGTGTTCTTTTTTAATTGTTGTGCTTTAAAAGAAATGCTACATTTTGGGTTTGGTTATAACATGTTCTTTTCTTGTTGTGTTTCCTGAAATGTTTCCTGTGTCATTGTTGCATTTTATTAAAGTTTTTTTTGTTGTTATTGTGTTATCTGAAAAGTTATCTATTGTCTTTTGTTGTTGTCTTGTTTATCTGTTATTGTCATATTTTCTAAGTTTTTTTTTCCATTTCAGGGGTGTTATTCTCTACCTATTACTTTTCAGACTAACATTATTGATTGACTGGGTTAATTTGGCCTCTGCTACTACGACTTTAAACTATCACATTATTGGGATAATAGCACAAACATAGCAACCAGAAAAAACAAAAATACAGTCCAGTAATTTCTTTTATGTTTTTGTTATGTGACATTTCACTTCTTTGAACACATTCAGACAAACATTAGGCTGTAAGCTGTTACAGAGTGAGGACAAATGTGCTCTGTGGAGTCCAAATATTTAATCTTTAAATACCCTCCCCCATTTACCTAAAAACAGTAGACTATACTCCCTTAGTAATCCCTTACATTCCCTTAAAAGACCAGTTTTACATCGGTCTTTAATATTAATTGTTCTCTGTTTTGCTTAAAGCTCTCTTTTTCATTATAATACAAGGTTGTTTGCAGATTCTTTTTGTGCAGTCCCTGTATTTTGTGACATTGTTGTATCTGTGGTAGGTGGTACATTGCCCTCCCCTACAAAGATCTCAGGCTTATTATTGAGCCTCTTTATCTTTACTGTAGCTAAGTTGTTAATTAGCTAGACCTTGAATTAGATTATTTGCATGTCTGAACAAGGGCTAAGGTATTAATGCTCCCTTAGGACAAACTGTAATAACCTCTTCGGTGGCTTCAAGATCCCTGTGGAGGGGGCTGCATGGACCCTAGCCCCTGCAAGGAGGGAGAGAACACAGCCATTTTATCCAATTAGCTGTGGATTATACTGCTCCTCTCCCTTTGAATCCTATTTGCTGTGATAAGGTGTTCTCCTACAGGGACAGAGCTGAGCTTTGCTATCAGGAAAAATGATTAATTCACAACCCAATATTAAAATGCAGTGCCTTCCATTTCACACTGTCTGACATAGCAGGAAGAAACAGCTCAGAAATCAATACAGGCACTAAACAACCACACAGGAGAAGGAAAGGTTGGCCAAGTAAGAAAACACCCCTAAGAATCTCAAAAGCAAGCTGCATTTCATTCCACACATCACATTTATACGGCTCTCCATGGTGTGGTATGTCCTTGAATTATTCAGAACCTGTTAAACCGTGGGAATGGTTTTAAGACTAATGTGGCACAATATCATGGCCACTGTTGTTATTGCATTGTACTGTGCAATTTTCACAAATATTTATCTTTTTCTTCATATCTTCCCAAGGGCATGTATTTTAATGTAACAGTTCCATGGTCCTTGCATCTCTTTGAATAACCAACATGGTCAGATACAGGATGGAGTCAAAGGAACATTTTCAGAGGTTTTCATGTCTTTCCTGCCCTATAACTGAGACTTGGTGTGCACAGTCCAGATTTATATTTTCAAAGCCCTCCGATGCTGCACAAATTATGTTTAAACACCCAGCACCTAGGGTTTAATTAAGTCCCTCTAATCGTGCTCCAATCAGAAGCTTGGACTGATGGGCTGGAATTCCTGATGTGCATTTCTGTCAGTCTTAATTGGATAATTGATTGCCAATTTGAACTTGGCCACACACTGCATACACAATAAAGCGCCTGGCCGTGTTCCTTGAGGATTCATTTTCCATCCGAATAAAGATGCTGCTTCGATAGGCAGAACTCCAACTATCGGTCTTACTGAAAAATAAGCCCTGGCTGCTGGTGTGGATTGGAAGTCCACTTATGAATGCCCTTTGAATTTTTATTGTATGAACACAGTTTTGTTGCTTAAAATGCATTTGATTTGTCATCTGGCTTTTATGCTGCATAGAAAAACAGGGAAGCAGAACATAGCACTTCTTGTTGTTTGGTACCATAACAGCAACCTTTTCATGTTATAACCACCTTGATTATGAGCATATTTCAGATATAATCTTAGGTATTTAAAGTTTTAGATTTTAAGTCTAAGACATACCTAATGCATAATCCTGTATTTAGCTCAACCATAAGACTCTTTCTTAAGGTTGGCATTACAGTAAAACTCACTAAGTTATTCACAAAGTAAAGGAATTCCCTTTGTTTTGAAAATGTGTGTATAAAAAGTAACTTATTGAATTAATGCAATTAATGTGATATATATGCAGGCATTTAGAAAATGTAGCTAATCTGAGCAGTTCTGATATTTTACATGGAAGAGGGTTCTCTGTGCTAATGCTGTGTATATTATAGTTAAGAGATTTTAGACTTCTGTGAAAACGAACTCCACTATGTGTGGTACTTGAAATTAGATGGTTATGTACATTAGGATTTTATGGACTTCCAGATGATGTAGAAGTCAGAATTGTATAAAATTGATAGCAGCTAGCAATTAACTCCATGAGGCAATTAATACTGTATATCTCCATTGGCATTAGCTGCTGGGACAACAGTGTACAAGACTTTAAAAATGACAGCGATGGTGCCCTGAAACACATCTTGACAGATAAGGGAACTGTGTGCTGTGTTGCCATCTAATTTAAAAGTTTGTCTTTCATTTCTGTCTGAATTAGCCTTGTTCTAGGGAGAGGTGTATCGATTCTCTGGAGTCAAAACTTCGATATCAGCCACTTAAAAATCTGATTCATTACTTTCTTAAATATTGAGATATCACTCTGCTGAAACAAAACATGTCATTTGTTTTCACTTCAAAGAGTTTTAGACAATAACATGGCGAGCAAAGCTCAGCAACAGTGTATTCCTTCTGTGTCACATGATTATGGGAACCAGTCAGATGTCATGATGTCATGATGCTGCTGCTAATGCTAGTGATGATTAGGACTTTGTTTAGATGTTTTAATAGGTTAATGCTGATTATTGCGCATTATGTTTTATAATATTGTTACTATGGCATAAACATTTTTTTTTTTTGTTTTTCATTTAATAAATGTGAATAGTCCTAGAATCAGAGGTACTTTATTTCATATATATATATATATATATATATATATATATATATGTGTGTGTGTGTGTGTGTGTGTATATATATATATAGCATGACAGCTGTGTTTCATTACATTGCATCATACAGGTTTTCCTGTTTTCCTGCTGTGTGTGTTTTGTCAACGCAGCACTAACATAAATGCAATCATATGTGAGAGTGAGAGGTTGAAAAGGTGCTCAAAGAAAAATCTGGATAATATTAATATTTATGAGCTACACTATTTGATAAAACAATGAGGAGCCTCATACATTTACAAACATAATGTCTGTTGCCAGTGATTTCTGCATGTAGGACACTGCAGAACTGCTACTTTTATATAGATTACATGGCTGCAGGGCTGAACAAATAACAGCCCACTAGCATTTTGTTAACTATTTGTTAAATATTTAGTGCTGCAATATTGACAAGAGATAAATACATATGTTTAATGATTACCAAAACAAGTAGCATCAGGTAACAATAATTGTGTCATGTAATGACAACAGACTGTGATAATGGTGAACAGATATGTAAATATCTCCATGCAGTTATACATATTTTCCTTGTCAGAAAAACTCTCTGGAGAATCTGAGGCATATTTGTTTGATGAGAAACAGATTTGAGGAGTCAACACAGCACCAAGTTAACGTCCTCTGATCTCACTCATCAGTGACCAGTTTGCTCTCTTCTGGGACAGCTGTGCATTTGGTTCCATTTAACCTTCCCCACTGAAATGTGTTTGATGGTGTCCTTTGCTATCAAAATGACACTAAATGCACCAGAGTTTCATTATTTGTAGGAATAACATTTTCTTAGCTTTTTGCTGAGGACGAAAATTCTACAAGTTGAAGGTGCCAAAGTGTTGACATGCCAAGGCGAAAAGTCTCTGGAGGCTTAATTTTATGTGGACAACCACATATGCTTATGAGTCTCTCACAGGGTGGGCTTATACTGACTTATTGTAGTCTCTCTCATCTTTTCTACAATTCCTGCTGAACTTTTTCTTACAAGAAGTTGTTTTTGTCTTTTTAAATAAAGTTTTCTCAAAGGAGCCAAATGGTAAAGAGAGAATTCTCTGATTATAAATGGCCTTTCCCAGCTCTGTAACCTCACTACAAGTTTTAGCACTAAAGTGCAACCCTTGGTGGGATTAGATATTTTGGCCACCATTTGTACAGAGTGAAGTTTCTTTGGAGTCTCCTTGAGACAAGTGACCAGCGCAGGGCAAAGTGAAGGCCTTATCAGTCACCCCACAATAGTGCCACCCCATGAATTATATTAGGAACCGAAGTGGTTCACCGAGGCACTGCATTGTGGACCATCTGGGTGACAATAAACATGTCGCCACATGGTTTCCTCCATCATTCAAGTCCAGATAGCAGATCTGGACCTTAACTATAGCTCACTATCTCCTGGATCTCAGTGTGACCTGTTAGAGAGATGGAGGTGAGGCTCAAGGATATCTCTCAGAGAGTCTGTTTCAACACCAGCAGGTTATTATAGCCACACTGGGGGGAGGCAGTCTTTCTGTTTAGCGAGCTCTTCTCTCCCTCTTTTTGTATATGCCTCTACAGTCACACAGACATAGAACTGCTTCTAGAGAGAAATCTCAAATACATCTGTATACAACTAGATGAGAGAAAAACAGCATTTATGGATAAAGAAAGAAGGTTACAGAATATGATAATGCTGCCAAATTTGTAAATTATGTTTTGCCGCTGCCTGTAACCACAATGAGACACTTTTAAGTGCAGTAAAAAAATGTATTATTATTAAATTAGCACAGCCTTCATTATAAACCTTATTCCTTGTCCCAGTGTATGAGTTGCAAAAACAAAGTGTGAAGATAATGTTAACATACTGCATGGCTTTCAAGCAATACTCAAAGTGCTACCTCTGATTTTGGTCTGCAAAAATGTTTGCATTAAGTTCATATAGCTTTTTTTTATATCAAAATCAAATGCCAAAAAATTAAATTAAATGGAAAATTAATATAAGAGCCGAAACAATAGGCACAATATAGTGGATATTTTAACTATCCATAGTTTTGTGAAAATCCTCTGTGTGTTGTTCACTAAAATTTGTATAAAAGTTGTTAAAAACACATTTACTGATATTTGTAATTGCATGACTTTGTGAAGTTATTCAAAAATCTCCAGCTTAATAAAGTATAATAAGTAAAAGTAAAAAATTAATTATTTAATTAATTAAAAAGTTTACTTATATGAAATATTCTACATACGTTTTGTAAATACAGGAAAAATACAGAAATACATGAAAAATATAAATAAAAATAGAATAATCATGAGCAACATCAGTGTATGTTTATGTAAATGTTTTGGATAGAGCTAACAGTATTTGTTTCTGATCATGACTTTCTGCCCATAGATGCATCACCTGACTGGAACCTGTTGGACATCAGTGTGCACAATTTGTACATAAAGAAGAACAGCCTGCAACTGTGACCTGGTTCTCATTGTTCATTTAAAAGAACCATTCAAAAGAATTGATTCGTTGATGAACATCACACCTCTAATTGGTATTCATCTATCCAGCAGGAAAGATGTAAAAAAAAAATTGTGTTCTACAAAAATGTTCATGAATCTGATGCAGGTTTTTCATAAAAACTTCTTCATGCCACTTTAGAACACATTTAAGAAGATTTGTAAGAAGATATTGGTGAATTAGGCCCAGTGTTCCCAGACAGTACTTATTAAACTTCTCATAAGGATTCATTCAGTGTCTACATGATCCAGGTTTTCTGTTAAATAAATGTTCACCATGTTTGGTGTCTCAAAAGTGCTAATGCAAAGTTCCATCTGTTGGTCTAAGCCTCATCACTGCAGAGTGGTCACAAGCTGTTATTAGCTAACTGATAAGTTTCTGGGATTTTTACATTTCGTGACATGATCAGGTAGCTGGAACACTGTTGTTTGTTTTACGTAGACTGACATGTTGTTTTTAACCATGCAGTGGCGTGTACTCTGTCGCTCAGCACTTAAATGGCGGTAGCAGCAGAAAAGTGTGGCCCTTCCGGTCACAGCAGCTGTCAGGGCATCTGCTGATGTTTGTGGCTTTTACACAGCCTCGGTGTTAGTTTTTCAGCTTGACTTAGTGGTTACATCAATGCCTGGTGAAAACCCACTGATTCAAATGATTGATGGGCTCTAAGTTTGGGGAATGATGTTAATTCCATTGTCTTTAGGATTGTTAATCTTTTCTATTCTGTATTATCAGCTAGATATACTTCCTGTTTTGTTTTGTAACTTGTTCTTATGTTCCCTTTTCATTTTTAGTGTCATACCTGGTACCTTTTAACTAATTGCCTTTTGTTCATTTGTATTCAGTTTCCCTTGTGTATATTTTCATTGTTCAGGGCAAATATTTATCCTTCCAACCATTTCTTTTTTCCCTTTCTTTCATGCTTGTTTTGTCATTTCATTCATCTATTTTTGGACTTTATTAAGACAGCCTAGCCTGCAGCTTCCCATATTTTGTTAAGTCTTTATTACATTCTACATTCAGTCTATTTATTCTGTGGGCCTGTTTTGCAGCTATGCAGCAAAAATCAGTTGCAAATTCCAACATTGGCTGTATTGGTCTGTGGATCAGGAATCAAATTAAAAATTCATTTGTTTTATACTGTAGGTGGTCATTTATTAAAATGGTTTCAGAGTGATGCTTTTCTTTTTTTATTTCCCAAATCAGACTGAATAGCTAACTAGAAAAACACTACAACAACACCTACAGTACACACCTACCGCTTCACCTCCTTCTTCCTTGAGCTCTTGATGTATCTTGTTCAGGAGATGTGGAAAAATTTTCTCAAGGAAATTGAATTCTCGTTTAAACCCCAGTGTTTTCCTCACGGGGATCCTCCACACCGGGGGTTTTGCATGCTCGGTCTGGGGGTTGCTGCCATATTGATTGTCCTTGTCTGGTTGGCTGGGGCCCTATGCTGCATCCTTATGGCTGTTGTGTGGGCCCTGGTCTGCCCTGATCGGGTTGCTGAAGGACATGGGTGGACTGGCTCCAGGTGTGGATGGATCCTCATAATAATATTGTTTCCTCACAGCAGCATCAAGCTAGACATTTGTTACTTTTAATATTTTATACTTGCTTTCAGTTTGGAGACAGAATTTAGAGGCACATATAAAATAAACAAAGTATTGGTGCAAGTCTATATTTTTCACTTGTTGTAACTAAGAGCAAACCAACATTTGAATATCTCTGTATGATGAAATAAACCAAAACTTTGCAACATAAGTTTTGGCTGTTATAAATCAACCTGCTTTGGCAAATGGGTTACTGATGTGTTATTCCCTCCTGTTGTTACTAACAGAGAACCATACAAATTAATTACCCACAAGCAAAAGGATTCAGCAGCAAAAAATATGAAGTTCCACAAAGCTGGCATGAGGAAAAATTGGTTAATTTGACTTGGCATGCTAACGCCTTGATGATGAAACCTGAAGTGAGACTCAAATGGAGCGTGATAAAGGCAGGCAACAGAAAGACAGTGGCGGACCAATGAGGAAGTGAAAAGGGAGGCATAAACAATAGCATTTAATACAATTTCATAAAACCACTTATAGCACATGACATGGGCTCAAATGTAATCACTGTAAGTGGAGACAAAAATGGGGGCTGCAGTGTCGTCGTCACGATGCCAGAACACTTCTCCATGACACGTCCCCTGCTTCTTCTCATTAATCCCCTAAGCTACATTCATTAACGGTCACTCCATCCATTCAGCAAACCTACACAGCTGAGTGAAGTCACACAAGCCATCACAAAAATAACCTGCTGCTAAAATGCAATAAGATAATCTGTTACAGCTTTCTGATTTTAATAATTCAATTGAATTAATTAGCATTTCTTGTTTCTGCATGCATTATTTTTAAATAAGAAATGGGAAACATATCTTTCATGGCTTGGATCAAATTAGTAGAGAAGTTGAGAGCGGCTGGGAAGAAAGTTGCGTTCCTGTATTTAACTGGACAAACAGTGAAGCCCAGCTTGGAGTTGACACTGAAGGACAGTTGTGTGTGGATGACAGTCAGCTGGGACTTGCACATCCTTAGAAGATGAGATGATAAATATAGGAGATTTACAGATCCTCAGTCTGTCAGATGCTCTGCAGAAATAGTGCTGGCTGTGCTGTTATCTAGATGGGCCAGTTAGCGACTTTTGGAGGATCCCCTGCTCTGAATGGGCCTGTAGTTTCAGAGGGCAGCCTTTATGACTCACCAGTGCACTGACCACAGACCATTAACTCAAAGAGCCTCCACAGGAGCACTGGAGCAGGGAAAGGGGCCGTGACCTGCCCGAGACCATCTTATTACTTTAACACATTATGTCTCCCACTGCGATCTTTTTATATAAGTGACTTCAGCAGAACGCATCATCTCGGGCCAAGTCGGGGACAGACAGGGGTTTCTAGACAAGAGGCAAGAGGAGGGGTCGAATGATTTATTGGAAACGTCTGCTATTGGGTGTTACAGAAAAAGAGAGCAAGGATGGACAGTGAGTAAAAGAGTGGGGGGGTTACTGATGAACCTGACTGCGATGGGAGCTGTTTATGGAGTGGAGAAGCCGAGCTGACCCCAGAACAGCTCCTGGGAGGATTCTCAAGTTCTTACTGATGAGCTTTTGCAGCCCTCTGATGACCACATGGCTCAGACTGAAGGAGGAGGGTAGGGAGTGCGGGGGGTCCAGGGGTCGGGGGAGTGATTTATTTTACCACCATGTCACTTTTTATGGGCCACACCACACAAGATGGCCTCAAATGTTACTGTCCTCAGGAGGAAGATCAGCTCACTTTTCTTAAGTGTTATAGCAGCTATAACGGACACATGTATTCAACTGTTTTGCTCCTCATTGCTTTGGACTCATAAGTTAACTGTTTACAGGAAACTGACTTGATGTAAAAGGCTGAGTTACAACATTGCTTTTAAAGGTAAAACTAGGGCTGTCAAAAATAATGCATTAATGGTGGTAACTAATTTATGTAATTAAGTGCAATAATATTTTTAATGCAATTACTGCACGCATGGCATAACAAACCTAACATAGCTGTCATTTCTCTGTTATGATGGTGGGACATGGAGGCAAGATAGAAAAGATGAGCCTGCTGACTCTATGGATGAATTTGAGAATAAAAAGAACAGTAATGGAACAACACATTGGCATCACCCCTGTGGAGGATGATGGTGTTTTAACACTTTTTGCGTTGAGAGGGTTCCACACTACACTTTTCTTTTTCTTCTTTCCCTGCATTATGCACAAACATGGCTGGTCTAGTGGCTCTCTGGTCTTCTCTGTGTCTGCTCCTCCTCTCAATCTCCTGTTGTCCGGTGAATCATGACGGCTGACAGTAATCAGCTGACTGGCTTTTCTGTCGCTGCTCAGGTGAGGAGGAGGAATCTAGCGGTACGTGGTTCATACCAGCATGTATTTACCCCAAAGTATTGTTTTTTGCAGGACCCTTCTAAAACACAGTAGTTGGCAGGTGGTAGAAAGGATTTATACTTCAGGTGTGCAGGGGCTAGAAAATTTTTGAGGGGGTTCCAGGTAGGGGCACTGGCCAGGAAAAGGATCATCAGCTCTTTAACTTCCATTGTCAACATCTGGTGGTTTTGTGACAGATATTATCACCATGTGATAATGTGTAAATGGTCGGTGAGATGATGCTGGATGAATTTCTTTTCTGTGATCTAGAAAATGGTAGAGATGATGCAGAACCTACGGTGGCCCAGAGGTGTCACAGCAAATAAAAGCCGCAACACAACACAATAAGTCACAACACTACAAATAAAAGCCGCAACACAACAAAATAAGTCACAACACTACAACATAAACCGCAACACAACACAATAAACCACAACACTACAAAATAAACCGCAACACAACACAATTAGGCACAACACTACAAAATAAACCGCAACACAACACAATAAGCCACAACACTACAAAATAAACCGCAACACAACACAATAAGCCACAACGGAAGTTGTCTTTTTTTTTTTTTTTTTTTTTAAGATTTTACCACCGGAAGTTAGCTACACCAAGTTTCAGTCCAAACAGATGGGAAGTTGGAGATTTTAGGAGGCAGCCGGAGAAGTAAGTAAAATACTGTTTGTTAATAACGTTTATTAATTTCGGCATGCGCTTTTATGAATGCTTTTAACTTTTTATGTGTAGATTAAGAGTCATTGCATGTTCGATGTATGCACACGGACGAGGTACAGTCCGTTGCGACAAAGCAAAGCTGCAAGACAGTGCTTTATTAAATGTAATTGTTAGTAACTTAAACCTCTGTTTCTCTCCCTCTTAAGATAAGTAAGGCCTTTCCGTTTGGTGTTTGTCTATTTATAAAGCACGTTAACGTGAAAGAAATATTTAAAACAAAAACACACCAAAAAGAGAGAGAGAGAAATATGTATTTATGCAGACTGATGCGAGCCCCCAGCACTGTCTTGCAGCTTTGCTTTGTCGCAACGGACTGTACCTCGTCCGTGTGCATACATTGAACATGCAATGACTCTTAATTTACACATAAAAGTTAAAAGCATTCATAAAAGCGCATGCCGAAATTAATAAACGTTATTGACAAACAGTATTTTACTTACTTCTCCGACTGCTTCCTAAAATCTCCAACTTCCCATCTGTTTGGACTGAAACTTGGTGTAGCTAACTTCCGGTGGTAAAATCTTAAAAAAAAAAAAAAAAAAAAAAAAAAAAAACACAACTTCCGTTGTGGCTTATTGTGTTGTGTTGCGGTTTATTTTGTAGTGTTGTGGTTTATTGTGTTGTGTTGCGGTTTATGTTGTAGTGTTGTGACTTATTTTGTTGTGTTGCGGCTTTTATTTGCTGTGACACCTCTGGGCCACCGAACAACATATAGAAGTACATTACATGCAGCATTTACTGACCTTCGGACATCTGAAGTTTACCCGTGGGAAAGTCAATTAAGACTAAGTATTTGTATGCATTGGCTTGCAGTAACTTTACTTTAATGATATTTACTATTGATAGGAATTTAGTTGCTCTGTTTTTTTTTGGTGTTACAACACCACAAGGAACGTAACTAGTAAAGGTGCCTGAAAAATATATTCACATCATAATCGCTCAGAAATTATTTGCAAACATTAATTTACAGCTGCATAATCCTTATGACTTTATATTGAGCCCATAGACATTTTTCAAACATTTCCTAGGTTACTCCCTGCACTTATTGGGCCTCATTCACCAATATCTTCTTGCAAATCTTCAAGCTCACATCTTACTCCATCACCCAGCGCTAAAAGAAGCGGAGCAACGGTCCACTTCAACTCCTTACCAACGCACACTCCATCACTAACCTTCCAGCCAACTCTGAACGGGCAAAACTGAAAGAAATTTAATGTTGCATCTGCTATGACCTATCTGCAGAGAGAGGTGGTGCCAGTGGAGGCTGAGGTTGGGGCTGAGAATCCAGAGACTGAAAGAAGAAAGCCTTCATGCTCCTAACAGAGCTTCGGCACTCAATAGCTTGCTCGGAAGAACATTTACTGAGGTAAGATTTGAGATGCACTCAAGTGTTTTATTTGGTTTATGTTATCAAAGTGAATATTTTGTTTACTTTTGTAGTGTCATAAAATTGATATGTACTAATTTATATTTGAATTTGCTAATAATTGGATACTAAAAAGTTTTTTTTTTTTTTTTCATATTCAGTGATTTGAGATGTTTTCAGATATTTGTTTTTATAGCTTTAAGTTGGTACTCATGTTTACTTATGTGAACAGAACAGTTAAAAATGTATTTTTAATTATTGATAAATGAGTTCACATTTCCCTCTTGTAAAAAATCTTTTATGTTTTGAAGTTACTGGTCGCTTACTGAAATGTTAAACTTTGTACTCACAGAAACTTGAAAAGTATTTGACTTCAAAGCCACCTTTAAGTGACAAAGAAATGTTAAAGTTTTCAAGGTAAGCAAAAATAAATGTTACCTCTTTGTCAAAATATTGTCTCTGTGTTTATAGTTTTAGAATCACATCATAGAACCTTATAAAGCTGTATTTTTTTAACAAAACTAATTTTCCTTAAAGTAATATAAGAATTTATCAGCACTCTTTCTAGCTAATAGAGAAATGCAGTTAATACTGGAACTGGCACCTTTTGTTACTAAAAGAGTATTGATTGTGAATTGAGATCGGTTTGAATCAAGAATCGATTCTGAATCAAATCATCACCACAAAAGTTGACTTGAATCTTGAGTTGCAAGTTTACATCCCCAGTAACTAGTGTTCGGATCCGTAATGTGTCTTTAAGTAATATTTCCCTATCTATCAGTAGATTAATGTGTTTTAGGAAGTGAGAACTGGTCAACACTTCATATTTTTGCAAAGAGGATATACACTGTAGCCACTCTGTTGTGAAGTTATACTGTGCTCATTATTGTATGTTAACTCATTCACTTACATTCCCTGACTAAGGAAAATCTTGTGATAATTTCTTTATCTTGACCTTTGGCTGCCTGTGTCTGACTAAGAACTGAAAGAGACATAAGAGATGGAATGGTTTAATGGCTTACAAGTTAGACACATTTCACTAATGTGAGTCAGGTCACAACACCATCTGATGACCAACAATCGAAAAGGTTTTCAGAAATTAAAGACCTAATTCCAAAAAAACTGTGGACAATAAAATGTATCTGAGTGGCTTTGCCTCTCTGAAATACTCTTTTCATACCTAGTCATGTTACTGACCTGTTTCCAATTAACCTAATAAGTTGATAAAATTGTTTTTTTATTTATTTCAGTTACTTTTTTATTTCAGTTACTTTAGATGTTAGTATAGGCTATTTTCCATGAAATGGGCAAATGTTTTAGTTCCATCACATGTTACAGTATGTAGTTTATGTATACTGGGATTAAAATATGGGTTTATGGGATTTGTAAATAATTGGATTCCATTTGTAATTACATACTATTAAGAAATGGGGTTGTACAAGAAAGCACACACAAAAAGAAAAAAAAAAAAAAAACTGCAATCAAAATACAGATAGTTCTTCTATAGTTTCAGCCCATCACCAAACACAGTTGTTTTTGTCACTGTTAAATGTTTGCCACAAAAAATTAATGAATAAGGGATAAAAATGACCTTACTTTTTATTCCAAATTTGAGAATAACCTATTGGGGATGGTCTAAAAAAATCTTTTTAATTTTAATTGGTATGGGAACAGTTCAGTGTGGAGAGCACCTTTTAGAATTTAATTAGTGCTTTTTTTTTATCTAATACCGATATACAGAGGATTTACTATCTTAATCAGCTAATAAGCAGCATTTACTTTAAAAATAAAGACTAAAAAGGACTTTTCAACAGAGTTGTCAAATTTGTTTATCATTATCAAACAAATTATTTCAGCTCTTTCTCATTCTGGCTAAAGCATGTTAGAAAACCATCAACTTAAGAAACACAGATAGTCCATGGCCTTGGAGACTGAGGAAATATTTCTGTTTTCAGCTCAGAATCTTGCAAGGCCCCTTTAGGTTCAAGGCATGGGTCATGGACATTCTGGTGTGGCAGATTTATTTTACCCCGTTAGGATTCCAGAGACAAATCTGAAATCCTCCTCATTTTCAGAGGCTGTCCCCTTTTTTCACTCAGCCTCACCCGACAACTCACACATCAAAACTGCCATTACCTTCTTGTTAGTTCACACTGTCGATTAGAGAAGGGCAACACAGATTCATGCCAAGGGCTAAATGTGTTTATTGTAATTCCTCCCCCGTCTCTACTTTGTCAGAGACAGACACCCACAAACACCGAACATCTGAGCGACTCCAACAGCTCACATCAGACGGACTCAATCCTTCAGGAAGTGGAAATAACCGATTAGATTATGTCATTGCCACAATCTGTTACGAAAAATAAACACTGGGCCTTTTCATTAACCTAATGAAGACAAAGCACGCTGATGAGCTCTTAAGTCAATTAACGATATTTAAAAACAGGCGGTGCAGCCCCAAGGTAAATTGGCATGCAGCGAGTGAAGAGGACCCAGGTTCAAACAAATTGTGCGTGGAACCCTCTGGTTCAAGCTGCTTGACTCTCTCTCCCCTAATGTACACTCCTCCTCTTCTGCTCAAACAAGCTTTCATTAGCCATAATTAACTGCAAGCTTTCTGTTTTTGCAATACTAAGAGAGCTCAAGTTAAGAGTGAGGGTAAGCCTGTGGAGAAGTCTGATGGTCGGCTTAGATACCACTTTTATGTTGACTGATTGTAGTCGCCATTCTTTGAATGGTTTGGTGTGAGAATGATGTGGCTCAAAAATAATCTATAAGATTACAAAGAGAGCACAATACTCTATATTGTACACTTAGTATTTGGACTCAGAGGTCTGCTTGCTTTGTTTTCATGGCTCCTTTCTCTATTCTGCCTTTTTTTTTCCCCCCAGTAAACTTATTTGAAATCCTCCTGGGTTTTTAACCTCCCTCTTTTGCCTTCTTGCTTGCTCTCTCTCTCTCTTTCTTTCACACACACACATTCACCTGGTCTCTTGGTTGTAACAAGGTCTGAAAAGATTGCGGTTCATTTCGACCCACAGTGGATGGAGGCCTCATTTAGTGGCTGCTGGCAACTCAATCAGCCTGCCTCACACTGATGAGTGAGTGACTACTTTCAGAGCACCAGTCAATATGTGTCTGCTGTGATAGAATGTCAGCACCCATGGCCTGTGTTCTCCTGATCCAATGTTATGGCTTTTTTATTTCGTCTAATCAATGATATATGAAACAACACATACACATTTCAACATTAGATCTTTTTTTAAATTTATTATTATTATTATTATTATTTAGAATTTCTTTCTCTACCAAGCTCAGTGTGATGTCTGTTCGTGCATCTACTGTGATGTTAAAGATTAAATAAGATTTTTTTCATTGCTTCTTTACTGTTAATCTGAATGCAGGCAGAAGCCATTTCAGATGGAAAACACACAATAACCAGTAAAAGTTGAGTTATCCAAACACAAGTAAAGCTTGTTGTCTTTTCGTTGACATCGATAGATCTGAAACAGATACTTTCTGGAAACCTAACACCATTTTAATGCTAGTGTAAGTATTTTCCTGATGCTCATTGTCGGTTCCATGTTGTCAGTGAAATACAGTGTGTAGATATTTTCCTCACAGGTTTGTTTATATTGTCCTCTTTGTTGTGAGTAACCAACAGCCTATATTTTGAGGCTGGTCAGATGAGGCGCACTCAGTGTCCCTTGTGTCCTTTATTTCACACAGCCCACTGCACATGCTCTGCAGTCTGCCGACCTCTTGACCCGCCTGTCACTGTGATGGCCTCTCTTATCTGGAAGTAGTTATTTCATATAGATGCTCTCCTTCACTGCTGGGCTTTCAATGAAAATAATCATTAGAAATATTACCCCAGAAGGAGTTTGAGTAATAGATTTTAAAGCAATATTCCACTTAAGACTCAGTTTTTATTTTGTGCACACATCAATAAATCTATGTTTATTCAGCCTACTTCAGTGAGTCTAAAAAACGTTTTTTTTTTTTCCATATTTTTAAACTTTCAAATTCTACATATGAAAATGGTCACACTACTGAAGGAATTGTCCTTTTTCCCTTTTGGCCAGTAAATTTTTAAATCTATTAACTTTTTTTGGTAATTATTATTTAGATATTTCTGAGATACCCGATGTATGAATATCAGTGACAAGGCTTTTTGGAGTTGTACAGTGCACTTATTTATGTTTACCCATGGGTTTTCCTTTTTCTAATGACTGCAATACAAACAATCATTAGGATTGGTTTAGAAAGTAGAATAAAAAAGACTTAAATCATATTCGTTTGTAATTACAACCACAACTACAGATACTTAGGGGTGTACAGTTGCCCCCTCTTTTTTGTTTTGGCAATTCACCATTAAATCATCAATTTTTACATTTTCATGAGCCCAATATTTATTTGTAATGTAACTTTGATTTGCATTTTCCAGCTGTTTGTCTTCAACGTCTTAATTGTAAAATGAATGTCTTTGTTGGCCACTGGAAAACACTGCAATGAAATTACATAAAATTAATTAATTATACTATTTGCTTGTTACTAACTACGAGAATGTACATAAATATATTTCCAATCAAGTCAACTATTCTATAGATGCCTTAGATATTATGTAAGGTAGTGGAGCATATATTATGACTGGAATTCAGTCTTTTTCTTTTTTTTCACTCTAGTCTGTGTCATCCTGTAGACCTTTAGGTTTAATTGGGTATTAAGACAGTCCTGGAAGCAACGATGACTAAAGACATGCAGGATAAATCAGAATGAGAAGTCAAAGGTCAGAAACCTGCATGAGAGGAACATATGTAGTAGAAAGAACCAGAAGAAACTGCCATCACTGTCCAGCAAAATCATCACCTAACAACAGCACCAGACATATGGACAATGGGGACAAGTTTGCACTTTTAAATAATG